>NC_134360.1:212694500-213894500 GCF_048569485.1 Anomaloglossus baeobatrachus | reverse complement strand
CATCGGTCCTTCCGAAATTATGGAGATGACCGACGCTACACCGATCATACGATTTCGATGCTTTTGCGCTCGTTAATCGTAGTAAAAAGGATTCACATACTCAGATGTCGACAGCGACGCCGGATGTACGTCACTTTCGATTTGACCCCACCGACATCGTACCTGCAATGTCATAGTGTGCAAAGTACCCCTTAGTGTTAGAGCTCCTGTAGACATGTGTGCAAATCAGTCCAACCTCGGACCATAATGCATGGACTGGCAACAGCTCTTTGGGCACGAGTGTCAGTCTTAGAAATATATGTCTGTCATGCCCTGAGCAGGAGACCTATGGCTAGCCAGTGCATTGTGGACTGTACACTAGAGAGGGGAGAAAGTACCTCAAAGATGGCAGAGAAAACAAATAGTGATGAGCGGGCACTACCATGCTCGGGTGTTCAGTACATGTAACTAGTGATGAGTAAGCACTACCATGCTCGGGTACTCGGTACTCGTAACTAGTGATGAGTGGGCACTACCATGCTTGGGTGCTCAGTACTCGTAACTAGTGATGAGCGAGCACTACCATGCTCGGGTGCTCAGTACTTGTAACTAGTGATGAGCGGGCACTACCATGCTCAGGTGCTCAGTACTGGTAATTAGTGATGAGCGGGCACTACCATGCTCGGGTGCTCAGTACTTATAATGAGCAGTTGGACACTCAGACGGGCTTGAACTCAAGCATTTTTATGGAAAATCCTCTGTAAAATGTTCGAGTTTCCCATTGACTTCCATTTTACTCGGCACACAAGTTGAGCCCATCCGATCGTCCGACTGCTCTTTACAAGTACCGAGCACCTGAGTATGGTATTGCATGCTCATCACTAAAAACAATCTCTACAATGGTAGGAAAGTACAGTATTGTGGTAATTCATGAAAGTGAATACAGCAGCATTCTGGATACATGCAAAAATCTAATCCAGCCTATATTACTGGGAGAGACACTACAACAAAAAAAAAAAAAATAATAAAACTTATATGAAGCAACACCATGATTTTTGCCTCAATCACATGTATTTAAGTAAAAAATAAAAAAAAAAAATAAAGAAAAGAATGTTCCATCCCCCATAAAAGAGTAAGAGTAAGAATAGTAGATATTAATACTCATTATGTTGATGGAAGTAATTCCTAAGTCTGGACATGTCTCTGTACGGTTCTATGGAGTCTGTGGCACTAAATAAATAGCAAGACACAAACGTATAATTTTTAGTCGGAAATTGTTAACGGAACTGACCATTGACATATCTAGCAAGTGGTAAAACTCCGTATCTTGCCGTATCGGAGAGACACATTCCTTATTGATAGGGTACATAGCACCTTCACTTTATCTTTGTCAGTTTATCATGATTATTTTAAGTCTTGCTTCTCGTTACTTCTTCGAAAATCACACTAAATAAATAGCAATTTTAAGTGAATCTACGGCCGAGAGAATATTGAGTAAAAAGGAGGAGGAGGAGGAGGAGGAGGTGGTAGGGTGCTGCTAAACCGACAGGAGATTTATGAACTCTAAGTGCACATTCTGTTGTTTAACCAGCTAGCATTTAGCAATTTTAGTTATTTCCCTATACTGTAAAAAAAAATAGATTAAAGATTAGGCACTTTTAAAACATGCTGATTCTGAATGTGGCAAGAAAGGAAATAAAAAGTTTAGCAGTGGTTAAGTGCAGATCGGCAAAAGCTTAGTTTCTTTTTTCGAACAAATCGGCATGATATTATGACACATCATCTGATATAATCTTGAAAGGATAGTCTGACAAGTCTGGCATGTTCACAGATATACATGGCTGTAAGGGGTACTTTGCACGTTGCAACATCGCTACTGCGATATCGTCGGGGTCAAATCGAAAGCGACGCACATCCGGCGCCGGTAATGACGTCGCAACGTGTAAAGCCTAGGAGAGAAGGTGAACGAGCGTGAAACAGTCAAAAATCGCTGATCTGTGTCACGTCGTTCATTTTCATAACGATCGTTCCTGCAGCTCCACACATCGCTGTGTGTAAACCCGCAGGAGCGACAAACATCTCCTTACCTGCGCCTGCCGTCCAAAGGCAATGCGGAAGGGAGAAGGTGGGCGGGATGTGTACATCCCGCTCATCTCTGCCCCTCCGCTTCTATTGGCCGCCTGCCGTGTGATGTCGCACGACCCGCCCCCTTAGGAAGGAGGCGGGTTGCCGGCCAGAGCGACGTCGCAGAGCAGATATGTGCGTGTGAAGCTGCCGTAGCAATAATGTTCGCTACGGCAGCTATCATAAGATATCGCATGTGCGACGGGGCGGGGACTATCGCGTTTGGCATCGCCATCATCGGCTAGTGATGTCGCAGTGTGCAAAGTACCTTAGAGTATATCCCTCTAGAACCCACACCTTCAGTATCTTTAGGATTCAGATCCTCCGGATGAGGAGTAATTGAAAAAGTAGTTGTGCATGTGCAATTATGATTACCTACTTCTATAATTATCCCCTCTAGAACCCACACCTTCAGTGTCCTTAGGATTCAGATCCTCCAGATGAGGAGTGATTGAAAAAGTAGTTGCGCATGCGCTACTTTGATCCCCTACTTCGATGATTATCTCCTCTAGAACCTGCAGCTTCCACCTTCAGTGTCCTTAGGGTTCAGATTCCCAGGATATGGAAATGGAAAAAGTAGTTGCGCATGTACAACTGTCCCCACCTACTTCTATGACAATTCCAGAAATAGATGAGCAGGAGAGTCCATTAAAAGCAGAGCCTCCTTTGTTGTCCATGTTGCTCTTGTATGACCCCTGAGTGGTATCCCATTCTGTTTTTATGCAATTGAAAAAGATCCCAGAATTGTGATTTCGTTCTATTAGCTCAGATTGCCTTAAATATATGTGAAGTTGATTTTTCCATTCTGATTCTATTTAATCCAGTGAGTAATCATGGTGTACTCAAAAAAGTGAAATAGGCTTTTTTGTATCTCAAGTAAAATAGCAGAAGCAATGAATTCCCGCCGTACGTGAAGAATTTACCGTCATTCAGCGCATGCGTCAAACTACACTTAGTTAAGCCTGTACATATTGCAATGCAATCAACCAAAGTTGAATGTATAACGATTAAGACAAACCATCCTTCCTTCAATTGATATATATTTACAACTACTTTGGAGAGACGCCTCTTGGCTTTTAGGGTTTTTTGGACTTCAGTTCGGTTGTGTTTTTGGGACAAAAACCCAACGCAAATTGGTCCAGTATGAAATCTGGTGACGGGTGCCCTTTAAAGCCACTGATTTACATGCACTCATACTGAAATTGTAACATCAAGAAAGAAAAGTTGTGAAATCACAGGATGGGTAGACTTGTTGCTGACATGCAAATCATGAAAAAATGGAAACATTTTCAAAATATCTGAAATTATTCAGTATAAGGTATGAGCACCACATGCAGAAATCCCTGCACTTACATGCCTTGGCTGCTTACAGGTTAATGGTTCTCTGAGGAATGTTCTGCCACGCTGAATGTACTTATGCAAGTCATCAAGATCCGCTGCTGGCAGCTACTATTAACCAACCAATAACCAGATGTTCTCGATGGGAGACATGTCTAGAAACATCACAAGCCATAGTAGCACTTTTAGGCCCTGAAGGGTGTTCATAGTAGCACGAGCATCATGCAGCCTAGTTTTGCCGTGTTGACACTTTGGAGAAATGTCTCTACCACTGGTTCCTCTATTGGTCCATTATATATTACAAGTGAAAATAGAAGTTCAAAAAGAGAGCTTGCCACTCAAAAGTCTATAAAAATATGAAAGAACTTATTAATCCATAAAACCAAGGACAAAAAATAGGCTAAAAAGGTACAAAGGCATAGAATGAGCAAAAGGCAACGCTTTTCTAACCTACATTCTGTCCAAGTACGACAGAAACACGTTGACTTTTGCTCTATGTCTTTGTACCTTTTAGCCTTTTCCCCTTTGTTTTATGGACTAATATAGTCTTTTCCATTTTTATGGACTTTTGAGTGCCGATCTCTTATTTTGGACTTCTAATTTCACTTGAAGTATAAATTGTATCAATCGTGGTATGTACATGTCTCCAAAATGTCAACACGACAAAACCAGGTCGAATGATGATCATGCTACTATAAACAACCTTCATGGTCTAAAAGTGCTACTGTAGGCTATGATGTTATTAGCGATGTCTCCCACCGAGCACCTCTGGTCATTGGTTAGACTTTCGAATGTCGATCTCACTTTTTGGACTTTTGGAGCATTTGGATCTTGCACCTGGCGGGAGAGAGGAGTACGTCTCCCTTTCTTCAAGTGCAATTAGAGGTCCCTTACCAGGTTTAAGGCAATAAGCAGTTTTTGCATAAACTATCGGAGCGCATTTACATGACATCGGACTACAAGCCAGATGCCCAGGTATAGGTGTTCCATAGACATCATGTCATGGCTTTCAAAGGCAGTCATGGGGCAGAGAAACTCAGCAATGGTGGCTGGTTTGGCAGTCTTTTCTTTTTATCAATGAGTCCTACATGGGTAATGGCATGAGAAGGCCTTCACGATGGTCATACCTGCCCTACTCTTGGGATTTCAGTGTATAGTTGCATAATGTATAGAAGTAAGATCCTTCTAGTCTTCATTCCAGGTCCACTAACAGCTCAGTGTCACATTGATTTGGTTGTGCAACTAGTGGAACGGCCAATTCTCCAAAAATGTTCCATGAGCTGTTTTTGGTCACATGTTGCACGAGCTGCCATGGACGGTGTTCATTTTAGATACTGAAAAACATCAAGATACTTTGAAAATTTTGTTTCTATGTCATCACCATTTGCAAATCATTAACATGTCTATCAGTTCTGTGATTTCCATAATTCCATGATTTTTCCATCTTGGTTAGGCAATTTCAATGTTGATGAAGATGATGGCAAGCATGAGGTCAAAGATTGGCCATCAGGTCACATTTGCTTCCGCTGTTAAAATTCTTCTTTAAAAACCTCTATTAAGGGACTTACATGGCAACTTGTCATATATCAGAACTCTGACCCATCAGATAAATAGTCTTCACCTTTGATTTAATACAACACAAAATCCGTGTTGTGAAGGATTTGATGCATTAATTGTGACGCTTGTCAATACGTCTTGGGAATCATTTTAATAATACAGAGTATTGCACGGGAAAAATGGTCATCAATCATTGTGTGTCTGTATATGTCAAATACCCAGACACATTGTAAAAGTTATTATCACTGAGTCAGGTAGGCCATTTGCATAATACAAAATTGCAGAACAAATGCTCTTTTAGTGACACCATGTGTCTTCTGGTATACCGAGGTGCCAGAGCTAGCGGGAAGGCTAATGGAGTATTTGCAAGTCATGAATGTTTTCTCAAGTGGTACGTTTAATGGAAGGAGAAGGATGAAGTCAGCATATTGCAAGCATCCACATTGTGTGAGTACACATACAAATAATCGTGGGTAGGTTCGCTCTTCTGCAAAAACAATATACATACGCTCACAACAAAAAATAATAATAGGTAGAATTTTGTGTAGAGCAAAAATAAAATTGCAAAAAAAAAATAATTTTTCAACTAAACACCATCTTAAAGGGAACCTGTCACCAGATTTGGCATCTATAAGCTGCGGCCACCACCACTGGACTCTTATATACAAAATTCTGGATTGCTGTATATAAGAGCCCAGGATGTAAAAAACACTTTTATAATATTCAACTAAAGGGTGGTCTGGTCCGATGAGAGTCACTGCTCTCTGGCTTGGCGCCTCCTCTCTCCGGTCCGGCACCTCCACTCTCCCTGGTCCGGCACCTCCACTCTCCCTGGTCTGGAACCTCCTCTCTCCCTTGACCGGCACCTCCTCTCTCTGGTCTGGCACCTCCTCTCTCCCTGGTCCGCCACCTCCTCTCTCCCTGGTCCGGCACCTCCTCTCTCCCTGGTCCACCACCTCCTCTCTCCCTGGTCCGGCACCTCCTCTCTCCCTGGTCCGCCACCTCCTCTCTCCCTGGTCCGGCACCTCCTCTCTCCCTGGTCCGGCACCTCCTCTCTCCCTGGTCCGGCACCTCCTCTCTCCCTGGTCCGGCACCTCCTCTCTGTGGCGATTACCATCCTCCTTCTTCTGAGGCCCGTGTGCATGACATGTCCTATGTCATGCACACTCGCCAGCATTGAGGTCCTGGGCAGGCGCACTTTGCTCGGGGCAGATCAAAGTATTGTAGTGCGCATACACGGTCGGTCTATAACCTTTCCTTGCGCCTGCACATTACAGTACTTTGATCTGCCTTCAGCAGGACAGATCAAAGTGCGCTAGCGCAGGACCTCAATGCCGGCCTGTGTGGATGACGTAGACGCGTCATTCACACTGGGCTGGGAATAAGGAGGACAGAGAATGCAGCAGAGAGGAGGCACCGGACCAGAGAAAGGAGGCACCAGACTGCAGAGAGGAGGTGCCAGACCGGAGAGCAGCGACACCCATCAGATTGGACCACCCCCCTAGTTGAATATTATAAAAGTGTTTTTTACGTTATACAGTTATAGGTTATACGTCATGTGCTCTTATATACAGAATTCTGGAATGCTGTATATAAGAGCTCACTGGTGGTAGCCGCAGCTTATAGTCACCAAATCTGGTGACAGGCTCCCCTTAAGCATATGTTTCCCACCGTGTATTTATATTGTGAATTTGTAACATGCCCTTAAATCTGCAGCTAAAATATTAGCATGGAAAAAATAACACTTGAGCATGAATTCACTACAGCATGAATAATCTTTAGAGCAGAATACAAATAATACAAATGTTTTCCTATTCATCATACTTCTAACATCAGTATATTTATACAATGATAATGCTATCAGTCCTGCTGATACTACTAGTTCCACAAGCAATCGTCTTAGACAATGCGGTCACAGGTTTTCCTTGAAGAACAACAGGACATACAGCAGCATTGCAATATTTTTATTATTATTAACAGCACCATTTATTCCATGGCGTTTTACAAGTGAAAAGGGGAATACATAATAAGTACAACTACAATAATCATAAACAAAACAAGGCACAGACTGCTACAGGAGGAGAGAGGTCCCTGCCCACGAGGGCTCACAATCTACAAGGGATGGGTGAGGATAAAAAAAATTATATTTACATGGATTAATGAGTTAAAAACAAATAAAAATGTCAAACAAGCTGAACCCAGGAAGAAGCCTACAGGCGAAACCCAGAGTCATATAGAATCTAAATTGCCATGTATTTGCCAAATGTTGTATATGTTTTTCCTAATTTATTTTTGTTAAGGGAAATTTGTCACATATTGTTAAAATGATTACTTGTGGAACTATTGTCTCAGCAGTACTGACAGAAACATCGCTGGATGAACACACTAATATTGAAAGTGTGATGAAGAAGGAGGATTTCGGATGGTGTGGATCTTTCTTGTAAAGAATGTTGATGTGGTAAAGTTATGTTCTGTCTGTTTTTACTGTGAAGTGTGTCGGACCGTTGTATGTCTGGATCTGATCTCAATCGCATTGTTATTCTTGCCGTGCGAAGGGAGCGCAGTTAAATAATAATGGTGATATAAAAATGTTCCCATGCTTATTACATAAAAGACAATGGCACCGTAAAAAGTTATTCCCTTCAATGTAAGTCATCACCTTCCCACTAGGAAAAAAAGCCAGCTTCAGGTGGTTTCACCAATGGGAACCAATCCTAAGAGCAGGACATTTGAATGAAGCCATGACTGTGAATATCCACCATTCATTCTCTATTGGATGGCAGGGAATAGCCAAGCATTGTACTTGGAAATCAATTGTTGCCCCATACAGGGAAAATGGAGAGGAGGAATGCACTGTGGAGCCATCACTCAATACAAAAATGTTGATTTGCAGACCTATTCACGTGACTGGAGGAGTCCCAATCAGAAAGTTGTCACCTATTAAAGCACCACTCCAGTGTTTTTTCTTTTTCATCACTAGAGTGGAGCTTTAAATCGAAGCCTCTTCCCCCTGTCTCATACTCACCCTCAAGCAATTTCATCCTTTTTCAGTGAGTCTATGGTCCCGAAGTACAATTTTGTGTCCTTTACTTCTGGCTGGCCAGTAGACAGAACTTACAACACAAACACTTAGTACAAGTCTATGAGAGCCAGAACGAGGTCCTCATAGACTTGTATTGAGTTGTGACCGTGTGAAGGCCTAGGCTGTGAATCGTTTGTCCAGTATAATAATAAGATAATCTGTCCTTTGAATGCTTTATGTATGGCTTATCCATATATACCTAATTGAAATATTAACGGAATGTATAACCAAAATAAAGTATGCTTAGGGCTAAGTAGAATACGTTTTAGTTCATGAATAAGTAACTGACATTCATGAATGGAAGAGATACTTATCTATGGTTTCAGATAGGTAACTAGCATTCTTCTATTCATAGAAGAGATACTTATCTGTAGTTTCAACTAAGTAACTGACATTCATGAATAGAAGAGAATAAGTAACTGACATTGTTCCATTCATAGACTATCGTCTATGCCGAGACACACCTGAAATGCTTTACTAAAGAATGTTGAACTATGCCCGGCTAGCTGGTTGGTTAATAGATAACGTGGATATATTGGAGTAATCTGTATATATATATATGCTATGTTTTGAATACAAGGGTCAGAAGAGCATTGAGCTTCTCCCGGATAGAGACATGTCTAAGTGTGGTCATTTCTCCTGATTCATCTGTGCAGTTCTGATTTGGAATCCTCCTCCGAGTCCCTGAGAGACCCCTAGAGGTCTCCCCCAACAACTGCAGCCTCCAAGAAACACTGGAGCTGCCGGAAAGTCACAAATCACAGAGCTTGACCAAAGAAGCAGGTGAGAATAAGACTGTCACATGTATAGGGAAAGGCTCAGGGCTAGCTCTCACCTTACCATCTAGACCATGCTCTTTAACACTAGAAGTCCCAAGAATTTCGAGCTCCATAGGGTTTCAGTGGTAGAAATGTCAAATGACCCCTCTCTGGGACTTCTAGTGTTAAACAGGTTTATTCCTTTAGGCACTTGTGGGGTTTATGCACATTCTGTTGCAGCAGCAGACTGGTTCAGCTGTCACCAGTTTGTTCACTATGAAACCAAAAGTGTCACCCTTCTGCAGCTCCTGGGCTGCATTCTATGAAGGTGCACCTTGTGCCCTGACTCCCCTTGCAGACCCCGAATATAACTTTATAAAACCTGACCGTTAGGTATGCTAATGACCTGTGGGGTTGGTGTGCTCATTTTCGTATTCTGTCCCTCCTTGTAGCCTTCTTCACCATCCTCCTTTCATGATTGACGTGATGACGCCGCCGTCATCATGCACGCTGCTCGGCCAAATCTTGCGTCTGTGCAGTCATTCCCCCAGCTTGCGCAGGTGCATTTCGCCCTCATGCAAGCTGGTGCTGTGTTTGCGAATGCGCTAGATTATGGTCGGGAACGAGGATGACGCAGGGGACGTCATACACATTGCCGACCATAATCTTGCGCATGCGCAAACACTGCACTGGCTTGTGCGAGGGTGAACTGTACCAGCACGAGCCGGGGGAATGACTGCACAGACGCGAGATTTGGCCGAGCAGCTGCATGATGACGGTGGAGTCATCATGTCAATCAAGAAAGGACGATGGCAAAGAAGGCCACAAGGAGGGACAGGAGATGAAAATGAGCATGCCCATCTGAACCCCACAGGTCATTAGCATATCTAACGGTCAGGTTTTATAAAGTTATATTCGGGGTCTGCAGGGGAATCAGGGCACAAGATACACCTTCATAGAATGCAGCCCAGGAGCCGCAGAAGGTGACAGGTTTTTTTTTTTCAATAGTGAAAAAACTGGTGACAGGTTCCCTTTAATCAATTGCCGACTGGGATTTAAGCCCTCTGCTTCCTGGACTTGTTGCTGGTTATTCTATTCAGTTAGGAGCTAGCCAGGGAGCTAGTTTGTTGTAAGTTGTTCTCCTACCTCCTTTTATTTTTACCCTTACCGGTACACCTTCTTGTATGTTTGTTATTATCCCTGTCCATTGTTCTGTGTTGGTGGGTTGTTGGGCTCTATACGGGTCAATCCTTTGGTTAGTGGGTACACAGTTGTTAGGGCCTGGATAAGAGACAGGGTGATGTTGGAGGCTCGACCCTGACTACCATTAAGTCTACTGTTGGAATAAGGGACAGCGCAGGGTGCCTAGTTGTAGGGTCATCTTATGAGCCCTGTACCATCCTATCACTCCGCCTTTACAAAGACAGGGGACTTGCATTTAATGCTCCCTCCAGCTCTAAAATAGAAAAAAATACTTTAATGTGATAGCTTGCTTAGATGGCAATACTCCTTTAGTTAAATATGTTATTTTAGTTCCTACTATCTTAAACAACATTAATCACCTTCCTTTAAGGAATATTACAATCTCAGCATATAAATGTTGTTTTCTTAAAACTGAAAAATTAGAACTTTTCAATAATTTGATTTTTCGGTCTTCTAACTGACATTCAATAGCAAACAAGGTACCGTATGTGGTCGGCTCCTATAACTGTATCTTGGTATCTGAAATTGCTAAGAAAATATATAGCAGCATTTCCGAACCTAAAATTGTCCAAAATACTTCCACGTAGAGCTGGTAAATACAACTCGCCTGATGAGATTTGCAAAGAAATTCTCAATTTGGAGGATAAGTAGGTAATAGAATTTTTGATCAAGATTTACAGAGAAATGCTGTGCAAGGGAAATGCACCATAATGAGTCACTTGTCATTCACTTAATCCCGGCAATCACTCATGTCTGCTCAGTACAAGTTGTAAAGATACTAGTAAAATGATATCATAGTGATGCAGCGGGATCTGATAGCAGATCAGGTAATCCCACATTTCTTCAATGAAGATGTATTTAGGGAGGATGTGAGAGTGATGCCGCAAATCTGAGAATATGGCAACGTACTGATTACGGGTAGAAAGATGCTGGGATAGTGTCAGGACTATACGGAGAGTAGACATGTAATGCTTGTCACTACCTTACGGGGGTCGCATGAAGGGAAGGGTAGTCAGGTGAGCCGGGGTCTGGTAACAAGAGGTCACGTATATTCATAAGGGGTAAACAGAGACGTAGTCAGGGCACAATCCAAAGGTCACAGAAGAGCACATAGTACTAAAAGGGAGTAAGCAGAGACGTGGTCAGATAACGGTCCAGGGTCCAAAACAGGAATAGGGAGTGTACAAAGGGAAGTCCAATAACAGTCCAGACTGAGAATACCAAGATCTGAATACTAGCAGACACACAAACTATGGCAAATAGCAGGGCCAGAGAATACAACTGGCAGAGTTCTGGGGGAGCATGCTCAGTAAAGAAGCCTGAGCAATTACCCGGAAGATGGAACAGCTGAGTAACCAGCACCTCCCAGAACCAACCTGGACTCCAGTATAGTGACCAAGCTGCTAGTTCATTAACAAGGACAGCGCCAAAGATCATCTCCAAGGGCAAGATGCTCTGCACAAAGAATAGACACACTGCCAGATGTGTAAGTGCCGCAGAGCATCTCCAAAGGCAAGATGCTCTGCGCAAGGAATGAACACACTGTCAGATCTGGAAGCACTGCAGAGCATCTCCAGGTCTGTGAGATGCTCTGCACAAAGTATTGTGACAATACAACAATGGAGTAACAATACTGTCAATGCTACATTTATTATACTGAATTGAGAAGCTGGAGCTCAATGGACGTCTGTAGCTTTCAATAGGAGTAGACATAGACCGGGTGATGAACATTTTTCACTTTTATCAGCCGTATCGATTGCAATGGGATTTCCGTACTGGCAAATGCCCTCAGCTTCCGCTATGACCTGTTTCGCTAAGCCTTACCCTTAGGTGTTAACATTGGCCGGTACACTTGAAATGATAGTCAGCTACACTTAGCAGTCAAGGCTTTCTTCACATCGCATTTAATCCTCCCAAACATCAATATACAGTATGTCAAGAATATTTCCTGGAGCTGTCTCCAACGTACGCCACTATATAGGAAAATGCAAGAAAAGCCAAGACACCGAAAAATCCTCTCAGTTTAGAAAACTTTATTTGTCTCAGCATAAAAAGAAAAAAAAATGTAATAGCGACGTTTTGGCCGACAAAGGGCCTTTATCAAGTCATAAAAATTATATACAATGGCTTGATGAAGGCCCTGTGTTGGCCGAAACTTTGCTATTGCATTTTTTTTTCTTTGAATGGTGGTACAAAAAAAAAACAAAAATCCTCTCCGCTTAGAAAACTTTATTTTTCCCAGCATACAAAGAAAAAAATGCAATAACGACGTTTCGGCTGACAAAGGGCCTTTATCAAGCCATAAAATTTATATACAATGGCTTGATGAAGGACCTGTGTTGATCGAAACGTCACCATTGCATTTTTTTCTTTGTATGCTGGGACAAAAGTTTTCTAAGCAGAGAGGATTTTTCGGTGCCTTGGATTTTCTTGCATTTTCCTCGGAAAGATGCAGCTAATGGAGAGCTGTACCAAGCAGTACGAATAATGGAGTGGTGCAAGGGACATTATTGATTCAAGTACCCCACTATTTAGGCAGGTAGAGACATGAGTGTTGTTGACTACACAATTTCGTAAAGCAAAAAAAAAAAAAAAAAAGTATGCCGGCTGGCGCATATGACATAAGGAAGCTGTCTTGGCATACACCTGGTGAATGGGATACTATGGAAATAGAAGTCCCAGTGCAGATACTCAGCATAAAATTAATCTCCCACATGACCAGAGCTTTAGGAAATAGTGTCCAGACATGTATCGGGAGAAGAAAAGTGGAAACACGCCCTTCCGGCAGACTTTGGTATAAAAATCTATGAGAGAAATGGTGTATACCTTCGGAGATAGTCTAACTATGACCAATCAGTTGCAGCAGCAATGAGTAATGTGACACCGGAAGAGGAAAGAAAGGAACCGCCATGAAACCCAGGCATCAAGTCAAAGGAGCGGTAGTGGACTGGTAACCGGAAGAGGAAACAAATCAACCGGCATCAAACTCAATCATCAATTCAGAGGAGCGGTAGTAGCCCATAACTAGGGATGATCGAATACTTTGATTATTCGGCTTTGCGAATATTTTTTGAATACCTCGCCGCTATTCGACTATTCGGGAATATTCGATGTGCAATATAAGTCTATGGGAAACCCGAATAACAACTATTCGGGCTTCCCATAGACTTACATTGCGCATTGAATAGTTGCATAGCGGCGAGGTATTCGGAAAATATTCGCGAAGCCGAATAGTCGAAGTATTCGATCATCCCTACTCGTAACCAAATATTTTTTATGTTTTTAAGAAAGCAGAGTGGATAATCCCTGTATGATACCACGGTTTATTAACCAACACTAAAAATAATATCTAAAACTAAAGGCAAAATGGTACTCTATATCATTACATATGTGCCATCAATTAAATAATTGTGTGATCACTATGGGTCTGGCTTTGGATGATATTCCTAGCGTAAGTTGTAATAGCCATGCAACAGTACAAAAATAGTATTACAGGATATTCATTAAAATTAATGGTTGACCAAGTATATGTGGCTGAATGAGTTTTCCAGAGCCAGATCCACCATTTGTTAGAGGCTTTCTATAATGATGAAAGGTGTCAACATGTTGCAGATAGCTGTTGAACGATTATCTGTTTTTTCTCACTTCCATCATAATCATGAGAAAAGCCAGATGTATATCTTTTCTCTATACTCAATCCTTACCCCACATCATCATCAGGGCTCAGGAGGCACACACTAGTTTATTGGCTGGTCCCACTGAATTTGGTTGGTTGTTGACATCTTTAATTTAATTTAATTTGGGCCTTAAAGTGTTATTATAATGTTATTTAATTGCTTTAGTTACTTATCATGAAACTAAGTAAGTTTGCAATTGACTTTGTTTTTCCATCTACTGTACAACTCCTGCAATGAGAACTTTTATCTTACACAGTGTACAGCTTGTTTCCGTGGAGCTCAGCCACTAAAGCATGGTCCAGTATGAGCAGTGGCTACATTTTAGAAGAGAAGTTAATTCCTAACATTTCAGTCTGCTCTCTCCAGCCAACTGATTTATATGTAGCAGATTGATGCTAAACTCACTCCTCCTCTCTCTCACCTCCTTATCAGTCTTATTCATGCATACTTGTAATAAGTTAAAAATCTCTTCTGCACGGTTACATCTGAACCCAAAGATCCCTTCTCCAGTCTGACATCTCCTTATCAGTCTTGTAGAATCAAAGTTCACCGTCCACACAAAGGCACACCCTTGCCACCCAGCACTGGCAGCTTCCAGAGCAGTTCTCCTAATCATGGCTCTCACTTTCCTGAGTTATGTGCTTAGTTAAAGGCACTGTTATTGTCATATGCCCTTCTCCACCCCCTGCCCAGCTACTAGGAAGTAAGGAGACTCCCGAGCTATGAGCTGTTCAAGAGACAACTTGAGAATACCCCTTAAAAGTAGAGCAAAAGTCTTGATTGGAGGACCTTCTTCAATGATGAGAGGGTTTGTCTTCATTGTTCCTTTAAGACTTACCAACATATATCAAAGAGTTAAGGCCGCTTTACACGCTACAACATCGCTCAAGCGATGTCGTTGGGGTCACGGAATTCGTGACGCACATCCTGATGCATTAGCGATATCGTTGTGTGTGACACCTATGAGCGATCGAAAATCATCGCAACTACGTGCAAAATCGCTAATCGCTGACATGCACCCCTATTCCCAATTATCGTTGCTGCTGCAGCTACGAAGTAGTTTGTCGTTCCTGTGGCAGCAAACATCGCTGTGTGTGACACCGCAGGAATGAGGAACCTCACCTTACCTGCGTCCGCCAGCAATGCGGAAGGAAAGAGGTGGGCGGGATGTTACGTCCCTCTCATCTCCGCCCCTCAGCTTGTATTGGGTGCCCGCTTAGTGACGTCGCTGTGACACCGAACGGACCACCCCCTTAGAAAGGAGGCGGTTTGCCAGTCCCAGTGACGTCGCTAGGCAGGTAAGTATGTGTGACAGGTCCGCGCGATTTTGTGCGCCACGGTCAGCGATTTGCCCGTAACGCACAAACAATAGGGGCGGGTACGCTCGCTAGCGATATTGATAGCAATATCACAGCGTGTAAAGCGGCCTTTATGGAGCAGCTAACAACCCAGGAACCTATTTTATTTTGTATTTCTAGCCAGTATCAGTCTGGAGTGGTAGGCACCCACCAGTAACATTGATTTTGATGATGATCAACTATATGCAAATATTACATTCACAAATTTACCTATGTTTCTATAAAATAATATACTGGGTACTTTGTAAAATGAATGATGAGATGTTTCCTTTGCACATAGTGAATCAAGTGTATTGTTGGAAGGAACTACTGATTATGATGGGGAGTAAGTGACGTATTACTGCATAGGGCCCACCAGAGGATTCTCCTGCTCGCCTGTGGGCCAGTCCAAGGTTGCTTCTAGCTACACTGATGGGTTGGACCTTAGTAATGAAGCTAAATTTCAATATGTAGACACAGAACACTTGAACCGCTCACCACAGTGGAAGTCAAACTGATTAGTTCATCCAGATAAGTATCCTCAGTCCCAGCACGGTTCACAGCAGCCAGCCGTATATAGACAAGAAGCAAGTAGGGGAAGGATCCACCTCAGACTCCAAGGATTTGAATAAAAGGCATTTCTTTATTTCAACTTTGTTAAAAAGAATATATCCAAAAAGGTATAATAACACCAGATGGTAGATTATAAAAAAACTACGCGTTTCGGCGGTACGTCTTCATCACGTCAATGACCTGATGAAGGCGTACTGCCGAAACGCGTAGTTTTTTTTATCATCTACCATCTGTCAGTGTTATCAGCCGGTGTTATTATACCTTTTTAGATATAGTCTTTTTAACAAAGTTGAAACAAAAATGCCTTTTATTCAAATCCTTGGAGTCTGAGCTGGATCCTTCCCCTGCTTGCTTCTAAATCTCAGTATGATACAACAATACTGACTGTTATAGAAGACGGCATGGGATAGAAATTACCTACACAACATAAATGTCCATGTCTTCTGCTGACAATTTCTCCAACACAACGACACTAGTAGCGAAGAAGGATATGCAAATAATCTCCTAGTACTCAGGCGCAATGAATTTTATAATATGCTAATGCTATAGTCTACCATGTATATATTTTACTGTGATTAATATTACAGCTATGGGCACTTCTTATCTTATTATTTACGCCCCTAAAATTTCTGGAAAAATGTAAACATACCTTCTCCTTATTATTCAAAGCCTAGCAGAACACTCCAGAGAATTAATGTTTTCTTTCATAATGAAGAAAAACCCATAAGCAAACCCGAGCCCAACCTTTCATGCATTTCGTTAATGGAAATAATGAAAAATAACATTATGCAGTTTCAAGTGTGATTAGATTAGTATAATTTGTTTGCAAATAAATGCAAAAAGCTCTTTATTCACCCCCGATGTCACCCTCAGCGGAGCAAGTTAAAGATATATCTATTACACATTATTCTACTGATGGACGAGAGAACGCGAAAGGGCCCCAGAGAGGTGATAAAAGTTAACTCACGACCCGCAAGAAATCCTCGAATAGCCACCGGTAATTAGCCCGAGTGCAAGCCATGAAGAAGGAATAATACATTGTGACACCCGGTAAAGATTAAGGGGCATTTCAAGTAAAAAATTAGGCAATTGCTCATATAGTGATTCCCAAAAATGTGGAATGTTAGAATGAGCCATAAGCAAAGCACTTTGTAACTTTTCTAAATTCCCATAAATTTTTTTAAGTAGATGCTGATTATATATTAAAATAGTTTATAGGGTATACCGCAGGAATTGTAAAAGCCTTTGTCCTTAATTGCATCCATGGCCAAATTAAAGGGAATCTGTCACCAGTTTTTTGCTTCCCCATCTGAGAGCAGCATAATGTAGAGACAGAGACCCTGATTCCAGCGATGTGTCACTTACTGAGCTATTTGTTGTCATTTTGATAACATCAATGTTCTCTCTGCTGCAGATCTAGCAGTTATACAGAACGCATGAAAATGCTGGACTATCTGGCAGCATGCCAAGTAGTCCTGTAAGGGCGCTTTTCCATCTGCGATTTTCTTGTGCAAGTGCGATCCGATAAAAAAATCAGATTGCACCAGTGTTAATCAATGAGACAGTTTCATCTGTCCCGTTTCTTCTTCACACGAAACAGGCTCTTGGCGCATGCTGCGATTTGCACAAAGTCTCGGCTGTGTAAAATCGCACTGCACTTGCACGTTAAGCGACTGCAGTGCGGTGCATGCAGAGACAGACAACGAAGGAGATGGGAGAAAGTGCTCCCTCCCTCTTCTCCATTCCTGGGAAGCGATCGCAAGATCGCATCACAGTCGCATGACCCTTGGCTGACACCCGCAGCAGAGGGTCATTAGCATATCGCTCCCAATGCTCCCACATCGGAAGCGGTATGCAAGTGGAAAAGAGCCCTAATGATAATCTACTGATGTTATGGAGAGGAGCAGTGTGGAGGGATATAATGAAGAAGGGCAGTGTGGGGGTTATGGCATTATGGAGAGGAGCAGTGTGGGGGATATTATGGAGAGGGGCAATGTGTGGGGGATGACTTTATGGAGATGGTCAGTGTGAGGGGACAATATGGAGAGGAGTAGGGTGGGGGTATATTATGGAGAGCAGCAGCATGGGGAAGGGATAATTTGTGCAGGAAGCATAGTAAGGAGCATTATTTATTTAGGGGTGCAGAATGTGAGATATTTTTATTTATGGGCAGTATAATGATACTTTTATTTTTAAGGAAATTGTGTTTGAAAGTGCTGCTGAAGGCGAAAAGAGGGAAATCTGCAAAGATGAGAACTAAGGCGGGCTTTGCACACTACGATATCGCAGGTGCGATGTCGGTGGGGTCAAATCAAATGTGACGCACATCCGGCGTCGCAGTCGATATCGTAGTGTGCAAATCCTTTTTGATACGATTAATGAGCGCAAAAGCGTCGTTATCGTATCATCGGTGTAGGGTCCGACATTTCCATAATGACGGTGCAGCAACAGGTACGATGTAGTTCCTCGTTCCTGCGGCAGCACACATCGCTGTGTGTGAAGCCGCAGGAGCGAGGAACATCTCCTACCTGCGTCCTGGCTGCAATGTGGAAGGATGAAGGTGGGCGGGATGTTTACATCCCGCTCATGTCCTCCCCTCCGCTGCTATTGGCCGTCTGCCGTGTGATGTCGCTGTGACGCCACACGACCCGCCCCCTTAGGAAGGTGGGGGTTGCCGGCCAGAGCGACGCCGCAGGACAGGTAAGTGCATGTGAAGCTGGCGTAGCGATAATGTTCACTACGCCAGCAATCACAAGGTATCACTGCTGCGACGGGGGCGGGGGCTATCACGCTCGACATCGCAGCATCGGCTTCCGATGTCGTAATGTGCAAAGTACCTCTAAGAATGAAATCTCATCATGGCATCTGTACTATGTGGAATCAAAAGGGAAGAGTATGACTGCAATCAGAGAAGTTGTCACGTACAAGTTACCTGGATGTAAATGTTTATTTGTCATATTGACTATCTTGCCAATGCTGAGGTTCCTTATGGTCAGCTGTCTAATGATGGCTGGTAGCAACAATTCCCAAAATCTCTTTAACATTGTAAGGGAATTATGGGAATTATAGGTTCAAGTGATACAATTGTATATGGGGCTGACCTGACATTACAGTTGATCGCTGCACTATACTTGGTGCTGTATACATGTACTGATGGTGGTTTTGATCTTCTACACACAATCCATAACATGCTTCATGGATATGTTGAAACATAATAACAAATCTCTAAGTTTTGAGTATCTTTACGAGGAGGCTTTCTTGAGTTTCTGCTCCAAAAACTCAGTTTAAATTAGTGCATGTTCACACTCATTTTTTTGATCTTCTGGTGATGTATTAATGTACTAATGATGGTTCTGGTGATGTATTCATGTAAGTACCCATTAAATTGTTTTGGACAGCCCATGTGATTGATTCATTATAGCAATGTGGCCTATGGACAAAAAAAATGTTGTGCACCCCTAGGTTAGATCATTAGGCATAAAAAAGGTAATCCAATCCTTGGCAATGGTGTTGTGACTTACTGCAAAAAATTTTTGCTGTCATGTTACAGGTTGTGAATCTGAATCTCAGGAAAGTCCAAACTTCAAGAAAAGCAAATACTTTATTACTTATATATGAAGGAATCTTTTGAACACAGAAATATGTCTTAAGGGCCCTTCTTAATGTCTTGAGTTAAGGGAGGAGAATCTATATGGGGAGAAAATAGAAATATCACAGCAGCATCCTAAGACAGAAAAAATTCAATGTGACTTGTCCTTCTTGAGCCCTTGTGCCACTGAATGGTCAGCACAAGTAGTATGTCTGCCCCTGCTCAAGGATCCACTTAGACTGCGATCCCCAATGGGCACAGTGATGATGTCTGGAAAGCGCTGTGCAATTGATGGTGCTATATAAGCAAAGCATAATAAATAAACAATTACATTTTCAGTTTCTTCAGTTGTACCTGCCCCTATCAATCTGTAGATTTTCTTTACAAGCTCTGGCAGACATATTTGCAGGTATGGAATATACTTCTTAAGTCCCCTTCACAGGTCTGTGCAAAAAACGAACGTTGTCCATGGTCCGTGGTGTAGGTATGTATGTCTGTCCATGTGCTGTTTGTGTGCTGTGTGACGTCCAGATAGCACACAGACACCACGAACTTGTATACTTATCTGTCTCTGGCGCTGCTATCATACTTGCTTCCGGGTCCGCAGTCAGTACAGTGAACATTCCTGAGCATAATGAGCAGGAACCGGAAGTAACAGCAGTGCCGGAGACAGGTAAGTATAAAAATCCATTTATTTCTCAGTGACACGTGTTTCCTCCGGTACATGTTGCATACAGTGTTAACTTTTTTACTTGCCTGTCTGTGGTGCTGCTGTAACACTTGCTTCCGGGTCTGCGTGCAGTGAATATTCATGAACATAATGAGCAGGACCCGGAAGTGACAGCAGTGCCGGAGAGAGGTAAGTATAAAAATTCATTTCTCGGTGACATGTGCTTCCTCCAGTACATCACATTGATGTCACACGGATCACATCAGTGTACGGTCCGTGTGATATGCATGCTGCCTGCAGAAAACGGTAATGTCACCGTGAGGAGCACACGGACATGGCGACATGGACAATAAGGTGAAAATATTTACATACATGTTTACTAGGTTTGTAGTAAAGGCACTAGAATGTCAGGCATCGTCAGCACTTCCTATGAGGCTGCCATGATGAGTTTATAATGAGGCTGTAGAACGGACACTATTAGGCCTATGAAAATTTGTCTTCTTCCTTCCAATCTCCGAGTTGTGGCGAAAATGAGTGTTCTCTTTGATTTGCACAGAAAGGCTAAAATTCCTTCTGTGCATGTATAATAATTATCCATTATAGTTATCAATGACGCGGTCGATACCAACAGTTATTGCTTTCACCCTCTGTCATTGTTTAATGACTATATAAATATCAGCAACTTGGAAAATCCGAAAACTACAGACCTAAAGAATGATAAAAAGTGGATTTATCTTTTAATAACTTTTGGAAGCATTGCAATCGATATCACTAAGCTTGAAATTCTTTTCAATACCCTTTAATTTCTATGATTCATTGCCTGTTGATTCTTTTTCTTTCGGCTTTTCTCTTATTATTTACATTTATTTTTTTTAACATATTTCATTTTAGAAAGTTTGCAGTTATGTTATAACATTAGTAATTCCCGTGAAATGGCTCCCATACCAGTAAAAAGAGGGCACTGAGTTTGTTAGTTCAGTGAGTGTATTCTGTTCTCATCCAAGAATTGAGGGATGTACATGAGGAGTACGGTTAGAAAAACCATGTGCCATGATCCGCGGTGCTCTGCTCTACAGCAGAGCCACTGTTCTGTATTATGCTCCAGGTAACGGGTTGCTCCTCAGCTTTCAGGTCCTGCGCTGGTGCAGGGAGGGGCCTGTGTTCAGGAGCCTCGCTCCGGGTGAGTGCTTGGCTTCATTAGAGAGCAACTTCACCCGAAACGCTGCTAGTAGTAGTTCCTGCTCTGCAGTGTATTTTCTGGCTCCCGTGAGTTTTGTTCCGATCTTGCCTCCCTACCCCGGACCTCTGTTACCCTTCTTTGCCCATGCCCCTGACTCTGACGTTGTCCCTCTGGCTTCTGACCTCCGGCTTGTACCCTGACCTCTGCTCTACTCGCTCCCTGTGTACCTTATCTGACTTCCTGGCTTCTGAGGTCCGGCTTGTACCCTGATCTCGGCTCAGCTCGCTCCCTGCGTACCTTATCTGAATTCCTGGCTTATGATTTCCGGTTTGTACTTTGACCTCAGCTCAGCTCACTCACTGTGTACCTTATCTGACTTCCTGGCTTCTGACCACCAGTGGTTTTGATTTCCATGTCTTTTGTAGCTTCTAGTGACACCTAGTGGCGTATCATCACATTATGTAAATGGATTTTTCTCATGTCAATCTATAGGATGATTATGCCAAGCTGTGATTATTTCAGGTGGGGGTGAAATTTGGCTGACTACAACAGTAGATGGCAAAGAAAAGCTCAGCAAAAAGATCAACTGCAAAAACCATATACCATAACAGCCAGTATTTAATATTGCAATGGTTCCTTATAATGGGACAGATGCTTCAGCAATTTAGTATCCTTCCAGACTGTGGCTACTGGCCAAAAGTTATCTCATGGAGGTTTATGCCTGACAGTAGGCTCACACGCTATGTGTACTTAGCTTCAGAGGCTTAGATATGTTCTAACATTGTTTATATGTCAAAACGGTGATTGGCTCTTAACTCACCGAATGCTATAGTAGCATTAAAAACTGTTCAGACTACAGACCCTGACACTCCACACTATGGTTTCTCTGGTGCTTCTGAGTTGCACAGGCAGGCTCGAGTGTCGACCAGCTGTGTGCTCATTAGTGATTGGACTAGCAGAAGTTAATTTCTGCTAGTATGCTGGTTACCTCTTGGATCACATGTTGAGTGAAACCTATCACAGTTAGGGCTAAGCCACACGGCGAGAAAATCGGTGCGAGTGGAGTGCGATAAAACATCGCATTCCCCTCGGACCAATTCTAGCCTGTGTGTCAGCACACATGGGCGATTATTTTCTCAGCCCTAATCGGACTGAGAAAACAATCGCAGCATGCTGCGATTGTAATCCGAGACTCTTTCTCTCGCACCCATTCAAGTGAATGGGGCGAGAGAAAAATCGCACTGCACTCGCAGTACACCGGTGTACTGCCAGTGCAATGCGAGAATGGCTATAGCTGACTATGCAGGAGAGAGGGAGAGAAATCCCTCCCTCCCCTCCTGAGTGCCGGCCCGCCCCCCGCAGCTGAGGTCTGCTCGCACGAACGGACCTCAGTTGCAAGGACACACGCATGACACTCGGCTCTGCTGTACTGCCAGCACGAGCCGAGTCTCATGCAAGGGGATCGCAGTAATCCCCGTGTGGCCCCAGCCTTACTCCCCGCCTTTTTAAGTTGGAGGAACCTGTCTTCTCATGCCGACTATAGCTTTTTGCTTATCAGTTTTGTGTGCTGTTGTGTTCCAGTAACTGCTGATTTACTGCATGTTAGAGTTTTGGTTTCCCCTGTTTGTCCATATCTGTGGGTTCTACCACTTCTGTCCCGGTCTTCCCCTTGGTTGGAGGAGAGGGGATATTAGATCAGGGCTGGCCAGGAGCAGGGCAAGAAAGGTGGCCCGGACATCATCACCATTAGATGTATCTCTGCGAGTAGGGGAAGCTAGGGTTCTTTAGCCTGGGGGCCAGTCTAGGACCCCGGGTCCCCTGTTATCCGCTCAGAACCCATGACATTATGTAAGAAAATGACAATCTTCCCCACTGTTTGACAAAAATTAAGCTAAAATAATGCCGTCATACAGTGTCTTACACCATGTAGCATAATTTCAACTTAAGTTCTTGAATCTGGATTCCTGCCTGACTTATTGAAGATAATAGAGTCCTCCAGGCAATTGACCCTTCCATACTATGGCATGGGAGACTTCATGATCCAGATTGTATAGAGATGTGTATTTCCCTGCATCTCCTCTACCCTCAAAATATCCTGAGATCCCAGCCAATCAACTGATTTCATGATACTTACAAATGGATAAAATTAAGAGTATACCCTGTATATTTTAAGATTTAACTTTTAATAATTTATTAAGAATGGGATGTCCCTTTTTTTAATAAATTATTAAAAGTTATATCTTAAAATATACAGGGTATACTCTTGATTTTAGCATTTATGACTGCTTACATATGGCTCATAAATATGGCTCTATGTGTCTTTATGTGACCAACCACAAGTTGGGATGTGAATGGATGTCTGTCAAAGGATTTTGCTACTATGTCCGATAATGGATTGTATTTGCACAGAGGCAAGCTACAACCCAACAACTCTAGGAATATTAGAAGTCGACACAATATTTAAGAAAGTAAACACCAAAAAAATACACTTCGGTATTACCATTAGAGACAAGCAAACTAGAAAAGTACCCAATATGGACTTGAAAAAAAAGTCAGTGTTCCAGTTTGGAGTTCGGGTGTTTTTCGTATGCTGACGACTTGATCGAGCATTGCTGTGCTCGGGTACCCTCGGTGCTTGCCCCGGTGCAAGCTGCTTCCAGTGTTTGAATGGCTCTTACTGAGGGTAACAACAACGATATTGGATCTAGTGTGCACCAAACAAAAAATGGAAATGCCCTGTCCTCCCTCCTCTGGAAGTGATCTGCTTCTGGATGCCTGTATGTGGGCAGAGACCTGAACTGCCCAATTAGTCACTTCCATTGGGGTTCAGGTCAAGTCCGAATCCCAAACCAAACTTTATATAAAGTTCATCTGAATTCGCCGAACCTGAACGTCAACAAGTCCGCTCATTTCTAATTACCACGTCTGAAATGGCCCAAGATATTAAACTTTACCATAATCCATATGATCAACAGAGTGAAGAAAAAAAAAAAAAAAAAGTCCTATGGAAAAAATGGTATCACTAAAAACATTATCTCATCCAGCAGGGAATTCGCCCTGTCAATTACATTTTTTTCTGTCTTTTTCGATCTACCTGTCCAAGTTTGAGTCCCTGTCACGAGGGCAAATGACAGGAGCAGGACACCTAAGCTGACCTTCAGACTGTGTACCATGCACTCTCCTTCAGCTCAGATGTACACTTGATGGTAGCGACGTCTGAGTCACCAGCATGTCCCTGACTCCTGTCCTAGCCCTGATGTGATGGGAGTGGAATATCTCCCCCCGAGGGGTAAGCCTGTAAACATAAACCCCACAACCAGACACGGACAGGGGAAACGACAACTTGTACATGCGGCAATCATGCACAAAGGAGCCACTAAAAGTGCACAAGGGGAAATAACATAAAAGGGGAAAAGAAAAACAGACTACTGAGAAACTTCCATACCGTACAACCAGCACACCACGAGCTGCTGCAGCCTGCACCAATGCTGCAGCCAACAGAGCTAAACAGAGAGAGGGTTTCTTCAGCTCCTTTCTCCTTCTGGCCAAGCTTCCAAATGAATGAAAGTAACCGACACCCTCTGCTGGAAGGAGAGGGTACATATAGGACCTGGGAAAGGTCCAAAATGGAAACACTTGACATTAACCCTTTCCTCACCAATGGAAAGGGAATTAATTTAATCAGCAGAGTCTCATATGGTAAAGTGAGACTCTGACTTAGAACCTGTCACAAATCTCCACAACAAAGAGAAGACCGTGACAGACCCTTGCTATAGCATATGTCTTGGCTATGGTGGAACTTGGCAAACAATGTTCAGACCTGCTTTGTTCCTTTCTGTACATTACTTACATCTGCCCACTGCCAAAGCAGATATCAGCTGTCCGGTGGAGGTGCTAGGTGTCGTACCCCAACCAATCTCATGTTCATAACTTATCTGATGGATGGGTCATCAATATCTGAGTCGAGTACAAACCCCTTTAATGAAATTCACAGAAAGGTGAGAGTGGACACATCCATAGATCTTGTGAATCCATCTTGGATATGATTTGAGTATTTTCTAACTTTTTCAACTGTTGGCATGATTCTTCTCCCTGCTTCAGCCATTGGGAGTAAATCCAAAGTCAACAGCCAAGGGATGACATTTCCATATACATCCCTAAGCAGCACAAGCTGTCCATACTGCTAATAAGCAAATAGAAATAATTAATTCATGCCGTGCAGATCCAATAAATTATGCTAAACCAAATAGTAGGATGTGTAATATTTGCAAATTTCGGTTGTACAAGTTTACTTTATTTACAAGAAAGTACAGTAATATTCGACCTTTATATTTTGCCTTTTTGAGCAAAATTACATACAAGTTCTGGATATTTGTATTTCTGTAACTCTAAAATCTAGAATAAGAAAATGTCATCGATGTAATGTCAGCGATGTCTCTGATTTCATTTTATGTATTTCCATTGTCAAGCTAAAAATTTTACAATAGACGACAAACTGATGCCATCAACAAATCATGAAAGAGTCTTTAGTGCGACACCAACTCGACTGTACGTAATCAACTTAGAGACTTGCATCAAGAGCTGACAGCAATCAATTTACACGCAATTAGTACAATTATAAAAAATCTTTACTGCCCAGTGGGCAGAAAATAAATCAATGCAAGACATTCAACCATATGTAGAAAAAAGAAAAGAACGCTGCCATCAACATATATTATGCACTGGCCATGAGAGCCAAGACCAATATACCAGCAGAAGATGATATCCCGTTATAACTGCGCTGCAAATGAGAAGCCTTTAATGTTCCAAAATGGTTCTTTATTAACGCAACATGTTTTTCGTTGGATCAGTAAAAAAAAACAAATATGTAACGTGATATCGACCTCCTCTACTAATACTGTATGCACCTGGAAAATTTTCTCCCCCAGCCATGGCACTGTGTCGAAAGATGTTGTGCCTTCACACACCACCAGGTGAGCGCATACTCCTGCCTTTTCCTATCGTTACCAGGCGATACTGCTCTATGTTTGCGTGCTTTTGTCCCCAAACGATTCTCCAAGACAAATATACCGTATCCTATTAAACATTATTTGGGTTCACTGGGGTTCCTGTATATTTGATGAAAATAATAACTGTAGAGTGTACTATACTTGTCATTACAGCTACTGTAAGGCATGATGGAATCACTATTGACACCTGTGTAAACAAAGGCCAATAAACTGATCATGAAATGATGGCTGATTTTGAACTGCATTACTGAAATATAGACAATGGCCTTATTCATCCAGATTGGTGTGTAACAGGGTGGCAGGGGATGCTGTAGTTGTGGATTGGCTTCTGTTTGGGTGCAACCCCCAGCCCTGTTACAGTCAGTTTGTAGGCCCAGTGAACGTGTGGGGTGCGTTCACTTACTTACTGTAGGGGATGCTTTAGTTCCTTCACTGTTCCAGAGGTCCGTTCCAAGAAAGGAGACAACGCAAAAGGATTTCTCTTAACGTAACTTTACTTCTCTTTGACGGGTTTTCCTTACACAAGTCACAATAAATGCAGACTCTCCCTCTCTCGTCTTCTTGTCTGCTGACACCTGCACTGTATTGGTTCCTCTCTTGTGGCTGCATTTTCTATTAGCAGACCGGTGTAGCGCTAACCATTTTCATAGGGTCCCAGATCTATACTTCTTCTATCAAGGTCCCACATACCCCTACATTCGGCCAGCAGTCCCGTCATCCAATAGGGATCTGCCTGCAAGGGGACCGGTCTGACCCCAGCACATTACACCTCTTCCCTCTGAGACAGCCATCTTCATCTCCTTAGCCTTTTCCTATCTCAGGACTTAACTCTCTAAGACACCTTTCAGGGGTTAAACCTTTCGTTAACCCCTGGTGTCCCAACCCATGATATGGCTTAGGTACCTAGCCCAGCATCCTAACCTTTACCTAATAACACTTCTACCCTTTATTCTATATACATTCTTATATATCTTACATTCTGTATATACACGACTAAAAAGATTCACACATACCCATATAATAGAGTCCTGCCAGGACTCAGCGTTAGGTGGCGTCGTTCGTCACACTACTTGAGTTCTGCTACATTGCATGCAGCACTGACCAAATACCCAACATCAAATACAGTACTATAACATTCCAATAAAGCAATATGGTTGATGTCTTCAGAGGGGAGTCTTCATGCGCCGACCACCTTCTTACATGTGTAGTGTCGGGGTCAGAAGAACATATAGCATCTGATAAGAGAGAATTGGATGCAATTTGCAAATGACACTTGGGTCAGGCTCTGAAGCGAGTTTGAGCCAAGTGTCATCTACTGTGATCCAAATTTCTTGCATGTGGGAATCGATTACT
Organism: Anomaloglossus baeobatrachus; assembly: GCF_048569485.1. Lineage (NCBI taxonomy): Eukaryota > Metazoa > Chordata > Amphibia > Anura > Aromobatidae > Anomaloglossus > Anomaloglossus baeobatrachus. The sequence continues at coordinate 213,867,071 of NC_134360.1, read as the reverse complement.
GGTGCGGAGAAGAAGGAGAGATTAATTTCTCCATCTTCTCCACTGCCTGTCTTTGCGTACATAGGACTGGATGACATCCTAGTGCAATTTGATGTTTTACATGCACTTATAGACTTGTATGGAGCATGTGATCCAATTTGAGGAGGCACTAGCAGCATGCCAAATCGGCATGAGGAAAAAAGAAAAAAAAAAAATCGCAGATCTGCTCTACCTCATTGAGTAACATTAGCCCGAGTGCGATGTGAGATTTTCTCGCATTCCATTTGTCCAATTTTAATGCGACGACTGGGGCCACACGAATGTATGGCATCCGATGCGAGTGCATTGGATGTGATATGCTAATGACCCTCGGCTCCAGCTGTGCTGCGAGTGTAAGCCAAGTTTCCTGCCACAGTGATTTGACCCTGCGATCGGATCACAGCTGCGGAAGAGGGGGCAGGCACTGTGGAGGAGAGGGAGGGATTAACTTCCCCATCTCCTCCATTATCAGCGATTATGGCATTGCATTCAATGTCATCTGAGTGGAGTGCGATGTTTCACTCGCACCCATAAGGGTGCTTTACACGCTGCGACATCGCTAACGATATATCGTCGGGGTCACGTCGTTAGTGACGCACATCCGGCGCCGTTAGTGACATCGCAGCGTGTGACACCAAGGAGCGACGATCAATGATCGCAAAAACGTCAAAAATCCTTGATCATTGACACGTCGCTCCTTTTCATAATATCGTTGGTGGTGCATGCCGATGGTTGTTCGTCATTCCTGCGGCGTCACACATCGCTATGTGTAACACAGCAGGAACGACGAACATCTCCTTACCTGCGTCCACCGGCAATGAGGAAGGAAAGAGGTGGGCGGGATGGCCGCTCATCTCCGCCCCTCCTCTGCTATTGGGCAGCCTCTTAGTGACGCCGCAGTGATGTCGCTATGACGCCGAATGCACCTCCCCCTTGAAGGAGCTATTGTTCGGCGGTCACAGCGACGTCACTGAAAAGGTATATACGTGTGACGCTGCCGTAGCGATGTTCACTACGGTAGCGATCACCAAATGTCGCACAAATGACTGGGGCTGGTGCTATCGCGCACAACATCACTAGCCATCACTAGTGATGTCGTAGCGTGAAAAGCACCCTATAGACTTGTATGGGTGCGAGTGAACATGAATCGGATTCCACTGGCAGCATACTGTGATTGTATTCTCGGTCTAATTAGGGATTGAGAAAATTGTAGATGGGAATGGACCCATATGATAACATTCGTCTGAGTGGAATTCAATTTTTTATTGCATTACACTGGGGCCATTTTACTCGCAGTGTGTCCTAGCCCTAACCCTAAGGGGTACTTTGCACACTACGACATCGCAGGTGCAATGTCGGTGGTGTCAAATCGAAAGTGACGCACATCCGGCGTCGCTGTCGACATCGCAGTATGTGAATCCTTTTACATACGATTAACGAGCGCAAAAGCGTCGTTATCGTATGATCGGTGTAGGGTCCGACATTTCCATAATTTAGCAGCAGCGACGGTACGATGTTGTTCCTTGTTCCAGCAGGCAGCACACATCGCTGTGTGTGAAGCCGTAGGAGCGAGGAACATCTCCTACCTGCGTCCACCGGATATGCGGAAGGAAGGAGGTGGGCGGGATGTTTACGTCCTGCTCATCTCCGCCCCTCCACTCCTGTTGGCCGCCTGCCGTGTGACGTTGCTGTGACGCCGCACGACTCGCCCCCTTAGGAAGGAGGCGGATCGCCGGCCAGAGCGACGTCACAGGGCAGGTGAGTGTGTGTGAAGCTGCCGTAGCGATAATATTCGCTATGGCAGCAATCACAAGATATCGCTGCTGCGACGGGGGCGGGGACTATCGCGCTTGGTATCGCAGCATCGGCTTGCGATGTCGTAGTGTGCAAAGTACCCCTAAATCTGGTAATGCAGAAGAAAAAGAAGAAAACAGAAAACTATGATCTCATCCTTGGTTATATACTGTTGTAATAACACGACACTCTTCCAGTACCTGCTTTACAGCTTTCATGGTATGATTTACAGATTCTGCCGAGCTATACTTCGGCGCTGTATTGCCGGAGACCTGTGTTGGAGTTCTATCCTATGTCTTCTTGAATTATTCTCCATTTGAGTGCTGACTGCTGAGCTCTCTAGTTAAGATGAGCGGAGGGGAGGGAGGGCACGACCATATCCATATGCATAAATCTGATTACGAAGATCTTTGGGCCATTTCCCATGTACTGAACGCTGTGAGATTTCTATACATCCTCTTATACACCTGTCCTATTACATTTTTGGTTGGCATCTGACCTGCTGGTCTGACTTATTCATAATTCATATGCTAATGTTTTTGTTCTTTGATGCTTTGGATTTAAATCATAGGTTCTGAATATTTATGCTGTCCGACCTTGTGAATTTCCAATTTTACGAAACCTTTTATATTTTGCTTCAATTATATTTTAACTAATTTATGACGCTTTTTACTTCAATTGGAGATGAGAAAAAAAACTGCTCAGGGTATGATATTTACAGAAGGGCAGTATTAAGATTCAGAATGTAGTCTACGATAAATGAATGTATTCTTAACTCAGGAGAACATTCCTGGCACTGAGAAATATGCCAATTTGTCACTTATCACTGACCCATTTAGCTTAATCTATCAGGTAATGAGATGCCTGTGGCTGTATATACAATAGTTGGTTAGTTATAAAAACTGCGTAAGGATTATTCCCGTCTCAATATGTGACGGCATTTTGCTAAGACATGACATCAATTATTGACCACTTGTGGTCCAACCTTTGGGGCCACCAGTGATTCTGAGATTTGATTCAAGAGGACACAGTTCTCATTCATTGTATTAGCCCCTTTCTAGTCTCTCCCTGTATAGCGTCTGTACCGGTTACCCCACTATGTAAAGGTGGCAGGATGGACACTGTGTTGAGAAAGCCTAGAAAGGGGTAAAACAATGAATAAGAACTGTGTCCTCTTGAATCTCAGAATCAGTTATGGTCAGAGAGGCTTGACCACCAGTGATCATTACTAATGATGGTCGAGCATGCTCTCCAAACCTCATTACTCGATCGAGCCTCGAGCATCTGAGTTTGAAAATGCTTCAGTTTCCCATTCAAATTGTCTCTTTAGGGAGGAAGGAGATGAACTCTAGCGCCACCTATTGGAAGTATTAATCCTAAAAGTCAAAAGTGACCCTTTAATGAGCCTTTTCATATTACTTAGAATTTATGACACACCAGAACCTCAATTTTTTCAGACACGATGTTTCGGGGTGATTGCCCCTTGTCAGTGCAAAGTATAAGATCTGATCTGGCTGTATGAGAAACTATAGTGGGTTCAAAGGGGAAAACTCTTCTCATTGCAGAGACTGACAAACCAATAAGACTCCTCACTGGCAGTCAGATTGGTTTGTCAGTCTCCACAAGGAGAAATGTTTTCCCCTTAGACCTCAGTTTCCCATTGATTTCTATTATACTCAATACTCGAGTCACTAACTATTAACCGATAAGTGTTTTTTAGCAATATGTCATCACGTATTGAGATGGCAACATGGCAATAATGCTTTAGGGTTACTTGAATAGAGCTCTACATTAGTGTGTGGCCAGGGATGTCTCTGCGCAAAGCATGAACTGTAAAAGGAGTCGTACCACATTTAGACAAAGATTCTCCAATTTCTAGTCCCCTGTTAATTTCTGGAAAATAGCTACCAATTACCCAAGTTTATCATGCACATTAAAGGTCCCCATAAACATTAGCCTGATGGTTATTCCAACTGATATTGATGGGTGCGGCCAACTTTAATGTAAATTGTGGTCTTCATATTACTTAGACTCTCTGCTTGTCACACTAGCTATAAGGAAGTGCCACATGTACGGCGACAGGGAAGGAAAACTCTGTGTCTAGGGAAGAGGAGATAGTGACGCCTGACCATACCTTCCACTGGCCCGTTGGCTGAAGTCCTAAGTACCAGCTCCCAAGAGCACAGCTGCACTTTATAAGGGTAGCGGGGCCCTAACCGCTTCAAGCCGAGGGGTCACAGACAGATTAAAAATGTGCACGGAGGTGGGCTCCGGGACCATCAAGTGACACCAGTGGGAGCGGACACCTGGATGGGGCTCCCCTGTAGCAACTGTGACATACAGAGAACTTGGTTTATCTGCAGTGTGTATGTCTACTTTATAATCCTTATCCTGCACCACGACTACCCACAGTGAGTACCCTGCTTCCCCTGCACCCTGCGCTCTCAAATAATCACCAACACCCCTGAGCCCGGGGCCATTCCTACCTGTGGAGGAACTAACATTAGGCTGCTTCACTGCATCTGCCCCGTTACTCCCTACAGCAAAGGCAGTACTCCTATTACCGCGACCCAGAGGTGGCGTCACGAACTTACCCCCTGTAAATACCCCCTTTCACGGATACAAGTGTCCGCCGAGCCGGGTCTGGGCCCCTCAAGCCACCACGATCCCGGATTCCGAGCAGGTCGACCAACACCAGGGCGGTACAAATACAAGCCAACCACTTGCATCCAATGTCTATATAGGAATATAACTCAATCACCAGCCAACACCAAGGGGAAATGTGGGTATTTAATGGCACAAAGGGAAGTGATAATGATTAACAGCTAAAAGGCGAGGATATCTTCAGTGTCTGAAAAGAAAAGGGATTAATCCCAAGCAGAGGAGATACATATGATACCATTAAAGCTGGGTTTACACACTGAGACTTTCTAGCGATCCAACCTGCGATCTCAACCTAGCCGGGATCGCTACAAAGTCTATGGTGAGCTGTCAAACAGGCAAACCTGGCCAACGACGCAACAGCGATCCGGACCTGCAGAACGACCTAGCTGGTTGTTGGGGACGTGTCAAAGCTGCTATTTGAAAGGGAAGTCGCTGTAAAGTCCCCTTTACACACTGAAACTTTCTAGCGATGCATGCTGCACAGCGGGAAACAAAGGACCTAGGAATGGTCCTGAACGATTTGTAGCGATCACAACTTCACAGCAGGGGCCAGGTCGCTGATAGGTTTCACACACTGCAATGTCGCTGGGGAGGTCGCTATTACGTCACAAAACCGGTGACGTTACAGCGATGTCGTTTGCGATGTTGCAGTGTGTAAAGCCACCTTTACACCACAGCAGGAAGAATAGAAGGTCAGGGAGTAATTTGTGTAGTAAAACGCTGCGACCTTCTACAGCCAGAAACCTCAGGACTGTCTGTCAACCGTGAAATGCCCGTGACACTTCTTTTGGCTTGTCAATGCAAGGGTAGAAGGAGTATCACAGACTACAAAAGCACCTGAGACACTTTCCCTGGATAAAAGAAGACAGGACTAGAAATCTGAAGAACAGTAAGATGAAAAAGTAGAGCGCTAGATATTTTAATTATGCATTTTGCATTTATTGTGATGTTTTTATTATATGCTAGAAGGTTCCTTTTATTATGAGTGTTAATGTAGAAACCGTATACAGCAAACTCCTTAGCTCCCTCTAGTGGTGGCTGCAAGTGGGCAGATTATTTTGTTTCTAACTGAGGCTCCTGGAGTAAAATGCATTAAATTCATTAAGGGGTATATACTTTTTTAAGGAATGTAACACACTTTTTCAGCTACCTTGCATTTTCACAATGACTGGAGTACATTTCTGTTTTAACTTATACTACATTTTTGGCAGTAATTATGATTAATTTATTGATCACACTTGACTAGTGTCCAATCTCGGTGAAGCCACTGCCACGAATCTAAATAGTGCTGGTCCGTACTAGCATAAAAATGACAACCATTGCAAACTACGAGTTGCATAAAAAAAATTAAACAGTTTTACGTCAGAAACCACCCAAAACCATTTGATGAATCGGAGCCTTAAGCGGGATTTACACGCTGCGACATCACTAGCCGATGCTAGCGATGTCGAGCGCGATAGCTCCCGCCCCCGTCGTACATGCGATATTGTGTGATCGCTGCCTTAGCGAACATTATCGCTACGGCAGTGTCACACGCACATACCTGCTCTGCGATGTCATTCTGGCCGGTGACCCGCCTCCTTTCTAAGGGGGCGGTTGGTGCGGCGTCACAGCGACGTCCAATAGAAGCGGAGGGGCGGAGATGAGCGGGACACAACATCCCGCCCACCTCCTTCCTTCCGCATTGCAGCCGGCGGCAGGTAAGGAGATGTTCGTCGCTCCTGCGGTGTCACACACAGCGATGTGTGCTGCCGCAGGAACGAGGAACAACATCGCTAAAAAGATTAAAAAGATTTTTTGTTTCAGGACGACCTCTCCGCAGCAAACGATTTTGAGTGTTTTTGCGATCGTTTAAGGACGCTCAAAATTGTCACACGCTGCGATATCGTTAATGACGCCGTATGTGCGTCACAAACAACGTGACCCCGACGATAATTCATTAACGATATCGTAGCGTGTAAAGCTCGTTTACGTTCTAGGTCTACTTAGGGGAGTTGGAAAACTGTGTCGGATCAACGGAGCTCCAGAGGACATACATATAAATTATAAAGTGAACTTACATTTCGTTATTCACCAATTTGATTATCAAAACACGTTTTCTTTAAGGTTTTAAAACTTTTGAAACAATTCATAGTTGCCCAATATGCTGACAATCAGTCCATTAGAAAACATGTTTCAGCGATTTGTACATTAAGGTTGACTTCTGTTTAGTAATTCAGCTCCAGGTACACATTGTGCCTAAGGGTGGGAATAGCTGCAAATAGCTATCCCAGAGTGATTTTCCATCTGCTTTTACATAGACTTAGGTAAGCTTTCTGATTCTGTCTGTGGCACATTGCAGTATGATGCGGGATTTTAGAATTAAAAAGAAATCTAAGTTCGTTCACCTTCCTCCAAAATCTTGAATCAATGGCTGAACGTCTAGAACATGAGTTACATAAGTCACCCTGCTACACTACTGCCACAATGTAATGAGCGGCATTCTTATCTCAGCATGACGGCACATCAATGTATCGAACACATGCTCTGCTCTTATGGCCCAGACTGTGCGGTTTGTGCCTACAGAGGACTGCCTGCAAGATGCTCGGAGATACTGCCCTACATGCAATCATGAGTGTAACGGGGAAATGGAAAGTTCCATTCAATTGTCTTTAGTTATTAGCTCGAACCTTCCAACTACCGTGTTTTCCGATTGCTTCTGGCTGGCAGAGAATCGTGGGACGCAGTTTAGTGGAGCGCAAGGAGCTACGGGTGGAACCCATGGATGACCTGCGGTTGGAATACATCGCTGTGTTCCAGCCGCAAGTTCTCTATGTGTTCCACTCGAAGGTCCTCGCGCTCCACTCGCAGGTTCTCATGCTCCACTGCACTGCGTCCCAAGTCCTTATGCCAGCCTGAAGCAATCGATATCGCTTGATGTGGGGAGGGTGTGTGCGCGCAATGTGATGGGCCTGTGTGCGCGCGCAATCCGATGTGCATGGGTGCGCGCGCAATCCGATGTGCATGGGTGTGCGTTCCGTTGTAGGTTCGGCATCTGGGTATAATGATCAAGGGGTCTTCTCTCTTCTTTATGATCGCTGGATCTTCTCACTTCTTTCTTTTCTCTTTTGGGGGTGTCCGCTTTCTATAATGAAGTGTCCTGCAGTATTCTTTAACTTTTTTAGCTGCATGGACATTTTATTGAACTGCGACCAGGGCTTATATTTGGGGTAGGGTTTATATTTGAGCTTTGCGCCAAAAATGCTGAAAACTGCTGCTAGGGCTTATTTTTGGGGAAACACTGTAGTAGAAATATACATTTTACTGAACACTTGAATGCAAACATTTGTTCCTTGCTATCTGTCATTTCATACTAGAGAGATGCTATCTTTAATGCCCTAAAAGGGAATTTAACAGCATAGCTTCATACCCCAAACATCTTATATGTGCATGTAGCTCTTTCAAACACAAGTCCGGCAATACTATAACATGGCTGGTTCTTTCATTCATTTCTGAGAGCTCAGTATTTGATTTCATATGTAAATGAGGCTAAAGTGCTATGGTAGATCTGAAGCCTCCATCACTTCTGCTATTATTCCAGCCCAGTGCCTCCTCCTCCTGCTTGACTGACGGCCTCTATGCTTTGTGACTTCAGGTATGGTACCCGTGAGTCAAGAAGGAGGAGGCAACGTTGATTTATGCAAAGTTTGATGCAAGCACAGAGATAATTTACGATGTTATGATATTGTGACACAGGAAACCTTTTAAATGGCTTGTGCAGTATTTCTTGCAAGTTAGGCAGTGCTCACATCAGCGATATTTTGCGGCAAAACCGGATCCGTCACAAATGCATTTCAGTTCCATTCATTTCCAATGGACTCGCGGCAAGATGCAGTTACATGTGGTGGTGTATGACGCACGCAACCGCATGTGACCACATCTTGCCGTGAGTCCATTGGAAATGAATGGAACTGAAATGCTTTTGTGACGGATCCGTTTTTGCGGCAAAATACTGCTGATGTGAACGCTGCCTTAAATTGTTTTTGCAACAAACAAATTATTTCTATATAGCACAGTAAAAGCATACTTATTGTTAATATACAGATCAAGGTCAACATATTTTCTCTCGTACCTTTATATCTTTTTTTCTTCTTTAGCCATCTGTCTATGCAGCACAGGTCAACTGTTCTGCACTTAACTTAGGTCTATCTCTGCAATAGCGCTTGTAATAAGAATAAAAGTACTGCACACCTAAGACCTGCAAAGCATAGTTATGTTGGATGCCAACAGACTGATCAACAATGCATAACTGGAAATACCTATCTATCGATGCATAAGGCAGAAGATAATCTTTTGACATATGTATCAACAGAGCCACATTTGTAGTTTAAAATTATTGATTTGTCAACAGGCAGCATTAAAACAGAGTTCAGCTATACTGGTATCATCTTTGCTAGTCTCCGCTTTCTTAGGCTTCTAAAGTAATTATTATAAGCTTTGTTATGGAGGCAGAGCAGAGTGCAGAACTGTTAATCCTTGCTGGAAACCAGATAACAAAACAATAGTGTAAAAGCCACACAAGCTATTTTGTCGTGTATGGCAGAAAATAAAATTGTTGTAGTAGACTAGTTTACTGAATGATACATTGAACATAAAAATAGAATGTATTCTAAACATAAAATACATTATGTAAGTATATAAGTGCTGGAGGCACAACACTCCTGTGCTGGAAGAGAGCTGAGAAATACTGTACTGTATAGATAGAGGATGGATTCAATAGTAAATTGTGTACAATTCCAGGCACTCGATGCACCCTTTTCATGGCCAAATATTTAAGTGCACTTTCCCACCTACTTGATTTCCCTTTATCTTGGAACCCGGCAGATCAAAAATTGATGACCTATCATAAAGGATAGGCCAGCAATGTAAAAGTATTGGACAACCCCTTTAAAGGGAACCTGTCACCAGTTTAGGGGCCTATAAGCTGCGGCCACCACCACTGGGCTCTTATATACAGCACATGCTGTATATAAGAGCCCAGGCCACTATGTAGAACATAAAAAAATACTTTTTAGTACTCAGCTAGGATGGGTAGTACCATTCTCCGGGAACTGTGCCTCCTCTTTTGGCCATCTTGGTCTTACTTCTTCTAAATCAGTGTTTCTCAACTCCAGTCCTCAAGACCCAGCAGCAGATCATGTTTTCAGGTTTTCCTTAATCAGGTTTTCAGGCTTTCATTAATGTTGCACAGGTGATGGACTTATTCCTTGTCTAATTTTGAGGAAAACCTGAAAACATGATCTGTTGATGGGTCTTGAGGACTGGAGTTGAGAAACACTGATCTTAAGCCTGGGTGCACTAGGTGTCCTATGTCATACATATTCGGTATTTAGGTCCTGCGCAGGCGCACTACAATACTTTGTTCTGCCCTGAGCAGGGTAGATCAAAGTGTGCCTGCGCAGGACCTCAGTGCCGGCGAGTGTGTATGACGTAGGACGCATCATGCACGCAGGCTTTAGAAGAAGGAAGACCAAGATGGCCAAAAGAGGAGGCGCCGGTCCCGGAGAACGGAGACACCCATTCGACTGTTGTGCATCGGAGCGACATTCTAGGTGAGTATTATAAAGTGTTTTTATGTTTTACACAGCGGCCCGGGCTCTTCTATACAGCATGTTAGAAAGCTGTATATAAGAGCCCACTGGTTTTGGCCGCAGCTTATAGGACCCAAAATTGGTGACCGGTTCCCTTTAAGGCTTGGCCGAATTATGTTATGTAATGCATTACTTATCAAGCTAGCATTTGCTACTTCTGTAGGTGCAAGGAAAAAAAAAAACTTTCCTAGGCAATGGTAAGATTTAGTTAGTAAAAGAAGGTACAGTATACAAACAGCTCTGTTGCTCTGTTATTGACTTGACCTGAATGGACCATTAAAGCAATTCTATAGAAAATGTATTTATAAGCTTCCAAAGGAGGAAACGGTCCAGACTGTAATTATCATGCACAGCACTGTTCTCCTATCATCACGGGTTGCTGTGCTTGCAGTAAACATGGTGCTTCTTGTATACCATGGGACACTGACTTGTGCTTTGCTCTCCAGGCAAAAATTACAAGCTCTTCCCCAGAATCCATGTTTTGAGTCAATGTCTATGCATTATTTATATGCATCAGTTATCTTATATAATTCTGGGCAATCTTGAATTTTTATTTGGTTGCAATGTACTTTTTATAAGAGGCTTTGGAGAGAACATTATTCCAGCAACATTAAATCTGCAGTATTTTTGTTGCATTTTAGGGACTCTTCAATTCTTTCTGCCTGTATTTGAACACTAACAAGGATCCTATTAGAGATGCATTATGCAAATAATGAAAGTCACTTTTTCAATGATTCCGTTTGATCGATACAGATCAGAGATTTTCGTTGCTTCCCTGCTCTTTTTTTATGCACATATTTTTGGTAATCCTGGTTTTATCGCTGCATATGGCTAACACTAACTGTATCAGTTACAGACTTCATTATCCTGCAAGTTTTGTAGGTTTGAAAAGTATCAGTGGTGCAATGTGATATAGGGACATTATATTTGTCTGCCTGCCTGTCCTTCCTCCCCCTGTCCTTCCTCTTTCCTTCCTCCCCCTGTAACAACAGCGAAATGGGGAGGAAGCACAGGCAGCAGACAGAGGCAAGAATAACTAGCAAAACCCAACCCACCTATTAGATATTCTGTAGCTGCTATCAATCAAATAACAGTGCATTTCACAAACTTTACTTGCCTGTATTTCAGAAAGTATACATCCGATCTCACAACTAAAGGCATGTATAGAATCCGCATGATAGTTCCAGTATAGCACTGGCTTTAGTTTATATAGGAAAATCCTAGTAGTTGGTCCTCTTTAAGTTCTCTGAAGGGACCACCATCTCAGTCATCAATATTGCCTGTATCGCTGAAGTTCTACACAGGAAGGGAGTTGAACCTTCTATCACAGTTACTGATGATGATTATACTCCTCCCTATAATGTGGGAATATCTCAATTCAACCTCCTGTTTGTATAATATTATCTCTTAGCTTATTTATATGAATATAGATTGAAATATAATCTAAGTGTCCCTACAGCAGGCATGAGTTGGTATTGGTTCCAGCTACCTATGTGATGCTGTATTGCAGTTTCTTGAGACTGATAGACGATGATAAAAAAATAAAACACATCTCAGTCACCAATATTGCCTGTACCACTTAAGTTCTACACAGAAAGAGAATTGAACCTTCTATCACAGTTACTGATGATGATTATACCCCTCCCCCCACACAGTTATAATGTGGAAAATCGCAATTCAACCTCCTGGTTGTGTAATATCTCTTAGCTTATTTATGACAATATAGATTGCAATTAAGTGTCCCTACAGCAGGCATGAGATGGTATTGGCTCCAGCTACCCATGTGATGCTGTATTGATGTTTCTTGAGACTGATACAAAAAAAATCATAAAAAATAAAATACAAGGTGAAATCTGGGAATCATAATGGAGGCTCAAAATCATGGAGAAGTACAGTAAATGTAGACCCTGCCATAACAACAAGCTCATTAAATATATTCATTGGTTACATATTTACATAGGTTGAAAAAAGACCTAGGTCCTTCTAGTTCAACCTTCTTCCACCAATTATATATTTTGTCATTAAATGATTTATAACCAACAATGTTGTGTGTACTGAGGAAATCATCCAGCCCTTTAACCCTTTCACGACCGGCCGATTTTTCGCTTTCCGTTTTTTTTTTTCGCCATTCTTTTTCTGAGAGACGTAACTTTTTTATTTTTCAGTCAATATGGTCATGTGAGGGCTCATTTTTTGCGGAACGAGCTGTACTTTTAAATGAAACCATCAGTTTTACCATATTGTGTACTAGAAAATGGCAAAAAAATTCCAAATGCTGAAAAATTGCAAAAAAAGTGCGATAGCACTATGGTTTTTGAGATATTTTATTCACTGTGTTCACTATATGGTAAAACTGATGTGTGGGTGTGATGCCTCAGGTCAGTGCGAGTTCGTAGACACCAAACATGTATAGGTTTACTTTTATATAAGGGGTTAAAAAAAAATCGGAAGTTTGTCCGAAAAAAGTGGCGCACGTTTTACGCCATATTCCGTGACCCGTAGCGTTCTCATTTTTCGGGATCTTAGGCTCAATGACGGCTTATTTTTTGCGTCTCGAGCTGACGTTTTTAACGGTACCATTTTTGCGCAGATGCTACGTTTTGATCGCCTCTTATTGCATTTTGCGCAAAAGTTGTGGCGACAAAAAAAGTCGTTTTGGCGTTTGGAATTTTTTTGCCGCTACGCCGTTTACTGATCAGATTAATTGATTTTATATTTTGATAGATCGGGCGTTTCTGAACGCGGCGATACCAAATGTGTGTATATTTTTTATTTTTTTAACCCTTTAATTTTCAATGGGGCGAATGGGGGGTGATTTGAACTTTTAGGTTTTTTTGTTTTTTTTTAATTTTTTAAAACTTATTTTTTTACTTTTTTTTTTTATTTTACTAGTCCCCCTAGGGGGCTATTGCGATCAGCATTCCGATCGCTCTGCAGTATCTGCTGATCACAGCTGGAAGGCTGTAAACAGCAGATACGCTGTCTTTCTCTTTTGCTGTGCCCCGGGCACAGCGAAAGTGAAACCAATTCATGTGTAGTACAGGAGTCATCACATGACCCTGTACTACCATGACAACTATCGGGAGTCACGTGATCGCGTCACGTGACTTCCGGTTTCGGCGGTAAGTAAAACTTTACCGCGATTGCGCTTATAATGGCGCTGTCATGTATTGACAGCGCCATATAAGGGGTTAATCGGCACGAGCAGATAACGATTCTGCTCGTGCCTAGCAGGCACACATCTCAGCTGTGAAAATCAGCTGAGATGTGTGCCAATCGCGGCATGCTGCCGCCGGAGGACCGCGGGCAGTAAGATTATGTCATTTAGGACGTAATTTTACGGCCCGCGGTCGTTAAGGGGTTAAGTCGTTATAATGTCTGCCATTACTACCTGTTGTGGTAGAGTAGTCAGATTGTGGAATGCCCTAACTGTAAAGAGCCCTTTCCTTTTTAGCTGCCGAAATCACCTTTCTTCCACTCTCAGTGAATGCCCTGTGGTCTTTGGAAGGAATAAGTCATGCGCTGTCCTATGTATTGACCACACATGTACTTATACATATACATGAGATCTCCTCTGAGATATCTTTTTTTCTAAGCTAAACAAATCATCTTTTCCAACCTTTCATCAGATGGTTGGCCTCCATTCCTTGTAATAGTCTAGTTGCCCAACTTTGAACAGACTCTATCTTCCTAATATCTTTTTTTAAAATGTGGAGCCGAAAACTGAATCCCATATTCTAGATTTGGCCTTACAAGTGATTTATAGAGGGGTAACAATACGTTGGGATCATGGCATCTAATTTCTCTTTTTATACACCCTAAAATCTAGTTTGCTTTTGTAGCTGCTGCTTGACATTGAGTGCTGCTGCTCAGCTTATTTGTAACCAGAATACCCAAGTCTTTCTCCTATTTTGCAGTCCCGAGATTACTTCCATTTAATGTATATGTTACACGCAATGTATGAAAACCCGGCATTCTATAGAATACCTAGGCAATATATACAATCCCTGTCATTTTCAGGCAAGGTATGAAATATCTGCGTTGTTTTATACTTTCCCTAGGCATTATATAAAATGTCTAGGTATTATAAAGAATGACAAGAACTGCTCAGGGCAAAGTCTGATATAATGCCCAGATTGGAAAAGTTTTTAGTAACAAACAGTCAAAAAAACTAATGAAAGAAGTAACAAACAGTCAAAAAACTAACGGAAGAAGAAATCCTAAATGAACAACAGGATATCTTTACTGGGAAAAACACAAAGAAACAGAAGTGTCATTCCTGACTATTGGTCTTTAGTAACAAACAGTCAAAAACATGAAAAAAGAAATGCAAAATGAACAACAGGATATCTTTGCTGGGAGAAAAAAAGGAATCAGAAGTGTCATTCCTGAGTATTTGTTGCAGCACGGGAGGCTAGAATGGCATTTTAATGCTAAGGGCAACTGAGCCAATTTCACAGATCTGCTGCTGCCTGCGCTGTCCACCTACTTTTGGACGGACCACCCCTGTAGTATTCTACACTCCGCCTGTTTGTCATTTAGGTATTCTATAGAATGACTAGGAAATGTATAAACCTCTGATGTATTTCATACTTTGACGACCCATTTCCAGCATCCTATACATTGCCTAGGTATTCTATAGAATGCTTGTTTTTACACATTGCTGATAACATATACGCAACTATAGGATTACTCCGTCCTAGGTGAATTACTTTACATTTATCAACAGTAAATCTCATTTGCCAAGTGTCTGCCCATTCTGACATCTTATCCAGATCATTTTGTAATATTGTACTATCAAGGTCAGTTTTTAATATCCTACATAGTTTGGTGTCGTCAGCAAAGACTAAAGGGTGCTTTACACGCTGCAACATCGCTAGCGATTGCTAGCAATGTCGTGCGCGATAGCACCCGCCCCCGTCATTGGTGCGATATGTGGTGATCGCTGCCGTAGCGAACATTATCGCTACGGCAGCGTCACACGAACATACCTTGTCAGCGACGTCGCTGTGACCGCCGAACAATCCCTACCTCAAGGGGAAGGCGCGTTCGGCGTCATAGCGATGTCACTGCAGCATCACCGGCCAATAGAAGCGGAGGGGCGGAGATGAGCGGCCAGAACATGGTGCCCACCTCCTTCCTTCCGCATTGCCGGTGGACGCAGGTAAGGAGAGGTTTGTTGTTCCTGTGGTGTCACACATAACGATGTGTGGTGCCGCAGGAACGACGAACAACATCGTACCAACAGCAGCAGTGTTATTAAGGAAAGGAGCGACGTGTCAACGATCACCGTTTTTGGACGATTTTGCGATTGTTGATCGTCGGTCCTTGGTGTCACACGCTGCGATGTCGCTACCGGTGCCGGATGTGCGTCATTAACGCCGTGACACCGACGATATATCGGTAGCGATGTCGCAGCATGTAAAGTACCCTTAACACTTTATTAATGACCTATTGGATGGAATTGCTAGTAAAGAGATTAAAAATAATTGGTCCTAGCACAGATCCCTGTGGTCCCCACTGCTGGGATCACCGGTAAGTCATTCTATAATCTGCTATGGACTGTGATATATAGAGGCTGCTGAATTCAAGTATTACAAAATTTTCAGTGCAATTAAAGTGCAATAATGTATCAGTTTTGCTTGAAATTAATGGAGTTATTTCATTAGAGACAACATCTCTCAGAATGTGGCCCCGTGGGGTAATTAGCCGATTGCCCCAGGTTCTACTCCTGGCGAACAGCAAACAGCTGATTTTACCAGCAGAAGACAGGGCTCATCAGGTATTTTCCCTGCAGCAAACCTGTACGGTTGCCAAATAATGGCTCAGAGGTAGTATAAAGCCGTAATACGGTACTTGACATATCGCGAGGGCATTAGCATCTGTATCAAACTTTAATGCCGTAAAATATACATACTTGGAATTTTTTTCTTAGCTAGAAAATAAAATGTATGTTGCGGTGTGGTGAGAGGTAAAGGCTTGATGTAGAATCTTCTGTGATATAGATGATATTATGGCTGCAGTGCGAGAAAGTAAAACCGCTAATACCCAAGAGACTTCTCTATAGGATTGTCACTGCGAGAGTTCATCTCCTTTTCAGTGCGCCCGCAGTCTATTGTGGAGTGTTCCTATAGAGATACTGGAGTAAACACGGCAAGTTATATAAACCCTGACCTGAAGATGAATCGTGAATATCTCATTATTGGCACAATATCTTCCAGCGTCTCTTCCACAGTCAGGGATGCTCAATATTTCACACTGCTACTCACCTTTGCATTTATTATAGGAATTTACAAGCTTTTTTTTATATGCTTGGAGATATAGTTAAATAAAAAAAAAAGCTTGTGTGCTAGATCAGAACTACTGTAAAATAATACCAACTAATCTCATTAAAACATTTAAAATTTACGCCTTAGGTGGAAAGAGAATTATATCTCCTTAACAAAATTACCAGTAAATATAATTCCTTTGGTTGAAATCTTTTGTGATTTTTTTTTTATCCTTTAATGATTTGTAGCTTAGAGCAAAGCAACAAACAGAGTAAGAGCTTCATCGAAAAATCTAAGCGGTTAACCAGTAATCGGTGCCGGCCCCGGTGCTTGAAGCTAGGGGTGGGTTCTGGCTTAACCTCCATCACACATTGGATACCCAGCATATATACATCCTGTAATGGTGAGTTAATCCCTGTGCATATGCTTTTTTAGGGTTTATAGATATCACAGAAGGGGGTCTATTGCGTAAATTAATCCCTGTGCATATGCTTTTTTTTAGGCTATATGGATTTCACAGAAGGGGGGTCTACTGCTTTGAACCCTCTTCTGTTTCTCATATTCAAATCAAAAAGGTCCGTGGAGCCTCTGTTAGGAGCCTCGACACGGAAAATAGCTAGATATCCCTCCGGGAAGGACCTAGCCAAGGAGTGGCTCTTTTTAGGAGACCACCATAACCACCATATTAAGTGGCCCTTTTAGTCAATATCCAGCTCTTGACAAGTTTAAAGCTATAACAAGGGAAATACCAAGGCTAGGTATCCATCCACAGACAGCTGTGGGAGCAATGCAGAGTAGACCAGCAAGACAAACTAGGATTTCACTGTGTTGAGCGCCCTCGTTGGCTTCTGGCAGTGTTTTCTCTGGCTGGTCTCCTCGAGATCAGTGATTGTTTTGTCTTGCTGGTCTACTAAGCATTGTTCCCACCTGGCCAGAATCCTACTCCCCACTGATGAGGGGCAATACCCCAAAACAGCTGTCTGTGAATGGATACCTGGCCTTGGTATTTCCCTGGTCATATCTTTAAACTCGTCAGGAGCTGGATATTGACTAAAAGGGCCACTTAATATGGTGGTTATGGTGGTCTCCTAAAAAGAGCCACTCCTTGAATAGGTACTTCCCAGAGGGATATCTGGCTAGTTTCTGTGTCAAGACTCTTAACAGAAGCTCCACGGACCTTTTTGATTTGCATACTTCCCAGGGGGCAATGCACCTAGTATTTCACTGTGTTGAGCGCCTTTGCTGGCTGCCGGCAGTGTTTTCTCTGGCTGGTCTCCCCGAGATCAGTGATTGTTTTGACTTGTTTCTCAGATTCGAAAATATCGCTCATTCTCGTAGACTTCTCATGCAAGAAAAATGCTTGGCTGGCCATGTCATCTGTGACAAATTAGGGTGTTGTACATATGGGGAAGCAGTATAGGCATTTCAGTGGGATAAGCCCTGGTCTGTGTGATCTTTCTAACAGCAAGGCCCAAGGACAAGTGCACGCATAACCCTCATGTCAACCCTAACCCCTGCACTTAGCCAATGATGTCCTTGAAGTTGGGCACATGGGAGTCAAAAAGACCAGAGCCCACCTGATGCATAGGTTTTTTTTGCCAAGGGTCCCTCAAGAGGTGCGCAAATACTGAACCTCTTTTCTTTTTAGCCGTACACTTTGCGGGTTAGTAAAGGGGTTATCTGACAGACACCTCTCCATTACTAACCACTGGGCTTGATGCAAGCTGTTCATTTACAGCTGACATCAACCTCCAAAAATATTACTCTAATTGCCACCGCACCAAGGCAATTGGGAAGAGCAGGGTAAAGCACCAGAACTGGTGCATCTAATGGTTGCACCACTTCTGGAGCGACTAAGGGGTACTTTGCACGCTGCAACATCGCTAGCCGATGCTAGCGATGCCGAGCGCGATAGTACCCACCCCCGTCGCACATGCGATATCTTGTGATAGCTGCCGTAGCGAACATTATCGCTACGGCAGCTTCACACGGACTTACCTGCCTTGCGACGTCGCTCTGGCCGGTGACCCGCCTTCTACCTAAGGGGGCAGGTCGTGCGGTGTCACAGCGACGTCACACGGCAGGCGGCCAATAGAAGTGGAGGGGCGGAGATGAGTGTGACGTAAACATCCTGCCCACCTCCTTCCTTCCGCATAGCCGGTGGAGGCAGGTAAGGAGATGTTCCTCGCTCCTGCGGCTTCACACACAGCGATGTGTGCTGCCGCAGGAACAAGGAACAACATCGTATCTCCTAATGGTGCGACATTATGAAAATGTCCGACGCTACACAGATCACCGATTTACGACTCTTTTGCGATAGTTTATGGGCACATCTAGGCTTTACACGTTGCGACGTTGTTACTGGTGCCGGATGTGTGTCACTTTCGATTTGACCCTGACGATATCGCAGTAGTGATGCCACAACGTGCAAAGTACCCCTAAGAGTTGCTATTTTTAGGCTGGGTAGGGCCAAATAACCATGGACCTTCCCAGGCTGATAATAGTAGCCCCCAGCTGTCTGCTTTACTTTGGTTGGTTATCAAAAATAGGGGGACCTTACGCCATTTTTTAAAAAAATATTTAAATAATTTAAAAAATAAATCAGCGTGGGGACCCCTCTCTTTTTCATAACCAGCCAAAATAAAGCTGACAGCTGAGGGCTGCAGCCTGCGGTTGTCTGCTTTACCAGGGCTGGTTATCAAAAATAGACAGGACCGCACATCACTTTTTAAAACATTTATTCCCTATCCACATTTGTGTGTAGGGTAATTGTCCTGCTCTTACCCTCATTTTGTTTACTTTTGCACTCCCCTAGCCCTTACGTCAACATTACATAGTTACTTAGGTTGAAAAAAAGACCTAGGTCCATCTAGGTCAACCTTCCATTACATTACACATCATACAGCCATTTTACAGAACCAAAGTTTGGGTACCCATTAAGGGGTGCTTCACACATAGCGAGATCGCTACCGAAATCGCTGCTACGGCACGGTTTTGGTGACGCAACAGTGACCTCATTAGCGATCTCGCTGTGTGTGACACTGAGCAGCGATCTGGCCCCTGCTGCGAGATCGCTGCTCGTTACACACAGCCCTGGTTCGTTTTCTTCAAAGCCGCTCTCCCGCTGTGACACACAGATCGCTGTGTGTGACAGCGAGAGAGCGACGAAATGAAGCGAGCAGGGAGCAGGAGCCGGCATCTGGCAGCTGTGGTAAGCTGTAACCAGGGTAAACATCGGGTAACCAAGGTGGTTACCCGATATTTACCTTAGTTACCAGCCTCCGCAGCTCTCACGCTGCCTGTGCTGTCGGCTCCGGCTCTCTGCACATGTAGCTGCAGTACACATCGGGTTAATTAACCCGATGTGTACTGTAGCTAGGAGAGCAAGGAGCCAGCGCTAAGCAGTGTGCGCGGCTCCATGCTCTCGCGGTTATGATCGCTGCTTCGGCTGCTGTGTTTGACAGCTAAAGCAGCGATCATAACAGCGACTTACAAGGTCGCTGTTACGTCACAGAAAATGGTGACGTAACAGCGACCTCGTTGTCGCTGTCGCTTAGTGTGAACCAGCCATACTTATTTAGGGTTTGAGGTCCGGTGTCAAGTTAGGATCAAGTCCTAGTCTCGAACCGAACATTTAGCTAAAGTCCAACTGAATCCAGTGAACCTGAACTTCCACAGGTCCGCTGATCCCTATTGGTAAATTACATAATATCCCAATGAAAAAATAACATTAAAAGTTTGTGGGTGCAATCTGAAAAAATGTTGAAAGTTTACAGGTATGAATAGTTTTTCAAGTCAGTTTACTCTTGAGTTGGAGAAATAAAGTCATCACTCGAATTACCTCTTTCTCCTTGAAAGTCTGGGAAGCACACTCTAAGGAAACGAGGAAGATACTGTGAGCCCCTTGGTGCCTTTTGCCCCCAGGCACTGCCCTGAAAACTCCTAATAGCCAGTATTCCCTTCTCTTATGTGGTGCAATGAATCAGGCCTAATCATTTTCCACTATGTAAGAAGTGAGAACCCTTTTGCAGCTTGAGCATTTTTAGGAGTTAAATTCTCATCGCAGACAATTAAAGTATGTCATTCGTGTAATTAATTTTGTCTAGTAAAGTGCGTCTGACACCTTCTTTGGATGAACAGTTTCATCTTTAATAGGAGAACCGTACCCCACAGCGACTTCGTCTGGACAAAGTCTGCTCTTCAACGTGGGCAGTAAATTAGGCTGCTTTTAGCAACCCTCAATAAACCCTTTAGCTGCCGTAGCTCGGATGACTTCAAATGCCTCCGTTATGTAATGTATCATCTACTGAAAAAGTGATCTTGACAGCTGACGCTTCACCTTTGTAGCTGAAACAATATTCAGGTTGTTTGTAAATTTATATATACTTTTAATTAACAGTTATTATATTCCTGCAAACAAAAAAAAAATGGGTAAATGTATCAAAGCTGTAAAAAAAAAGGAAAGCAAAAGTCTAAAAAAAGCCAAGTGATGCTGTGCTCGCTATGAGAATGTCATCGGCTGACATGTCAGCTGGCAGCTTATCTCCGGGAGAAAATGAGATTGACAGTACAAAATTGGACATGCCCGATCAGCATCTTCCTCAATAATTAGTCAACCGGCGGCCCCATACTCATTAGATCATTGGCCAAAACTATCGATATTGATGGGTTCTGACGACATCAGTGTATAAATGTCATGAAAGTGACAGAAAAAGGGGGGGTGATTGGAAGGGAGCCCCTGCGCTGGCTGCCAGACTAAGGAGCACTTTGCACGCTGTGACATCGCAGGCCGATGCTGCGATGCCGAGCGCGATAGTGCCCGCCCCCGTCGCAACTGCGATATCCTTGTGATAGCTGCGGTAGCGAACATTATCGCTACGGCAGCTTCACATGGACTCACCTGTCCTGCGACCGTCGCTCCGCCTCCTTATTAGGGGGCGGGTCGTGCAGCGTCACTGCGACGTCACACGGCAGGCAGCCAATAGGAGCGGAGGGGCGGAGATGAGCAGAATGTAAACATCCCGCCCATCTCCTTCCTTACGCATATCCTACGGAAGCCGCGGTGACACCGGTAGGAGATGTTCCTCGCTCCTTCGACTTCACACACAGCGATGTGTGCTGCCGCAGGAGCGAGGAACAACATCGGACCGTCGCGTCAGCGTAATCATGGATTACGCCGATGCTGCACCGATGATGCGATTACGACGCTTTTGCGCTCATTAATCGTATCATCGAGCCTTTACACACTACGATGTCGCATGCGATGCCGGAAGTACGTCATTTTCAATTTGACCCCACCGACATCGCACCTGCGATGTCGTAGTCTGCAAAGCCCGCCTAAGTGTACGCTACGCTATCCCTCAACCCAGAGGTATGCTTAAAGGGAACCTGTCACCAGTTTTTGGGCCTATAAGCTGTGGCCACCACCACTGGGCTCTTATATACAGCATTCTAACATGCTGTATATAACAGCCCAGGCCACTGTGTAGAACATAAAATACACTTTAAAATACTCACCTAGAAGGTCGCTCCGGTACACAACAGATGGATGGGTGTCTCCGTTCTCCGGGACCGGTACCTCCTCTTTCGGCCATCTTGGTCTTCCTTATTCTAAAGGCGGGGTGCATGATGCATCCAATATCATACACACGCGCCGGCATTGATCTCAGGGCAGATCAAAGTATTGTACTGCACCTACGCAGGACCTCAATGCCGGCTAGTGTAGATGACGTAGACGCGTCAAGCCCTGTGGCTTCAGAATAAGAAATACCAAGATGGCTGAAAGGGGAGGAGCCGGTTCCGGAGAACGGCAGCACCCATCTGACTGTTGTGGACCAGAGCGACCATCTAGGTGAGTATTATAAAGTGTTTTTTATGTTTTACACAGTGGCCTGCGCTCTTATATACAGCATGTTAGAATACTGTATATAAGAGCCCAGTGGTGGTGGGCGCAGCTTATAGGCCCAAAAACTAGTGGCAGGTTCCATTTAAAAGTAGCAAGGTCTGAGCCCCCAGCATTTCCCTTCCTTTCTTTGACCCTGATGGCAAGACCCTACTACAACTGACCACCCAAAGGGAAGAGCAAGAACAGAAGTAAAAAATCCAACCAACAAATACTGACAGACAGGGGTAACAACAAAAACTTACGCACATCTTAAACCGACACCAGGAATCTACATAAGGTGTACAGGAAGGGGTAACAAAAGAAAGGAGAAAGTAACAAAATAGGTTCCGTTCACACATCACAGCAGACAGCACCAGTAAAAACCACATCCTCACAGCTCCAGACCTAGCTCCAGAATGATTTGAATAACCGGCGTTTTTTCTCCAGAACGGAAGTGGAAAACATCTGGGCAGGGTTAATGATCTTGCTGTTAGCAAGGAGAACTAACATTAACTCTGCAGCTGTCAAAAGAAAAACACACGTTTAATGTGTATGAGTCCAACACTGAGCCTGTCACTAATCTCAAAAATGGGAGACCGTAACATGAAGAGTCTTTAGTGATCAAGTCACTAAGTCCATATAGGTTGTCCTGCTTCTTTATCAGCTATTATTTGGGCTTACTTTGGGCCATGAAACCCTGCGCAAATGTCTGTCTTTCAATTCATTCTTTGAGCCTCTGTACCCATACATGCTTGTTGCATATGTCATTTATATGCATGATTGAAAGAAATCATGTAGCATGGCTTAAAAATGTTCTGGTTCTATAGGCTAATGATGTATCCCATTGACACTGTTTGGAAAAGTTTATTTGAAGAAAGCACCATGCTGTGTTTTATACAGTTGTCATACTAATGATGCTCATGTTTTCACAATGCAATATATATATTCAGTACAATACTTAGGTTTATTGTGACAGCTAATAGACATACAGAAAAGCGACGCTTTAGTATGTCTTCAAAAAAAGTTCTGGTTTCCTAGGCTGACGATATATCCCATTCACAGCATGTTGGGGGAATGTTTATTAGATGAATACAATACTCAGATTTTATACAGTTGTTATTTTTGTTATTTTAATAATACTCATATTTTCAAAATGCAAATTGTTAGAAAATGCTTCCGCATTGCGGCTGCCTGAACGAGGCCTTTATAAGTTTAATATGATGGTTAATTAAGGACGGTGGTGATACACGAGTTCCCGCTAAGCCAAAGATTCATCAGCTTACATAATTCTGAAGGATCCTAATACATTAAATCACAAGTGTTTGACAAATGCAAAAATAAATCTAAATTACCGTATTTTTTGGATCATAAGACACACTTTTCCTCCCAAAAATTTAGGAGGAAAATGAGCGGTGCGTCTTATAATCTGAATGTAGTTTAATTGAGGGAGGTAGAGAAGGGTCACAGGAGATCCTACGGGCGGTACACTGTGTTGCGGGTTTTGCTGCAGGCTGTGAGACAGGGTCCGCTATTCTGAAAATGTCAGAGGTGTGGGTTTCAGATACTGGTACCCGGAGTCGGCGAATACGCAGATGGGGCTCTTGGCTCAAGGTTTCATCTGCGCATGTGCCGCCTCCAGCCTATTAATTTCCCTGCAGCAATCTTAAAAGGAAAATGGCGCCCAGAGGTGGCGCGTGCGCAGATGAGATCTTAGCTTGTCATTGTTTTAGTTTTTCCACACACCATTTCTTTGAAGACCACAACACCGACAGTTTCTGGATGCTCCTCCTCCCTCACAGTGCCCGCAACGAGCATCTGGTACACTGTGCTGCACCGCTTACAGCATTGCCCTACTCTAGCACCACCCCTGCATCCTGTGACCTCGCTCTACCACCGCTACCGCCCCCCTCCAGTAAGACATCAACAGATTATAAAACGGATCCCATATTCCCCCCACCCCCCTTTTTTCCCTAAATTTGGGGTGCGTCTTATAATCCAGTGCGTCTCTCTCTCCCGTACAGTGTAATCTCTTCTAGTCAGTTAGGTCCTCTCTCCTATAGAGTGTAAGCTCTTATGGTCAGCTAGGGTCTTCTCTCTCTCCTGTAGACTGTAAGCTCCTATGGTCAGCAGGGTCCTCTCTCTCTCTCCTGTAGAGTGTATGCTCATATGGTCAGCAGGGTCCTCTCTCTCCTGTAGAGTGTAAGCTCTTATGGTCAGCTTCATCCTCTCTTTTTCCCTCCTGTAGCATATAAGCTCTTATGACCAACGTAGTCCTCTCTCTTCTCTACTGTGTAAACTTTTATGATCAATTGGAATCCATCCCGCTCTCTCTCGTCTCCTTAACGAGCATTTTCCGAGCAATTACAAGCTTTCCAGTATTGAGATTCTTGATAATTTAGTCACAAGGAACCAAATTATTTTGGAAAATTCATCAAAGCTGGCAAATTTTGATTTAATTAATGATCCTTAATATTAGATCAGTGGAGGTCTAACTTTTGGCCGTTCTTGCCGATCAGCTCTTCTACCCTGGTTCCTACACACAACTTGTGCTTCAGCGAGTCAGACTTCTAGCAATGTGAAGGCTGAGGGGAAAAAAAAAACGCAATAGGGTCGTACCCAACGGACATATAAAAGTGATAAGGGAATGTTATTGGTGGATTTCCTGATGTCGAAGTGGGGAGACACTTCAAAACGTATTGAATAAAGCCCCCGTTATTCAATATTCCTGGATTTATGCCGTATCTTCAGCAACGCGGTAACAGTTCCACACCAACTTTGTTCCTGATCTGTTTAGACTTCCATCAATCAAATATTGATAACATCCTTAGGATGTGCCATCAATTTAGGCAAATTTCTGTTTATTTATAGACTTATTCAATGGCTTACAGACTAACCAACTCATTATATCTCATTATGAAGTATGTCCCTGTCATGATGCAAGAGTTTTAATGGATATTGACCCTCGTATGGCACTTTGGATCTTTAGACTTTCTTCAAGTGACTAACAGCCATGAATAAAGTTGGTCGCCTGATATTTTATGCCATAATTACTCATTAGACAGCCATACTTGTCAATAGAACATCATTTGAAATAATTAATGACTCACTACAGTTTGTGTAGAGAATTCTAGAACCTTGTGGTTCATTTCTAGCAAGGTCTTGAAGGACCCAAAAGATCTCGATAGAAAAGATAGAAACCTTGCGTATGGGAACATTTTAGCAGAGACGTCCATATTGACCCTACTGTCTGGTCAACCATAAGAATAACTTTGCTGCAAGGAAAAAGGGATTCTTTGACAAGATTGGGAGTAATAGAAAACATAGCAGCATGAGTTAGAAAATCTCTTGAGGAAGAGCAATGGAACAAAAGAAAAATGTACATGACAGTTAATGTGTTATTAAGGACCTGTTAGAAGAAATGGCCTTAGGACTATTCTTCAGGATTTGTAGCAATATGGAAGATTAGAAAATAAATATCTACAACCAATTTTGTGGGATACAGTAGATCTATATCAATGGAAAAAGGAATGATTGGTTCAAGAAGGATAGAAAAGTCCCATCTACTACATGTAGATCCTTTTGAATGACTGATTGCCAGAAGCTACAAGGACTGTTTGACTGTAAATCTCTTAGGATTGGCTGTAAAAAAATAAAGGATATAAAAAGATAAAGGCCATAAATCTTGACACTGAGACAGTGGCATTGCCATGAAATATTATCAGTGTACATATAAATTTGATATCTGCTAGCTGCTTACGGGCAGTTTACCGCGCCCATTAAAATCCGGCTTTGTAAGTTTAGTCTGTTGTTATATCGAGTACTTGCCTTATATCTGCGGAGTCAATGACAACATCACTTCTCCATTTATCCCATTCAAAGCTAGAGAAATCACTAAGTGCTTCACAACTGGTAAATTGGAATTCAGCTGCTTCATAAATATTGATTCAGCACCTAAAAATGGCTGCCTGAGTTCGGGAAAGGGTGCCATGAGTATTATTGATGGTGAACACATCAAAGGCCAACGACTGGTATCACGGCACAGGTTGGAGAGCAAATCAGTTCAGATTTTTTTTTTATAATGAAGACAGCACATGGTCTCCGCTCTTTATAGATCTTATGGCCTTGTCTTTTATGTGGTTAAAACTAAAAGCTTCACAAACTAGGCCACATTTATAATAAGGCACATGCTGTAAAGGGTGCCTGGGGCAGACTGGCCGGTCTACTTTACGAATAGCTTTTATTCTGAATGATGCCCATATGCCTAATCACTGCACAGATCCTATCTCCCTTGTCTTCTTCGCTGTGGCGGTATCTAAAGTCTCTATCGAATAATCAGAGTGAGTGACAATATATTGCCTAAGGCTTCCTACGGCGTGAACCCTGACTTACTAACTGCAAATACTGTGATCATATAAAATCTCATCGCCCCGCAGCAGTTGGTTCGACAGATCCCGGTTTCTTTTGGTCATCACTTTTTTCCACTCTGCCAACGTGAACCTTTTTTTGTTTTTGCGCAACGTGGTTCTCGTGATTAAATAAATGCAAATTGCACTTTACAATTAATTCACTAATTTACCCCGGCTTCTTCTGCCACAGCTGTTGCACAAATATTACCATGCAGAATATAAAGTACAGAGGATAAACAGATACACGGCATATGTATGAGATAAGAGGGGAAACCATGGCATGCATTACGTTGCGAATTGCATACTCTTCTGTTTTTTCTTTGTGGTGTGACCTGAAATAAGAAGGAAAACCATGGCATTCCTTACGTTGCGAATTGCGTACTCTTCTATTTTCTCTTTGTGATGTGACCTGAAATCTGTCCCAATACTTTATATGTCCACTCAGATAAAAGAACTATCAAAGGAAAGGTTTGACATGTCACCAAGAAGTCTGTGCACTGTGACACCTAATGATCACTAAAACTAAGGGAGTTTGTATGCTCCTTTGAACATCGCACCGTCTTGTCTTCTCACTTGGAGGTCTTTGGATTTCTTCCCGTTCACTACAGTAGGACTGTAATGCGCATTTCTGATGAAGGAGCTTTCCCAGCTTGCCCACTGAGAGCAATAATAACTCTTCGACCCGGCATGACAGGGGAATTTTTTTTGGAGAATTGAATCTTTTTAAGCCCTGGAAACTTTTACTTTCCAACAAATACGATTTTCATGAAACTCCTTTCATTGAAACTTTTCTTCTTTTAATTTTCCATGATTAAGACTTATTAGAGGTCATGTAACAAAACAACTTGATCAAGATGAACTTAAAGGGGTATTCCCATTGCCAACATTCTATCCCAATATATAGTAGGTGTAATAATAATATTAGCAAATACCTTCAATTAGAAATGTAGTATAATTCTCCTGATATAGCCATGTCTCTTGCCTCATGTGCAGGGCATTGCAGGACCTTAGGTATCCATTATGACAACGCATATAGTGACAGTTAAGGCTGCTTTACACATTGCGACATCGCTAGCGATTGCTAGCGATGTTGCGTGTGATAGCACCCGCCCCCGTCGGTGGCACGATATGTGGTGATTGCTGCCGTAGCGAACATTATCGCTATGACAGCGTCACACGCACATACCTGTGCAGCGACGTCACTGTGACGGCCAAACAATCCCTCCCTCAAGGGTGAGGTGCGTTCGGCGTCACAGCGACGTCATCGCGATGTCACTAAGCGGACAGCCAATAGAAGCGAAGGGGCGGAGATGAGCAGGTCGTAACATCCCTCCCACCTCCTTCCTTCCGCATTGTCGGTGGATGCAGGTAAGGAGATGTTCGTCGTTCCAGCGGTGTCACACACAGCGATGTGTGATGCCGCAGGAGTGACGAACAACATCGTACCTGCTGCAGCAACGATATTAAGGAAATGAGCGACGTGTCAACGAGCAACGATTTTTCACGTTTTTGTGCTCGTTGATCGTCGCTCATTTGTGTTATACGCTGCGATGTCGTTAACGGCGCCGGATGTGCGTCACTAACGACGTGTACTCGATGATATATCATTACCGATATTGCAGCGTGTAAAGCCCCCTTTAGTTGCTACTGGTCGTAAGTAGAGATGAGCGAACCTGAAGTTCGGTTTTGGTACCGAAAACCAACTAAAAAACACAGGACTCTGGTTCAGAGGCCGAATGCTTTATGTGCGAACTTAACTTGCGCAAGCAACACTGTACTCGGGTATGCTCAGTGCGAGCTGCTTGCACTGTTTGAACGGCTCGCACTGGGGGTAATAACAGCATGATTACATGTAGTGTACATCTCCTCGCCAAAAAAAAAAAAATGAAAATGCCTGCCTGCCCTCCCCCGGAAGTGATCTGCTTATGGCTGACTAAGTGGGCAGAGACTCAAACTTCCAATCAGTGTTTCCTAAGCTCCTCGTGCAAGGTTCAGTCATGTAGAGGTTTGGTTTGTTTGTTGCCAGTAAACGAAATCTCCACAAGTTCGCTCATCTTTAGTCGTAACTATGGATACCTAAGGACCTGAAATGCCCTGCACATGAGGTAAGTGACATAGCGAATCAGAAGAACTATACTACATTTCTAATTGAAGGTATTTGCTAATACTGTTATTATTACACCTTCTGCGTACTAAGATAGGATCTTGGAGATGGGAATAACCCTTTAATATGTATGAAAGTTTCTTTGGATACTTGGCATATTAATTTGACCAGGGGTGGGTTTGATAGTGAGGAGTGAAGAGCACCTGTGCAGAACTTGTCCGCCTCCCCCCCATCAGGCAAACCTGGGTTTAAGTGAGAAAGAAAATACAATTTTTCTTAGATCACTTACTGATCACTATAAATAATTTGTTCACTGTATAATACGGATTGTTATGATTGCAATGATACTAAATATATACAAATATATATATATATATATATATATATATATATATATATATATATATTATATATATATATATATATATATATATTTTGATGTTATTTTCAGCTTGCGATTTCTAATTTTAAATAGTCTACAAAAGAGTTATTCGGGGATTGAGACAAATTTCTGCAGTCACTATGTGCACATTCCACTTTTTTCCCTGCATGAGTTGGTGGTGGTCATGTGCCGACTAAATTCTCATTTGTTTTTCCCAAAAGAACATTGCAATGGATGAGAATCTACCCTTCGCAAGAACATCCACTTCCCCTGGGAATACTATGACTTGACTGCAAACTTTGTGTAGAGCCGTTTAAAATGTTAATATTGTAATTGTTTTTCAAATTTTTTTTTTAGTAATTTTAAAGGAAAAAAAATCTGTGATTTTAATTTTTCTAATATAAAAGGTATATAGAGATGTACTGGTATATAAATAAACATCTTTACATACCAGTACATTATGCCTGTAATGAAGAAGAATCACATTCAGAGCTTTAGGCAGAGAAAATCATACCATGCACAGCTATTATTAGTAATGTTCTGAGCCTATTCTATGTATATATTAAATAAAATCTCATTTAGATTGGCAATCACGTAGGAAAACTGGAGATCAAACTACAACTGAAGAAAGTAGATTTATGTTTTATGAACCTTAAAGGGAACCTGTCACTAGTAGAGATTAGCGAACGCATTAAAGTTTGGTTCGGTGGGGTCAACTGAACTTTCTAATCCATAGTCAGATGCGTTATCCATTCTGCCACTGGCCCGTGCTTCAACTGAACTTTAAATAAAACGTCAATTTGGGACCTGAACTCCAATGGAAGTCACTAATTGGGCAGTTCTGGTCTCCAACCACATGTAGCCATTCATAAACAGATCAATTCCATGGGCAAGGTTTTTCCATTTATTTGGGGGTGCACACTACATCACACTGTTGTTATCCTCAGTGAAAGTCATTCAAACACTGCAAGAGGCTTGCACTGGGCTGAGCAGTGAACGTACCTGAGCACATCGATGGTAGCGCAAGTGACGTTCATATGTAAAGAACCAGAACTTCGAACCCATACTCAGTTTTTTAATAAAAGTTCGAGCACCAAACACCAAAATTTGGGTTAGCTCATCTCTAGTCACCAGTTTTTTTTGCTTATAAACTATGTCCATTTTTAAGATCATGCAACCCCTTCATGTCTTTAGACATGCACCTTCATACTTCAAAAATAGTATTTTATACTTGCCTCACGTTGCATGTAAATTGTGCAATCTGGTCAGATGGTGTCTCCAGATTGCGATCAGATTCCCCTTTGTCCCCTCAAAGGCCACCTCTAGTGATGAGCGAACCTGGACTTTTATTAAAAACACAGTTCAGGCTGCGTGTGGGTGGAGACACAAACTGCCCAATTAGTGACAATTAGTAACAATTAGTGACTTTTATTAGGGTTTAGGTCAAGTCCGGGTCCCAAACCAAACTTAATTTAAAGTTCGGCTGAACCTGCCGAACCAAACTTCGAGTCCACTTATCTCTACTGATGACAGGTTCCATTTAAGGTTGGAAGACTTCCGCCCCCGGGAGTGATTTGTTTATGGCTGACTGCATGTGGGTGGAGACCTAAACTGCCCAATTAGTGACTTCCATTGGGGCTTAGGTCAAGTTCGGGTCCCAAGCTAAACCTAATTTAAAGTTTGGCTGACCCTATTGAAACGAACTTCCACGAATCTGCTCATCTCTTGCCACCTCTTCTAACGTCATGTAAGTGGATGACGTCTCTACGTAAACCACAATCTGCCCAAAGTATTACTCCTTGGCTTTCTTACCAACAAAATTCTTAATAGAGTCTGGTCCATGTGCTTAATGTCTGATTTTTAAACTTCACAACCCTTGAAAATTGAGACTTCCATACCTGGAATTTGACTTTTTTTATTCTGCATTTTATCTTCTTTATGGATATATACTTGAATTATTATAAAAGTTCTCCATTGTTTCTTACCCTTTCACACTCCCTTCCCTCTTTTCCTCCCCTGCCCAATAAAATGTTCTTTCCTTCATCCCATCCCTTCCATTTCTCCCTACCCTTTCCCTTCGGTATGATGGTTTACTCACTTGATACGTTATTGTCTACATATATTGCTATGTATTGAGTATCCTGTATTAAGTTACTGTTTGTTTTGCATTGATTGTTTGTTTGAAAATTCTTTAATAAAACATTATTGCAATCCCAAAGTATTGCACCTGGAATCACTTGTTATTCAATAGAGAACAGTGAGGCGCACTTGCTCAAGTCTCTGATTCCGCTGCGCAGGCACATTATGGATGATGCACAGACATCATTAACTTATATCCACCTGACCATTTGCCTGGAAATTCTATTTGCAAGGATGTTGTCACTTTTGAATTTTCAAAATGTTATTTTTTAAAAAATGAAAAAAAAATTTAAATAAAAAAAAAATAAAAATACAACCAGCAAGTGCGAATCCAATTTTTTTTTCCTGTTTTTGTAAGTTAAAAAATATAGAAAATATTAATTACAATTAAACATGCAATGTAATTTTTTTTCACCACAATTCCCAGTGCTGTCATAAGAAATTAGTACAAAAGAGCAGTCCCAATCTTCTGCCTCATCACAAAGACAAAGACCCCATTTCAGATTTGGGCCAAATGTAATGCTTTCACTGGTGCCAGAAGACAAGCCGCATTACAGTGCTGGTTCTATAAAACTGCGCAGAACATGAACATAACTGTTAATGAGGTCAAGGAATCCTGGCAGCCTATAGCTTAAATCAGACTACACAGGATTTACGGAGAACGTTTCCAGATCGAAAACCACTGCACTATGCAGAAAGAAAAAATGTGTTATCTGTTTCTTTTTACCGAAAATCTTTTTTTCGTCATTTCTTCGGGTTTATTAAAAATGTATAAACATGTAATTGTTTGTTATGATATTTTATCTCCTCTACAAAATAAAATAAAATTTCAAATTCCTTTCTTATCGGTTTCTCTGGGGTTTTTTTTTCTTTGTACTTTGCTAATTTGTCTTGTCAACACAAGCATGGATAAAAGAAGGAGCGACAAAATGAAAAAGACTCACTAGGATGAAATAAAAGGCTAATGGACAGTCAGACATACTTTACACCTCAATGCATCATTGATAGAACGTTTCTTCTCTTAACTTTTACAAATGAGACTTAATGCTGAGCAAAACTGCAAAACTAACTGACCACCAAGGAATACCGGAAAGTTGTTGTTTATAATTAGAAGGAACGGTTGGACTTTTCTAGAAGTAGCGACGCTCTAGTTTCTCGGCTGCCTCTGACATTACTGCTCATCTTCATTAAAGAGAATAGGTTTGAATTAAATATTCGAGAGTTGAGCTGTCCTACTCGAGTCTAGCCTGGCTTCCATCTGGTTCTTCGTGGCACCCGGAACCAAGTATAGTATAGTAGCGTGGTGAGCAGCGTAGCTGGGTGTGACGCTGTATGTAGTGTGGGCTGTGTGAAGATGCAGGCCACATCTTGCCACTATTCTCCATTGACCAGGACTCAAACGTAACTCAAGAGACCAACAGTTCTTTTTCAGACACGGTTCTTTTTTACACAGGTTCAACACTTTTTCAGTTAAAAAGTTACACAGGAGATAACAAGACTAAAGGGGGCTTTACACGGTAGCGATATCGCTAGCAATTTGTAGCGATAGCGACCGTGTAAGTACCCGCCCCCATCGTGCATGCGATTGTTTGTGATCGCTGCCGTAGCGAACATTATCGCTACGCAGCGTCACACATACTTACCTGGTCGGCGGCATCGCTGTGACTGCCGAACAATCCCTCCTTCAAGGGGGAGGGACGTTCGGCATCACAGCGACGTCACCGCAACGTCACTAAGCGGCCGGCCAATCAAAGCAGAGGGGCGGAGATGAGCAGGACGTAACATCCCGCCCACCTCCTTCCTTCCTCATTGGGGCCGGCAGCAGGTAAGGAGACGTTCCTCGCTCATGCGGTGTCACACATAGCGATGTGTGCTGCCGCATGAGCGATGAACCACAACGCTAAACAACCCTTACCGATTTTTGACTTTGGGACGACCTCTCCATGGTGAACGATTTTCACCATTTTTGAGGTCGCCTAAGGTCGCTGGTAAGTATACATGCTGTGATATAGTTAATGACGCCGGATGTGCGTCACTAACAACTTGACCCCGGCGACCAAACATTAACGATATCGTAGCGTGTAAAGCCCCCTTAACACTTCCATAAATTTTCTGTTCCAGCATACAATATCGGACAAGTATCAAACTTCCAGATTTGCCTTCATTATTTCTAGTCATGAAAGGCCCAGTGCAATCCAATCCAGCACACCAGTACAGTAGTAATGTTCCCTTTCCCTACAACAGCTCCACGTCCAGTCTCTAGATGGGTTCACTTCTCTCCAGAAAGTGAAGGCCACTTTACACACAGAGATAAATCTGCGGCAGATCTGTGGTTGCAGTGAAATTGTGGACAATCAGTGCCAGGTTTGAAAGATACGTCAGAAAAACTCTTTTGGTCTGACCACCATGGGGACTGGACACCAAACAAGACCAGCACAAATATTTTCCCCCAAATTTTAATAAATATTGTTTATATTCTTAAAGGCACTGTTTTCCTTGAAAAAGCAGATTTTTTTAATTACTGGACAGCCATTGTTTGTCCCACAAACACATACAATTATATTCTATGTAGTAAAAGGTATTGGCAGATATAGGGAAGGATTGTTGGGTTTCGTTTCTTAACACTAATATTAGATGTTAGTCATCTTTTCTACTAACTGTTCAAGAAAGGAAACAGAAGGGTATAACAGGAAGATGTATATGAATGTTGATGAAAACTGATTACGAAGGTCCAGGACAAGAAATTACTGAGGAGTGAGGACAAAATTCTACTTGTAGGCAGATACCAAGAAAACACCATGGCCTCCTCTTCTTCTGGGGCCTCTCTTAATGGCAGACAACGGCAAAATAAAGAAAAGAAGACTTGGAATCAATGGGAATCAGAATGAGGCATGACAAAACTGAATGCCAGTGCCCGGGGTCTTAGAGATGGTTCACTACTCTGCAATAGTGGCCACATCTCTGTAAAACTGATAGGGAAGGCTTTTTCTAACTACCTTGTTCAGCCAATTTTGCCTGTAAGCGGCGCTATTGAGGTCCGCTCATCCCCATGAAGTGAGCCCCCTGGGCTCCGTGACCACTGAGATCCAGTGATGTCACGTCAACTTCCAGTTGACCCGACATCACTGAGCCCGGCCCCAGTCTTTCTGAGTCAGTGGTCTGTGGGCGGAGTTTTGCCGCTCATCACAGCCAAGCATCGTTCCGGTGACACTAGACAGTGATGAGCGGTGAAACGACGCACACAGCCCCAGTCACTCAGGAAGACTGAGGCAGCCTCGATGATGTCAGGTCAACTGGAAGTTGACATGGTATCACAGGATCCCCAGGTCATGGAGCCTGAGGATCAATTCTTGGGGATGAGCGGACTGCAATAGCGCCACTCAGAGGCAGAATTAGCAAAATAAGTTATATGAAAAAATCCTTCCCTGTCAGTTTTACAGGGATGTGGCCATTACTGCGGAGAAGTGAACCACCTCCTTAAAAT
Organism: Anomaloglossus baeobatrachus; assembly: GCF_048569485.1. Lineage (NCBI taxonomy): Eukaryota > Metazoa > Chordata > Amphibia > Anura > Aromobatidae > Anomaloglossus > Anomaloglossus baeobatrachus. The sequence continues at coordinate 213,832,297 of NC_134360.1, read as the reverse complement.
TCCAGGAATAAGGAAACCACTGAACACAAGGGACTAGGACACTAAGCAACTTGATAGGTGTAAAATCAACACTAGAGAAGAAATGCAAAATGTATACCAAGAATTAATATATATCTGTTGCATATTAGATCCTGGATCTGATAAATGCCAGGAAATGCTATCATGCCAACCCATGTCATAAGTCTTATTGGCTACAATTCATACAAGTAAATGCACTTATGTGTTTATGGCTCAAATTTGATATCTGACTACTATGCAATCCCAAACCGTCTTTACACCAAGAAGAACCTATAAAAAGCCCCACAAAGTGCAATTCTGTGGCTATTCTATAATTTAGCCACATGATGATCAGTTCCCACTCTCATGGTGCCTTAAGTGAATTCTAGCAGCAAGAGATCAATACACAAGAAGCAATTAGACACCAGCAAGTGCACTATTTATTTCTAATTGGTGCATATATCCTGGAGGTCAAAGAAAACTCTCCCGCTACCTGCTCTTCCTGTAAAATGGATCGTTTTCCTTCTCCACCTACGCCGTGGTTTCTTCCACAATCTCATAGTCTCCTGAGGTTAGAGCTGGCATCTGCGGTTCTGGCAGGGTCTTCTATTGGCCAGTGCTCAATACTAATGCCGGTGTGGCCAATAAAGGTAATTAATTTAGAATTGCGCTGTTTTCATCTATGGTTTAATAGAGAAATTGATTGCCAAAGACTGAAACCTCCATTATCAGGTTATGTGCAAAGATTGTTGTCTTGTGTGTGTAGTGGTGGTGAATTGTATACAAAATAGCTAGAATAGACCTCTATAAATGAAAGTATTTCCCATGGTGAGCCGTTGGTTACATATACACTTGGTAATATCTTCCTGGGGCTCAGAAACTCAACCGTGGATGTGGAGGTCTTTGGAAAAAAAAATAATGCGGGGCATTATTTGACATATTGTCAAAATGATAAACGATAATGCCATATGTCATCTAATTAAAGGGAACCTGTCACTAGATTTGGGGCCTATAAGCTGCGGCCACCACCAGTGGGCTCTTATATACAGCATTCTAACATGCTGTATATAACAGCCCAGGCCGCTGTGTAGAATGTAAAAATCGCTTTATAATATTAATTTAAACAGTCGCTGCGGTGGAGTTGGGTCATATGGGCGTTTCCGTTCTCCGGTGCCAGCGCCTCCTCTTTCAGCCATCTTCTTCCTCCTTCTGAAGCCTGTGTGCATGATGCATCCTACGTCATACACACTCGCCGGTCCCGTGCAGGTGCACTACAATACTTTGATCTGCTCAGGACCTGAATGACGGCTAGTTTGTATGACTTCGGACGCGTCATGCACCCCGGCTTCAGAAGAAGGATGACAAAGATGGCCAAAAGAGGAGGCGCCGGCACCAGAGTACGAAGACGCCCATATGACCCAACTCCACCGCACCGACATTCTACACAGCAGCCTGGGCTCTTATACAGTGTGTCCACCCATATCCTGTCCACTGCCATTAACATGAGAATGGCGGCAGCTATAGGCATAGAAGTGGTGTCTAGGTATAGTAATGAAAACACCTATAGCGCCACCTGTTGGAAAACAATGGAGTTAGCATTTTTATCTCGAAAACGGAAAGAGATGGAGAAAAAAAGTGAATTACAAAGTTGTAGGGCATCATCAATTCAATACGAATCGACACCTTGCATACAGAAATTCTATGATTAGAACATGTAAAACTCACAAGGCTGCGGACGTGAAGCGATACCTCATGGAGACCTTCCTACAAGTCATTGGGTATGGTGGCTGTGTGGACTGGCCTCCACGCTCACCTGTCCTGACCCCATTGGACTTCTTTCTGTGAGGTCACATCAAACAGCAGGTGTATGCGACCCCTCCACCAACATTGCAGGACCTACGGCGACGTATCATAGATGCTTGTGCAAACGTGTCACCTACCATATTGCACAACGTGCAGCAAGATACAGTATGCTGTCCAGAGTCCAGATGTGCACTGCAGCTGATGGGGGCCACTTTGAGCATCAAAGTTAAATGAGCGCCATATGCGTGACCAGCATTCAATGTTTTGGGGGGGGGTTGTGGGTTTCATATCATAGCATTTCTGTATGCAAGGTGTTGATTCGTATTTAATTGATGATGCCCTACAATTTTTTAATTCACTTTTTTTCTCTATCTCGTTCCGTTTTCGAGATACAAATGCTAACTCCGTTGTTTTCCACCAGGTGGCGCTATAGGTAGTTTCATTGCGTAGCGCATGGCTTCTTTACTATACCTAGACACCACTTCTATGCCTATAGCTGCCGCCGTTCTCAAGTTAATGGCGGTGGACAGGATATGGGTGGACACACTGTATATAGCATGCTAGAATGCTGTATATCAGAGCCCACTGGTGGTGGCCGCAGCTTATAGTCACCAAATCTGGTGCAGGTTCCCATTAATACCCTCATACATTGCAAAATAAGACCAAATGTTCCCCATATATTACTGCTATGTACAGATAAGCGAACCCGAACTGTAAAGTACCGAAAACGGACTTTTAAAATACTCATTGTCCAAGTTCGATGTTTTGGCTATACATATGCTAATCACTTGATGACCATTGGGATGCTCGGGTACACTTGATGCATGGCCATTCAGAGACTTTCACTGGGGATAAAAACATTTTCGGATGGAGGGTACACAAAAAAAAAAAAGCTGCCCATCCCTCCCATGGGCATGCTTTGTTTACGGCTGGCTGTATGTAGGTGGAGAGGCGAACTGCCCAATCATTGCCTTCCAATGAGGTTCGGGCTCCCGGATCAAGTTCAGGTCAAGTCCAGGTCTCAAACTGAACTTTACGTAAAAGTGCGGCGGAACCCGTCAATGCTGTAACCAGACCATATAATGGTACCAAAAACAAAAAATGCTAATAATCTGGATGTAAGTCTTATAATGGCCAGAAATAATTTTATTCCTTATGCACACACATGACAGCTTATTCTGAAGAGTCACCAGCAATGATAGATACATTTGTAAGAGTTTTGGGCAAACTATTAGATTTGGAGGGCACAGCCTTGTTAGGGCTCTAAAAAAATTCTGATCACACTATAATCGGCAATCAGCAATCAGCTGGGATTTGTAAGAGAACCAGGCAGCAAATTTTTGATACTTCTACAGTGCCATCATAGGAGAAAGGAAGTATTAGATGGTATAAATTGAATTTAATGTAATAAGGTCACCAGATTTTTGCCACCTAATCTGATAGTAACATACTGTAGAGACAGATACCCTGATTCCAGCGATGTGTCACTCACTGGGCTTCTTAGTGATGTTTAAAAAACATTGCTTTATCAGTAGGAGGTTATCATTAAAGGACTAGTAATGCTGCTGCCAGGTAGTCCATCCCCGCCCCCACTTCTGATTGGCCGCTTTCTGTGTACAATTTACATGGGCAGAAAACTACTATTCAGTGGTGTAGGCGGAGATTTACAGAGCTCAGAGTTCAGAAAAATGGTAGATAAAACAGTAATTTTATCAAAACTACAGCAAGCAGCCTAGTAAGTGATACATCACTGGAATCAGGGTCTCTTTCTAGAGACATCATGCTGCTCTCAGATGGAGATTGATTCCATTGACTGGCATATCTGTACAACATTGAAATATGCGGACTCCTCATAGGAGGGCAACTAAGTTTTGGCTGCTCTGCGATCTGGCTAGCTAGTGGAGGTTTTATTAATTCAGAGAAGAAAAGAAAAAACTAGCAACTACAAGAAATACTGCATGAAAGTTTAGATTTTTTTTTTAAAGCCAAATTTATAAAACCATTTAAAATATTAAATTAAAAACAAAAACAGTATAGACACTCATGGTGCCGCTGACGCCTTTCGGACTCACAAAATATGATCTCTTATTCATAGGTTCTAATTCAGAAAAACAAAGCAAAAATACTTATCAGCCACTCCACTACTGACTGCAGCTACTGGTATAGGGAAGGGGATGCACAGATCAGAGTCCAGATGGTCACTGGAAGAAGCAATCCAAAAAAAAAAAAATCCCCCAAAAAATCCAGCAGTCAAAAATGATAAAAAGTTCCCAAACTTCAATTCACATTCCATGCTTTACATTCCATGAAAAAGGAAAACAAATGACGCGTTTCGGGTCCACCAGATCCTTACTGATCCGATGGATCCGAAACGCGTCATCCAATTTTTCCATGGAGTGTAAATCATGGAATTTTAAAATGTGAAATAAAGTTTTGGAATTATTTATTGTTAGGTATTTTTTTTTTTTTGGACTAATTCAGAAAAACCTAATAATGTATTTAAAATGTTAATTGTTTCCTTAATTTCTATTTAGCACAATTTATGTGTTACTAAATTTTCATTTAAAAACTGGGTGATGTATTCAGTTGAATACAACAAAGCTCAAACTGAGGTATAGGTGATAAGGTAAAAAAAAAAACAGTATATCATTATTTCTGGTGGCCGGACTACTCTATTCAATAGCTGATGATATACAGATGGAGCACCATGCAACACATTGCTAAAATTAATGTATTTTTCCTACATCTCGGTTTTGTCTTATTGCGCAGCCTGGTTAGGTTTAGTGACTGTCTACATGTTTATCTTGTCTATAGAAAACCTCTGCATTGGAAACGGCTTCATGTCTGAGGAGCAAATATAATACAAGATACCTATTATGCAAATAGACTTCTCCTAACAAAATATGACAGCACCTTTCTATTGCCAAATGTTATGTTCTGTTGTGTTGCTTCTTATTACGGGAGATGCGGCTTACAGAAAATATGGCAAATTTGCATTGGAAATCAACACGTTGACATATTAGAACCGCGATTTCTTAAGGGAAGGAGAAATCTCATAAATATATTTGGCTTCTTACCTTCAAACAAAAGAGCATTTCCTTTTAATATGCAGAAGAGTAATCATCGGCTTGTTAATGCCAAAGTCAATGACTGCAGGGGGCAGTCACGATACTTCACCGGAGACCTCAATCAAGGGAGCGTGTTAAGTTTCAAAATCCTGATGAGTGCAAGAATTCTCCAAAGTATCTCATTCTTTTTTTTTTTAAATAATATTTTATAGAAAAAAAAAAAAGAAATAAAATAATAATTTAAGAGAAAATTACAAGCTCTCTTCATTTTCCATTTCGGTAATTGAGACATTTTGAGGGCCGAAATTGCTAACGAATATAAACTAAAAAAAAAACCTCAACGGTATTTGATGTGTCTAGTTAATTACCGTTACTTTTTTAAAGTCAACCATTATGGTACATTTCAGTCGTTTCTGGAAGTAAGGATTGAAGCAAAATAAAAATAAAAATCTAGTATTTTTGGAGAATATTTATGTCATGATTCGTGCATGGTTCTACCGTTCCTGAGTATGTCCATGTATCTTGCCTCTAGGATTTAGGTCTCTTGGGACAGGCCTGTTTGTTCTGGCTTCGTTCTGGGTGTCATGCCGCCATATCTTGGTGCTCCTGCCTCCAGGATGCCTCCAGTGATACTTCCGGCTGTGCTGTATGGACCATTCCTGTGAGAAGTTCTCTGTTTCTTGTCCTGCTACCTGATACTGTTTGTCCTTTCCTCCGTTCCCCTTGCCCAACCTGACTGCCGTCCCTCCTGCCCAACCTAACCTGACCTCTGTCCCCCCGACATGACCTGACCTCCATTTCCCCGGCCTGTCTTGATCTCTGTTCCTCCTGTCCAACCTTTCCTCCATACCTCCCTGTCCTCTGGTCTCCTGACCTGTCACGTGTTCCCCACGTCGTCCTTGTGCTTATTTGCTCTCCCAGTATCCGACCTCGGCTCTGTACTTTGACTTTGGATACTGTTTTCCTCGGTACAGACGTGACATCCTGGTATAGGCCCTGACTGATTGACTCTCCCTGGTCTAGTGTTAGCGACCTCTTGTGGGCTTCTGTTTAACCACACTCAGGAGTTCTTTTCCTACCAGAGTCCCTGCTCCCCTAGTGGTAGCTTGACAAATTTATTTTTGAGGGTCAGATAAAAGTGAGGCAATTGTATGATTGATTAAATGCCTGTATTTATTTCTGTGCCATTTGCATGCTGGTCATAAGTAGTGATAGTCGGGACATGGAGATAACCGGAACAGGTGGACCGAAATGGATTAAAAAAAATAAAATCTGGCTCCTGCCCAGAATTAATTCCGGATATCTAGCCGTATGCCAGTCCCCATATAAGTCTATGGGGACCAAAATATGGTGCTTAAAAATGGTGGTAGAAGAGATAGGAGAATTGGAGCAAGGGCTTTATACTTATCGAGACTCCAACGCAGCTGTAACTGCTTCCGGGCCGCTCATTACTGCTCATCCATATTCACTGCTTTCCCCGCCCACTGGCCGTCCTGACATCTGTGATTGGTTGCAGTCAGACGTGGTCACACAGGTTGGGGGCGTGTCTGACTGCAACCAATCACAGACTGTCTGTAGGTCACAGTAGATTGGAGCAAAAGTAAATAAATAAATAAACGTAAGTTTGAATCCACGTGGATTCGGGACTATTACAGTCATAAGCAGTTATAGGTGCAGAAGTTTTACTCTATCAAATGCAATGGAAAATGACAAAATTGTGCGATATTCGATATCCTTCACATTTACTTGGTAAGGGGTTATAATTATATTATTAAAAATAATAATTTAAAAAAAAAATAAAAATCTCAATTTAGACCATAAAAAGCCTTTGGTCAAAAATGGTGAAGTTCTTTCATTTTCCAAAAACCTATATTGCATATTTTGAGGAGAGATTTTCTGTGTCAGAGGTAAGGTCATATGTTTTCTTCTTTCAACGTTTCGACTTTTTCTTGCAATTTTTCCTTGTGAAGATGAGATGATTTTGAAACTTACACAGGTACACCTGAAAAGTGACTTCAAAATTTTGTGATCATGCATTCCCGAAACATCTTACAACATTTTTCTTTTTTCTACTGGTACATATATATTTTTGGGTAAAAATAATTTTTTCGTTTGGGTTTCTTTAAACATTTTGCACGGTTTGTTTTGTACAGCTTCTGTGTTCGGCTGATCGGCTAGGATCCGTCACCGCGCACCTCCGTGAATGAGCTGTTCTCGGTTCCGGCGGTGACAGCAGGTAGCCAGAAATGGTCAGTTCCGCCGCTGCTCAGTCTTCTTAAACTGACCGTGACCGGGTACAGCACATCCGCCTCCCATTCTAATCAATAGGAAGTGGATGTGCAGTACCCGGCAACGACTGCTATCAGAAGATGGAGCAGTGCTGGAAGTGAGCATTGCCAACTGCCTACTGCCGCTGCCAGGACCAAGAATAGCTGATCGGTGGGGTTGCGGGGTGTCAGAACCCAGCCAATCAGACATTGATGGCCTATCCTAAGGATAAGCCATCAATGTAAAAGTAGTGGACAACCTCCTTAATCCCTCAATTAACTAGTTCTGATGGGAGAAATTACAACTAGGGATGGGCGAGCGTGATCGCCACTGATCGTTATTCGATTGAGCATTGAGGTGCTCCAATGTGACTCCGACTTTAATGAAAGTCAATGGGAAACTCGAGCATTTTGAAACTCTGATACTTGAGGCTCAATTGAGTAACGAGCGGTGGAGAGCACGCTCGCTCATCACTAAATACAACCATTTTCTTTGTTCTTCTGAATTACTCTCAGTTGTTTTATGGCCACAAAGTTTAGTTTATCTTTCGTGTGGTTATAAATTGGCACAGAAGAAAGAAAGAGAGAGAGGGCATCACAGTGACTCATTCTTGCAGAATTGAGGTCTTGGGTCCAAATCCCACCAAGGGCACTATTTTCAAGGAGTTTGTATATTCTCCCAGTGCTTGTGTGGGTTTCCTCCCAGTTCTCCGGTTTCCTCCCACACTCCAAGACATAGGGATAAGGAATTTAGACTGTGAGCACCAATAGAGACAGTGATGATGTCTGTAAAGCGCTGTGGAATTAATGGTGCTATATGAATGAATAAAATAATAATAATAAATTAATAATAATAATAATAATAATAATAATAAAAAATAATAATAATAATATAAATTTCCCGGTCAAAACCAGGTCACTGATAGATTCTCAGTTCATTTGCTCTGCAGCTTTAACTCGTGGCTATAAAAGTCAATCGGTGTGATATTTCTTTCTCGCTCTGGAGGGAGGGTCTGCCTCAAAAATGCTTGAACTTCCCATTGACTTCCATTATGCTCCTTACACGAGACGAGCACCCAAGCATTAGAAACTGTTCGTCTCAAGTAACACCCGAACATTTTAGTGTTCGCCTGTCACTATTCTTAACCAAGAATAGCTGCATTAAAATAAAAATAAGAAGGATGCGTAGTCATTTTTGGTCTCCAGGTGCCATTGGGGAGAGGTAATGTGTAGCTAGTAAAGTTCTCTATCTGGTCAAAATTATTAAGAGCTGATTTTTAAAGATCGTATATATATTGATATACACACACACACACACACACACACACACACATACATACACACATATAATATAAAATACCATCAAGAGGTAGCAGCACATGTCCTCCGTCTCGAATAACCAATAGTGATTAAAGAGTTATTCCAATATCCAAGATCCTATCCCAATATTAAGGTGTAATAATATTAATACCTCCAATTAGAAATATATTATAGTTCTCCTTGAATAGCCATATGTTTTTCCTCGTGTGCAGGGAATTGCAGCTTAGGTATCCATGGTTCTTACCATGAACAACTAATTGTCACTATATGAGTGCTTGTGTCACGTTCATAAGGACAGGCTCAGGGTCAGCTATCTCCTTTACTATCTGGATCCTGCACTTTAAATGTAGTTTTTATTCTTTGGGCACATTAAGGGTTAATTCCTTTACTGGTGCAGCAGCAGACTTGCTCTGCTGTCAGCACTTAATCACTTCCATCTGGGGTATAAGCCCTCTGCTTCCTGGGTATTATGCTGGTTATTCTATTCAGTTAGGAGCTAGCCTGGGAGCAGAGAGGATGTGGTGGTTGTTGCTGTTCTATCTGCTGCGGTTTGTGCAAGTTAAGTGGCTTTGTTCTATCTCCTTTCCCTTATTATTCCTCACCCGTATTTCCTTTATTGTTCCTGGTGTATGTTTTTTGTGTGTATGAGGTTTTTTAATTATTGAATGTTCTCAGTGAGAGGAACAAAAAGGTTGTTTGAGGTTTTTTGTTACCCCCGTCTGTTCATCTTTGTTGGTGGGTTGTTAGGCTCCATCTGGGTCTATTCCCCCTGGGTGGTGGGGACACAGTTGTTAGGGCCTGGACAGGAGATTGGAACACATTGGAGGATCGACCCCTGACAACCACTAAGTCTACCATCAAGATAAGGGCTAGCTCAGGGTCCCTACTTGTAGGGTCAGCTTAGGATCCCTGTACTATCCTATCCCCCTGTAAATACCCTTTACAGGTTGTTACCATGGATACCTAACCTGCAATGCCCTGCACATGAGATAAGAGACATGGCTATATCAGGAGAACTATACAACATTTCTAATTGGCAGTATTTGCCAATATTAATATTATTACATCTTCTACAGATAGGGATAGGATCTTGAAGATAGTATATTGTATTAAAGGGGTATTCCTATCATTGTGACCACGGCACCTTGAGCGTTGCCCACAATCAGACTCAGCTGGGTTTACATAGACCCAAATATCATAGACACAGTGTGCGGAGCATGTTTTACAGTTTGGTAAATGACCTTTATTGCCTTGTGCTTGATAAAGTATCATCTTTTTATTTATTTAATTCTCTCGTTCTCACTGGAAGCACAAATTGTGCCGCTATTCTTCCTCGCAGCTCCAGCCTGCAGGTCACATTTATCCATTGCTCTCCTACAGAGTTTTTATGTGTTTGCAACCTGTTGACATTCACAAGCTCCTTGGCTTTGAGTTTCTTCTCTTTTTTTCTTTGCCCGTCGTGGCCTCTTTGCGCCACATGATGCTCTGAGTATCACAGGCCCTTTGTCGAAAAAAAGCCATTGATAGATGCTGTAAATCCCGCTGCGGATCGCCTTGTCTTGCTCCGGTTCATAGATGACCCATTACTTGCTCCTCACCAGTGCCCACGGTTGTGCTTTTCTCCTCTGTATTCCTCATAGAGGTAATTTTGTACTGCACCTCGATAACCAATCCAGATTTTTTTTAGTTATTTCATAAATCCGTGTACCTGCTATGAAGAAGTGGAATCACACGGCTCATTTCATAGGAAGGCTTTAGCCTACTGTACAGAAGCGAGTATTGTGCACTGCTTCTGAGGAGAACTGTATAAAATCCATTTCTTAGGTTATAATAAGAATTTCATACATTTTTCACTTTATTGTTAGTTCCCATATGGTCTGCAACTTGGTGCTTCCTTGACACTTCTCTCATTTTATAGTACTCCTCCAGCCTCCTGCTTAGCTCTACCAGACAACTGTTCGGGGCGCTCCCTTACTGCCTCTATTACTTTGGAGATGTATCGGGCTGATTGAGTCCATGCCGAGTATCTTCCAGCAGGTTTTTTTTTTTTATATTCTCAATGCATTCATCCAGGAGTTGCTCTCGATGTCCTAGGGCTCGTATATAGACAGCGTTTAAACTATTTATACTGTGTGTGTGCAACAAAAATGGAAAAATCCAATGTTCTTCAATTCTTTTTATACCATAGATTGTATATCATAACTCCGAAAGTAGAGACTATCAAGCTTTAAAAAGGCTTTTAGATACTGAGGAACAAAATCAGTCAATATACTGTATATAGAGAAAAAATATATACAAAAACATATGTTCTTACAATATACGGTAACATTATTCAGCATTATTGAAAATAGTATATAATACTAATAAGGGTACGTGCTCATGATCAGGACCCGCTGCATCTTGGACGCGGTGGGTCTTGACCTACGGGGCCACAAGTCTTCTCCGTGTGACGCCCCTGGACTATCAAGTAGTCACAGGGTACTGCACAAACTATCCTCCTGTGCAGTATTCAAATCCCTCATGGTTCTGGGTCCCCATCTTAGAGTGCTGCCTCCAACAGCAAATCAAATCCTAGATACACCCTGCACCACATCCACCAGGCACACCAATGGACGGCTTAAGTGGAATAGGGTCACCCACCTAGGGGTCAGGAAGGGGAGGTGAGGAATGTTGAAGTGTAGAAGTGAAGTGGAAGAGGAGAAGGGAGGTAGGCCTCAAGCTGAGAGGAGCTCAGAGGAAGCTGGGAGTAGTGGCTCCCAGAAGAAACTGACTAGCTTGCAGACGGTGGTCTGGACCTAGAGGAGTCGGACCGCCAGTCGCAGGGGATTGAAGCTAGGTGCCTGGAACTGTCAAAAAGGATGGTCAGCAGCCTGGTCCTATCACCGGTCCGGGACCGAAGACAAGGCGGGGTACACAGACCCTAGGTCGGGGAGAAGCTTCAGGCAACCTGCCAATTAACCTGCAGAGAACAGAGCCTTTATGCACTGTTCCCACTCACTCCAGAATCGAGGCACTAGCGCAACAAGGGGGATAGGGTCTTCCACACAAGCAGCCCACTAAAATCCCAAGTGTGAGCCCTGAGAGCAGGCTCCCACACTTAGCCACAGTGGGGAGCGGGGCCCGGCAAGTTTGGAATCTACTGGGCCACTATGGTGAATTTAAACTTTGTGCCAGGAGGCAGGTGACGGATCACCAGGCAGCACTGCAGGGGACGGGACCCGGACGAGCTCCCCTTTGAGAGGCAGCGACACCCAGAGACTTTGTTTACCCGGTTGTCAGCGTCTGCTTATTTGCTGAGTGAGTACCCGAGTGATTTCCCCTTTCACGGCACCGAGTAGCATCATCCAGAGTTCCGGGGCCTACCCCTCCCCATGGAGGGCAACGTCACCTAGCTGCCCCACTCCATCACCCCGGGTACTCCCAACAGCAGCAGCGGTACTCCCAATTACTGCACACCACAGGTGGTGTCACGAACTATAACTCCCCTGTAAATATCCCCCTTTTACTTTAGAGTATGGCCCCTAAGCCCACGGGTCCAGAGACCCACGAGCCACGAACGGACACTACCCCCGGATCCGAGCGGTTCAATCCGCTGCTGGGGTGACACATTCGCAGCTGCCCATGCCTATGATCAAGGTTCGGGCAGGTTCAGTCTCTCTGTTCTGTTCTCCCTATGGCGGACACTTGCAAGTCCGCAGCAAAGAATTGACATGCTGCGGCTCGGAAAGCCGCACCACAGGTCAGTTTACGCTGCGGGCCGTACACACACAATGGACATGAGATTTCTATAAATCTCATCCATTGTGCTTGTACTGTACAACACAGCGTTTTGGACACAGTGCAAACAACCTGCATCCAAAACGCTGCAAACACTCATTGAGGGCACGCACCATAATAATAATATTCACCATTAGGCCACATTCACACCTTCAGCATTTGGTCTGTATTTTACATCAGTTTTTCAGAGCCAAAACCAGGAGTGGAACAATCCGAGGGAAAATATAATAGAAACACGGGCACCACTTCTGTATATTTACCCACTCCTGGTTTTGGCTTCCAAACACTGACCAAATATTGAACTTCTGAATGTGCCCCTAATCTGAGGTGTCTTCACCTGTGGTGCTATCTTGCCGGAAGTCAGAAGTTAAATCACAAGCTCTCAATACAAGTCTATGAGAGCCAGAATGAGGCTCTCAAAGACTTATACTGGGTTTTGACTTCAAGCTTGCTCTATAAAAATCAAACGCTGGAGTGATCCAGCAGGTCACAAACTGGGGAAGACTGACTGGAGTGATGGTGATAACAGATAAAGACTCGGAAAGGTGAGTATTAGACAGGGGGCCAGGGGACTTCGATTAGAAGCGCCACTCTAGTGGTGCTTTAAAGACTTTAGCGTTCGGTTCACATTCCCATCTGAGCTATTTTGTCAGGACAAGTACTGGATACATGAAGTTAGACAAACCCCATTACTTCAGTGAAGTCTATCTTCCAGCATTGGTGTCGGGCATGCTAGGGGTCCTGCATTTAAAGTGAACATGTCATCAGGTTTTCCCCATATAAAGTACAACAACCATTATTAAGGCCTCTTTACTGCATACCAGGCTGTTGTAAAAAAAAAATAGTCCCCAATCATCTCTGCAGATCTGAAAAATAACCTTTTATTATACCCATAGAGGGAGCAGTTTGGTCCAATGGGTGTCTCTGGTCTTGCTCCCACACCTCATCTATTTCTACAATGGCCGTCTTCCTCCTCTGCTAAGTGTGAATGACACGTCCTACGTTATCCACACAGTGTGCCCTAATCACATTCCATTGCAGGCGTACTTTGCTCTGCCTTGCTAAGAGCAATGTAATGTACTGTAGTGCACATGCGCCAGGTGAGGCCAAAGAGCGCCGATGACCAGGAAGTAAAGCAGGCGCATGTGCACTACAGTAATTTGTTTGTCCCTCAGCAAGGCAGAGTGAATTATGCCTGCACAGGAGCGTGACTGGGGGACACTATGGATAACGTAGGATCCCTCATCAATATGAAGCAAGTTGGAGGGTATCCATTGTAGGAAGAGAGAAGGCACAGAATCAAAAGCAAAGACGCCCATTGGACTGGACTGCACCGTCTGTGGGTATAATAAAAGCTCTATTTTGGGATCTGCAGAGCCGATTGGAGACTTTTTTTTTTTTTTACAGCATTCTTAAAAGGGAACCAGTCAGGTCCAATATGCCCCCAGAACCACGAGCAGTTCTGGGAGCATATTACTTATTCCTGCCTAACTGTCCCTGTATCTAGTAGCATAGAGAAAGAGATCTTTAGAAAAAGTATTTCTAAAGATCTTTTATGATATGCTAATGAGGCCAGGGCATTAATTCATGTTCTCTTTCTGCCTTCTTAGCATGGTAGCATGCCTACAGGGACGTGCTAACATACTATTCAAAGCCCACTGTCCAGCGTCATCAGCAGTGCCGCGCGTACCTGTGCCCGTTGTCTGTATTTCAGAATGCCGGTCATAGGGTCAGTGCACATGATCAGAAGTCCTGGCACTTCCGGTCATGCACAATAGACCTCTCTGAAGCTCGGACATGTACACCCAGCTTCATAGTGCACATGACCGGAAGTGCGTTGACTTCTGATAATGCGCACTGCCCGGCGATGATGTTAGGCAATGGGCATTGAATAGCATGTTGGTATGTCCCTGTAGGCGTGCTAACATGCTAAGACGGCAGATTAGTTTTGAGGATATAATTGCCTTGTGACTAGTCCCTGCGCTCATTAGCATATCAGAAAGGATCTTTAGAAATACTTTTTCTACAGATCCCTTTATCTATGCTACTAGATACAGGGACGGTTAGGCAGGGATTAGCAATATGTACCCAGAACTGCTTGTGGTTCTGGGTACATATTGCACCTGACCAGTTCCTTTAAAGGTGGTGGCCATATTTTATATGGCTAACACCTTTTGACAGGTTCCCTTTAATTAAAAGCTCAGATGTGAACAAAGCCCCACTCGGGTCTAGTTCTAGCATATTACATTGTACCTGGTACACCTAAAGGCACGCACATTGAAACTGTGCTTTCTAGAAATTCCTTGGGAAATTTTAGCTATAGCTCTCGTCAACCTTCAGTTGCCCATTACTCAAAATAGGGACTATCATTTTATTGCATCCTTTAATGATATGTATTTGGACCCAAACCGAGTTCTTGTAATCCAATCAGTCCCAATTAAAGGCCTCAGAAAATGCATAATTGATATTAGATGTTGGCCGGTTAAACTTGAAAATGTGAGCGCAGTCACAAAAACTGATTTTCTTATTTGCACAATGAAACAGAGCACCATTATATTTCCTCCTATGCAGAGTTAATTGTGAAAGGCTTTTCTTCTGGGAGCCATCACAAATGACGGAGCTGTACAGTTTCTCCGGGGAGACCACGGCATAACTGCCCATCCACGGCAAAAAATAGAATTCTATAGAGCCATACAATTTGCAGGGATGGACTTTCATCGGTCTTAGTCTTCTGATTTCTGTGCCTGAAGTGGCTTTTTAAATCCTTAGACATGAACCGGAGCTTAGAAGGATCAAAAATATGTCAGAATATATAATGTACTCTGTATTGTAATTGCTCACACAAGCAAAGGAGACATAGAAATAAAAACAGAGTCTACGCTGCCCCATGGTTCTAATAATTCAAATACACAAATTGCTTAAACTAGTGAGTTTGAGCAATGTTATTGTAAAGGCTATGTGATTTAAAAGCAATGTGCTCATGTGAAATTATTTTTGCAGGGTCTGACTACACAGGATTTTACTGTAGTCTGTTACCATGGAAATACGTAGACTCATGCCTGCGATCGGTGGAAACAACTGGAAACGTTTCTGCAATTATTATTTTAAGGGGGACCTGTCACTTGTAAAAATGCTATTAACCTGCACATATGGGGTTAATCTGCAGGTTAGTAGCATTTGAAACCTACTCAGTGCCTGTAGATTGAACCCTGTTGCCAAGAGGAAAAGAACTTTATTCCTCCCGCCGGCACTCCATGGGGCATGACTATTGTTGGGAGTATATAGTGCCCTGGTGCCTAAAGGGGTCCAAAAGATCTCAGGAACAGTGATGGTGAACTGGTCTGTTATAGATCTTGCCCAAGCAGTTGAAGTTACTGTTCAACCTTGATGGATATGTGGCACCCCAGTGTCCAGGAGGCACAGTAGCGTTGCCCTCTTCACCAGGGGTGATGCTATTCCTGGAAGCAAGGAAGGGAGTCTCCCATGTTAGGTATACCAACATTAAACATTTCCTAACTCTAGGCCAGTAGGGGGAGCTCAAGGACCTGTTTTGAGGGCAGATTCCATAAGGATACTAGTCTGGAGAAGGGGTTACACACACACACACACACACACGAACAGAAAGTGAAACACTTCAGACGATCTGAGGTGAACAGACGCACGGTCGCTGAAAGAGAGCTGTATCACCTAGCTCTCCCAGGACCAGACGCAGCAAGCAGGATACCAGGGCCCTAGACTGTTGGGTGCTAAAGTCCCATCAGTAAAGCCCGGAGGGCAGGAGATTTCAAGTCCCCTGTCCCACAAGAACACGGTGAAGAGCAAGATAGAGCCCGGGGCCGCAGCTACACAGGCGGTACCCGTGACCGGCTCATGCTGCGCGCCATAAGGGAAAGGACAAAAGACGACTAGGAAGTGGGTCACTGTGCGGCTCAAAGCCACAGAGACTCACACACATAGCGCCACAAGGAAGGCCTCCAAACCACTTGGCAAGCTGAATCCCCTCATTGCTTCCAGGCTGACCGGACCCTCATTATCTTCTGGACTAGACTCCCGGGCCTGTAATAACAACTACCAAGTAAAGGTAAAGGAAACTACAGCCCCTGTGTTGTCCTGTTATTACTGGCATCCTCAGTCCTGCACCCCAACATTAAACCACCCAAACTACTACTCCCAACATCCTCCCTGGGCCATAGCTCTGCTTGTGGAGAGCTGAACCATCCGAGCTGCATTATCATCCACCCCAGAGAAGACCTCCCACAGCGGCATCTCCTATATTAGCCGCATACCACCGGTGGAGTCACGAATACAAACTCTCTCCCCTGTAAATACACCTCATACCCCCTATTATTGACACCGCCGGGGTAATGGAACCGGGCCAGGCCGCTGTGACATCCCAAACCTACACCGGCCCGGTGACGAGTAACCACACCAGACCCCGTGGGTGCGTCAGATACAACATACAACGCAGGATATGGTGTGAATACCCAACAAGACGTATTATATTGTGGAAATCAGCATCTTGCATCCGATTCAGCAGCTGTTTATTGTAGACAAACATTTGCTTATATTAAAAGCGATTGTCTTGCATTGTCTGTCCGTATTCCTGGTATTAGCCGCCATCGGTACAAGCCTCCTTTCACTGTTCCATGTAGCCTTGCATTAGATCTTGTGTATTCGGAGCCATCTGTTCAGCACTAATGCAGGAAGGCTCAGTTTACCATCTCTACACAGTAACTTCATTATCAGAGAATATGGGATGATCACAATTGAGCTCAGATGTAGCCCCACGAGTTTCGACTGAGATTTTTTTTTTCTCTCCCGAGCTGCTGAAATGCCCTTGGAAATGTTTTTCGTTAACCCTTTCACAGTAGGCTCACCATATCTAGATAAATAATTACATTTCTTTCTTTTTTTCGCTCCTTGGGGGTGGGGGTAGGGAAGATATTATTATGACTCGAAGGTAATTTTTCCATGAACCTTTGTAATTGATAAAGAGTTTATAAATGTGGCTCCTGAGTTTTCGCAGCATACTTGTCTTCTGTTGCTAGGATCCCGCGCTACGTTCGGATCTACTTGAAGCTTTTATAATTGCTGGTCCTTTAATTAAGCCATAGAATCTTTTCAATGTCACTTATGAATCACAATGTTTTAATACAGAGATCTTTATAGAAGGAAAAAAAAAAAAGAAAAAATAATGTACAAAAATCTAAAAAAAAATAATCTTATTACCGACCCTAAATCTGTACGGTGAATCATAAATTACAACATCCCAACACTCGGAATGTTTGGCAAAAAAACCCGTAAAAATCAACTTCCAAGAGATGACACATAAGAAAATGTATTCTTGTATATCTAGCTAGGAATAGTCATGCATATAAACCTACACATAGATTTAGCTATAAATACAGTATGATATCATAAAAACATATGTATGGAATGTGCGGAAGATCTCAACTGGAGATATGTGACCATGGGGGTAGAGATCTTCTGTTAAGGACTAGGGATGATCGTGTACCTCAAATATTCGGCTTCGCGAATATTTTCCGAATAGGCCGCCGCTATTCGACTATTCACGAATATTTGATGCGCAATGTAAGTCTATAGGGTGCTTTACATGCTACAATATATCTTACGATGTGTCGGCGGGGTCACGTCGTAAGTGACGCATATCCGGCATCGTAAGTATGATTGTAGCGTGTAAAATCTCCGTGCAATTGCGATTGAACGAAAATCCGTTCATCGCATGCACGTCGTTCATTCCTCAAAAATTGAACGTGCAGTTGTTCAATGTTCCCGAGGCAGCACACATCGCAGTGTGTGACACCCCGGGAACATTGAATGACAGCTTACCTCCATCAGCGGCTCAACCCGACAATGCGGAAGGAAGGAGGTGGGCGGGTTGTTTACGTCCCGCTCATCTCCGCCCCTTCGCTTCTATTGGCCAGCTGCCGCATGGCGTCGATGTGACGCCGAACGTCCCTCCCACTCCAGGAAGTGGACGTTCGCCGCCCACATCGAGGTCGTATGGACGGGTAAGTACGTGTGATGGGGGGTTAATCGTTTGTGCGACACATTCAACAAATTGAACGTGCCGCACATATGATGGGGGCGGTTATGATCGCATACGATATCGTATGTGAAATCGTAACATGTAAAGCAGGCTTATGGGAAACCCGAATAACAACTATTCGGAACTATTCGGGCTTCCCATAGACTTAAGGCCACTTTACACGCAACAATATCGCTAACGAGATATCGCTAGGGTCACGGAATTCGTGACGCGCATCTTGCCTCGTTAGCGACGTCGCGTGTGACACCTACGAGCATCCGCTAACGATGATAAATACTCACCAAATCGTTGATCGTTGACACGTCGTTCATTTCCCAAATGGTTGTTGGTCGTTCCTGAGGCAGCACACATTGCTACGTGTGACACCCCGGGAACAACTAACAACAGCTTACCTGCGTCTTCCGGCAACAAGTTGGCTGCTCTCCGCCCCTCCGCTTCTATTGGTGGGCCGCTGTGTGACGTCGCTGTGACGCCGTATGAACCTCCCCCTTAAAAAAGAGGTTGTTTGCCGGCCACAGCGACATCGTTAGGAAGGTAAGTTGGTGTGACCGCTAATGGCGATATTGTTCGCCACGGGCAGAGATTTGCCCGTGATGCACAAACGACGGGGGCGGGTGCGATCGCTAGTGGCATCACAAGCGATGTCGCAGCGTGTAAAGTGGCCTTTATATTGCGCATCGAATATTCGCATAGTGGCAATCTATTCGTCAAATATTCGCGAAGCCGAATAATTGAGGTATTTGATCATCCCTATTAAGGGCCCTTTTGAAGAACATCTCAAATGGTTTGCTTACAATGAACAGTAGATTTCATTCAATGGTACACAATTGTAGCTATACTTTAGTTTTAATTTCCCCAGTGAAGATAAACTTAATATGTAAATCTGCCCTCATTTATCATTTTAATCCAATTGTAATCTATTGTAAATCCATATAATTTGTCTCCAGTCTTGAACTTTGTAGAAAAGTCCCCGGTGCCATGTGCAGGGTTCATCCAAGCGACACATGAAGAATGGCTACAACAGCTGGGGCATTTACAAGTACATCTGACTGGCCCCGAGTGGACTTGATTGCCTTTTATAACGTAAGTCGATAAGAATAACAAAGGGTGAGAAATATTGCCATCAAGGAATGTATATAATAATGGAAAAACAGAATGGGCAGTGAGTAGAGATGGGAAAATTTGTGAATTTACTTGAGAGAAGTTGAATTGGACTTAAAATTTAACAAAAATCCATTGTTACCTGATTTTATTGGTAATTCGCTCAACACAAATTCGACCACATGGCATCTCGACAAGCTCTGCGACCATACAGCGTGCATGTGCAAGGGTTGTCCTGAGCCTCGTCGCGGCAGAAGTCCTGACTTAGCAGCATGACACAGGGGTAAGAAGATGTGCCAAGGACCGGGGAGCAGCAGAGGTGAGAGGGAAGGTGAATATTAATTACTGTTGAGTTTTCTACATTTTTCTAGGCCCCAGAGCATAATAAGGAATATTCAGTTTGAGAATAAGGCCGGAGTCACAGTTGCGCGAGTCTTGCATCGCATCACCCGTTACAGCCACACACACACACGTGTCGGCTGCATGTATTTCTATGCAGCTGAGACGCTCCTGTTCGGAGAATGGCAGGCCATGCCGGGTTATGAGAGGCGAGACTCACGCGAGTCTCTTGCAAGTGTGACTCCGGCCTAACACCGAAAGTTGAATTTCCCGGTAAATTTTACACAATTTGGCAAATTTGAATCTTGTCAAATCCACTCAGCTCGAGCAGTAAGTTTTATTTCTGTTAACTTGAAAACCACATTCCCAACATTGTGCGTTATCATTAGAGATGAGCAATTCGATAAAAAACAAATCAGATGTGTCAAAAATTCCTGAAAAATTCAGTCCTATGGGGCATGATGCAGAGCATAACATCTGTCACACACTTTATCTGCATACCATGATGACTTTTGAGCACTGGAAAGGCCTGGACAAAAGACCGAAGATCAGAAGACATGAAGACCAAAAGTATCAAGAATGAAGACCGAAGATGAGAAGACTGGAAGACCAAAAGGTATCAAGAATGAAGACTGAAGATGAGAAGACTGGAAGACCAAAAGGTTTCAAGAATGAAGACTGAAGATGAGAAGACTGGAAGACCAAAAGGTATCAAGAATGAAGACTGAAGATGAGAAGACTGGAAGACCAAAAGGTATCAAGAATGAAGACTGAAGATGAGAAGACTGGAAGACCAAAAGGTATCAAGAATGAAGGCTGAAGATGAGAAGACTGGAAGACCAAAGGTATCAAGAAAGAAGTCTGAAGATGAGAAGACTGGAAGACCAAAGTTATCAAGAATGAAGACCGAAGATGAGAAAACTGGAAGACCAAAAGGTATCAAGAATGAAGACCAAAGATGAGAAGAATGAAGGCAAGAAGACCTAAGACCTCAAGTGAGTAGAGAACCAGACAGGGAAAAAGTAGAAGCATCACAGGTGAGGGGTGGGCCTAGTTAGGTTAACATATGTCTAATCGAAGAAAATCTGTCTAAAACTAATGTTGGGGGATTTACTTATCTTTGGCTTTTACCTATGATCAGGAGATATGATAACTTGCTGATCGTGGGGGACCAACTGCTGGATTGAACCTTTCTCAAGAACAGAGTCCTGAAATGCCCTGTTAAAAATGGACCTGTGAACCTTCATTACACTGGGGAACAAATGAAAAAAAAAATGCTTTTTGCTAGAGTTGTAGTATATGTGCCCCTGCTGGGTATTGTGTAATGGCAGTGTCTGACCATACAGGGACATATTATTATTATTATTATTATTATTATTATTATTATTAATACTAATTTATTCACTTATACAGCACTATTAATTCCAAAACACTTTTCATACATTGGCAACATTGTCCATCACAGTTTACATTCCCTATCAGTATGTTTTTGGAGTGTGGGAGGAAACTGGAGAACCCAGAGGAAACCCAAAAATATTCCTTGCAGATGGTGTCCTTGGTGGGATTTGAACCCAGGATCCCAGCGCTGCAAGACTGCAGTGCTAACCACTCAACCACCATGTCGCCCATGAGCCACTGTGCCGCCCATCTAATCATACCACATATGCTTGGCAGGGAGAAGTAAAAAACTACACTGACATTACAGCACACAATCACAAATTATACTTTCTTTTAGGTAAAACATTTACTAAAAATAAACTGTCAAGGAAATGTTTTACCTCACAAAAAGAATCAGCTATGATCCCGTGCTGTAATATCTGTATACTTTCTTACTCCCTCCCTTGCCCAGGAGATGTGGTATGATCAGACGATGTCCCTGTACAGTCAGACACAGCCATTACACAGTACATAGCAGAGACACATATATAAGATTATCTCAGCACAGAAACATTATTTTTAAACACATCCAATTGTAGAACTTACAGGGACATGGTCTGATCATACCACATCTTCTGTGCAGGGGAGGAAGTAAGAGTATATAGATATTAAAGCACGGGATCATAACTGATTCTTTTTGTGAGATAAAACATTTCCCTGCCAATTTTTTTTCAAAATGTTTTACCTAAAAGAATAATTTGTGATTGTGTGCTCTAATGTCTGTTTTCTTTTTTACCTTCCCTCCCAGGCCCAGGAGCTATGGTATGATCAAACCATGTTCCTGTACGGTCAGACACAGCTATTACACAGTACACAGCAGGGACACATATATAAGATTGCTAGCTGTACTACCCGGCTTTGCCCGCGTTAATAACTGCTGTTAACAAAATAGAATGTATTAACAAAAATTTATTCTGCACAAAATATCCGCTGCCCGGGATAGTAGCTGTCTCTCTGTTTCTCTCCCATTCTCTGTCTGTCTCCCCCTCTGTATATATCTCTCTGTCTCTCTCTCTCTTTGTCTGTCTGTCTCTTTCCCTGTCTCTGACTGTCCCTGACTCTTTCTCCGTCTGTCTCAATCTCTTTCCCTGTCTGTCTATATTTGTCACTTTCCCTGTCTGTCTCTTTCCCTGTCTGTCTCTTTCCCTGTCTGTCTCTTTCCCTCTCTTTCCCTGTCTGTTTCTTTCCCTCTGTCTCTTTCCCTGTGTCTGTCTCTTTGTCTGTCTCTTACCCTGTCTTTGTCTGTCTCTTACCCTGTCTGTCTCTTTTCCTCTCTTTCCCTGTCTGTTTCCCTGTGTCTGTCTGTCTCTTTACCTGTGTCTGTCTCTTAACCTGTCTCTCTCTTACCCTCTTTCCCTGTCTGTCTCTTTCCCTGTCAGTCTCTTTGTGTCTCTTACCCTGTCTATGTCTGTTTCTTACCCTGTCTGTGTCTGCCTCTTTCCCTGTCTGTGTCTGTCTCTTTCCCTGGCTGCATTGTGACACGCCAACATTCCATATAAGGGTGTGGCTGCGCATTCTTCTGAAGTTCTGGCTGCACTGTGGCTACCAGCTCCATTCGCTTTAATGGAGGCAGGTTTTTTGGTGAATAACTGTAAAGCGCGGGGTTAAAATCTCCCCTCAAACATAGCCTATGACGCTCCCGGGGTCCAGAAGTATGAGTGTGCAAAATTTTTTGGCTGTAGCTGCGACGGTGCAGATGCCAATCCCGGACACACACACACACACACACACACACACACACACACAGCTTTAGATATTAGATCTCAGCACAGGAACATTATTTTTAAACACATCCAATTGTGGAAATTATTATTATTCCAAGATCTATTGATTAAAATTTATTTTAAAATTAAATTTATTTGTGGGAAAATCCCTTTAAAAGGAGTAATTGCTGAAATATTTTTTGTGCAAGTTTAATACTATATCAATAAGTCTTCTTCTTAATCAGAAGGGTTATAATACCTTTGACAAATATATCCTGCTTGATCTGTTGATCGTGTGTGAATCTGACTCCATAGGGAAAAGATTTCCAAGTGCTTCTGACAATCAATGGTAAACGCTTCTATGGTATCAAGTTATACAAGGATTGCTGAAAACCTTTATGTGTTATTTGATCTATTTCTTGTTTCAGGATCAGACGTCATTGATGCTGGTAGAGTATACAGTGTGTAAGAACTGTATTGGAGGTACATTGGCCACCTTAGAGATACAGTGGGGAAAAAAAAGTATTTAGTCAGCCACCAATTGTGCAAGTTCTCCCACTTATAAAGATGAGATTTGCCTGTAATTGACATCATAGGTGACCACAACTATGAGAGACAAAATGAGAAAACAAATCCAGAAAATCACCTTGTCTGATTTGTCAAGATTTTATTTGCAAATTATGGTGGAAAATAAGTATTTAGTCATCTAAAAACATGCAAGATTTCTGGCTCTCACAGACCTGTAACTTCTTCTTTAAGAGGCTCCTCTGTCCTCCACTCATTACCTGTAGTAATGGCACCTGTTTGATCTTATCAGTATAAAAGACACTTGTCCACAACCTCAAACAGTCACATTCCAAACTCTACTATGGTGAAGACCAAAGAGCTGTCGAAGGACACCAGAAACAAAATTGTAGCCCTGCACCAGGCTGGGAAGACTGAATCTGCAATAGGCAAGCAGCTTGGTGTGATGAAATTAACTGTGGGAGCAATAATAAGAAAATGAAAGACACAAGACCACTGATAATCTCTCTCGATCTGGGGCTCCATGCAAGATCTCACCCCGTGGGGTCAAAATGATCACAAGAACGGTGAACAAAAATCCCAGAACCACAAGGGGGGGACCTAGTGAATGACCTGCATAGATCTGGGACCACTGTAACAAAGGATACCATCGGTAAGACACTACATTGCCAGGGACTCAGATCTTGCAGTGCTAGACATGTTCCCCTGCTTAAGCCAATATATGTTCGGGCCGATCTGAAGTTTGCTAGAGAGCATTTGGATTATCCAGAAGAGTATTGAAAGAATGTCACATGGTCTGATGAAACCAAAGTAGAACTGTTTGGTAGAAACACAATTCGTCATGTTGGGAGGAGGAAGAATGCTGAGTTGCATCCAAAGAACACCATACCTACTGTGAAGCATGGAGGTGGCAACATCATGCTTTGGGGCTGTTTCTCTGCAAAGGGACCAGGACGACTGATCTGTGTACATGAAAGAATGAATAGGGCCATGTATCGTGAGATTTTGAGTGCAAATCTCCTTCCATCAGCAAGGGCATTGAAGATGCAACGTGGCTGAGTCTTTCAGCATGACAATGAACCCAAACACACTGCCAGGGCAACGGAGTGGCTTCGTAAGAAGCATATGAAGATCCTGGAGTGGCCTAGCCAGTCTCCAGATCTCAACCCTATAGAAAACCTTTGGAGGGAGTTGAAAGTCCGTGTTGCCCAACGACAGGCCCAAAACATCACTGCTCTAGAGGAGATCTGCATGGAGGAATGGGCCAACACCACCAACAGTGTGTGCCAACCTTGTGAAGACTTCCAGAAAACGATTCACCTCTGTCATTGCCAACAAAGGATATAGAACAAAATATTGAGATGAACTTTTTGTTATTGACCAAATATTTCTTTTCCACCATAATTTTCAAAAAAAATCTTCCCAAATCAGATGCGGTGATTTTCTGGATTTGTTTTCTCATTTTGTCTCTTATAGTTGTGGTCACCTATGATGTCAATGACAGGTCGACCTCATCTTTATAATAGGAGAGCTTGCACAATTGGTGGCTGACTGCATACTTTTTTCAAGTCAACAGGTTTAAGCTGCAATACCGCAAATGGCCTGTAAACAAAAGTGGCGCTGTTTCTAGTTAGAAAAAAAAAATCTTTATCCTCAGATGATCTCTTTAACTTAGTAATGATTATGTTAATTATATGACACTCTTGCTGTACTTACTGTTTATACATCACATTTATACAATACATTGGCAGGTACTATTACATTTTGTCACCATTGCGATTTTTTTCCAAGAAATTACACAAGGAAAGGACAATAAAGATGATGGCGGGCGCACAGACTATTCAATGCTTCCATTATACATCAAGAATAACATATGCCGGAGTTGGCCATGAAATTACAAAGTAACATAATTAGTGCCGCTAAAATGGCATATGCAAATCTGGTCTGTGGTAATTATGTCCCAGTGTATCTCTGCATGATCTTTACATGAGGTAAAGAGGAACATCTATCATATTGTCCATGGCGGCATGTGTGATAACTGTTATCTTCTCTTCTGAATCTCAGAAGTATTCTCGTCTGGAAGTCTTAAAGGGGCTGCAATTAATTTGCAGCTAGTTAGAAGGGAATTGGCAGGATCCACATCATTGTTTAGAACAATAGAAGAATATTCCCCTTCTACGGCCTTACTAAAGACCCCAAAAGGACCGCACGGATGGCAGGAGCGGAACTGGGACAAGATTGATTTACAAATATGGTAAATAGATAGGAGGGACAGGTGAGCGGGCGGTGGTGGGACAGGTGAGCGGGCGGTGGTGGGACAAGTGAGCGGGCGGTGGTGGGACAGGTGAGCGGGCGGTGGTGGGACAGGTGAGCGGGCGGTGGTGGGACAGGTGAGCGGGCGGTGTCGGGACAGGTGAGCAGGCGGTGTCAGGACAGGTGAGCAGGCGGTGTCAGGACAGGTGAGCAGGTGGTGTCAGGACAGGTGAGCAGCCGGTGTCAGGACAGGTGAGCAGCCGGTGTCAGGACAGGTGAGCAGCCGGTGTCAGGACAGGTGAGCAGCCGGTGTCAGGACAGGTGAGCAACCGGTGTCAGGACAGGTGAGCAGGCGGTGTCAGGACAGGTGAGCAGCCGGTGTCAGGACAGGTGAGTAGCCGGTGTCAGGACAGGTGAGCAGCCGGTGTCAGGACAGGTGAGCAGCCGGTGTCAGGACAGGTGAGCAGGCGGTGTCAGGACAGGTGAGCAGGCGGTGTCAGCACAGGTGAGCAGGCAGTGTCAGGATAGGTAAGCAGGCGGTGTCAGGACAGGTGAGCAGGCAGTGGTGGGACAGGCGAACAGACCATGTCAGGACAAGTAAGCGGGTGGTACCAGGATAAGTGAGTGGGCAATGTCGGGACAGATGAGCAGTCAGTGTCAGGATAGATGAGTGGACAATGTCGGGACAGATGAAAGGTCTGTGTCAGGATAGGTGAGCGAGTGGTGTCAGGATAGGTGAGCGGGCAGTGTCAGGACAGATGAGCGGGCAGTGTCAAGACAGATGAGCGGGTGGTATTCGGACAGGTGAGCGGGTGGGACAGGTGAGCGGGTGGGACAGGTGAGCGGGTGGGACAGGTGAGCGGGTAGAACAGGTGAGCGGGTAGGACAGGTGAGCGGGTAGAACAGGTGAGCGGGTAGAACAGGTGAGCGGGTGGGACAGGTGAGCGGGTGGGACAGGTGAGCGGGCAGTGTCAGGATAGGTGATCAGGTGGTGTCAGGACAGGTGAGCAGGCAGTGTCAGAACAGATGAGCAAGTGGGGTCAGGATAGGTGATCGTGTGGTGTCAGGACAGGTGAGCAAATGGGACAGGTGAGCGGGCAGGGGTGGGACAGGTGAGCAGGCGGTGTTATGACAGGTAAGAGGACAGTGGTGGGATAGGTGAGCGGGCGGTGGCGGGAAATGGGAGCAAGCTGCATCCCGACTAGTGAGAGCACCATGTCGGGACAGGTCAATGGGCAGTGTTAGGACAGGTAAGCAGGTGGTATTCGGACAGATTAGCAGGCAGTGGCAGAATAAGTGAGCAAGCAGTTGTGGGAAAAGTGAGCAGGCAGTGTCGGGACAGGTGAGTGTTGAGGTGAGAATTCTTTTCACAGTATATCAGGAACTTTTGATTCAGAACAAATTCATGAGTTGACAAACTCACTAATAAGTACAAGTCTAATAACTAAGCAAATATTATCACCTTCTATATGTGTAGTTCCTGTTTCTGTAGGTGCGGTTATAGCAGCTTATATTTCATGAACCCTACAATGTCTGTCAGCGCAAGAAATTAGCGTGAAAGTAAAACGTCACGCTAAGTCTACCGGATCATCGACTATTGCCATCCCAATGAGCCATTTTCTCTGCTTGCTTTCAGTTATAGATCAATCCTTAGCGGTCTAGATTGGCTTCTAAATCTCAGCGCTAATGTCAGGTCTGTCCATGAATATCTTCCAAGGTTTCTACTGAGGCTTTGAAAACAAATTGCTCTCTCCGAAAGCCCCAGCCAAACTTTTTTTTATGTTCCCACTTATGTTCTAATGTACATATAATGATTGGAGCCATTTCATAGCCTATTGGGCAAAACAAATTGTCATCCCCCGAGAACCCTTGTTCTTTCATCAGTTCAGCTCAATTGGTTGAGGGTTTGGAAGTTCTGCTCCGACAACAGATAACTTTAAGACACCTACAGACACTTTACTCCCTCAATTTACTGTAATTAGGAAAATTCCAAGCCCAAGTTACATTCAATTTAATTAGACAGAGAAACCATAGTAAAAAGAAGTTCTCTAATTCAATGGTTAAAGCTTGGTCAGAAAAATCAGCTGCGTCCAGATTCTGAAACCCTGAGCAATCAGCTGATACCGTATCACCAAAGAAAGTTGCCATTAGTCACATTAGGCTGCTTTTACACATCAGTTTTTTGCCATCAGGCACAATCCGGCAAAAACATGAAAAATCGGATATGGCGTCTGTTGCCGCCGGATCCTTTTTTTCCCCCATAGACTTCTATTAGTGCCGGATTGTGCCGGATGGTCTTGCATTCCATCCGGCAAAATTTGCTTGTCCGGCGGCCGGATGGAATGTTGAATGGAACGTTTGTATCCGGCGAAAAACCATATCACGCCAGATCCGGCGCCATACGGTGTGTCTTATAATGGAAGCCTATGGACGCCGGATCCGGAATAATACGGCATATGACTGAATCCAACGACGGATCCGGTTGTTTGAACTGAGCATGCTCAGTATCACAACAGAAGAAACACATGGAAAAACTGATTCGATGGTCTGTTTTTTTGCTGGATCCATCGCATCAGTTTTTTCGATGGATCGTGCATGATGGCAAAAAACTGATGTGTGAAAGCAGCCTTAGGCAGAATAATTGAACTGACAGGCAACTATTGAAATAAATACATTTTGGTAATGGTGTGAGGACACCACGGTTACATGATGTAGTTCATTGTGGTGCAAGGCTCAACTGGTTCCACTGTCCAGAACCAAGGACGAAATCCGACTACTGAAATAAGAAGGACTTCACACACTTATTCCTATGTAACAATGAGTGCTTATTAATTAATATTCTGGTGTCCTACTGCGTCAATGTTTCAGGTCTGAAAACTGTTTATCAAGCCAAAGAAGAAAAGAAATGGCACCTAATTATTATATTCACCTGGTGAGGTGGATCCTCCAAGCCCAGGTTCTAGGTGGGCACACGTGCCCCTGGTGTCAGTGCAATAGGTAGATGAGGCACGCCGGAAATGTGTAGCAGAGGTACTGGAAGCCACAGGCAGATAGAAGACCTGCAGTAGAGGTACTTAAAGCTGCAGGCAGCCAGAACACCAGTAGCAAAAGGTATTTCAAGCTGTAGGAAGACAGGAAACTAGTAGCAGAGGTGCTGAATACTGTAGATAGACAGGAAACCAGTAGCAGAGGTATTGGATGCCACAGGTAGACCGAAATCCAATAGCAGAGGTACTGAAAGACGCAGGTGAACAGCAGCCCAGTAGCAGCAGTACTGAAAGCCGCGAGCAGACAGGAGACTGGTTGCAGAGGTAATGGAAGAGACAGGAAGACAGGAGACTGTTAGCAGAAGTAGTGGAAGGCACAAGCAGACTGGAGACTGGTAGCAGAGATACTGTAAGCTGCAGGCAGACAGGAGACGGTAGCAAGGGTTTTGGAAGCCACAGGCAGACAGGATTCATAAGTACTTAAAGTTTTAAAGCCAAGAAGACACAAGGGTATGTCTTAGAGAATCTAATATAGCCTCAGGCAGATTATCCTATGGGAGCACGCTTGTCACCTGACAAAGGGCACAACAGAGTTCAGTGGACCAGGGTGATCGGAGCAAATCCTGGATCCAGGACAGATGTGCAACATCTACATCACCATGTGCATATGACCAGTAAGAAAAAAAATATAGTTTGCTACTAGTAAAATATCGCTTTTCATTCTGTCTTCTAGAGGCATAAAGGGCATATTACAAGAGGTTGGCTGATTGAGACAACCCCTACAAATTACTCTATGCAACCAACTGCTATTGAAGATGGCCACCACTAATGGCAGCCATTACATTACCCATAAGGGGTCTTTACCTGCCTTCACAGTCTACTACATGGTAAAAAAAAAACAACACAAAAATGTTATTGACTGCATTCAAGTATTCCTTTACTATGAAACTCATAATATCCAGATTTCAAGATACAGTGATCCCTCAGCAATCGTGGGGTTACATTCCAGAGACCCCCGCGATAGGTGAAAATCCACAAAGCAGCAGAGTTATATTTACTTTATTATTTACCCATATTTTTCGGTTTATACGACATTTTTTTCCTGACAAAAATGTGGGAGGAAAATGTGGGGTGCGTTTAATAAGTCTAATTTAGCATACCGGGTGTTGGTGGAGAAAGATGACAGGTACAATGCTCCAGACTGTGGACTGTGTGCTGTGAGCGGTGAGGCAGGGACCATACTGAAAATGTTGACGGTGCCGGCTTCAAATAATTTTGTGCGGAGTCGGCACGTGCGCAGATTGAGCTATCAGCTCAAGGACAAACCGAGATCTCGTCTGCGCATGCGCCGCCTCCAGCCCATTGATATCTCACCAGAATACTTAAGGAAAATGGTGCCCAGCAGTGGCGCGTGTGCAAATGAGATCTCAGTTTGTCTTTGAGTGGAAAGCTCAATCTTTGCATGTGCCGACTCCGGGCACCATATCTTTGATGCTTGCACCGCTGACAGTTTCTGGATGTTCCTGCCAGTGCCCGCAGCAAGCATCTTGGACACCCGACACACCGCCAGCAGCATCACCCTGCTCCACCACCGCCCCTGCCCCCTATGATCACATTGCACCACTTTTGCTGCCACCCCACCCCTGGTACCTGCGATACATTGAAGCCGCAACAAGTGAACCGCGGTATAGCAGGGGGACAACATAACTGTATCTCAGAAAATTATATTTTGGAAGCACGGAGAATTTAATTATTTTTTTATTTTAATGTTGACCAAAATATATTTCCTAATGGGGAAATTTTAAAGTGCCCTCTGTCATCGTTGTACACATTAGCGATGTACATCAGACGCTTAGCCTACCTAACAAGATACTGGTTTTGGATCTTGCCTTCTAAGCCACATAATAATTATATACGGTACTTCTGAAAAATAAACAGTCCTAGCAAAAAAAAGTAAGCTTTAAAGATGAGATATAGATGGATGAGTTTTGCTATGTGAGACGTATAAAAGTTTTTTTAATGTGGTGCACAGGGAGTACAGATGCCTAATTAAGGTGCCTGCTGCACTTTGGCCAAAATGTTCTGTACTTTTTATGAGAAGAAATAAGAACAATTTAGAGAGAAAATAAGGGTCTATGTCTCACAACATCCGGAGGGGAATATTTAATATGGTCAATTTAAACTTATTCCACTCCTGATCCCAAACTGAATAATTTGCTTTTCCCTCCACAATAGAAACAACAATTCATTTTTCGTGTCTTCATTATAAGGAATTGTTTTTGGTGTGAGCCGTGCGATTTAAGGTTTGTTGAAATATCTCCTTTTTCTAAAGGAAAACAACAATTTTGAAGAATCACAACTTGTCACTTTCACTCTTTCATAGAAAATGTATTAGTATTTCACCAATGACATCGACCATTCACGGGACATGCTTAAATAAACACGTTCATTTATGAATGGTTGGTGCTTTTCTATTTAAAGTCTATTGGACTGATGTAGATACTGAGAGTATATTCGTTAACTTTTAGACAGTTTTATTAAGCTGTATTGCAGAAGTAGTAAGATGGCTTATATGCTTTTTTGATAAAAATAAGTGTTTACTAAGTACCTGACAATTTATATTCAGGATGAAAAAAAGTCCAGCGCAGTCCTCAAGTTGCAATTAAATTTTTTTCTTTCTTTTATTTGATAAATCCATTAAAAATAAGTGGTGTACAAAGCGGTCAGCTAGAAGAGTATAGGGGACATAGAGAGGAACCCCACAGAACTACGCGTTTCGACACATAGTCTTAATCATGTTCGGACAATTTATATGTACTATTACTATTCACTTACTGCAGGGTTTTTGTTAATTTTCTTTCTTGGGGTTTGTCTGTCAAATGTCCACAGTGTGAACAAGCTCCTACATGTTGCGTGCATACCAACTCATGCTCCACCTCAATTCTTTGGTTTTGCTGTAGTCTCTTGTATTTTCTACAAACAGGGTTTGGTTTCCCATTTTAGAACTAAGCATGTCATCTATATATCTCCCATAGGCAGCCGTCTTATCAGTCTGGCCTTAGTCCTGCTCCTACATGTTGCATGTATACCAACTCATGCTCCACCTCAACTCTTTGGTTTTGCTGTAGTCTCTTGTATTTTCTACAAACAGGGTGTGGTTTCCCATTTTAGAACTAAGCACGTCATCTATATATCTCCCATAGGCAGGCGTCTTATCAGTCTGGCCTTAGTCCTGCTCCTACATGTTGCATGTATACCAACTCATGCTCCACCTCAATTCTTTGGTTTTGCTGTAGTCTCTTGAATTTTCTACAAACAGGGTGTGGTTGCCTATTTTAGAACTAAGCACGTCATCTATATATCTCCCATAGGCAGGTGTCTGATCAGTATATTGAGGTTGGTTGAGACAAGCTGAGGTTTTCATACAAGAGGGATATAAATAATTGACTAGTGCACATCTCGTGTTTTATCATATGCCACTCCATACTAAACTTGAGAAAAGCAAACAATAAGGGAGCATTCAAAGGCTGATTTATAAAATTGTAACAACTTTATTAAATACAAAAGTTTATAAAAGAATCTAGATTTTTCAACATTACAAAATGGTGGTGCTAGATGTTACAATGGGTGAAACCCACATGTTAATGGGGGGCTCAGGCAAACATCACATGGCAATGGGAAGTCCAAAACAGGGGGCTCTATCTAAATATAATATGGCTGACAATGAAGCCTGTAGTAATTATAAATTCCAAAAGGAATTGCAGCTTAATGCATTTATTTCATTATAACTGGCCAGTGTCAGTCCAAGTGAGTCTAGAGTACAACACATAGCGTCAGCCAGAAATAAATCATCCTAAGACTTACCCATAACTCAGGTGGTCGCCCAGAGGTTCCACATCAATATAAGAGACCCACTGTAACATCTAGCACCCCCATTTTGTAATTTAGAAAAATCTAGATTCTTTTTATAAACTTTTGTATTTAATAAAGTTGTTACAATTTTATAAATCAGCCTTTGAATGCTCCCTTATTTTTTTGCTTTTCTTCATACAAGAGGGTAGCACTGTCCGCATGGGTACACCTTGGTGTGGTAAGATGACTTTTAGATCTTTAGATTCTTTTTAGATCACAAATTGTGGCTACTAAGTATCCTATATTATTTATGTGGTCTATTACTAGTTATTTACTGCTGGTTATATACTTATTTTGTTCTTTCTTAGGAGTGTTTGTTTTTTTAAATACAGAAAGCCTTGCGAATTTTGGTGCCGAAACCAGAGGTGTGGATTTCATTTTGAGGGCTGAGTTTATTCCAAACACTGCTTGGTAAAAGTTGGCATGGGTATGGAGTAAAATCTTGTTGAGACAAAAATCTGGTATTACTGTGAACAATTTCTTTAAGTAGGGTAGTACTCTCAAAATAGAAGGATAATATATACAGTATAGGAAAAACTGGTCTACATCAAGGATCGTCTTCTCAAATAAGTGGTCTTTTCGAGAGGTATTGAATATTAATGCATGGATACTACATTTTCCACTAATTAATTGTTTGAGTTTTTTTCGTTACTGTAAATCTTGGAGATATTCCATCTGAATCCAAGGTTGATTGGTCAGATAGTAAAGACTAAATTGTTGGTTTCTCAAATGCCAGCTTATAGAAGTGTAGTTGCCACCAGAGACCATTCTTCATGAAGTCCTGGACCTGTCGTAGTAATCATACGCCAGGTGGTGATATCATTAGCTTACAACAACATCTGTTGTGAGGTTTGTGCGGGACCCGGTAATCAAACACTCATGTGCGTCAGGTTAGATTCTAATAAAGGATCTACATGGACCACACGATATTCAAAAGAACATATTGTAAACCACTAATCATTTAACCACGAGGATGTGCGAAAAGTGAAGAAAGAGAAATTGCAGAAAATTGGAACTATGGAAAAAAAACTAAAGTAGCTCATTTTCGGAACAGAAGGGAACTGGCTGCCTTTTAATGAGTGGCAAGTTCATTAACGGGGCCAATGTTCCATTAATAATGTCGCTACAGCAGCTTTTCCCTTTGCTGATACACTGCTCCATTAACCCATTCCATTCGCAATACAAAGTCAATTCTGCTCCATTAACTTTTCCATACATATGCAAACCAAAAGGAATCTTCTGAAATATCATTGCATAAAAATAAATATTGTTGTTGTTTGCTGCACCCATTAATATAAAAAATGGTTTGTAAAAAGTGATTCTTAAAGGCGAAATCCATTCAAATGGTTTTGTGACATTGCATGGCGTTGCTACATTCGACAAGATCATTTGCAAGGGCTGTAGAGATGCCAAGAAGAGGATCGGACACTTGCCATTAACATCTAAATTTTACTACATCTAATTGGTGCTGTTCTCCTGAATTTATGTTTTTTTGAGGGGTTTTTTCCTGCACCTCTCCATTCATGAGAAATGTCTCCCTCTTCCCTGTATATGAAATTAATGGATTTCTCCACTACTTCAACACTGATGACCTATCCTTATGATAGGTCATCATTGTCTGGTAGCTGGGGTTGGGACAACCAGCACCCCTGACAAATAGATATTCCCAGTGCCGGACTCAATTGCGGAAGAGCTGTACAGTACTTCTTCGTTAACTTTATAGTGGCGGCATCAGGCTCATTTCTGCCACCTATTTTTATCAATAAGGGGTGGATGTGAGGTGTCTGCCTATGTCCTCTACTCAGTTCATGGAGCTGTGTTGTGTAGTTTCGAAACAGTAGTTCTGGTTGCGGCGGCACCGGAGACAGCTGATCGGCAGGGGTGCTGGATGTGGCACACCCTCCAATCAAACATTAATGACCTAACCTAAGAATAGGTCATCAATAGAGATGAGTAGACCTGTTGACATTTGATGAGGCAGGTTTAGCCGGTTTGGTTCTGCACCCAGACTTGACTTGCATCCCAATGGAAGTCACTGATTGGGCAGTTTGAGTCTCTGCCCACATGTGGCCAGCCATAAACAAAACCCTTCCGAGGGCGGGTGAGCATGGGTTTTCCAAAATTTTTTTTGGTACATACTACATTCAATCACGCTGTTGTTACCCCCATTGTGAGATGATCAAACACTGTTGCAGCTCATAAAATCATAAATTGGTAGAGTTGGAAGGGACCTCAAGGGCCATCGAGTCCAACCCCTTGCAAGTGCAGGTTTGCTTAAATCATGCCAGCTATAGAATTATAGAATGGTAGAGTTGGATTG
Source organism: Anomaloglossus baeobatrachus (assembly GCF_048569485.1). Taxonomy (NCBI): domain Eukaryota; kingdom Metazoa; phylum Chordata; class Amphibia; order Anura; family Aromobatidae; genus Anomaloglossus; species Anomaloglossus baeobatrachus. The sequence goes on along the minus strand of NC_134360.1, from coordinate 213,797,418 downwards.
GACCTCAAGGACCTCACACCGATGCTCGAGTGAGTGCTCTGAATTCATAAAGCATCAAAACTCTGAACTCGAACACTGTTTTTTTAGAATAAAATATCCATGTTCGATATGAACACTAAACTTTTTTTTTCAGCTTCGCTAGTCATCAATTTTAAAGTAGTAGACAGACCCTTTAAACTAGTTAGACAAGAGGTGTATTCCTCATGAAGACGCCCAAGAAGAAGCGTTAAAAACCCCACTCCATTGACTAAGAAGACCAGTTTTAAATATAAGGAAGATGCCTCCTGGTTTTACATGGTTGGCCTTTTTTTTTTAATAGTCATCAAATAATACTACTTTACATTTACTATTAGAAATGTATGTCTAAGTGCAGACGTCTTCATGTATGACAATGTTGACTAGGGACAAACTAGCTGATATTTTGAAGGAGCCATCTTTATAAGACAACTATATTTAGTGTTTTATTACACTAATACATTCTAGAAAGTAGGGGTGGTTTGAAAATCCGCAGATCGTAGACTTTACTAATGCCATCGCCATCCCATTTTAATCTATGACATATCGGAAAATCATTTTATGGGGATTAAAGCTTCTTTAAAACAGAGGCTGGTGATTAAATTTGCCCACTGCTGTATCGATCTTGGTCTTTACCACTATTTTCACACATTGGGTGAATTAATTTGACATTTTTATTGCTTCTTTTTGGCAAATCTGAGCAAATAATTGGCCAACCAATTGGTCCATAATATTTTAAAGGCTGGATTATGGATTGAGCAGGCAAATGGAAAATGTGCTTCACTCAGCTCTTATGTATAGTTCTAATGGATTACTTCCAGAAAAACAACTAGAACTGTTAATGTGAGACCTTTTCACCCAATGTTCCATGAAAGTTGTTCTACCGCTTTGACGTTAGCTATTATAACACTATCATCTACTTGCACAGAAGGTAAATATCATGTTTTTGCTTTACCACTAATACACAACAGTAGAGTTATTATACTCTGAGCTCTAGATGTCTGGAAATTGGAGTTCTAAAGGCAATTTCAACTATTTCAGTGAAACAAACTCTACTGAGGTTTGTAGACCTGATTTTTCATCATAGACTAGAAATGCCCCCAAAAAAATAGCCTTCTGACCATTCGGAATGGGTCGTTTTTTGACCAATCAAGGGAAAGGGTGTTAGATATTTTAGGCAATATGTTCTAAATAGCTGAAGTTTAGGATTTGCTCAGTTATGTCTCTTTCAATGCTGATTAGATCCCCTCTAGAAAGAAGAAACCTGCCTATGTACTGCCACCCATGTAGCTACCCTGTAAGTTCAACCTATTAAAGGGCCTTGAAACATGACTAGCTGTATCAGGTGTACCAATCGATAAATACATTGTAAGTCAATATTCAACCCATTAACCAGCCTTGAAACACGTATAGGGATATCAGCTACATCAACAACCAGCCATCATCATCTCTGGTTTTAATTACATCTGTAAAGTTCTAAAAATATATATATAATATATATATCCTGAGTCATATTGCAAAGGATTGTTGAAAATCCACTTGTGACTTTTAGGATCGCTACTTCCAATAGGTGGCGCTGTGCTAGAGTTTGTCTCCTTTACTGGAGAGACAATTTGAATATTTCCCAGAGGGGCATTGCAGCTATAAGTCCCCTTACCTGGCAGCCAGACTGGCTTGCAAAGTCTCCTTAAGGAGAATAGTGTTCCCCCGTGGTCCCCACATAGCTTTCTCATGAGCCAGATCAGACACCCCCATACTTTGCACTGACGAGGGGCAAGCACCCCGAAACACCGTGTCTGCAAATTGGGATTCTGATCTGGCTTATATATCCTGAGTCATATTGCAAAGGATTGTTGAAAATCCACTTGTGACTTTTAGGATCGCTACTTCCAATAGGTGGCGCTGTGCTAGAGTTTGTCTCCTTTACTGGAGAGACAATTTGAAGTTCTAAAAAGACACTCATCACTGAATTGTTTAGTACCCTGCTCTTAGATTTCTTGTATGTGGACATCGGAAGCCCATCAGCCACCAATGGGCAATAATAAGTTCAAAAGAAAAAAAGTTATACGGTAATTCCATAAAATCTTCAGTTTATTACAAATTCATAAAATCCCTGTTAACAGTCAAGGGAGGCAGTACTAGTTAACGTATTTCGACCTGTTGTGGTCAAAACGCGCTAACTGGGACTGCCTCCCTTGATAATCTTAATGGATTTTATGAATTTGTAATAAACTGAAGATTTTATGGAATTACCGGATAACTTTTTTCTTTTGGACTTTTTTACTTTTTAACATTCTGCATTGGGCATGACGGTACATAAAGGATATCTACCAATTCATAGCACTAGAGACAGTTTTCTCTTTTCTTTAGGTCAGTTAACTTTGCACACTTTTCCCCAGGGAGCATTGTCTGTAAAACTACCCCCTCCATCCTGCTCTCCAGAAGGAAAACCAATACCTTCGAAGAACCATACTAATAGAAAGTTTTTGCTCACATACTGTATGGCCACCTTTTTGTCACAAATGTGGCCATTCCAATGGGACAATCACTGATCATCAAAGATATAACCTTTTCATATACTTTATATTTTTATAATAAAAAAAATTCCTTAGCATGTGTCGTAATGTTATATCATGTGTGATATGAGGAAATACATGCTTTCTAAGGAGCTGCAGAATATGCTTTAAATAACAGACTATGACCTAGAACAGTGTTTCCCAAACTCCAGTCCTCACGACCTCCAACTGGTCATGATTTCAGGATTTCCTTAGCATTAAACAGGTTACATAATCACTAGGAAATACTAAGGAAATCCTGAAGACATGACCTGTTGTGGGCCGTGAGGACCAGAGATTGGGAACCACTCACCTATAAGGTTTATAGCTAAAACTAATTATGGGGGAGCCAATCACTGAGTCAGGAACCACATTTGGTTCTTCTCAGAAGTTCTGTATGTAGCCTTTCAACCAGTGCCAGCTAAGGATGTAGTTACGGCTTTAAAAGTAGACGTTTACACTGGGGTCAAAGTCATAAAACTATCAGTGAACCCTTGGCTAAGGGCCCCCATACATTTTAGTCTAAAGTCAGCTGAACCTGTTGATATCTGCTGATAGTGTAATTTGGATGGGGTCCTCTTGACCCTTTCCTGACAAATGATGTTAGAGAACATAAGAGTTGGGCAGTTTGAATTTTAATGCCCAATCCTATTGTCTAAAAGTATATAATCCACTTCTAGAGATATTTGTAAGCAGATTTCTCGTCTCTGCCCTTTAAAAACGCAGGAACATTCAGTTGGTAAAACATTCAGTCTACGAGGGTGTCATGAGAGATAGCTGATGACTGAAGTATCGGTTGACTGTCAACTATCATATGTATATAGCCGACCTAAGAGAAGGATAGAAGCTTTGGTACACTCTTACCATTTACCAATTTTGGAGGTGTCTTGTGGGAAAAGATTGGTCCCCTTTTAAAGGAGTCTAGCCTTTTCCTAGGTCTTAAGGAGACATCTGTTCTGATTGAACCAGACTGTAACAAAGACCATGTGGACGTATAGAGCATACTCTGCATGGTTTCTGCAGACTCATCCATTTTGAAGGTTCTACTTTTATTGGACATCCATGCAAATAAATGTATTGGATACAATCTGATTAATACAAAGTCTTTAGATAAATTATTGACTCCTAAATTTTCAAGATAGTAGATTAAAGGGAACCTCTCACCAGATTTGGTGACTATAAACGGTGGCCACCACCACTGAGCTCTTATATACAGCGTTCCAGAATACTGTGTATAAGAGCCCAGGCTGCGCTGTATAATGTAAAAAAAAATCACTTTTATAATACTCACTTATGGGGTGGTTCGGTGTGATGGGTGTCATGGCTCTCTGGCCCAGCGCTTCCTTTCTCCAGTCCCGCACCTCCTCTCTGCAGTGATCGACATCCTTCTTCATCTGAGGCCCATGTACAAGACACGTCCTACGTCATGCATACTATCAGGCATTGCGATCCTGCGTAGGCGCACTTTGATCTGCTCTGCTTAGGGCAGATCAAAGTATTGTAGTGCGCATGCGGTCTTTAACCTTTCCTCACATCTGCGCATTACAGTACTTTGATATGCTGTCCGCATGGCAGATCAAAGTGCACCTGCTCAGGACCGCAGTGCCGGAATGGGCTGGATAGAAGGAGGACAAAGATCGCAGTAGAGAGGAGGCACCGGACCGGAGAGCAGCAACACCTATTGCACCAGACCACCCCCCTTGGTGAGTATTAAAAAACTGGTTTTAAAGTTATACAGAGCAGCCTGGGCTCTTATATACAGTATTTTGGAATGCTGTTTATAAGAGCTCAGTGATGGTGGCTGCAGCTTATAGTCGCCAAATGTGGTAACAAGTTCCCTTTAAGATAAGATTGTGCATTCATTACTCTGCAAATACTAAATTTGAAATTGGTCCCCTTTGGGCTTTTTAGGTTTCCCCATATAATAGAAAATGGATCACTGCGGCATGCTGTCAAAGACGGATATCACAAAGAGGAAATCTATGTCCAACATCGCTGGGTTCAATTTCAGTTGATACAAATCCAAAGTGTTTGTCTCTCCCGTGACACGAAGCCTTATGTTATTTCTCATTATGCCCCAGGCAACCAAAAATAGCTAGTTAGCCCTGCAAGAACGAAGAAAACACCTGAACGTGTTATGTATGTGGATAGCAGAGATGGCAAGCACTTGTATATGTGGCGCCCCTGACCTGGTCAGGCACCACTGAGTACTGCACCCATGCTGGGGACAGTACAACACAGGTAATCCAGAAGGCTGACCGGGGTGTGGAACACAGGCGCATAGTGATCAGGTCTCACACATGTACCCATGAGAGGACCCCTGGGGATCCCAGGAGGGGGCAAGCCTTCACCTTCACTGGAATAGTGGAGGGGGTAGAGCCTCCATCTCCTCTCAAGGGGTGTGGTGGAGAGTCTGGTTGCTAGGTGGCGTAGGCAAGAACAGGAGAGGAGGAGCAGTGAGCCAGTTCAGTGTAGAGTCCAGGGAGCTCAAGTGAGGAGCAGATCCCTGGAGCTGTGCAATCTGACAGCGTCCGCGCAGTGGCTACAGACGGGGGAGAACGGTCAACTAGGAGTGCTACCTGAAAGCCAGCTTCAGCTAGGGAGTGCAACGGAGTGGGAAGTAAGGAGACTGCTAGAGAGCACCAGGCCCAACCGGGCGGCAGATCCCGAAGCGAGGATAGATCCACCTTTCCCTGCTAAACCTGCCGGCGTGGGGCTCTCAAAGCCCACACCACAACACCACAAAAGCCGCAGCCACGTAACCACAGTGAGGGCCCATAGGTCACAGGAGGCAAGCAGCTGGAGTGGCCTGGTCCGGGGAACAAGCAAACGGCAAACAAAAGGGGGAGAGAGGCTGCAGCATCTTCCCTGGGCGACCCCCATAGGGACTCAAAGTCGGGGTCACCCCAAACCACCAAGGGCTAAGGAAGGCGAGTCAGTAGTCACCCTCATAAAGTCAGCCTGAAGGATACCTGGTTCCCATCTGGTTCATCCCAGCTACGCCCGGGTGACTCACCCTGCCATCAAATGTGAGTAAAAACCCTAAAAGACATCCTGCCTGTGTGGTCATTCTGCGACTTGTGGTACTACGCACCTACACCGGGCCCTGGGGCTTGCCTCACTCTCAGGAGGCTATTCCAACTAACTGCACACACCATCAGCCCCAGGCGACCCTCAACCTGCAGTGGCGGTCCCTACTGGCCGCAATACTGAGAGTGGCGTCACGATCAAAACAGAAGATTTCCTACCAGTGACGGAGATCCAGCAACGTGGAGTCCCTGAAGGTAACGCACCGACACCGACACAACACCTGCGGGGCTTCACATATAATCATCAGATCTGGAGAATATTGCATTCCATTACATTAACTTCCTGATTCTATCTAAAAACATTGTCAAGGGATTGCTTGGATAATGAACTTCCTTCAGATAATCAACCAAAGGCAATTTTCCTACCGCCAAACCCCTCGCAGAGCAAAGAGATCAAACATCTTTCCATTGACAGGACTGTCTGATCCAGTCCTGTAAATCCTTAGCTCGCTGCATTCTGGGCATTGTGCACTTACCCTACAAAGCATATCTTAATGAAACTCTAAGATGCAACTCAGGGCTCCTCTCATGGCAGAGGTGTTAATCACTGCTATTGTACAGAGGCTATTGCTTCATTAACCCCTGCACTTGTACCTTAATGGCTCCCGTGGTGATCTGAATATGGTGCAGCTGCCGTAGCGCACTCTCCCGGTCCATGAAATATGAAGCTGCCAGCTGGTGTAGAGTATCCAACGTGGGGGCCGAAGTGTTCCCACGCACTCCGGCTTCTCGCTTCAGCCTTCCCTTATCCACAAACATAGTGAGCGACTCTTCACCTGAGAAGATAAGCAAATATATGATTAATTGCCGGTTACAAACAAAAGGTTAGCCATATTGTTACAATTACTAATTAAATCATTTTAAAATGATAGTCTGCCCGAAACATAAAAAAAAATACAAAGACTGATAAAAACACATTGGGACTGTTAGTTCCAGAATTATTTGGACACTGGCATGTTTAAGATACAATTCGAAATATTCAAGGTACAATTATATAATCAACATGGGCTCAAAATGCAGACTCTGAACTTTAATTTGAGGGTATTCACATCCTAAATCAGAGTAAAGTCTGTTTACACGCAGCGACATCGCTAGTGATGTCGCTGGTGAAAGCACCCGCCCCCGTCGGTTGTCCGTCACGGGCAAATCGCTGCCCATGGCGCACAATATCACTAAAATCCGTCACACGGACTTACCTGTCTAGCGACGTCGCTGTGGCCGGCGAACCACTTCCTTTCTAAGGGGGCGGTTCGTTCAGCATCACTAAGCGGCCACCCAATAGAAGCGGTGGGCGGAGATGAACAGGCCGAAATCCCACCCACCTCCTTCCTTCCTCATTGCGGGCGGCCGCAGGTACGATGTTGTTCCTCATTCCTACGGTGTCACACGTAGCGATGTGTGCTGCCTCAGGAACGACGAACAACCTGTGTCCTGCAACAGCAACGACATTTAGGATTAGAACGACGTGTCAACGATCAACGATTATGTAAGTAATTTTGATCGTTAACGGTCATTCGTGCGTTTCACACGCAACGACGTCGCTAACGAGGCCGAATGTGCGTCACGTATTCCGTGACCCCAATGACATCTCATTAGTGATGTCGTTGCGTGTAAACACAACACCTCTCAGCCCTGTATAGACTAGCTATAGCTGGCATTAATGGAATTGTCCAGCCAGCATATGTAGGAGGGGAGAGAATGTGACTGACGTCCCCACAGCATGTGACCAAAGGAGACTAACAAGCAGCCCATCAGGGTTAACTCTTGCCAACCTGCCTATGAGCTATAAGTCTGTGGGTCGATGCCAGAGTCTCCATCACAGACATCAGAGAAGCTAACAGGCAGCGTGCCAGAATCTGTAGTCCCCACCGATGCTGACGCCTTCATGACAGTTGATATGCCGGGTGGCTAGTCCTGTGTTAAGTGTCAGGTTACAGGTGCATCTAAGAAGTTTTCTGCATTTGGGTACTTTGTTTCTTAAAATTAAAAAAATGCTAGATCTGTCATTCTACAAAATTAATGATAAATGCATTACTGCAGATCCTAAACAGTTTGCGTATTAGTTGTCTGCAACCAATCAACTTTGCACACATAGGTCTGCATAGGATAGGTGCTGTATACTTCCAATGTTGGGGCATTTTTTATATAAAAAAGTCATTAAATTTATAGAATCATAATAAAAGGTGCAGACAGCTTTTGCATTGGCCTTTAGACTTCCATGACATTGCTGCTGTGATTTTTGCATCTAACATATGTTACAGGTATTTCTAAAGTATGGTGTGCAAAATATATATGTAGCAGCAGCCGAGCCGCTCGGATCCAGAGCAGCAGTGGCTCGAGGGATCTCCGGACCCAGGGGGTCCACGCGGACACACAAATTAAAAAGGAGTGGGGGAGTATATACACGGGATTAGGAAAGTTTGTGACGCCACCCACGGTGCGTGGTAAATAAGAGTACCACCGCTGCTGTTGGAGATGCCAGGTGGAAATGGTATGGCAGCAAGGTGTTTTAACCCCTCCGTGGGTAAGGGGTGTTTGCCCCGGGAGCCTGGTGATTGTGATGTAAGGATGCCGTTGGGGTAGGAAAAGGTTTTTTTCAGTGTACTCACTCAGTCCCGAAATAATCACACCGACAGCTTGTAAACCAGAGTTCCGAGCACCACTGTAGCTGGGAGGGAGCACGCTTGCGTCCGTGCCCTTGGTGTTGCGGTTAGTCTGTGACCCTTTCCTTGGCACCTGTGTTTTCTTCTTTGGACCTTCAAGCCTGAAACTTTTTGGGTCCTGCTCACCCATTTGGCTAACGGAGTGAGCTTGCTCTCAGGGTTCACCCGTAGGATTTCTTTGGACTGTATTGGGAAAGTCCTATCCCATCGGTGGGCTAGTACCCCGATTTTGGAGCGGGTTGGGGATGAATCTTGAAGTCTTCACCTCCATCGGGTAAATTGCCAGGACGCCTGAAGCTACTTCCTGGCCTAGGGTCCACATACACCATCGTGCCCTGGCCCCTGCCCGTTGATAGCTCAGGGCCGCCGGCTGCCCTCTTCAGCAGTCCATGCCCCCTGACACTATCCCCTGCGACTGGGGTTCCAGCTCCTACCAGGCCCAGACCAACGTCTGCCACCTAGTACTCAGGAGCCCTGCTCCGTGACCTCTCCTCCCGAGAGTCACTTCACCTCCTTCCTCTACCACCTCACTTCTCCACTCTTTCTGCTCAACTGTCCCTTTCCTCACTTTCCCCTACCAACCCCCCATGTGGGCGGCCCTATTCCCTTCAGGCCCCCCAATGTTGTGTCTGGTGGGTTTAGTGTAAAGTGTTTCTAGGGTTTTGATTGGCTCAGCTGTTAGCAACAACAAAGGACCAGGACCCGAAACCAAGGAGGGTGGATACCATGCTGAAGGGCAGATTGCACAATACCCAGGGTGTCACATATACACACACACATACAGTGTGTCCACCGCCATTAACTTGTGAACGGTGGCAGCTATAGGCATAGAAGTGGTGTCTAGGTATAGTAACGTAGCCATGCGCTGTGCAATGAAACCACCTATAGCGCCACCTGGTGGAAAACAACGGAGTTATCATTTTTATCTTGAAAACGGAACGAGATAGAGAAAAAAAGTCAATTACAAAGTTGTAGTGCATCATCAATTCAATACAAAATCGACACCTTGCATACAAAAATGCTATGATTAGAATGTGTAAAACACTCGTACGTATGGTAGCGATCTCCAAAACGGAGACATTGCGAGACGCAGAATAATGGAGCACTTAACCGTCACTAAGCTGACTAATGGGAATCACGACCAAGGGAAATGGAGAGGAAAGACATGTCCCCCCAATAATTACAACGGATGGGAAATTAAAACGGTCGGCTTAAACATGGATGAGTCGCGCTCAACAAAACAGTGTAACAGCGAGGTCTATTGGGCAACCCCTTGAACAATCCCATTTATTGTACAGTATGTACTATTAGCAGTCTACAATATTTCGTCAGGTATGACGTTGCACACTTATTTGCATAACAGGGTAATTCCCCGTTTTACACATTCTAATGATAGCATTTCTGTATGCAAGGTACCGATTCGTATTGAATTGATGATGCCCTACAACTTTGTAATTCACTTTTTTTCTGTATCTCGTTCCATTTTCGAAATAAAAATGCTAACTCCGTTGTTGTCCACCAGGTGGCGCTATAGATGGTTTTATTGCGTAGCGCATGGCTACTTTACTATACCTAGACACCACTTCTATGCCTATAGCTGCCGCCGTTCTCAAGTTAATGGCGGTGGACAGGATATGGGTGGACACTGTAATATCTTATATATATTCAATATATGTAATATTATATATAATATATATATATATATATATATATATATATATATATATATATGAGTTTTCTTTATTTTCATGACTCTGAAAATGGTAGATTCCCATTGAAGGCATCAAAACTATGAATTAACACATGTGGAATGAAATACTTAAAATATGTCTTATATTCTAGGCTCTTCAAAGTAGCCACCTTTTGCTTTGATTACTGCTTTGCACACTCTTGGCATTCTCTTGATGAGCTTCAAGAGGTAGTCACCGGAAATGGTTTTCACTTCACAGGTGTGCCTTGTCAGGTTTAATAAGTGGGATTTATAGCCTTATAAATGGGGTTGGGATCATCAGTTGTGTTGTGCAGAAGTCTGGTGGATACACAGCTGATAGCCCTACTGAATAGACTGTTAGAATTTGTATTATGGCAAGAAAAAAGAAGCTAAGTAAAGAAAAACGAGTGGCTATCATTACTTTAAGAAATGAAAGTCAGTCAGTCTGAAAAATTGGGAAAACTTTGAAAGTGTCCCCAAGTGCAGTGGCAAAAACTATCAAACGCTACAAAGAAACTGGCTTACATGAGGACCGCCCCAGGAAAGGAAGACCAAGAGTCACCTCTACTGCAGAGGATAAGTTTATCTGAGTCACCAGCCTCAGAAATCGCAGGTTAACAGCAGCTCAGATTAGAGACCAGGTCAAAGCCACACAGAGTTCTAGCAGCAGACACATCTCTAAAACAAATGTTAAGAGGAGACTTTGCGCAGCAGGCCTTCATGGCAAAATAGCTGCTAGGAAACCACTGCCTTCAATTTTGAATAAATCCCCAACAGTGTCACCAGCAAAGCACCCCCACACCATCACACCTCCTCCTCCATGCTTCATGGTGGGAACCAGCCATGTAGAGTCCATCCGTTCACCTTTTCTACAAAGACACGATGGATGGATCCAAAGATCTCAAATTTGGACTCATCAGACCAAAGCACAGATTTCCACTGGTCTAATGTCCATTCCTTGTGTTCTTTAGCCCAAACAAGTCTCTTCTGCTTGTTGCCTGTCCTTAACAGTTGTTCCCTAGCAGCTATTTTACCATGAAGGCCTGCTGCACAAAGTCTCCTCTTAACAGTTGTTCTAGAGATGAGAAGGTGTGTCCAAACTTTTGGTCTGCACTATATATATATATATATATATATATATATATATATATATATATATATATATATATGGTCCAAAAAAAGAATAAAGAAAAGAGAACAATAGCGGTACCTGTAAATCCACTGATGTCAGCATCCTTTTTGCCAGAAAAATGTTTCCTTAGCTAGGTTTTTAATGAAAGCAGCTCCATGTAGCGGTGGACGCAGGGGAAGAGGTAAATTTTATTAGGCTTCTGTAAAATATGTAGTACGTTACATTTTCGTGTATCGGCCCTTAAATCATCATTAGTTCGGTGCACAAGTTATGTGTCTCTAATTTACAGTGAGAAAATTATTATTTTGCAATTAACTGGCTTAATTTTTCTGCTTTCCAAACTGCTGCTTGAGGCATCCACTTCATGATGCCAAATTACAGTGGCACCTCTGTGTATAGCCTTATTGCTTTTATGGTTTTGTGTAATAAGCTGTGATTTATGTTAATCTCCTCCTGAATATCAGTTGAGCTGTGCTCACCTCTGCGTGACTTGAACACGGCAAGGGTGTATGTGTGAAGACCGTATGCAATGTCTCACTATGAGCCTCTGAAACTCTTAAGGGTATGTGCACACGTAGCAGATTTGCGTGCCAATTTTCTAAACACAAAACCGCATGTTTTGCCAGGAAAAATGCAGCAGAAAATACACGCATTTCTTATCACGTTTGCACGTTTTTTCATGCTTTGTTTTTTAAGTCATGGCGATCGCGGTGGTTCCTGCGCTGTACCCCCGCAATCATCACCGGGTCTCCAGCTGATGTGACAGACCACCAGGACCCGGCTCTCACTGCCAAGAGCGGTGCCCATGTTGCTTTTGGTAGTTTAACTCCCTGAATGCTGTGATCAATGTGATTGCAGCATTCAGGAGGCAAGAAGAGAGGGATCTCTTACCTAAACCCTTGTGATCAAGTCCTTGTAATGAGATCACAGGGATCCGATTGCTGCCATGGCAACCCTGGATCATCACCATGAAGACCCCGGGTTACTGCGCTACGGATCGCCACACAGACCATGCCGGATGCATGGCGTGTGAGGTGAAGTGTCAATGCTGACAGATATAATCCACTGTAGTGATCAAGCACTGCACTGGATTATATAAATACAGGGTAAAAAGCAGAAAGAATTGACATGCTGCTTCTTTTTTCTATAACAAAGTGTGCAAGTAAAAAAGAAGCAGTGTGTGCACAGCAATTCAGGAATCTCATAGACTTTGCTGGGATGTGTTCTTGATTAAAATCTGCAAGGAAAAAATGCATGAAAAAAAATCAGAAAAAAAGCAACGTGTACATGTGGCGCCCCAGGACCTGGTCGCCACAACAGCATTGCCCCTCCAAAGGGTTAATGCTGAGCCTGGAGGTAATTGGGGGAATCATTGGCCAGTAAGTTCAACAGCCAACGCAGTTTCTCCCTCAGGCCAGCAGGGGGAGCGCTGAACCTGGAGTTCCAGGGAGCATTCCTTAAGTCTGACCTGAGGGAGGAGTTAGTGTTCAGTCTGTAGAGAGAAAGCAGACGCAGAGTGTGCTGTCTTGTGGAACTGGGGCCTGGAGCTGGAATAGCTTGGCCCAGTGAAGCAAGATTTGCAGAGAGGCACAGAAGAGACTCGGACATCGGAGTCTGTGGTTGCCAGGGTATAAAATCCTTCCCTGGTGGCCGAATCCGGAGGGCAGGAGAGCTGCAAGCCCCCTGGCCTATCAGCAATCTGAAGGTACAGCCGCATTCCAAGGGCCCGGTGTGGACTCCAGCAGAGAAGCACCAGAGAGGGCCTGCACAGCCTACCACACAGAAAAAGGGACGAACCACAGGTCCCAGCAGCAAGAGGGCCATTGCTAAATTCAGAGTGCAGGGTCCTGTAGAAGAAAAGAAAGATCAGGGAGTAGGCCTCATACTCAACTGGCCAAAGAGATCACCCCCAGGCACTTCTAGGCTGGCCGGATCATCTTTACCACCTGTGACGGGCTCCCTGGACTAAACTGTTGCTAAGTAAAAGAGGAGAAGGTAAAGAGACTACTGGTTGTGCCTGTTTCTTTCACTGCCTGTCGGCCCTGCACCGTATTATTTACACAACATCACACCATAGACTCTCACGAGCACCAACTGTTGCCCCGGGGTACCGCTCCACCTGTGGGGAGCAGGACCATCCAAGCTGCCATTCCATCAGCCCTGGAGGCCCCATACAGCAGTGGCAGCTTAACAGCCGCAAACCACAGGTGGCGTCACGACAACCATAAACTTTATTCACCAGCCATATTTAACTGACACCCACCAGGGCCACGGAGTCGGGCCCCGCCACCACTGACGACCCCCGGACTAGTCCGGCCTGGCACCGGGTGTCCCATAGCCCTGGGGTGGGCGAGTCATACACTGTAAGGATTGGCTTAAGTAGGCATAGGCAGGGTCACAGTATCGTTATAAAAAATCCAGCCATTTATTAAAACACTTGTCATAAACGGCAAACATTAAACATAACAGACCTCTCCTGGCTTAAAAGGAAAACAGGTACTGCCACCTACCTTGGGCTTATAGTCCGTTAACGTCCATAGGAAGGTATGGCAGCCCACTTACACCGGCCCCTGCCAGTATATTCTCCTCCAGGAGAGGTTTGTCCCTGTGGCCACCTCACTGACCAGCCTGGCTGCAGTCTCCTTCCAGACTGATTTCCATAAACCTGTGTTCAGCCTCTGTGATGCCCTGGGCAAGCCAGGGGTCACAGGTCACAACACCACCACACCCTACACCCCAGTTAGGAACACCAAGGCTAACCAAAAATCCTTGTTGCCTTCCTCCAGGGGCTGATGTCCACACCAGGGGGTGGACCAGGCAGTTGGCTCCGCCCACCGAGGCGTTCACAGCCCTGGAGGCGGGAAAACCAGGCAGTTAAGCTAGGGAAGTGAAAGTGAGAGGAAGCAAGTCAAGCTTGAGAGAGAAGCAGTAAAAAGTGACAGTTTGTAAAGCCTGAAGCTGGTCCGGGTGTGTGCCCCGGACAGAGACAGCAAGGTCAGCAGACGGCGGTGACTGTCTGCAGGGGTGACTGCTTGGAGGTTGCTGGAAGGACCGCGGACGGGTGGTGGCCCGGCGGTACCGGAGCGGTATACGAAGAGCAGTCAGCACCAGTGGCAGGGGCCTTTCGGATCCCGGCAAGGCTAGGAGTCGCCGTGAATTTGCCAAATCCGTTAGTGAAGGGGACCTCTGGGTCTCCCAACAAGCAAGTCCCGATTGAAGGCAACAGTCCAACCGTTACAGAGAAACACCGCCACCGCCAGGGCACCAGTTTCTCAGGGCCAGCGCCTGCGGGCAAAGTAGGGCTCCTCCGGCCCATATCCAAGCCGGGGAGCGGGTTACCGGTGGGAACCCATCGCAACCATCATCATCTTAGGTGCAGGAAAAAGGGACCGTCACCGTCAACTACTGGGGAAAGCAAGTTCAGCCGTCCGTGGGAACCGTCTTTCCAGCCGTGTGTTTTACCGAGAACTGTGTCATCGTCTCAGGCTGAGTGAGTACCACGGTGCCGCAAGGCACAGCGCTGCCCCCGCGTCCCTGCACCCCACCAAGCCCTGCATCACCCACTTCATCACTGGGCCCCGGGACAACTACCCCCTACCCACGGAGGGGAGAACCAACAACTTTGCTGCTCCCTGTCATCAGTCCCCGGGATCCCCATACAGAGCAGCGGTGGTGTCAACAAATCACCACAACCGTGGGTGGCGTCACGGACAATAAACTATCCCAAATCCCAATCCCCTTTCACTCACGGGCGAGGAGCGCTGCTCGAGTCCCCGGGATCCGGCCCATCGCTCGAGCCACCGAGCAGCAGCAGGCCGCAGCAGCCGCGGCAGCCGGACCCGAGCAGAGGGAGAGCGCGGCGTCCCCTCCTCCGCCCGCGACACCTCCACACAGACTGACACACCCTGCTCTGCAGCTTGCAAACCAAACTCTCTCTCTCTCTTGTGCCAAACATCAGACTCCATTTTGCAAGACAGCAGTGACCTCCAACACACCCATGGGCAGGGTATGTGGATGGCCACCCATCTCTCTGGCCATCCATAATTCTGGTTCCTATGAACACCATGACAAGAACCTATGGCACTACAGGTACCAGCACGGAGTTCCGTGGTACATACCGACCATTCACAATCAGGTCAGTCGCCATCTTACAACACATAGCCTAAATCAGTTTTCCATGTTTATAATACTGATAGGATATCAATAATTTAAGCAGGGGGCTGACACCAAACAACCCCCCACAAGTGAAGCTCTGGCAGAGGCTAGATTTAGACAGTGAATGGGGTCAGAAGAGCACCGCTCCATTCATTTTTAGCGACTAAAGATGAGAGGACCTATTGAAGCTCAGGTCCACCGGGTTCAGCTGTACTTTAGGCCTCCTTCACACGTCCATGTCTCCGGTACGTGTTTGGTCCGTTTCCTCACGTGCCGGAGACACGAGCACACAGTAGTATAGGAGTAGACTTATTAAAATCAATGCGTGTTTTGCCATGGACCGTGTGTCCATGTGGAGCATACGTGTGCCCATGTGCTCCACACATAGACATGTCCATTTTCCTCCGGCATCACGGGTGTCAAACCGGCCGCATAGATGTGATCCATGTGACATGCACCAGAGAAAACTCACTTGCCTACCAAAAAAGAATTTCTGAACTCACCTTCTCCAGCCCTGCTGTCTCTGCCGCTGCTGTCACTTGCTTCCGACCGCCGCTCATTGCATATTCACTTCACTGCGGCCGGAAGCAGCAGCAGCGGGGAGTCGGCAGGACCGGACACCGAAAATAAGCAACACGGACAGCAACGCCAGGGACAGGAGAGCAGAATGAGCAGAAAGTTCCCGTTCTCTGTGTCTTATCACGGATAACACATGGAGAACACACGTGTGCCATAAACACGGCACACAGGGGGCAATACGCAGCTTTGACACGTCCGTGAAAAACGTGCGTGATTTTCACGAACGTGTGACGGAGGCCTTAGATAAAGCATAGTTCCAGGACCTGGACTTGATCTGAACTTTATCCTGGAGCCCAAACCCCATTGGATAAATGTTGTTTTCTCACCCCCTTTGAGAGCCATTTGGAGACTGCAAGTGTACCGCCCCGCCGAGCCACTCGGATCCGTGCTCGCATTCTACGGGTGGTGGCTTGAGCCTCTCACGGCCCCGGGGTCACGTCGCTCTGCAAGGAGGTTGGCGTTACACACGGGGGAATGCGGGTATTTGGTTTTGGGATGATTGTTCGTGACGCCACCCACGGGTTGTGGTGATGGTGGACACCACCACTGTGGTGAAGGTACGGGGACTCCTGGGAGCAGTGTAGTGGCGCAGCTAGGTGTTGACCCATCCGTGGGTAGCGGGTGTTGGTCTCGGGGCCCGGTGGTGCAAGGGCCGGGGTGCAGGGCGCAGGGTTGCGGTGCAGCGCGGTGCGGTGCCTGATGGCACTGGTATACTCACGATTAAACCACACAGAATCACTGGTAAACCAAACGAAGGTATGAACGGGGCCCGCAGCCGGCTGCAGCTTCCTAGTCGGGTTGGCAATGTCCACCTTTCTCCTGCACCTATGTTGTAGTTTGACGACTGTGCCTGAGCACTGGTAGTCTGCTCCCCGGCGTGTAGATGTCGGAGGAGCTCCTTTGCCTGCAGGCGCTGGCCCTTGGATCTCTGGCCTTTGCCGGTGGCTACTATCCGGACGGGTTGGGCTGTTGCCGTCAAACGGGACTTTGGTGGGAATGAACCCCTGAGGTCCAGACCGCAATCAGTTAATTCGACTATGGTGGTGGCATATAGCCTAGTTCGGGGTCTGAGTACCCTGCCTGGTGCTCCGGTATCCTGTTAGCTCCCCGGTTCGGTTCCGGTGGGCCACTACCCTGTCCCAGTCCATTACGGTTCCGCTGGTTGTATTCCCGGTCTCCTGCAGGCGGTCACTGCCGTCTGCCTGCCTGACTGTTCTAGACCAACTCTTCACTCCACTGTCCTGCACTCAACTCCTCTGAACTCTTCTGCTCACTGTTTTCCTGCCTCAGGCCAGCAGACTCCTCGGTGGGCATGTCTTTCCACCTGACTCCGCCCACCTAATGTGCCTGTCTAACACTGAGGGAGGCAATCAGGTCTTTGTGGTTGACTGATGGTACCTTTCTAGTGTGGGGGGGTGTATTTGGTGATGTTGTGACCTGTGACCCCTGGGGTCCAGGGCGTCACATTCCCCCTTGGTTTAATGCAGACCGTCCGCGGGCTGCCCGTCAACACTGGTTTATTTTGTTGTTAACTGCAAAAAGATAAATAACAGGTAAAAACATTCAAAAAGCATTTTCATTTCTTCCCTTACGGGAGGCACATCACTTGAACCGTTGCAAACGGGAAAACATTTTTAATAACATTAACGGGTCCTTCCGCTTTCCCACCCAAGCAACCTGAACCTTGATGCTGCCCCTAAGAAACAGGCAGCACCCCTTTTCCCTAGTCCAGAAAACGGGAACTGGCCCAGGCCACCCAAGCAGGAACGGTTACGGTGCTACGCACCCGGCAGTCCTTCAGAGGCCCCACGTCCAAGGGGACCCCTGACCCGGAGGATGGTCACCGGTCCTGGTGGTGACCGGACCCTAGCCTGCTCTGCTGCGGGTCCTTCCTCCAACCAGCCTCTCCGAAGACTGGCAGTGGAGACTATATACAAACCCAATAGTTTTTTGGGTGGTTTGCAAGTTCTCAGCCTTGTCTTTGGGGGAAATGGTGACAACAATAGTCCCAACGGGGACGGGCACTTCAGCAGCCAACGGGCTACCACAAACACTTTAGGTCCCAACGGGGACCTTAACATGGTAGCCGGGAACCGCTACCTTTCCACACTCTTCTCTTTAAACAGCAATCTCGTGGCGCAGTTGCCATAGCTGCCGCATCTTCAACCTGCTCCGGGTCAGCTTGTGTGGGGGACGGGCCCAGCTGGAATACCTCCGTGCCGGCTACGACCAGCACCTTCGGTAACGAGGGATCCCGCTGTGACGTGGCCTGTTCTGCCGCTTGGCAGCTACATCCCCGCCGTGCCTCAGCTGAGGCCAGGTGTCTGGGAGCGGGCATCGGGACTGCGGTGCTGGCTTCGGGTCGAAGATTGCCTCCGTTGCGGCCAGGCGGACTGCCGGGGCCGTCGTCATCTTCGTCGCAACCGGGATGGAAGCCGGGATGGGTGCCAGGGCGGTGACAAAGGTAAGGCCCGGGGGCCCCAGGTCTGGGCCCTCTCCCACAGACGCTGCGGGCTTCACTACCGGTGACAGGGGTAACGGGTCGATCGGAGCGGTGGCCGTGGGCATAGGCAGTGAGGGAGGTGGCGTGGTGGATGGCAGCAGGCCGGGCCCCTCAGCCGCAGCGGCTGTTCCCTCGGGGACATAGGGGCGTGGGTCGCTTACCCGCTCCTCGGAGACCACCTCCACTTCATATGCCCACACGGTTGCAACCAGGCCCTTCATCTCCGACATCCACTCCGCCATCATGGAGTGGACTGTGGCCTGTGCTCCTGGCACATCTTGCTGCTGGGACCAGGAACGGGTTTCGGCAGAGTCCTGGCGTCCCTGCACTTTGCAGCACTAGTTACATTCCGCCATTCTTCACCCGCTGCATCCACGGGACGTCCTCCGGGCTGTCGGAGAGCTGAATCTTCTCTTGAGGCTTGACTCTCGTCGGGAGCTGGAGTGCGGCGAGGATCCGGGTAAGATCTTCATTCATACGCTGGACCTGCGAGGCCAGCGCTTCTATTGTCCTGACAGCAGTAGCAGGGACCGGTAGAGCCAAGGGAGGGGGCACCACTGAGACGGGAGCGGTTTCAGCCGGCCAAGGGGCCGCGTCAGGAGCACCACCAGTTGATGTTTGCAGGGCCTTGATGGCCCGCTCCTTTAGTACCGTAAAGTCTAAACGGTACTTTACATGCTGCGACATCGCTAGCGATCTCATTAGCGATGTGAAATTCTAGATCGCAAGTTCGATCTTTCGAGATCGCACATAGGTCATTTTACGCATATGAGATCTCAAAAGATCGCACTTGCGATCTAGAATTTCACATCGCTAATGAGATCGCTAGCGATGTCGCAGCGTGTAAAGTACCCTTTAGTCAGCAGGCTCCAGAGTCCATAATCGCAGCTGTTTGCGATCTTCCGCAGACCCCAATCCCTGCAGAAACTGCTCCAAAAACATCTTGTTACTGTCGGCGTCGCTGATGGTGTCCACCCACCTCAGGGTCCGGAGGGCCGTCTGCAAGCGCAGGGCATAGTCTCTAATACTGTCTGCGGGCCGCTGTTGACATTGGTAGAACTGCATCCGCAACTCAGCCTCGGTCTGGGTCTCAAAGGCAGCCTGGAGTGTCTCAAAAATAGTGACTACTGAGGCCCAATCTGCGTCAGTCCAGGTCTCCGTCTCCTGCTCGGCTGCGCCGGTCAGCTGCCCGAGAACCACCGTCACCCGCTGTCTGCCAGTCATGGCATACAGGTCAAGAATTGGGTTTATCTTTTTCCGGAACACCTGTAAGTCGTCCGGCTTCCCATCGTACTGGGATAGCCAAGTAGCACCGGGCACGTACGGCAGGGAGATTAGCATTACCTGGGTGACCACTGGACCTGCGGCCTCCCCTGCTCTTGCGACCGGAGCAAGGGCCGCCACGTTCCCCTCTTCGGGCGCTCCTGCTGCTGACATTTCTCCGCCGTCTCCGGTAGGGGCGGACATCTTCTTCCCACCCCCCCTTGGTTTTTCTACAGCACTTCTCTCTTTGGGGGCGGGGCTTCACTTTCGTGCCTCCACTGCTCGGGGAAGACGACTTGAGCGGGAAACCTTCGCGCCCAAGAAGGCGGATCTTCAGATTTTTCAGCGGGAGGCCGCTGACGGGGATCCCAAGGCGCACGTCTACCGGTAAGTAGACTGGTTCTATCCTGTTCGTGACGCCAGAAGAGTCGATGTGTACCGCCCCGCGGCCTCGGCTGTGGCCGCCGAGCCGCTCGGATCCGAGCTCGCGTTCTACGGGTGGTGGCTTGAGCCTCTCACGGACCCGGGGTCACGTCGCTCTGCAAGGGGGTTGGCGTTACACACGGGGAATGCGGGTATTTGGTTTTGGGGTGATTGTTCGTAACGCCACCCACGGGTTGTGGTGATGGTGGACACCACCGCTGCGGTGAAGGTACGGGGACTCCCGAGAGCGGTGTAGTGGCGCAGCTAGGTGTTGACCCCTCCGTGGGTAGGGGGTGTTGGTCCCGGGGCCTATATATATATATAAATATATATATATATATATATATATATATACTAGCTGTAGTACCCGGGATAGTAACTGTCTCTCTCCCAGTCTTTGTCTGTGTGTCGCTGTCTGTCTCTCTTTCCTTGTCTGTCTGTTTCTATCTCTCTGTATTTGCATCAGTCTATCTGTCTCAATCTCTGTATCTGTCTCTCTGTCTTTTTGCCCGGGCTGTCTCTTTGCCCGGGCTGTCTCTTTCCCAGGCTGTCTCTTTCTGTCTCTTTCCAGGGCTGTCTCTTTCCTGGGCTGTCTCTTTCCCGGGCTGTCTCTTTCCCGGGCTGTCTCTTTCCAGGGCTGTCTCTTTCCAGGGCTGTCTCTTTGGGCATCTGTCTCTTTGCCCGGCTGCCTCTTTTCAGGGCTGTCTCTTTCCCGGGTTGTCTCTTTCCAGGGCTGTCTTTTTTCCAGGGCAGTCTCTTTGCCCGGCTGTCTCTTTGCCCAGCTGTCTCTTTTCCAGGACTGTCTCTTTCCCGGGCTGTCTCTTTCCCGGGCTGTCTCTTTCCCGGGCTGTCTCTTTCCTGGGCTGTCTCTTTCCAGGGCTGTCTCTTTCCAGGGCTGTCTTTTTTCCAGGGCAGTCTCTTTGCCCGGCTGTCTCTTTGCCCGGCTGTCTCTTTTCCAGGGCTGTCTCTTTTCCAGGGCTGTCTCTTTCCAGGGCTGTCTCTTTCCAGGGCTGTCTCTTTCCCAGGCTGTCTATTTCCCGGGCTGTCTCTTTCCCGGGCTGTCTCTTTCCCGGGCTGTCTCTTTGGGCATCTGTCTCTTTGCCCGGCTGCCTCTTTTCAGGGCTGTCTCTTTCCCGGGTTGTCTCTTTCCAGGGCTGTCTTTTTTCCAGGGCTGTCTCTTTCCAGGGCTGTTTATTTCCAGGGCAGTCTCTTTGCCCGGCTGTCTCTTTGCCTGGTTGTCTCTTTGCAGGGCTGTCACTTTCCCGGGCTGTCTCTTTTCCAGGACTGTCTCTTTGGGCATCTGTCTCTTTGCCTGGTTGTCTCTTTGCAGGGCTGTCACTTTCCCGGGCTGTCTCTTTCCAGGGCTGTCTCTTTCCAGGGCTGTGTCTTTGCAGGGCTGTCTCTTTCCCGGGCTGTCTCTTTCCTGGGCTGTCTCTTTCCCGGGCTGTCTCTTTCCTGGGCTGTCTCTTTCCAGGGCTGTCTCTTTGCCTATCTGTCTCTTTGAGCATCTGTCTCTTTGGGCATCTGTCTCTTTGAGCATCTGTCTCTTTGCCCGGCTGTTTCTTTGCCCGGCTGTCTCTTTGCCTGGTCTGTCTCTTTGCCTGGTCTGTCTCTTTCCAGGGCTGTCTCTTTGCCCGCCTGTCTCTTTCCAGGGCTGTCTCTTTGCCCGCCTGTCTCTTTCCAGGGCTGTCTCTTTCTCCGGCTGTCTCTTTCCCAGTCTGTCTCTCTCTGTCTGTCTTTTTCTGTCTCTCTCTATCCGTCTATCCTATCCTTTACTAACAGTTTATTTTGTTCCTATAGCAACCACTGACAGTTGCTATTTATAGCCTATAGCTCCCAGCCCCATTCAGTTTAATGGCTGTAGGATTTTGTAGAGTAACTGGAAAGCACGGGGTTAAATTTTCCCGCCCAAACATAGTCTATGACGTTCCCTGAGTCACATGGGGTGTCTGTGCAAAATTTCGTGATTGTAAATGCGACGGTGCGGATTCCTTTAGTGGACATACACACATACACACATACACTGAGCTTTATATATTAGATATATCTATATATATAATTGCCTTATTCTGTCTGTCTGTCTGTCTGTCTGTCTGTCTATCTGTCTGTCTGTCATGCTCCAAAATTGTGTCCTTACGGTGACACAAAGCTGATTGGCCGCTGGGCTCGCCATGGCCCCGCCCCCCCCACACGGATTGGCCGCTCGCCCAGGCTGCGCCCCCACACGGATTGGCCAGCCGCTCGCCCAGGCTCCGCCCCCCCCACAGATTGGCCTCTCGCCCCGGCACCCTGCAGGCATTGGCAATTCGGCCACGCCACGCCCCGCCCCCCTCACGCAATGCACGTTAGCTCTGGCCCCACCCCCTCCCTCCTCCCGCGCATTTCTCGAACTGACACGGCTGTCACGGAGGTGAGTACGGTACTCCCTGCCCACCCCCTCCCCCCCGCCCCCGCCCCCGCCCCCGCCCCCGCCCCCGCTTGCACAGGACTGGTGTGGATACGTTGCTAACCATGCTCGCATGGTTACAAGCGCTGTCACGGAGGTGAGTACTGTACTCCCTCCCCCCCCCCCTCCCCCCCCCCGGCCCCCGCTCGCACGGCAGTGGTGGGAGTGGTGTGGATACGTTGGTATCAAGCCCATCAAGGTCCTGCTGCGCCAGAAGATCCACACGCACACACACAAACATACACACACATCAGATCACACTCACACTCACTCTTACACACACCTCACACACACCTCACATCGCATCCACATACTCACAACATCCTGGGATATCGCTTGCTTCTCGGCGGCGATACTGTGCTGTTGTGATCTTCCAGGACCTGACGGAGGATCACATGGCCAGAAGCATGTGATATCCCCGGATGTTGTCAGTATGAGCGCGTAAGTGCGATATCGTCAGTGTCTGTGTGTGTGAGTGGATGCGATCGGGTGTGTGTGTGAGTGGATGCGATCGGGTGTGTGTGTGAGTGGATGCGATCGGGTGTGTGTGTGAGTGGATGCGATCGGGTGTGTGTGAGTGGATGCGATCGGGTGTGTGTGAGTGGATGCGATCGGGTGTGTGTGAGTGGATGCGATCGGGTGTGTGTGAGTGTATGCGATCGGGTGTGTGTGAGTGGATGCGATCGGGTGTGTGTGAGTGTATGCGATCGGGTGTGTGTGAGTGTATGCGATCGGGTGTGTGTGAGTGTATGCGATCGGGTGTGTGTGTGAGTGGATGCGATCGGGTGTGTGTGAGTGGATGCGATCGGGTGTGTGTGAGTGGATGCGATCGGGTGTGTGTGTGAGTTGATGCGATCGGGTGTGTGTGTGAGTGGATGCGATCGGGTGTGTGTGTGAGTGGATGCGATCGGGTGTGTGTGTGAGTGGATGCGATCGGGTGTGTGTGTGAGTGGATGCGATCGGGTGTGTGAGTGTCGGCAGAGGACCAGGCCGTGCTGGAGGAGGCTGGGAGCAGAGAGGCTGATCATGGGGAAGAGGGGAATGCTGATGCTGAAGGAGGCTGGGATGGGAAGGCTGGGAGGAAGGAGGCTGGGACGAGAGAGGCTGATCCTCAGGAAGGCTGAGGAGGGGAGGCTGATGCTGAGGGAGGCTGGAAGGAGAGAGGCTGAGCAAACGTGCTCCATCCGCCATACTGCGCACTCCCCATCGTGCTGCATCCCCCATGCTGCGCACTCCCAAACGTGGTCCATCCGCCATGCTGCGCACTCCCAAACGTGGTCCATCCGCCATGCTGCGCACTCCCAAACGTGCTCCATCCGCCATGCTGCGCACTCCCAAACGTGCTCCATCCGCCATACTGCGCACTGGAGCACGTTTGGGAGTGCGCAGCATGGCGGATGGAGCACGTTTGAGAATGCGCAGCATGGCGGATGGAGCACGTTTGGGAGTGCGCAGCATGGCGGATGGAGCACGTTTAGGAGTGCGCAGCATGCCGGATGGTGCACGATCGGGAGTGCGCAGTATGGCGGATGGAGCACGTTTGGGAGTGCGCAGCATGGCGGATGGAGCACGTTTAGAAGTGCGCAGCATGGCGGATGGACCACGTTTGGGAGTGCGCAGCATGGCGGATGGAGCACGTTTAGGAGTGCGCAGCATGGCGGATGGAGCACGTTTGCAAGTGCGCAGCATGGCGGGTGGAGCACGATGGGAGGTGCACACCTCCCCCCAACACACACACACACGCGCACTGCACAACACACACACACTAGGAATCACAAACAACGCCCTACACAGACACCCACACAGACAACGCTGCACACACAAATATACGCACATACTGCACAACACACACATTGCTCAAAACATACCTCCCCCCAAAACACACCACACCCACACAAACCGCACAACACACACACACACACACAACGCTACAGACACACAGCGCTCCACAAACAACGCAACACACGCAACACACATACAACACCGCTCTCACCCCCCGCGACACTCAGAACATGTACAGCGCCCTACACAAACACTTAGTAACTACACACAACAACATCTATATATATATATAACAAAAATCATACATGAACTACACAATACGTAAATTCTAGAATACCCGATGCGTAGAATCGGGCCACCTTCTAGTATATATATATATATACTAGTATATATATATATATACTAGAAGGTGGCCCGATTCTACGCATCGGGTATTCTAGAATTTACGTATTGTGTAGTTCATGTATGATTTTTGTTATATATATATATAGATGTTGTTGTGTGTAGTTACTAAGTGTTTGTGTAGGGCGCTGTACATGTTCTGAGTGTCGCGGGGGGTGAGAGCGGTGTTGTATGTGTGTTGCGTGTGTTGCGTTGTTTGTGGAGCGCTGTGTGTCTGTAGCGTTGTGTGTGTGTGTGTGTGTTGTGCGGTTTGTGTGGGTGTGGTGTGTTTTGGGGGGAGGTATGTTTTGAGCAATGTGTGTGTTGTGCAGTATGTGCGTATATTTGTGTGTGCAGCGTTGTCTGTGTGGGTGTCTGTGTAGGGCGTTGTTTGTGATTCCTAGTGTGTGTGTGTTGTGCAGTGCGCGTGTGTGTGTGTGTTGGGGGGAGGTGTGCACCTCCCATCGTGCTCCACCCGCCATGCTGCGCACTTGCAAACGTGCTCCATCCGCCATGCTGCGCACTCCTAAACGTGCTCCATCCGCCATGCTGCGCACTCCCAAACGTGGTCCATCCGCCATGCTGCGCACTTCTAAACGTGCTCCATCCGCCATGCTGCGCACTCCCAAACGTGCTCCATCCGCCATACTGCGCACTCCCGATCGTGCACCATCCGGCATGCTGCGCACTCCTAAACGTGCTCCATCCGCCATGCTGCGCACTCCCAAACGTGCTCCATCCGCCATGCTGCGCATTCTCAAACGTGCTCCATCCGCCATGCTGCGCACTCCCAAACGTGCTCCAGTGCGCAGTATGGCGGATGGAGCACGTTTGGGAGTGCGCAGCATGGCGGATGGAGCACGTTTGGGAGTGCGCAGCATGGCGGATGGACCACGTTTGGGAGTGCGCAGCATGGCGGATGGACCACGTTTGGGAGTGCGCAGCATGGGGGATGCAGCACGATGGGGAGTGCGCAGTATGGCGGATGGAGCACGTTTGCTCAGCCTCTCTCCTTCCAGCCTCCCTCAGCATCAGCCTCCCCTCCTCAGCCTTCCTGAGGATCAGCCTCTCTCGTCCCAGCCTCCTTCCTCCCAGCCTTCCCATCCCAGCCTCCTTCAGCATCAGCATTCCCCTCTTCCCCATGATCAGCCTCTCTGCTCCCAGCCTCCTCCAGCACGGCCTGGTCCTCTGCCGACACTCACACACCCGATCGCATCCACTCACACACACACCCGATCGCATCCACTCACACACACACCCGATCGCATCCACTCACACACACACCCGATCGCATCCACTCACACACACACCCGATCGCATCAACTCACACACACACCCGATCGCATCCACTCACACACACCCGATCGCATCCACTCACACACACCCGATCGCATCCACTCACACACACACCCGATCGCATACACTCACACACACCCGATCGCATACACTCACACACACCCGATCGCATACACTCACACACACCCGATCGCATCCACTCACACACACCCGATCGCATACACTCACACACACCCGATCGCATCCACTCACACACACCCGATCGCATCCACTCACACACACCCGATCGCATCCACTCACACACACCCGATCGCATCCACTCACACACACACCCGATCGCATCCACTCACACACACACCCGATCGCATCCACTCACACACACAGACACTGACGATATCGCACTTACGCGCTCATACTGACAACATCCGGGGATATCACATGCTTCTGGCCATGTGATCCTCCGTCAGGTCCTGGAAGATCACAACAGCACAGTATCGCCGCCGAGAAGCAAGCGATATCCCAGGATGTTGTGAGTATGTGGATGCGATGTGAGGTGTGTGTGAGGTGTGTGTAAGAGTGAGTGTGAGTGTGATCTGATGTGTGTGTATGTTTGTGTGTGTGCGTGTGGATCTTCTGGCGCAGCAGGACCTTGATGGGCTTGATACCAACATATCCACACCACTCCCACCACTGCCGTGCGAGCGGGGGCCGGGGGGGGGGAGGGGGGGGGGGAGGGAGTACAGTACTCACCTCCGTGACAGCGCTTGTAACCATGCGAGCATGGTTAGCAACGTATCCACACCAGTCCTGTGCGAGCGGGGGCGGGGGCGGGGGCGGGGGGCGGGGGGGAGGGGGTGGTCAGGGAGTACCGTACTCACCTCCGTGACAGCCGTGTCAGTTCGAGAAATGCGCGGGAGGAGGGAGGGGGTGGGGCCAGAGCTAACGTGCATTGCGTGAGGGGGGCGGGGCGTGGCGTGGCCGAATTGCCAATGCCTGCAGGGTGCCGGGGCGAGAGGCCAATCTGTGGGGGGGGCGGAGCCTGGGCGAGCGGCTGGCCAATCCGTGTGGGGGCGCAGCCTGGGCGAGCGGCCAATCCGTGTGGGGGGGCGGGGCCATGGCGAGCCCAGCGGCCAATCAGCTTTGTGTCACCGTAAGGACACAATTTTGGAGCATGACAGACAGACAGACAGATAGACAGACAGACAGACAGACAGACAGACAGAATAAGGCAATTATATATATAGATAAAGCTTCCTATATCGATACATCATATGCAACCATCTAGGATGCTAGGAGTATTAATTATTTTACTGCATGCTCCTTTTGTTACAGGTCACTGGCTAGTTATGGTATCATCACATTTTTCTATCAATGTATTGATTCTTCTTCTTTCTGTAATTGTAAAGCACCTGTTGAGGTAAACAAGCAATTAGTTTTCCATGTAATAATTTCAATGATCTTTTCACAGTGAGCACTCTATATGACTGTGATAGCTTAGAAGTCAGACATTGCATATCAACTCCTCCGCCGCCGTAGAAATTCTGATAAGTGTAGAGCTGATGATGTGCCGTCCGCTGAGCTCTATTCACATCTTGTGTAGACATGTGCCAATTCTCCACTGAAGGTAAATTGAGGCAAAAGGGAGGAGGGAGACGAAAGTTAAGAAGGGGCTAAAGGTGAAAAATGATGAAAAGGAAATTAGAGGATTAAAGTAGGGGAGAAAGAGACAAGTAGGCAGCAGGTGGGTACCAAAAATAACACGACGGATGTAAGGTTCTGCTAAAATCATCAAAATTTCGTATAAATTATATCTGGAAGGTATTTGTTAAGCAGGCCACAATGGATACATGAAGAGATGCTGAATTCAATGATATTTAGTTGTCTATGGTCCTTTTTCCTTCACATACATGTAAAGTGGCGTGGAGTGGCAATTGTGGGCGTTGGATTGACTCCAGACACCCTGTCGCGCTACGTGAATGACATGGTCTTAGCTGGGTGTGTGGACTAGAATTGTGTGCGCTGTACGCTCGTGTAGCCATATGTTACTGTGACGCCCTGGGCAAGCCAGGGGTCACAGGTCATGACACCACCACACCCTACACCCCGGATAGGTACACCGAAGCTACACCGAAAATCCTTGTTGCCTTCCTCCAGGGGCTGATGTTCACACCAGGGGGTGGGCCAGGCGGTTGGCTCCGCCCACCGAGGAGTTCACAGTCCTGGAGGAGGGAAAACAGGCAGTTAAGCTAGGGAAGTGAAGGAGAGAGGAGTGAAGTTGAGTTTGGAGTTTGAAGAGAGAAGGAAGTGGTAGAGGAGCAAGTGAGAGGAGTAAAAGTGGAAGAGAAAGTGACAGTTGAGGAAGCCTGAAGTTGGTCCGGGTGTGTGCCCCGGACTGAGACAGCAAGGTCAGCAGACGGCGGTGACCGTCTGCAGGAGAGGCTGATCGGAGGTTGCCGAAAGGACCGTGGACGGGTGGTGGCCCGGCGGTACCGGAACGGTATACGAAGAGAAGCCAGCACCATTGGCAGGGGCCTTTCGGATCCCGGCAAGGCTAGGAGTCGCCATGAATTTTTCAAATCCGTCAGTGAAGGGTACCTCCTGGGTCTCCCAACAGCTAAGTCCCGATTGAAGGCAACAGTCCAACCATAGGAGAGAGACACCGCCACCGCCAAGGCACCAGTTTCTCAGGGCCAGCGCCTGCGGGCAAAGAGGGGCTCCTCTGGCCCATATCCAAGCCGGGGAGCGGGTTACCGGTGGGAACCCATCGCTACCAACATAGGCTTAGGTGCAGGAAAAGGGACAGTCACCGTCAACTACTGAGGAAAAGCAACAGCAGCCGTCCGTGGGAACCGTCTTTCCAGCCGTGTGTTCTACCGAGAACTGTGTCCCCGTCTCAGGCTGAGTGAGTACCACAGTGCCGTGAGGCACAGCGCTGCCCCCGCGTCCCTGCACCCCACCAAGCCCTGCACCGGCCCCGCCATCCCTCATCCCTCACCTCATCACTGGGCCCCGGGACTGCACCGGCCCCGCCATCCCTCATCCCCCACCTCATCACTGGGCCCCGGGACTGCACCGGCCCCGCCATCCCTCATCCCCCACCTCATCACTGGGCCCCAGGACAACCACCCCCCACCCACGGAGGGGAGAACCAACAACTTTGCTGCTCCCTGTCACCGCTCCCGGGATCCCCATACAGAGCAGCGGTGGTGTCCACACAATCACCACAACCGTGGGTGGCGTCACAGACAATAAACAATCCCAAAAACCAACCCCCTTTCACTCACGGGCGAGGAGCGCCGCTCGAGTCCCCGGGATCCGGCCCATCGCTTGAGCCACCGAGCAGCAGCAGGCCGCAGCAGCAGCGGCAGCCGGATCCGAGCAGTGGGAGAGCGTAGCGTCCCCTCCTCCGCCCGCGACATTACCATTGGCTTTGGCTGACCAGGCCAAGATGACAATACGATTTTGCAAGGAGACCATCAGTTCACTTTCAACAACAGCTTTTTGCGTAACGGTTCTTCCATAACAACTTTACATGTGAGATAGCGGGCACATGATTTCCAGGTCATTCCAGATTTACAACAGATCTTCAGATACATTCTAAGCTCCCTCTGGGTTGTTCCTGATCTTACTCGTCCTGTGAATCCAGCACAACCCAGCACAACCGCCCAATCCATGACAGTCACTTTTGTGTCTCCATGTCTATTCTCTTCATAGAGGAGGAAGTAGGTGGAATTTTGATCACCATGGCCAGAGAAGAAATTTATACTCCCAGACGCTTCGGTATCCATGTCTCTTCTCCTCATAGAGGAGGTGATAGGGGGTTTGCGAGTAGTGTCAGAGAAGAGCCTTCTGCCCTGAGATGCTTTAGGAGACTCTGCCTAGGAAGGTCGACTCCGTTCTCGTACCAGTCCATCCTTACCCGTTACCTTTTAGGCATGGGGCCTTGTCACTGTAGTCCCGTCTTCTGGACCATTCTGTTTGTGTCCACTTTGATAGAAAATAGGTCTCTTGCCTCAGGATTGTATTACTTTCTGTGTCTCAATCAACACTTCAGGATCATGCTATCTCAATTTGGTCTCCTTTCTCCTTTTTCTGCCACAGGTCACCCACTGCATATGGCATTGACGACCTACAGTCTATACATCCGTTTCTCTCCCAGACTGGGTCTTCACTAACTTTCTAGAAGAGAACCGTCTCTTTCCCTTTGAACTAACCCCTCTCATTACGAGTTAGTCCAAACATCTAACTACTTCTTTCTGTATAGTCCAACAACCACATATAATACTGCTATGCAATATACATGAAAACATGTAACATATTACATTACATCACAATCCACATAGCACAATATTTACCGAAGACAAAGAAGACAATTCACATTATACTACATGACAATACAGTACACAATTGGTGTCTTCAGGGAAAGGAACGCAACAGCCACAGTCCACCTCCTTACAATCACACATGGAGATATGCAGCATCTCCTCTATCCTACCTCACTTTCTACATCAAGTGTGGAGGTTTCTCTAGCGATGGCCGTCAGACCACAGCGGTGCAGAGTATACTACGACACACAAGATGAGATCGCAAAAACAAGGGTTTTCTTTATTTACAGGCAAGACACACAACTGTAATAGCAGTCAGGGGAATATTGCTCATGGAACGATATGTTTTACAAGCTTCGGCTACTAGCTGGGGCCAGCTAATCGCACAGTTCCCCAACTATCACAAATGCAAGATTATGAATAAAGAGAGAGAGGGCGCTCCTGTGTGGGATCTTAATGTACCGAGGTATGTACAATGTGAGGTGCGCACTCACCTGATAGTGTTGTACTTCAGGTACAACACTGTTAGTGGTATTGAAGGGGGATCGCAAGTTCACCGCTCCTTGTCAGCAGGGATCCCGTCCTCCTGACTCCGCAGGACTCTGCTCACACGATCGGGGTTTCCACGTGCAGTGTGCAGCCGCCGGACCGGCGTCTGATAGCAGCTCCTCCTCCGGGTCGGAATGTCCTGTGATCACAGATGCGGTGATTCCCCAGCCCCTGGTGTTAGATTCAAACGGATAGTACGATCCTGGTTCTGGCTGCAGCAGCACCGTGAGCTCCCATAGGGAGATAATGATGCAGGGAATAAAAAGGGGAAAAAAGCACGGTTTCGCTGCGCTGCTCAGAAAGGTAGTGATCACTACCTTTCTGAGCAGCGCAGCGAAACCGTGCTTTTTTCCCCTTTTTATTCCCTAAATGCAAGATTATAATTGCGGAGCACACACAAACAATATGATTGCTATGCTACACTACAACCTAACTAGCCTCCACTAACAGGACTGCGCTGATACTGTGCTCTAACTGATGAGGCCTACACTAAGCCCTGTAGAGTGTGCACCTAGTACTGACTCACAGCACCGCTGAATGGAAATCAGTCCAGCTGCTAGAGTTTCAGTCAAGGTGTCAGGCTGGGAACACACTTATCTAAACGTGGCAACGTTCTGCTCCTCTGTCGCAGACTTGTTCTCCCTTCTTGGCTCCTAGTTTGGACTTCACTGGCCTTGGGGGTTTCTTCTACTCGCTTTGGCTCAACACCACTGCACTCAGGGGCTACCCACGGTCTAGCTACGGTAAGTCTCTCACACAGGTCCCATAATTTCTCTGACGGAGTAGTTTTCCAAGCTTTTCCACCGGATGGTTCCTCTCTTTTTCACGTTCTGCAACACACACTAACCACTTATCTCGGCCCACGAACCACTCACCCCTCTCTTCCTTTTTCTCACTCTTTCAGCAGGCTGAGCCAAGAGTTCAACCACACAGAGGGGAAAACAAAAAGCACTGGCTAATCTGGCAAGTCCAAGACAACTGAAACAGGGGTACTGCCTCTTAAAGGCAACGCAAACCCCTTGTTGGGATACCCCATAAATTTCCATATTGGGATATAACGAGTGGCCATTTAAATTGTCACTATCTCCATGTTCTGAATTTTTTTAAGCTATTAAATTATTTTCAAAAATTGACAGTTAATTAAAAAAAGTACTTGTTGCCACGTCATTTTTACCATACGATGAATGCTCTCAAAACGAAACTCAATCAAAGCAATTTTGGAATCTCATTTATTTTTTTGCCTTTTTACCTAAGTTGGAATTTTTTTTCTACATCTAATCCCACAAAACACTTCCTTCCCACAACTCGTCCCTCAATATGTTCTACAACTCGTCCCAATATGTCAACAGTAAAGTATAAAAGGACTTTTTATGACTTTATGAAGAAGGTATTAGAAAAAATAGTGTAAAAATGATCATCAAGGGGTTAAAACAAAACACTAATGCGGGCTTCACACGGTAATTAGTTGCCCGTGGCGCACAAAGTCGTTAACCCCCTGTCACATGCACTTACCTCCCGGGCAACGTCGCTGTGGGCGGCGAACATCCACTTCCTGAAAGGGGAGGTACGTTCGGCGTCACAGCGACGTCACACAGCGGCCGCCCAATAGAAGCGGAGGGGGGGAGATGAGCGGGACGTAACATCCCACCCACCTCCTTCCTTCCGCATTGCCGGCGGGACGCAGGTAAGCTATGTTCACCGCTCCCGAGGTATCACATGGATGGATATCACATGTGTGCTGCCTCAGGAACAATGAACAACCTGACGGGCGATTTTTTAAAAGTGAGCGACGTGTCAACGATGAACGAGAAGGTGAGTATTTCTGCTCGTTCACCGCTGTCACACGCTATGATATATCAGACGATGCCGGAAGTGCGTCACTACCGACGTGACCCCGACGACATATTGCCCAATATATCTTACCGTGTGACGCCCGCATAACCAGAAAATGCAGATTGTGACTACCCTATAATTAGTTT
The DNA here is from genome assembly GCF_048569485.1 of Anomaloglossus baeobatrachus. Lineage (NCBI taxonomy): Eukaryota > Metazoa > Chordata > Amphibia > Anura > Aromobatidae > Anomaloglossus > Anomaloglossus baeobatrachus. The sequence goes on along the minus strand of NC_134360.1, from coordinate 213,764,572 downwards.
TTTTGTTAAATAGTTGTCTGAAGTGGGGGGGGGGGCTTAAAAGGGATGGGCTGTTTGTAGGTGTATAAATAATATTGTGAACCTTGATATATAATATATTGGGATGATGCCATGATCTGTTATGACTATATTGTGCCTAATAAAATTGGTTTGATTTAAAAAAAAATTGTCCGAAAATCATAAAAATTATATTTCCTAAATTTACGTAGATTTAGTCTAGCATTTGAGACGCACAAGAAAAAGATTGCAGTGAACTTTAGAAGGTTTCTAGGTGAAAATCAACCAAAACCCATGATCATTACTTTATCAGGCACATTTTTAGTTATAGATATGAATAAATGAAATAAACAATTTTTTAAGAACGGCTTTTTAATTCTCTTTTCTTGTCCTCGTTGTGCCCTGTTTTCATCTCTTCGCAGACATCACAGCTCAGTCCCCCACCCAGTCTTGTTCTTCATCTCCTCGTCTTCCTGTCCTCCTGCAGCCTGTCTCAATTACTGCTAGACGTCATCTTGACTGGAAAGCGGTTTTGTTTGAACTGAAGGAGAATTTGCATCAGCTTTGTGAGGGCAAACGTGACCGAGAAGCTCTGGCTGAGGATTGTCCGTAGTAACTGTCAGGAAATGCGCATTCATGTCCCAGGGAGGCTGGAAAATGACCCTTTCTTCTCATAAGGACACAAGTCTCATTTTAAGCTCTTCACTGGAAGGTCCCTGTTTTTCCAGATGATTATCTCACTCTGAATGTGAGAATCCACTACAAAAAAAGGAAATTAATGAAACGTAATGAAATGTATGTCACCGAGGTAGACTAAAGGTGGCTTTACACGCTACGACATCGCTAAAGCAATCTCATTGGGGTCACGGATTTTGTGACGCACATCCGACCGCTTTAGCGAGGTCGTTGGGTGTGACACCTATGAGCGATTTTGAATCGTCGCAAAAACGTTCAAAATCGCTCATCGGTGACATCCCCCCCTCTTCCCAATTATCGTTGCTGCTGCAGTAACGATGTTGTTTGTTGTTCCTGCGGCAGCACACATCGCTATGTGTGACGCCGCTGGAACGACAAACATCTCCTTACCTGCGTCCACCGGAAAAGGAGGAAGGCGGCATGTTCCGGCCACTCATCTTCGCCCCTCCTTTTCTATTGGGCGGCGGATCAGTGACGCTTCTGTGACGTCGCTGTGACGCTGAACGAACCGCCACCTTAGAAAGGAGGCGGTTCGCCGGTCACAGCGACGTCGCTGCACAGGTATGAGCGTGTGACGCTGCCGTAGCGATAATGTTCGCTACGGCAGCGATCACCACATATCGTGCCACCGACGGGGGTGGGTGCAATCGCACGCGACATCGCTAGCCGTTAATAGCGATGTCGCAGTGTGTAAAGCAGCCTTTACATAAAACGTCTGCTATTAGAATTAGGATTTTCTTTAATTGTTAAAGAGATTGTCCACTAATTGGACAACCCCTTCTCATTCCCGTTGTTCACCTCAGAAAAATAAAAAAGCCTATACTCACCTCCAGTGCAGCCACAGATCCATTGATATCTGAAGTCACATTCCCGAGGCTCACGTGACATTGTTATGATATGCAAGTCCCTCGATCAATCAGCGCCAGCTTCCTTCTCCCCGCCTTCGCACATTTGAGCAGAAAGTTAGCGCAGCACTCACATCCTGCTCAAATGCAAATCAAAAAAGTCCATGGAGCCTCTGTTAGGAGTCTCGACACAGACTTGTCATATCTTTAAACTCGTCAAGAGTTGGATATTGACTAAAAGGGCCACTTAATATGGTGGTTATAGTGGTCTCCTAAAAAGAGCCACTCCTTAGCTAGGTGCTTCCCGGAGGAATATGTGGCTATTTTCCGTGTTGAGACTCCTAATAGAGGCTTCATGGACTTTTTTGATTGGCATACTTCCCAGGGGGCAATTCACTGTGTTGAGAGCCTTTGCTGGCTGTCGGCAGTGTTTTTTCCGGCTGGTCTCCCCGAGATCAGTGATTGTTTTATCCTGCTCAAATGTTAGACGCCGAGTGCTGATTGGTCGTGGGGCACATGTGTCATTATTATGACATGTAACCGCGTGACTAATCAGTGCCGGCCTCCTTCTCTCCACCTTCGGAAATTTAAACAAGAAGTCATTGCTGCACTCACATCCTGCTGAAATGTCCAAAGGTGAGGAGACACAGGGCCAGCGTCAGGACTCGGCATACCCGGGCAAATGTCGGGGCCCTGGTCAGCCGGTGGGGCCCACTTAAGAGTTCTGGGGACCGCAGTCCTCGGCAGTAAACTGCGGCTGCTGTCCCTTTAAGGCACGCTGTCCACAGAGTTCGCTGTGAACTCCTTGTTTGAAGTTGATCTGTAGGCGGAGCTACCGCGGGCATCCTGCTCCAGTCACTGTCCCACAGATGAAGATAAGGAGTGTGCCAGCCAGCGAGCTGTGTGGGGCCCCTCTCCACCAGTGATTTGAGCGATAAGTTCTACACCCCTCCCCCCACCTGATCTGTATGTGCCATCCCCGCCCCCCCCGATTTATGGGCCCCAGTGAGCTGGATGGGCTTCTCCCCCCCCCTGGAGATGTATGTATGTACTTGCTCCCACCCCCCGGAGATGTATGTCCTGGCCCCCAGAGCTGTGTGTTTGCCCCCCCCAGAGCCATGTGTGTGGGCCTCAGAGCCGTGTGTGTGGGCCCCCAGAGCCGCATATGCACATTTCTCAGATGTCCCATCATAAGCTACAACCCCCTGCATTAAAAGGAGGTAACTACAACAGTGTGTGTGTGTGTCTGGGTGCAGCAGAGCCGAGTGTGTGTCTGGGTGCAGCAGGTCCAAGTATGTGTCTGGGTGCAGAAGAGCCGAGTGCGTGTCTAGGTGCAGCAAAGCCGAGTGCATGTCTGGGTGCAGCAAAGCCGAGTGTGTGTCTGGGTGCAGCAGGTCCGAGTGCGTGTCTGGGTACAGCAGAGCTGAGTGCATGTCTGGGTGCAGCAGAGCCAAGTGCATGTCTGGGTGCAGCAGAGCCGAGTGCGTGTCTGGGTGCAGCAGAGCCGAGTGCGTGTCTGGGTGCAACAGAGCCGAGTGTGTGTCTGGGTGCAGCAGAGCTGAGTGTTTGTGTGTAAAAGAGCTGTGTATGTCTGTCTGCAGCAGAGCTGTGTGTGTTTGTGTGCAGTAGAGATGTGTGTAGTAGAGCTGTGTGTATATATACTCTTTGGGCAGCAGAGTGTGTATTTACTCTTGGCAGCAGAGCTTTGTGAATATGTGCTGTTTGGGCAGCGCAGCAGAGATGTGTGCAGCAAAGCTGTGTGTATATATAGTCTTCGGACAGCAGAGATGTATATATATATATATATCTATTCAGCAGAGTGTGTAACAGTGCTATGAAGGGGGGTGTGTGTGTGTGTGTGTGTGGTGTGTGTGTGTGTGTGTGTAGCAGAGCTGTGAGTGTGTATGTATGGATCAGAGCTGTGCGTGTGGCCCCCCCAATAGCCATCTATGTCTATGCCCCTCCTGCCCCTCCTGTGATGTATTTATTGTAGCCCCCAGCCTCTCCTGTGATGTATATATTGTAGCTCCCAGCCTCTCCTGTGATGTATATATTGTAGCCCCAGCCCCTCCTGTAATGTATATATTGTAGCCCCCAGCGTCTCCTGTGATGTATATATTGTAGCCCCCAGCCCCTCCTGTGATGTATATATTGTAGCCCTCAGCCTCTCCTGTGATGTAAATATTGTAGCCCCCAGCCCCTCCTGTGATGTATATATTGTAGCCCCCAGCCCCTCCTGTGATGTATATATTGTAGCCCCCAGCCCCTCTTGTGATGTATATATTGTGGCCCCCAGCCCATCCTGTGATGCATATATTGTAGCCCCAGCCCCTCTTGTGATGTATATATTGTAGCCACCAGCTCCTCCTGTGACCTATATACAGCAGTGTCAGTGTGCACTATGAGCGTCCATGTCTGTTAGTGATGGCCATCATGCAGCACAGCCACATGCCCAGGAGGAGCTGGATGGAGACAAACGGGAATGTGTCTGTATGCATGTATGATGTGTTTCTATGTATGTCTCTGTAAATGATTCTGTATAGATTTGTCTGTTTATAAGTATTTTTATGAGTGTGTCTTCAGATATGTATATGTACGTATGACTGTATGTGTACGTATCTGTGTATTTGTGTCTGGATGTGGATGGGGCCCAGCGAGACTCTTCCGCCCGGGGTCCACAAAAACCTGGAGCCGGCCCTGAGGAGACAGATGCTGGGCACTGATTGGTCGCGGGGCTCAGATGTTAAAACAATGTCATGTGGGCCCCTGGAACGTGACTTCAGACATTGCTGGCCCAAGGCCGCACCAAAGGTGAGTATAGGCTTATCTATATTTACAGGGGCAAACAAGGGGAATGAGAGCGGGTTGTCCTAGTAGTGGACACTAGTGATGAGCGAGTACTAAAAAGCTCGGGTGCTCGAAGCTCGGGCCGAGCCTCCCAAGATACTCGTGTACTCGGCCCGAGCAACGAGCCCAATGTTATCCTATGGGAGACCTGAGTATTTTTGTGAAATGACCACCGGCAGCATGTAGAAACCCTAAAAATGGCACAAAAGTCTCCGAAGAGTGCTCAAATGACATGGCAACAGCATGGGGAAGACCCCTTGAAGCATTTATCACTCAAAAGTCACAGCTGTGAACAATTTTGTCCGCGTTTTACGCCATTTTTACGGACTCACCAGAAAACCTTCCAAAATGACACCAAAATGAATTTTCATGGCGGAAATGTTAAGGGCACATACCCAATAGTGAGATGTTGTTACTTTTTGAGATCAATACATGAAAGATTTTACGTAAAACATTGTGTGGCACTCCGATGTCCCTGAGAAGAGACGTACATAAAGGCCTCTGAGTCTAATGTGCCCATTTTGAGGAACTGAGTCTTTGTAGTATTTTCCTTTGCCAGGGCAGTCCAAAATTTTGAGGTTCACCAATGACCCTGCATACAGACGTGCATGAGGGCCTGTAAACCTGAAGTGCCCATTGGAAGGAAGTGGGTCTTTTGTAGTATAGCCCTTTGGCAGGGCAGCCAAAAATTGGGAGGCTCCACGTTGTCCCTGGATAGAGACGTGCATGAGGGCCTCAAAACATTGTTCCCATTGCAAAGGAGCGGGTCTCCTGTCGTTGTAATGTCCATTCTGCAAAGAATGGGCGAAAAAATTTACCACTGGGGGTATACCTGAAACAAAGACCTAACTCTTGTAACGGTCATCATGGTGGCGCATGAGGAGAAGGAGGAGCAGTCCAGCGATTATCCAAAGTCCAGAAGTGTGTACCCATGGGTGATTGGAGGTACATGGCAAATTCCCGTTACAAACTTTAAATTCCGCTCTCATTTGCTGGTGGTGTGGTGAAGTCTGGCCCAATCCAACCCTTGTTCATCTTGATCAGAGTCAGCCTGTCAGCATTTTCAGTTGAAAGGCGGGTGCGTTTATCTGTAATGATTCCACCTGCGGCACTAAAAACACGCTCTGACAAAACGCTAGCGGCAGGGCAGGCCAGGACTTCCAAGGCGTAGAGAGCCAATTCATGCCACGTGTCCACCTTGGATACCCAATAATTGTAAGGCACAGAGGAATGTCGGAGTACAGTTGTTCGATCTGCAAGGTACTCCTTGAGCATCTGGGCAAACTTAGGATTTCTTGTGGCACTACCCCGCACCTCAGGGGCTGTGGTACGTGAGGGGCTGAGAAAACTGTCCCACATCTTAAAGACTGTTCCCCTACCTCTGGCGGATTGGACTTGTGCCTCTCTCGGCTGTACGCCTTGGTTGTCCACTGATTCCTGACCTATGCCGCTAGCGTTTTGTGAGGGGAATGCTTTGCCTACTTCCGTGACTATGGCCTTCCGGAACTGCTGCATTTTGGTTGACCTCTCCGCCTCGGGAATAAGAGACATAAAGTTCTCCTTGTAGCGTGGGTCTAACAGTGTTACCAACCAGTAATGATTGTCGGCCAAGATGTTCTTAACGCGAGGGTCACGAGACAGGCAGCTTACCATAAAGTCAGCCATGTGCGCCAGACTCTTAACAGCCAAGACTTCAGTAGCCTGACCAACACGTTTACTGAACATGCTGTCCTCCTCCTCCTCCTCCTCCTCCTCATCTACCCTGTCCTCAATTTGGCCGGAGATTTGCTCCATGTCTTCATCCTCCTCCTCGTTATAGTCCTCCACTGCACGTTGTGATGAGACGAGGCTGGGCTGTGTGTTATCACCCACACCCACTACTGTTTCTTGCTGCAACTCATCGTGCTCCGCCTGCAATGCATCATGTTTGGTTTTGAGCAGAGACCGTTTTAGAAGGCAGAGTAGCGGTATGGTGACGCTAATAATGGCGTCATCACCACTCACCATCTTGGTGGAGTCCTCAAAGTTTTGGAGGATGGAACATAGGTCGGACATCCATCTCCACTCCTCAGGTGTTATGTGTGGAGTTTGACCCATTTCCTTAGGCTTAGGTGATGCAGGTACTCAACAACTGCCCTCTTCTGCTCACATATCCTGACCAACATGTGCAGAGTTGAATTCCAACGCGTGGGGACATCACACACCAGTCTGTGAGCCGGAAGATGCAAACTGCGCTGAAAGCCGGCAAGGCCGGCTGAAGCAGTAGGTGACTTTCGAAAATGTGCAGACAGGCGGCGAACTTTTACCAGCAGATCAGACAGCTCTGGGTATGACTTTAGAAACCGCTGAACCACGAGGTTGAGCACATGGGCCACGCATGGAACATGTGTCAGCTGGCCTCGCCTCAAAGCCGCCACCAGGTTCCGGCCATTGTCACACACGACCTTTCCTGGCTTTAGGTTCAGAGGTGTGAGCCAGTGATCTGCCTGCTGTTTCAGAGCTGTCCACAGCTCTTCTGCATTGTGGGGTTTGTCACCTATGCAGATTAGCTTCAGCACAGCCTGTTGCCGCTTCGCCGAGGCAGTGCTGCAGTGCTTCCAGCTTGTGACTGGTGTGGAGGGTACAGTGGATGAGGATGCGCAGGAGGAGGAGGAGGCTGAAGAGCATGACATTCCGGAGCTGTAGAGTGTGGGTGAAACACTGACTGAGGTAGGGCCTGCAAACCTTGGTGTGGGAAGGACGTGTTCCGTCCCTCGCTCAGACTGGGTCCCAGCTTCCACAATATTAACCCAGTGTGCCGTCAACGAGATGTAGCGGCCTTGCCCACAAGCACTTGTCCACGTGTCTGTGGTTAGGTGGACTTTGGGTGAAACAGCGTTGTTCAGGGCACGTGTGATGTTTTGTGACACGTGGTTATGCAACGCGGGGACGGCACACCGGGAGAAATAGTGGCGGCTGGGGACCGAGTAACGTGGGACAGCTGCCGCCATCAGGTCGCGGAATGCTTCTGTCTCCACCAGCCTAAAAGGCAACATTTCCAGCGCAAGCAGTCGCGAAATGTTAGCATTTAGAACTGTGGCATGTGGGGTGTTGGCAGTGTATTTGCGCCTGCGTTCAAAGGTTTGCTGAATGGATAACTGAACGCTGCGCTGGGACAAGGACGTGCTTGATGATGGTGTTATTTCTGCGTAGGCAACTGCAGGACCGGAGGAGGCTTGTTCGCAGGCAGCATGGACAGGGGATTGGCTCGCATGCACAACCAGCGAAGACGTAGCAGTGACATTAGCAAGCACTGCTCCTCGACTCTGTTGTACTTCCCACAAAGTCGGGTGCTTGGCTGACATGTGCCTGATCATGCTGGTGGTGGTCAGGCTGCTAGTTTTGGTACCCCTGCTGATGCTGGCATGGCAGGTGTTGCAAATGGCCTTTTTAGAATCATCTGGATCCAACTTAAAAAACTGCCAGACTCGGGAAGACCTAACATTTGTACAGGCACCTTGTGTCGTGTTGTTGTTCCGGGGAACGGTTGCCTGACTTCTGCCTGGAGCCACCACCCTGCTTCTTACTGCCTGTTGGGATGCTACGCCTCCCTCCCCCTGTGCACTGCTGTCCTCGCTCTGCATATCCTCCTGCCAGGTTGGGTCAGTTACTGGATCATCCACCACGTCGTCTTCCTCTTCCGCACCCTGCTCCTCCTCCTGACTTCCTGACAATTGTGTCTCATCATCGTCCACCCCTTGTTGAGACACGTTGCCAACTTCGTGAGAACGTGGCTGCTCAAATATTTGGCCATCTGTACATACGATCTCCTCATGACCCACTTCAACATGAGCTGGCGAGAGGCCAGAATGTGCGAATGGAAACGTGAACAGCTCTTCCGAGTGTCCAAGTGTGGGATCATTAATGTCCAAGGACGTGTACTCAGCCTTGTGGTAGGAAGGAGGATCAGGTTCTGAAATGTGCGGTGCAGTATCACGGCTACTGACACTTGACCGTGTGGAAGACAGTGTTTGTGATGGTGCCAATCTGACTGGAAGCATTATCCGCTATCCAACTAACAACCTGTTGACACTGGTCTTGGTTCAAGAGCGGTGTACTGCTGCGGTCCCCAAGAATTTGGGACAGGACGTGCGAGCGACTAGATGTGGCCCTTTGTTGTGGCGAAATTAGAGCTTGCCCACGACCTCGGCCTCTGCCTGCACCACCATCACGTCCACTTCCTTGTTCCTTGCCAACGCCCTTGCGCATTTTGCAATGCTGTGCTGACGTGTATTCACTAGACTTGGGCGTTATATCAAAGTTTGTGCAAATCATGCACCTGTACGCTGCCACCGACAGGCACACACGTGCGGTTTTTAAATGCAAGCACGGACGCACTAAGAACCTAACACAGGTTTTAGGAGCAAAAATTAAGAACTCTGAAACTATCAGCCACTGCTGACTGACGTGTATTATACACTACACTTGTGCGTTATATAATAGTTTGGTAAAAACGCACACAAGTGCACCTGTATGCTGCCACCGACAGGCACACACGTGCGGTTTTTAAATGCAAGCACGGACGCACTAAGAACCTAACACAGGTTTTAGGAGCAAAAATTAAGAACTCTGACACTATCAGCCACTGCTGACTGACGTGTATTATACACTCCACTTGTGCGTTATATAATAGTTTGGTAAAAACGCACACAAGTGCACCTGTACGCTGCCACCGACAGGCACACACGTGCGGTTTTTAAATGCAAGCACGGACGCACTAAGAACCTAACACAGGTTTTAGGAGCAAAAATTAAGAACTCTGACACTATCAGCCACTGCTGACTGACGTGTATTATACACTACACTTGTGCGTTATATAATAGTTTGGTAAAAACGCACACAAGTGCACCTGTACGCTGCCACCGACAGGCACACACGTGCGGTTTTTAAATGCAAGCACGGACGCACTAAGAACCTAACAGGTTTTAGGAGCGACAATTGCTGAGAAGTCTGACACTATCAGGACTGTTTTAGACTGTGTACACCAGCCCCAGATATGATGAAGGCTGGTATACGGTCACCACTAGGAATGGCTATATACCCTGCCTGCCTGCCTGCCTGTATACTGCTACAATAGTCCTGACAAGGACTCTTTTGGTCACTAGCCTGTATTCCAACCTGGCTATACCCTGCCTGTATATAGCAACAATAGTCCTGAGAAGGACTCTGCTACTGTACTCCGACCTGGCTATACCCTGCCTGCCTGTATACAACTAGAATAGTCCTGAGAAGGACTTTTGGTCACACTGTTTGCAGCCCTGCTACGGAAATAGCTATAAAGGGCCGCAAACCTTTCCCTGAAGCAGCGACCCTCTCCCTGCACTGACTGTCTGAATGGCTGTGAGCAGAGCACAGCGCGCTGGCCGGTATAAAGGCTCGGTCACGCTGTGCGGGCCGGCCAATCACTGCAATTCCACAACTAACAGGGCTGTGGCATTGCAGTGGTCTGCCAGCCAATCCCTGCATGAGGGCTGGCTCTCAAAAGAGCGCCAACATGCAGAAATTGAAGACCACGAGTACAGCACGAGTATCGCGAGATTACTCGGTCCCCGCCGAGTAGACCGAGTACAGTGATACTCGTGCGAGTACCGAGTAGTAACAAGCATGCTCGCTCATCACTAGTGGACACAACTAAAAAGTTAAGTGAAGCTGCAGAGCGTCTGTAAATCCTTTATCAACCTAAATATTTTGTAAGACTATGTTCACACGTTCCGTTTTTGCTGCGTTATTTCTGCAGCCAAAACCTGCTCTCTAGGCAATAAAGAAGCTGCATCCAAAAACAGGCTTTGCTGCATTTTTGCAGCGTTTTTGTTTTGTTTTTGGTGTGTCATTTGTCTACAGTACATGTTTAACTAAAGCTAGGTTCACTTTCTCATTGCTTTCATTGGTGAAAAAAAAGTTGCAAAAATATTGCACATATGCTGAAAAAATTGACAGGCTGATGCTTTAAAAAAAATGCAGCAGTTTTTCATTTCAGTAAAAAAAATAAAAAAAAATATTATAAAAATAAAAAGCAATTGGGTGCATAAGAGTTCTGGAATCTCAAAAAATGTACTAAAGTATATTTTAGGTTGCATAAAAGTCATGAAAAATAGTGTAAAAAAATCTGCAGCATGTGAACATAGGCTTAAAGAGATACAAATCTGCCTAAAGCCTGCTTTACACGTTACGATTAAGCATACGGTATCGTATGCGATCGTACCAGCCCCCATCGTATGTGCGGCACGTTCAGTTTGTTGAACGTGTTGCGCAAACAATTATTTGCTGTCACACGTACTTACCCTTCCATACGACCTCGATGTGGGCGGCGAACATCCACTTCCTGGAGCGGGAGGGACGTTCGGTGTCACAGTGACATCACGCGGCAGCCAGCCAATAGAAGCGGAGGGGCGGAGATGAGCGGGACATAAACATCCCGCCCACCTCCTTCCTTCCTCATTGCCGGCGGGAGCCGCAGGACGCAGGTAAGATCTGTTCATCGTTCCCGGGGTGTCACACACTGCGATGTGTGCTACCCCGGGTCCGACGAACAACCTGACGTTCAATTTTTAGCAATTGAACGACGTGTATGCGATGAACGTTTTAACGTTCAATCGCAATCGCTCGTAGCTGTCACACGCTACAACAACACTAACGATGACGGATGTGCGTCACTTACGACTTGACCCCGCCAACACACCGTAAGATATATTGTAGCGTGTAAAGCCCGATTAAGCTCTGCTTCCTCCTCCCTTCTCTCAGTATTAGGGCATCATTCACACAGGTGTATATTCTCTTAGATTTTATTATTGACACTTGTCTCATAGTTGCCAACTTGACTTTTTATTTTTTCTGGATGGTTTATCAGAAAATCACGGACAGACAATATGTTTTACGGACACATTGGAAAACCAAAATAAATCATTATGAGAAGTGATCCATGTCTACATCCCATAATTCTGATATGAAGACATTAGCTACATTCACTGTAAAATGATAATTACAGTCAAAATATTCTATACAAGTTTCTTCAGCTCCAAAAATTCATGGACACCTTACATTTTTTTCACAGACAAAGCAAAAAAGCGCCCTCGAATATCTGGACGGTCGGCAACCCAGACTCTGATCCAAGTTTGAGCCGATTCATCGGAGCACAGGTGAGAAGATTGAGAGATTAAAGGGGATTTTCCACCAACAAAGTTTATTGGAAAGTTGATTTTATTCATTAGATCTTGGAATAATAATAATTTCCACAGTTGGATGGGTTTAATAAAAATGTTCCTGTGCTGAGATAATCTTATATATGTGTCCCTGCTGTGTACTGTGTAATGGCTGTGTTGGACTGTACAAGAACATAGTCTGATCATATTACTAGGCTAAGCCATCACTTTTATGATCGTTGGGGGGGGGTCGAACCTTTGAGATCCAAAAAAATCCTAAAAATGAAGGTCCATTCCCTGTGTGTTTTCCTTATGCTCTAGCCACCTTCTGTATTGTAAGCATACTATAGTGATATTGCAATTTCCCCCTACACAGTCAGTGACTAAGACACCGCTTTAGAGGGAAGATTTTCACTAAGGCCGAATTGTAATAAATAGTTATGAGTGAGCACAAAAGTGGTCGAGTGCTCAATATTCGAATCAATAGTGTCGGACGCTCAGAAATGCTCAACTCGAGCAGAACTAACCACACAGTTACTTTCGCCTGGGGAGAACATTTGGACAGCGCACATGGAACGGAAGTTACATGGCGATGCCTGCTTCTCCAGAATGATGGGAACTGTGGAAACCAGGATGACAGAATAGAGGTTGCCGGGTGATTTCTGCTGCCTGCTGCAAGCGAATGATGGGAACTTGGGTGGTCGGGGCCGTGTCAGAGCAGGTAACAGAACGAGGAATTGAGTGAGCATTTAGTTAGAGCAGCCACAGTACTCAATCAAACACCGAGCGTTCCGAGCAACTCAATGCTCAATTGAGCACTGAGCATTTCGAGCACCCCATAGCTCAATTGAGTACCGAGCATTCCGAGCACCCTGGTGCTCAATCGAGTACTGAGCGTTCTGAGCAACCCGATGCTCAATTGAGCACCGAGTGTTCCGAGCACCCCAATGCTCAATTGAGCACCGAGCATCAGTAGGCACCCTGATGCTCAATAGAGTACCAAGCGTTCTGAGCACCCCAATGCTCAATCAAGCACTGAGCGTTCCGAGCACTCCAATGCTCAATCGAGCACCGAGCATTCGTAGGCACCCCGATGCTCAATAGAGTACAGAGCGTTCCGAGCACCCCAATGCTCAGTCGAGTACCAATTGTTCTGGGCACCCCAATGCTCAATCAAGCACCGAGCGTTGCAAGCACCCTAATGCTCAATTGAGTACCAAGCATTTTGAGCACCCGGATGCTAAATCGAGCACCGAGCATTCCAAGCACCCCAATGCCCAATCAAGTATCAAGCAATGCTGAGCACGCTCGCTCAACACTACTAATACAATTACTCACCTTTTGGAAATCATTAAAGTCACCATCTTTTTTAGTGCTAAGGTTATCTTTTATGATATGTCAAGACCACCATCTTTTCCTACAAAGCATGGAGCCATTATAGCGGTATTGCCGATCCCCTAACAATTTTTGCATGTAGAAGAACAGATACATGGGGCAGAGAGGGACCGGAACGGTGCTGGAAACGGAACTGCGGAAGTTGGCAATCAGTCATTATTTTAATACATTTCCACAACATTACATACATAAATTAGGAAGGTTTAACAAAAAGAAAATGTACTGAGATATCTTCTTTAACTAATAGAACCAGCAGGGGAAAAGACAACATCAGCCGCGCTCCGTTTGTGTGCCTACTGGTTTACATTTCAATATCAATCACTTCCAACATGCTGTACGCAGAAGACAAGACATAAATCCCAGTTATGAGCGTCCAACTATAATAATAGAAAACTGACAAAAAAAACAACAAAGTTTGATAACATAGATTTTGTGGAACATAAAAAAAAAAGTTCAGCTATGCAAAACTGCAAATGACAATCACAAGGGGATCTATTTGTCAAGGTTGGAAAAACATGTTCATTTTCATTGCAAGTGCATGCGAGTATTTGTTCCAATTTACCATATTCGTCAGAGCTCTCATGAGAGGCTTGTGAATGTTTGTCTGAAAATCAATGTGCAAATAATCAGAGTTTATGGCGGATCAATGTTATTTTTCTACTCATTTGTATAACCTCTCAACCTCTATTTGTACGCGGGCGCCATCTTGGAATCCAAATATCCCGAAGCAACAAGAAACAAAAGAAAAATCCATCTCTTTTTCCTGACTGCGATATTCCACGTAGGCACGGGTCGGGATCTTAGAGAATACCTTTACGTGTATCAACAATACTTTTTCATATTTTGTCTAAAAATTCCGAGTCATCCGTGGAATGTTCTAGAACTGTCAAGTGTCTGGGTAGATACAGGGGAGAAAATACGCTTCCCTGTGCGCATAATTATACTCATTTTCCTCCAACATGACTTTGATGTATCAACCAGTGATATACATTACCATACTACAAAAGGTGACTAAGAAAAATGAGAAGCAAATTATTCAGGGGATCTTACCAAGTGCAAATTTCTGCTTGCACGGAAAGAAAAAGCCGAAAAACAAAGCTCATGTTCTGCAATAGATGGAAATCTAAGTATACAGACTGCGTAATCAAAGCGCAGGATATCAGTGCATATTATTTCTATAATCCTTTGATTATGTATAGGTAATATACTCTGCATGCCCTATACTGATAGCAGAATGTTTTATTCAAGGGACAGATTTCTCCGCAAGGAAATCTACAATTTACATGTCTTTTATGTTAATAAACTATAGGAAATAACTGTAAGAATGAGCGCCCTCCACATAGCTGCTTGGTTAGGAATCAAATGCAAGAATGCCACAAGATTAGCAAGGAGTAGAGATGACCGAATCAGTGAACGTTCGGTTCAGCGTATGCAGCTGAACCGTATCTCCACGAGTTCGGACTTAGCCTGAACCACAATGGGAGTCACTGATTGGCAGTGTGTATCTCCGCTCACATGCTGCCAGCCATAAGCTGATCACTTCCGGGGGCAGGTGGCCAGGTTTTTTCCAGAATTTGGAGGGGTTGCACACTACATCTGATTACGCTGTTGTTAACTCCAGTGCAAGCCATTCAGACACTGCAATGGGTTGAGCACCGAGTGTACCTGATTCCAGCGATGCTCGCATGAGTGAAGTTCATACGTAAAACATCCAAACCCCAAACATAAACTGTTTTGTTTGTTTGTTTGTTTGTTTTTTTAAAAAGTCAGTGTTTGGCTAAAAACTGAACTTTAGGTTAAGTCATCTCTAGCGAGGAGGAACAAGTCAGAATATTCCAAAGGCTGCGTTCACACAGTGAAAAACATACATTTTTCACTGACGTGTTAAAGGCACATATGTCCCTCCATGTGCCATGATTTTGGCACATGTGTGTTCTCCGTGTGCTATCTGTAACAGCACAAGGAGATCAGGCATGTACACTCACCTGTCCATGCTCCTGCTGTTCGTGGTGCTGAAGTCTCCAACTCTCCTCTCTCTGGCCGCTGCGGTCTCACCACTGCTGTTACTTCCAGGTCACGGTGCAGTGCATATGCATGAGCATAATTAGCCGGACTGGAAACAGGAGACAGCAGCGTCCGGAGACAGCATCGCTGAAGACAGGTGAGTATAAAAATCATTTTATTTCAAAGATACGTGTTTTTTCTGGTAAAGCCCACTTTACACGCTGCGATATCGGTATCAATATCGCTGGTGAAAATACTCGTCCCGTCGGTTGTGCGTCACGGGCAAATCGCTGCCTGTGGTGCACAACATCATTAGTCCCCGTCACACATACTTACCTGCCTAGCGACGTCGCTGTGGCCGGCGATCCGCCTCCTTTCTAAGGTGGTGGTTCGTTCGGCATCACAGCGACGTCACTAAGCGGCCGCCCAATAGAAGTGGAGGGGCGGAGATGAGTGGGACGAACATCCCGCCCACCTCCTTCCTTCCTCATTGCGTGCAGCCGCAGGTACGATGTAGTTCCTCGTTCCTGCGGTGTCACACATAGCGATGTGTGATGCCGCAGGAGCGACGAACAACCTACGTCCTGCAACAACAATGATAATCGGGAAAGGAACGACGTGTTAACGAACAACGATTAGGTAAGTAATTTTGATCGTTAACGGTCGTTCCTGCGTTTCACATGCAAGGACGTCGGTAACGAGGCCGGATGTGCGTCACGAATTCCGTGACCCCAACGACATCTCGTTAGCGATGTCGTTGCGTGTAAAGTAGCCTTAAGTGTCACACTGATCACACCACTGTATGGTCCGTGTGACATCAATGATGCCGGAGAAGAAGGACTTGTCTCCGTGCGGAGTACATAGACTCGCGTGTGCGCCACATGGAAGCATGGTCAGTGAGAAATCACTAACGTGTGCGAAGACCCATTGATTTTAATGGGTTTGTATATTGTTCGTGATTCTGGCACATATAAAAACAGTAACATACGTACCAGACTCACTGACGTGTGAAGGCGGTCTAACACAGATCCTACTCTTTCCCAAGGAGCTCGACTAAACTTCTTGGTGCATATTTCCACGACTTCTATTTTCAAAATGAAATTCATTCTCTGTCGCCCTAAACTCTATGGATACGTGGACATTTATTGTTTTTGGTTTTTTTTCCTTCTTGACTTTAAAGATGATGTTTTTAAAGTACTAGCACAAGTTGTAAGTTTGAACAACACTATTTATTTTTTACCAATTAATGTAAAGAAAAATTAGGTAACAGTTACAATAGGGGTGGAATTGGAGACCTCCCCCCCCTTCCAGTAATTTTAGTTTTTAGTTTTTTGGGTTTACAGCACTCCTTTTGCTGTAAAATGATCTGGTGACTTCATTCTATGGATCAGTACATTTATGATATTGAATATAGACTATTTTGTTTTTTCTTTTCGTTTTGCTACATAAAAAGAAAATTATCTTCAGTCACCATAATCTGAGAGTCAGATATTTGTTCATTTTTTGGATCAGAGTTTTTTAAGGGCTTATTTATTTGGTAATGATGGGTCATTTTAATTGGTACAATTTTGTGATAAATACAACTTTCTGATCTCTTTTTTTTTTTTAACATTTGGAGGGGAGATGACTTGACCAAAAAACAGTTCACTGTACTGACAGAACTGTAAAGGCTGCAGTCCATCAATGGCCACTGATAGGCTGAGCTGCTCATGTGACCTAAGCATTGTCAACACTGCACTTATGCGGGCGTCACACGAGACGAGCTATCGTGCGATGCATCGTCGGGGTCACGGTTTTCGTGACGCACATCCGGCATTGTTTGCGACGTCGTTTCGTGTGACACCGCTGAGCGACGCTGAATCGGTCACAAATCGTGAGTCCTTTTCCACGTCGCTTATTTTTAAAAAATCGTTTATTTTTCATGGCGCCGGTTGTTCATCGTACCCGAGGCAGCACACATCGCTCCGTGTGACACCCCGGGAACGATGAACATAGCTTACCTGCGTCCCGCGGCACCCGCCGGCTATGCGGAGGAAGGAGGTGGGCGGGATGTTTACGTCCCACTCATTTCCGCCGTTCCGCTTCTATTGGCCAGCGGTTGTGTGACGTCGCTGTGACGCCGAACGTCCCTCCCACTCCAGGAAGAGGATGTTCGCCGCCCACATCAAAGTCGCTCAGCAGGTAAGTACGTGTGACGGCGGTTTAACAACTTTGTGCAACACGGGCAGCGATTTGCCCATGACGCACAAATGATGGGGGCCGGTACGATCGCTCATGCGATCGCACGATATATCGTACCGTGTGACGCCCGCATTAGAGCGGTGAAGCAGTGCTGGCCAGACAGACAACTACTTTTTTTTTTAATTATTCAGCACATTGGAGCCATTCAATTGGCGCTGTCCAGGAATGAACAAATGCTTTAAAGTACTACGGCAGTGTTTTTTTATTTTTTTTTTAAGTTCTGGAGTGGCGCTTTAAATGTAGGTCCCCTGCTTCAATCTCATACTCAACCTTGGGCGTTTTCATCTTTTTCGGTGCTGCTCTGGTCCTCTGACACCCTTTTGTGCCTGTAACTTCTGACTGGTCCAAAGTCAGAAGTTCCGTCACAAGGTCGCAATACAAGTCTATGAGAGACAAAACTAGGCTCTCATACACTTGTATTGTGTTGGGACTTCCAGCGTGTCCCATGACACCCTGGAGCTGCCAGCAGAACACAAATTTCCAAAGACTGACCAGAGCGATGTTGGAAAAAGATGAAGATGTTGGCAAGTGAATATAAGACAGAGAACTTATGTGAGGGTGGTCTGGGGTGGTAGTCACGGGTGAGGGGCTCAGTCATCTGGCGGTCCGCACTTGTACACCTCCACAGAGCAGGGGGAAGGGATTGGTCACAGTGATCCTGGTTTGGTGTGTGCAAGCCATACCTGTGTTTCGGCCCTTATACAGGCCAGAGTTCTTCTGCTGGGGAGTCACAGATACGGATATTGGTTTCTTTCTGAACAGTCTCTTACTTAACATTTCGCACAGTACTTTCATCACATCGATACTGCGAGCACAACACTTGAACAATTATTTACAACACACAGTGGTGTAGCAAAAGGGGGCGGACGGGACGGTCTACCCCGGGCGGCACGTGTCAGGGGGGCGGCATTTTGGGAGTAAAAAATAAAAAATAGAAAGCTTATAGAAAAGGCCATCCGCAGCTGCATTCCTGAACATAAGGGTTAACCTCTTAACGACCCATGACGTACCCAGTACGTCAAGGCGAAATCATGGCCCCGGAGCCCCGGAGGCTGCGATCGGTGTGCAAAAACCTTAGATTCGGGGAGGAGGGGACCTCTGCCTAACCTCAGGAGGGGTGGTGTCTCCCCCCCCCAGACCTACAGAGGCTGTGATTGGCTGACAAACGCCGCTCAGCCAATCACAGCCACTGCTGTTTCAGCCATTGAAAATGGCTGAAATATTGAAATCCAGCCATGATCAGTGCAACTGTAGCACTGATCATTGGCTGGAGCTGGGTGAACTTTGTTTCACCCGCCCCCAACTCTGATTGGAGAGATCGGCCTTGTGAACGATCTCTCCAATCACCTTGGATCAGGGGCCGGTGACCTGTAGGTGACCGCTCTCCTCAGCTTCACTCCATCTGTGAAAGCTGAGGAGAGTGATCCATGCAAGTGCCATTTGGTAAGTGCCCCTGATCCACCACTGCGCCCGATCAGCCCCCGCAGCAGCTGCAGCAGCAGTCACCTTCCCCGATCCACCGCTACTGCCTCCGATCTGACACTGCCCTCCTCCATCTGCTGCCCCCCTTCCATCTGCCACCACTCTCCCCATCAGCCGCTGACCCCCTCCATCTGCCACCGCTCTCCCCATCAGCCGCTGCCCCCTCCCCATCTGCTGCCCACTCTTCCCACCTCTTACCCTCCTCCATCTCCTGCCTCCTCCATCTGCTTTGATCCTGCCGTCTAGATCCATGTAAGGTAGCTATCCCCAATCTCACCTTCCACCCTCCCCCCCCCACCCCTCGCCAACGGAGGTGGCGGCAATTTCGACAACCGCCACGGGCAGGAAAAGCAGTTGCTACGCCTTTGACAACACAGTTCATATTACAATAATACAACAGCGATCGATGTCTTCAGGGCAGGAGAACATGGGCCGAGTCCACCCTCTTACACTAAAAGCACCACTCCAGTGCTTGAATGAAAAAAACAAAAGCACTGGAGGGGTACTTTAATAAATCGGTCCCTTTATCTTTAAAAAGCCACAGAAAACTCATCATGATATTCCAAAGACAAACCTGTGCTTCATTAAAAATACTCAGCATTACCACATTAGTATTCAGTGCAGCTGAGAACAGAAATAAGAAGAGGATGTAAGAACAATGGGGAAAATTAATAATAATGAAAACAAAAACATATTGCTTGGTACTAAATCCTGTATAAACCCTATTCATGGGACATGAGAGGGTCACCACTTGTTAATGCAGGATAATTTTGGACTAGCGATAACACAGACGACACAAGTGATGGGCCTGCAATCTACAAGGACACCGGTGCGCTCTGTGCAGATTATGGATTTACATAGGACAGTATGCTGACGGCAGATAACGACCCGGTGGTCCATCTAGACCGGCTTTCTAATTAATGGCATATTCTCAGGACAGCTCAGTGTATATCCTCTGCACACCGAAAGTGGTCAACTGATATAAATTGCAGGACATCTGATGGAAATGTGTTCTGGGCATGTACAACTTATTCAGACAAATCTACTGTGGCTTCCACCTTCCTAAGGCCTCAGTCATACCGGTGCTTTTCTTATTATAGAACAGATCATTTTTCATCATGTAAGATCCAATTCTTATTTAATATTTCTTCCATCAGTGTAGCATACAGTTTTCTTGTATGTGTGACGCCCCAGGAGCTGTGGGGTACTCGGTCCCGGGCGCGCTGTGTGCAGTGGGGATACAGTCGTGGTCGCGGCCGATGCCCGGTTCCCTTACCCTGGGGGTTGGTCCGATAAAAAAGGGGTGAAAAATAAAAGGGAATAAAAATAAAAGAGTTCTCGACTACGCCACTTGCGGTGTGCGGCCAGGTTATTGAGGCCGCCGCTGCAGGGTCCTGCTGGGGCTGGTGAAGTAGTGCACGTTTGCTGTTTTTGGCCCTCCGCAAGCAGAGCAGTGGGTGGTGAAGGGGCAATGATAGGGGACAGTCAGTATATGTGCAGAGGCACAAAGGAAACAGTCCACACCGGTATTTGCAGTTTCAACTTGCCTTTACTGGAGGCTGGTACATGGACCCGTTGGTGCCGGTTACAGGTGTTTCCCGCTCCCTTGTTCTCCGTGCCTGCTGTGACCTGGGTTGGCTGTCCTCTGTGCACACTTGTTGTTGAAGGGCTCCCATGGCCTAAAACTGCTTGGGAGTCCCTTTTCCTCAGTCTTGGTCCTATTGCAGGCAGCCTGGACTATTTAAGGAGTTGAGTCCCCGGTCCCCTCTTCGCTGCTGATGCTTCAGACTCTTTGGGTTGGCGATGGACCCTGGAGATCTTCTCGACTGGCAGATTTAACAGTTGACCATAAAGTGTCTTGCTGTCCTAGGGTCTGCACCTCGCCTTGTGCTGAGTCCTGTGAGTCTTGGTTCCAAACTTCCACAGGCGTCCCACGGTTCCTGGAGTCCTAGTTCCGTACTTCACAGTCCCTCACTCCTATTACAGCACTCCGGTGTTACTTCAGGTCTTTCTGTACTTTTGCTGTCGCTCCCTCTCTCTCCTCTTTCCTTCACACTCTCTTAACTCCACTACTTCTCCTAACTGACTACTTCCTCCCGCCAAGTTCCCAACTGACCACTGGCCCCTCCCCCTTGCTGGGTCTCTCCCTATAGATTGGGTGGCAACAATCCAATCATTGCCCATCCCTTTTACCTGTTGCTAGGCAGTCTCCCAGTCTGGTGTTGGGGTTGTGTATGTGGCCTGAAGGTTCCACGTTCACATTTTGTGGTACCTGGTACCACAGGGGTGCTACATATGCAAAAAAAAGAATTTCCGACACTTTCCTACCCATCAAATAGTGCAAAATTGGGCAACACTCATTTGACTCACGTGCTGTCCATTTTTTGTTCGTGAACCCATTAATTTGATTGGTTGAGTTTTATCCATGATTTAGATAAAAATTAACCTGGTTCTATTTTTTTTCTTTCAAACACGTGGTCCACAAAAAACCACAGACGTGGAAACAGGCCCATTCACTATAATGGATAAGTACAGTATTCTGTCCATAAAAAACACACATTAATCATGGATCTGAAAAACTGAAGTCTGAATGAAGCTTTTGGGTTTGACCTTTCACCGTTTCACTCTGTCATATCCTACCCTCCATTACTGTTGTATATTCTCAGTCCCTTTAATCACATTTAATCATCTGAGAGCAACATGATGTAGGAAAAGAGATTCTGAATCCAAGGATGCATCGCTTTGTTTACTGGGTGCAGCAGTTTTGACACAACCAGAGGTTTTAGATTTAGAAATGCAGCAGAGCTCAGAAAGCTGCCACCACACCACTAAGCTCTCTATGGACAAAGTCTATACACAGTGAGCTGCTAACCACAGCATGGGGCGTGCTGGACTAGCTGACCTCTAGCTTACCTAGTCCAGCAATAATCTCCTGAAGCTAAAACAAGCATTGCAGTTAAACAACAACACAGACTTTGATAAAAGAGGGATCAATGAAATCTGTGTGTTACCTCCAATAGCCTGCTGTCTTAAGAATACATAGCTAAAACCTGCTGACGGATTCCCTTTAAGGATGTTGGTGGCTTTGGACGATTTCGCAGTGTGCGTTAAAACTAGCCCAGTTGAGTAACCGACAAAGGGCACTCAACCATCGTATATCAGAATGGCATATTTCATATATCTGGTATTCATAGTGACCAGTGCTTTAAAGGTAACTTGTCACTTAAATATATATACAGTTTACATGGTGTAAATGCAGCTGACCTCCTGAATCCAACGTTGGTTTTCTTTTGTTCCTGCGTCCCTTCATTCCAGAGATATAGCCCTCTCTTTCTTGTATGTAAATCTAGTCTTTGTCGTTTATACAAGTAGACGTGGCAATCAACTCTGTGGATTTGTTCTTGTGGGCCACACCCAGTTGGATAAAAATACAAGGTTTATATTCAAGGGTTTGCTCCCCTGGATAGGTTGTCTAAGATACAGCCACCAGAATAGCACAATTAACAGTGGCAGCAGCCCCAACAACCTAGAAGGCAGGCAATGGGGAAAAAAAGGGTTATCAACCTCTCCTCCATTGAAGGAAGATGAATGTAGGATCCTAGAAAGTGACTTGTTCAAAGTGTTTTGGAGTGGATACTACTTCATCAGAACAATCACATTGTCA
The DNA here is from genome assembly GCF_048569485.1 of Anomaloglossus baeobatrachus. Taxonomy (NCBI): domain Eukaryota; kingdom Metazoa; phylum Chordata; class Amphibia; order Anura; family Aromobatidae; genus Anomaloglossus; species Anomaloglossus baeobatrachus. The sequence goes on along the minus strand of NC_134360.1, from coordinate 213,742,223 downwards.
TGTCCTGATGGAGAATCCACTCCAAAATGCATTGAATAAATGATTGTCCGGACAAGGAGTATCCACTCCGAAATGCATTGAATAAACAATTGTCTTGAAGAAGGCGTATCCACTCCGAAACGCACTGAATAAACGATAGTCCTGATGAAGGAGTATCCAATAAATGATTGTCCTGATGAAGGACTATCCACTATGAAACGCCTTGAATAAATAATTGTCCTGATGAAGGAGAATGCACTATGAAACATGTTGAATAAATTAAATCTCCTGATGAAGGAGTATCCACTCTGAAGCACGTTAAATAAATTGTTGTCCTAATGAAGGAGTATCCACTCCGAAATGCATTGAATAAATGATTGTCCTGATGAAGGAGTATCCACTATGAAACACATTGAATAAATGACTGTCCTGATGAAGGAGTATCCACTCCGAAACACATTGAATGAATGATTGTCCTGATGAGGGAGTATCCACTCTGAAACGTGTTGAATAAACAATTGTCCTGATGAAGGCATATCCACTCCGAAATGCAATGAATGATTGTCCTGATGAAGGAGTAATCACCATGAAATGCACTGAATAAACAATTGTCCTGATGAAGAAGTATGCACTATGAAACACGTTGAATAAATGAATTCCCGATGAAGGAGTATCCACTCTGAAGCACGTTAAATAAATTATTGTCCTGATGAAGGAGTATCCACTATGAAACGTGTTAAATAAATGATTGTCCTGATGTAGGAGTATCCACTCCGAAACGCACTGAATAAATTATTTTCCTGATGAAGGAGTATCCACTATGAAACACATTGAATAAATGATTGTCCAGATGATGAAGTATCCACTCCGAAACACGTTGAGTGACTGAATGATTGTCCTGATGCAGGAGTATCCACTCCAAAACGTGTTGAATAACCGATTGCCCTGATGAAGGAGTATCCACTCCTAAACACATTGAATAATTCACATTCCAGGATCCTATATTCATCTTCTTTCAATGGCAGTGCAGCTTTGAACCCTTTTTCCTTGAAGATTTGTATACATGGAAGATAGTAATATGTAATAGTTTGGGCACCCCTATTAATGTTAACCTTTTTTCTTTATAACAATTTGGGTTTTTGCAACAGCTATTTCAGTTTCATATATCTAATAACTGATGGACTGAGTAATATTTCTGGATTGAAATGAGGTTTATTCTACTAACAGAAAATGTGCAATCTGCATTTAAACGAAATTTGACAGGTGCATAAGTATGGGCACCCTTATCAATTTCTTGATTTGAACACTCCTAACTACTTTTTACTGACTTACTAAAGCACTAAATTGGTTTTGTAACCTCATTGAGCTTTGAACTTCATAGGCAGGTGTATCCAATCATGAGAAAAGGTATTTAAGGTGGCCATCTGCAAGTTGTTCTATTTGAATCTCCTATGAAGAGTGGCATCATGGGCTCCTCAAAACAACTCTCAAATGATCTGAAAACAAAGATTATTCAACATAGTTGTTCAGTGGAAGGATACAAAAAGTTGTCTCAGAGATTTAAACTGTCAGTTTCCACTGTGAGGAACATAGTAAGGAAATGGAAGAACACAAGTACAGTTCTTGTTAAGCCCAGAAGTGGCAGGCCAAGAAAAATATCAGAAAGGCAGAGAAGAAGAATGGTGAGAACAGTCAAGGACAATCCACAGACCACCTCCAAAGACCTGCAGCATCATCTTGCTGCAGATGGTGTCAATGTGCATCGGTCAACAATACAGCGCACGTTGCACAAGGAGAAGCTGTATGGGAGAGTGATGCGAAAGAAGCCGTTTCTGCAAGTACGCCACAAACAGTCGCCTGAGGTATGCAAAAGCACATTTGGACAAGCCAGTTACATTTTGGAAGAAGGTCCTGTGGACTGATGAAACAAACATTGAGTTGTTTGGACATACAAAAAGGCGTTATGCATGGAGGCAAAAAAACACGGCATTCCAAGAAAAGCACTTGCTACCCACAGTAAAATTTGGTGGAGGTTCCATCATGCTTTGGGGCTGTGTGGCCAATGCCGGCACCGGGAATCTTGTTAAAGTTGAGCGTTGCATGGATTCAACTCAGTATCAGCAGATTCTTGACAATAATGTGCAAGAATCAGTGACGAAGTTGAAGTTACGCAGGGGATGGATATTTCAGCAAGACAATGATCCAAAACACCGCTCCAAATCTACTCAGGCATTCATGCAGAGGAACAATTACAATGTTCTGGAATGGCCATCCCAGTCCCCAGACCTGAATATCATTGAAAATGTGTGGGATGATTTGAAGTGTGCTGTCCATGCTCGGCGACCATCAAACTTAACTGAACTGGAATTGTTTTGTAAACAAGAATGGTCAAACATACCTTCATCCAGGATCCAGGTACTCATTAAAAGCTACAGGAAGCGACTAGAGGCTGTTGTTTTTGCAAAAGGAGAATCTACAAAATATTAATGTCACTTTTATGTTGAGGTGCCCATACTTATGCACCTGTCAAATTTAGTTTAAATGCGGATTGCACATTTTCTGTTAGTACAATAAACCTCAATGCAATCCAGAAATATTACTCAGTCCATCAGTTATTAGATATATGAAACTGAAATAGCTGCTGCAAAAACCCAAATTGTTATAAAGAAAAAAGGTTAACTTTAATAGGGGTGCCCAAACTTTTTCATATGACTGTATGGCCATATCTCAGGTATTGAGAGGCATAGGAACAAAAGAAAAACGTTGGATTCAAAAAAACAGCGGCATTTACACCCAGTAAACACAATTTCATATTTATGGCAGGTGACAGGTCCTCTTTAAGCACAATGTCTATCAGTTTGGAGATGTAAGGTCTGATGCACGGTTGAGGGTGAGCAGTCAGGCAGAAAACAAACAACTCCGCAGATATTAGACCAGAAGTACGGAGTGTCAGTAACAGCCGGCTGCTGTCACCGAGTTAAAAACAATGAAGAGGAAAAACTGCATCCCGCATTCAAATCTAAACTAACAGCCCTATTAGATTTTTCACAGGATTTAGAAACACACATTAAAATAATTTTGAGAGTTTAGTTATCCTTTGAACGTTTTCTTTGTTTGCCATTTAAGGTAATTACAGCGTTAGAATTCGAGACGTGGACTCTATAGTGATAATCTTCCGACTTCTCTTACATCTGTCACAATCCCATTTATTCTGTCATGTTCCTATTATTTTATACACCGCACTCCAAGCTTGTGTTCCACAAACAATTTCTCCCCAGCTACAATAACCATTTCTCTGACACTGTGTATAAGTCAGGCAATTTTGTCAATTTGTACAATTCTTTCCCGTCCTTTTCTCCTTCTCCTTTTTCATTTTAACCTTCATCGTGGATGATAGAACAAACTATCCTGAGCTCCTGCGATGAAACCTCATTGTTCTGTCCCTGACTACTTATTAAAGCGATAGGTTGTTTTGCACATAAGGGGTTCTTGGATATAAGTAGAAACCAGGATGCCTAAATTTGATCTAGCTGTATGAAAAATAAAGATGGACTTATGCTTCAACGCTCACAATACAGGCACCGATACGGTTAAATATGAAGACAAGTCACGAACGATTAGCGGGTTCTCATCGTGTTTGCGATTTGGATATTGCTGGGTCAAAGATGTTGTAGCGCCCCTAAAGCCATCAGAGAGCTACAAGGTACTGCATCCCCACCAGAATGCAGGGCCTACCCCCAGGGACCCAGGAGACCAGTGCCGGTAACAACAAAAAAACATTCCCTTTAATCTCTGTTTTTCCCTAAATTCCCCGTCAGACTGGTACCAGAATAGGGTTGGACCATGGATGGCCACTTAGAGGTGGAGCCGATCCAGTCCAGTAGACGACCAGGTGAGAGGGGCAGACAGTGGACAGTCAGAGACAGTCAGTCTGAGAAGTCGGTGACAGAGAGAGAGAGAGAGAGTGTGACAGTGACCTGAGGGCCAAGGTAGTTGGTTGCCGGTGGAGTACGGTGGAGTACTCCCGGAACCACAGCATCGACGGGGTACAGAATCCTAGGTCAGGCAAACGCTCCAGGCAGACCTGATAAAATCTGCACAGTGAGGGAACATCAACGACCTCACTGACCTTGAAGATCTGGACACAGTAGCAACGGAAGAACTAGGGAACAGGACCAGAGACTCCGACCCCACAGGGCTCATGCTACCGTCATACGGACTACCGTTAAGAGACTACCAGGAGGGGGACCCCCAGCCACTCCAAGCCACTGGGACCCACCAATCAAAGAGAGGTGCAGGGGAAAGAGGCCAATAGGTCACTAAACCGACACTGGGACGAAGGTGACCTGCAGTCAGCACCAGCCTTCCTTGGGTGACCAGTTTCTACCTTGCTGTAAACTTTCAATTAATTCCCCTGTAAATATTCCCCCCTTTTAAAAAGCACCCAGGGCACAGAACCGGGCAACGGCCACCAAGTGACGTTTCCCCAGTTATACCCCATAACCCTGGGTGACACAATGTTATGATGACCTGTTCTATAAAGCTATGTTCACATATCGGACTAAAACCCAACGCGTTTCAAAGGCATCTCCGCCTTCTTCATCAGGACAAAGATCTTTGTCCTGATGAAGAAGGCGGAGATGCCTTTGAAACGCGTTGACCTGTGAAAAATAAAGAAAGGAATTCATTTTATCTCCTGAATTTGTGGTTTTCTAGCGCAGCATTAAGCCCGTTTTCTTCCGTACACTTTGTGTCTTCTATTGCTATATCGGGGCTGCGGCTGACCACTGTATGCATTAAATTGCTTCATGCTTACATAGGAGTTGTGCCTGTCACAACCGAAAGAGGTGAGTACCTGTCTCACCATTTATATCTACCTGTCTATCAGATAAGACCCTATTTGCGCTTTTCTTCCACAGTTTTTTCGTCTGATATCTACGGCTCACCCTGAGCAGGCTTAGGGAAGTCGTTTCACTAGACAGCCCAAAATCGGATAGCGGTGAGACAAGAGTGGAGGCACAAGCCCGGCAATAGGGATGATAGAATACCAAAATATTTGTTTCAACGAATATCCGACAAATAGGTTGCCGCTATTCGCGAATATTCGACGCCCAATGTAAGTCTATGGGAAACCCGAATAATTTCACGTTGGACCTAACGGTGAGCTGTGGTGACTGAGGAAAAGGCTGAAATGGATGGGAAAAGGCAGAAACAGTATGGGCACAGTCTCTCTCTCTCTCTGAGAAGCCGCAAGAACAGTGTGACAACTGTGCAGCGCTGTGCCAGTGATTGGTGAGTATGAAAGAGCGAGGGAGACCGACTGACCAGAATGCCCGCTGGCTTATATAGCCCCTATGACGCTGTGCGGCCAAGCCAATCACAGTAACACCCCAACAAAGATGGCTACGGCGTTAGTGTGAGGGCAAGCAACATCAGATGTGTTCATTGGCTAGAAATCAGGCGCCAGTAAGTCAGAAATTAAAATGAAAGTATCGGAGTGGATATTGTTTTATTTGTTGGATAGCAAATAGTGCGAATATCCCATTATCCGTCGGATACCAAATAGTGGTGAATACATTTGCTCATCCTTACCCGGCAACTCTAGAACGACATGTCCAAGATAGCGGGGCTAGTCAGATAGGTAGTACCCCAGAGAATAACAGAAGTGTAGTACCGCCCCGCGCTTGGCCGCAGCTGAGCCGTTCAGATCCGTGCTCGTGTGTCGGTGGCTCGAGCGCCTCCGGACCTGGGGTCACGTCGCTCTGGAAAGGGGGCTGGCGTGTTGAAAGGGGGTTTTTGTTTAGATTAGAGTTCGTGACGCCACCCACGGGTTGTGGTGAATGTAGGCACCCCGCGCCATGCTGCCAACGGGGGTGAACACTGACATCTCCCATCCGCTCCCCCTTGGTCTTTTCCCAGCACTCCTTCTGCACTGCTTCTTTTTCAGCCGCTCGCTCTCTGACACGCTCTGTTCCCAGGGGGCGGGGCTTCGCTTTTGCGCTCTTTCTTCAGGGAAGACGGCTTAGGCGGGAATCTTTGCGCCACAATATGGCGGCAAGATGGCGGATTTCGCAATTTTTGCAACGGATCACCACTGACTTCAAGGCGCACTTTCACAGGTACGTGGACTGGTTCAATCCTGTTCATGACGCCAGAAGAGTCGATGTGTACTGCCCTGCGCTCGGCCGCAGCCGAGCCGCTCGGATCTGGGCTCGTGTGTTGGTGGCTCGAGCGCCTCCAGACCGGGGGTCACGTCACTCTGGAAAGGGGGCTGGCGTGTTGAAAGGGGGTTTTTGTTTAGATTAGAGTTCGTGACGCCACCCACGGGTTGTGGTGAATGTAGGCACCCCCGCTGCCGGTTACTGGGCACCCCGGGGGAGATGTTGGGGGGCAGCTTGTGATGTTAACCCCTCCGTGGGCAGGGGATGGTGGCCCCGGGACCCGGTTGATGTGGTGTAGTTTTGGTGCACGGCCCGCAGGCACAGTGGTACTCACTCGGACAAACACACTGGAGTCTCTGGTAAACCAAACGGAGGATGGTCGGTGCCCGCAGCCGGTCGCTTCGGTCCCCAAAATGGTTGATGTTGTCCGTCTTCTCCTGCACCTGTTTTGTAGAATTGGACAACCTCGCTTCAGTGACAGGAGTCCCGCTCCCTGGTGTGTATGTTGGGAGAGCCCGTTGCCCGCAGGCGCTGGCCCGTTGGATCTCTTGGCCCTTGGCGGTGGCCGTTATCCGAAATCGGTGGGCTGTTGCCTTCTTTCGGGACTTTGGGTGGGAAAGGACCTAAAGTCCAGACCTCAATCAATAATTAACGGGGTCCGGTAGATTCGGGACTGCGTTTCAGGGTCTGAGTACCCCCATTTGTGCTCCGGTTTCCAGCTGGTTCCCCAGTTCGGTACTGGCGGGCCACTACCCTGTCCCGGCTACCTACGGTTCCACCAGGACTGTCTTCCTGGCTCCTGCAGATGGCCAAAACTGTCTGCCTCCTAGCCAAAGTGCCCAGGCGCCTACCAAGGACACTGCCAGATTTTACTCCTCCTAACTCCTCTCCTAAAACTTATCTGAACGTGTTTTCCTGCCTCTGGGCATGTGAACTCCTGGGGGGCGTGGCCAGCTGCCTGGCTCTGCCCCCATGGTGTGGACATCAAACCCAGAGGGAGGTGACCAGGGTTTAATAGGTTGGCTGCTGTCACCTTATATGGGGATGGTGTAGTGCAAGGGCCTAACTGTGACTACCTGGCTAGTCCAGGGCGTCACAGAAGCAGAACTGTAGGAGTGAGGCCATGTCTGTCATATTGGTAAGAAGGAATAGAAACTCTTCAAGTTATGTTTGCTAAAACAACTCCCTTGTCAAGTGTTGAACTACTGTTTCTACGACAGGGACCGGCTGCCGGGTGATGGACACCACTCTGAAGACAATAGTGTCACACATCCCACCCAATGTGATACACACACGGACTCTTTCCGGCGAAGGAGTGTGGAGTCTGTCCTTCATATACACATTTATTTTCCTGGAACAACCAAACACATTAATTTATTGCCTTCTTGTTTTGCACAGCATCACATTTAGTTTTTTGCTCTAGAAATTTACAGCAGAGATCCGCAGAGCATGGCCAAGCTCCAATTACCTCCATGCACATACATATTGATATATTTACAGACCTCTTTGGTGTTCTGAAAGCAGGAAAATTAACTTTGACTTCATAATCGTTACAAAAATTGAAATATTTGCTTTTCGCAAAGAAATACTAACAGGAGATGGGAACTCTATTTCTGAACAGAAGCAATATGACATTCCCAATCTGCCAAAATCAATTTAGTAATGTGTTTAATGGAAGAGATATGAAGATGTCTGACAAGTTTTTTTTCGGATTCAGAATGACTAAATCAGGATTTAGGGCTATTTGTTTCTATGTTCAATCAATTTGACAATCTTTAATGGCTACCTACACATTCGCACTGAATTTTTTTCATTGTTAATTTGATTTAAAAATGTAAAGTTAGGCAATTTTCTAAATAGTCTGGATTAAAAAAATCTTCCACCACTGCAGAGTATCCATGAATCCTTTATCTAGCTGTTTTCGTAAAGCTGATACCAATACATCAAACGAGCAGCCCCTGTTATGGCTTTTTTCCTCCTGGGAGGGTTTGGCTTTCAGTCATAGCGGTATGGCTGTGAGTGGTGGCTGTAACCGTGCACCGGCAGTGACTGACAGCCGGCTCAGCATTAGAAGTCATCATTAGAGCTGGCTGTCAGGCAATGCTGGTGCACGGTTATGACCACCACTCACTGCCGTACCCATATGACTGAAAGCCATCACACTCCTTTTAATGAAAGCCTGAGGCTGCCGGAAGGAATAGAGATAATTTCCTCCCGGCAGCAGGGCTCTCAGTGTGGGCATCGGGTAGTTTCAGATTTCTATTAACCTGCAGATTAACCCCATATCTGCGAGTTGTGTTACTTTTATATGACAGGTTCCCTTTAAGATACTAGCAAAATCCAGAAGGAAAACCGACCGCACTCAACCGCTGTGCCGAAAATCTTGTCCTTTGTGAGGAACCTGCATCTGGATCTGCTCCTGCCTTTTAACCTGCACAAGTCCCAATAAAAGATTTTCGGCACAGCGGTTGAGTGCGGTCGGTTTTCCTTCTGGATTTTGCTTGAACCTAATCTTTGTTGTACAGACGGGCACCCCGCAGCCGGGATATATTTTACATCAGAGCTGCACTCTGGACGCACGTGCGATTCCGCAAGGTAACACTCAGTGGTGCAGGACCTTTTTCCTTTTTTACTGTGTTCCCTTTAAGATACTATATGTCCCAATTGTATTTATGAAAATAGGCTATTTTCATTAGAATTTTTGGGACCTAACTAAAAGTTGCACAAATGTGGCACGTTTTACTAGAGATGTGTGAATTTGCCAAAATTTGATTAGCCAGGTTTAATAAAATTTGACAGGGAGATTCGATGCCTCAAATTTATCAAATGGTTGGTAAAGTGAATTTATATGCCTTGAGGTCAGTTCAGACCCCAAAACAGGGGTGGACATACTATTGGTGCAGGCTATGTCTAACGCCTGCCTGAATCAACAGACTCAGGTGGGATGTAATGGACAGACTAGAGGGAAGCCACTCACCAAGCAGGACCCCCAGAACCTTGAAACCCTTTAACCCCTATACAGGGATTTGGAATTACACAGGAAAATGGAGATCACTACCTGTGGATGGCTGCAGTCCGATGAGAGTAGTCGTCAGGCAGGGTCAAACCAGGAACAGCAGAACAGGGACACAATCGGCAGACAAGGACGTAATCAGAAACAAGCAAGCAGAGGTCAAAACCGGATCGGGCAGCGAGGTACAAAAACAGCAGGCAGGAGGGTAGTCAGAAAACACGCAGAAGTCAGCACACAGGAATCACAAAACAGAATAGGGCGGACCAGGAGGCAGGAAATCAGAACTATCTCTGGCAGAGGTCAGCAGACAGGAGGGGAACTAAGATGGGTGTGGTGTCTTCCCATTGGCTGTAGCTGAACGCTGGCAACTTCAGCTGGAAGACACATGCCACCCACAGTCAGCCAGTGGTACTGCAGATCCCAAGATAACCCAGCCCAGTGGATGATCGGAGCCTGCGCCCACCGATGCCGCTTGCATCGACTCCTATCCCACTACCAGCACCATCCACAGCAGGAACACGGCGTCACCTGGCGATCGGAGCAGAAGTTGCTGGAGCCGACTCCGGTGGTGATGTAACACTATGCAGACGCACAAGCACCAAAAAGGTACGTGGTCCATTTCTACCTCCAAAGGAGGTGGAATTTTACATGACTCCAGAAAGTCTGACTGACAGCCTTACCTGCCGTACCAACTCTAATCCAAAAAACCCTTTTCCCAACTTCTTAACCTAAAATAAGACAAAGACTGCGTGACATTGGATGTAAAAGGCCAGAGCAGCCTCGTTTATTATCCCCAAAATAAGCAATAACATATTATCCATAAACATAGTAATAACTCCATAAAACATAACCAAAAGCAAAGGAGGGGGGGAGTAATTGAAGAGTACTGTTGTACATGATTGCAACACCAGCTCCACCATGTTCCCTCAGCCGCATCACACTGACTCGAGGACACCCAGCCAAGTGTTGTGACTCGCCCACCCCAGGGCTATGGGACACCCGGTGCCGGGCCGGACTAGTCCGGTGGTAGTCAGTGGTGGCTGGGCCCGGCTCCGTGGCCCTGGTGGGTGTCAGTAGAATGTGTGGCTTGGTTGTTAAAGGGTGTTCGTGACGCCACCTGTGGTATGCGGCTATTAAGCCGCCGCTGCTGTGTGATGCCTCCGGGATGATGTTATGGCAGCAGTGTTGGTACTGCTCCCCACAGGTGGAGCAATGCCCGGGGCACAGTTGGTGCTTGTAAGTGTCTATGTATGTAGAATAACAGAGACGAGTCCAAGGTGCAGTTCCAGTTCTTTTACTCACTGTTTCTGTCACACTTGCAAGGACCCTCAGACTGCTGGGACCACTGTCAGGGACCTCCGCCTTCTGGGTGATTCCGAGCGTGAAATCCGGTTCCCTCTCTTTAGTGTCCCTTTTTCTGCTGACTTCACTAGCCTTGCCTTAGGTAGATGGACTTGGCTTGGCCTCCATTACAGCCTCCAGGCTGGGGGGTCACCTGTCGGCTGATTTCCCCTTTTTTGAAGATCTGCTCTGGGTTCTGGCCCTGGGAGCTTGCAATTCCCTGGGCCTCGGTTTTCACTGTCTGGAGACTGTCTTTTCACTCCTTCAGTATCTAGGGACCGTCCCCTGTCGCAGCTGATCGCTCCACTGATGTCGCTGTGGAACGGGCCACCGTAGCCTGTAGCTACCCGTAGCGCCTCTGGGCCCTCGGCAGCGGTACCCAACAAGGACTGCTCGTGGCACCTTCCAGGACTACCCGTGGCCCTGCGATCCTTTCTTCTCTTCTACATGCTCACTCCTCACTCTCCCACTCCCTGAGCGAACTGACTAAACTTCACCTTCCTGTCTCTGTCTGCTCTCTGGTGGCTCCTCCCACCTCCCCAGTTGCTAAGCTACCACCCTATGGGAGCAGGGATGGGTCTTACAGCCCCTCTCAGCATGCAGCATGGGAGGGTTGCCTGCCACTTTCCCTGGTCCTGTGTGTCCCTAGCAATGGGTGTAGTGTGAATTTACCAGGAAACCGGAGTTCACCCTCTTCCTCTCCCAGAATGGGGCATCACACCGCAGATGGGGTGCAATGACCTGTGGCGACGGAAGCCTCAGGGGCGCCACACTCCCCCACAGCAAATCCCAGCACGTCCTCGGGCTGAAAAACAACAAAAACAAATGGGAGACACTGCAAAAACATAAACAGTAAAACATTTCTTCCCTTTATGGGAGGCACATATCAGTAAACGTTGCGAACTTCTTATAAAGAAACTATGTGTGCACTTTCAGTTCATTGCACAGTTTGGGCACTTCCCCCATAATTCTGGTAGGGGGCACAACGGGTGCAACTAATTACATTTTTGGCTACTACAAGTCCAGTAGCCCGTCAGTTCGTTTCAAACAATCAAAGTAACATCTTCGACCAGCCATTAAGTCCAATGGCCTGGTTGCATCAGACATAACACCGACATACCAGCCATTAAGTCCAATGGCCTGGTAAAACATAAAACACATACTTCACACACCAGCCACCAAGTCCAGTGGCCTGGCATGACATGACATCTAACCATTCACCGGGGCCCACACTCCAGTTCAGTGGCCCGGTAGCACATAACAGGGGGGTGACATCTTCAAAAAGCATCAGGGGCAGTACATGAGGGACTTCTTCGAAAAGAATGAGGGGCTATGTACAGTTCAGCATCTCTTCATCTTTACTTGTAGGGATTCTTCTCCGGCTCCCCACCTGGCAGCAGGTAGACAGCGGTCAGCACAGTCTGCGTCTCCTGCGTGGCTGTAGCAGGCCTGCTGCAAGATGCTGCGGCCTGGGCCTGCTCTGAGGTAGTGCTGCTGGCTTGCATAGGGTTACTGGCTGGCGCGAGGCTGCTGGCTTGCAGGGGGTTACCAGCCATACGGCGCCACTCTGGCTCTTCTGGGGCTGCCTCCTTGTCTTGGCGGGCCACGCCTGGCATGGCGGCGGCCTGGGTTGGAGTCGCTGCTGCGGTGAGATCTTGGCGGGCCGCACCTGGCGTAGCTGCGGCCCGGATCGGCGTCGCCGTGTCGGGCGTCTCTCCAGGGACCGCGGGCATGGCAGCGGGGGTTGGGGCTCTCGCGCCGGCAGGGGCATTGAATGACTCACCCCTCAGTTGCATCTCCGGTGTTCTGGTGGTCGCTGTCTTGCTGCAGGGTGCTGGTATCGGAGCTGCGGTCGTGGCACGCGCGCCTGCAGGAGGACCGGGCAGGAACCCCACCGGGCAATCCGGGCTCCGCCGGCTGGGGGTGTCACTCTCTTTACCCGGCTCTGCAGCGGCGGCTGGATCTTCTCCGCTCTCCAGGACGCAGGACACAACCCGGTTCTGAGGTGCGTGTCCCGGCTCGGCCACTCCTCCTCTGGCCGCTCGTTGCTCGGCGTCCATCCTTTTAGCTTCTTCACGCGCCATCTTTTCTTCCTCCGCCTTCTATGGCGGGCACCTGTGGCGACGGAAGCCTCAGGGGCGCCACAGTTGCCCAACCACTGCCCTGCTGGGACCCACATTAACATGTCCCACTGTAACCCAGCACAGCAGAGACCCACATTAACCAACTATACCATTACACCACCAGGGGTAACCCGTTCCTGCACTGGGTTCCCCCCCGCTCTTTGTGCAATCCACCGACTTCAAATACCCCCCTCCTTTCCGACGACTGCTGCGACAAAGTTAAATCCTCTTCTCTCCACATTGATCTCCAGAAATCTCGAAAATAGTGCGGGTGGGTGGGACGATTCCGGACATCTTCCAGGTACCGAACGACCAGCCCCCCATAGCTCTGCCATATATAAACTACCCCACACTGACCTCCTCCTGACCAATCAAATGACCTTATAACTCATTTAACACCACCGATTTCCCACCGAAAAAGGCTCACAGTTTAACCCTTTGCTATACCCTCTGGCCTAGCATCCCTACTTAATCATGTCACTCTTCCTTGAGACCCTTTCCGGCAGCAGCTCGGGCTCTCTTTCTAGATACTTATTGGACTGCAAAGGGTCCTCTTCTGTCTGTGTTCGTTCCAAAGTGCTTCAAATCATGGCAAATGGAGGACATTATATATATATACATATATTTATATATATATATATATATATATATATATATATATATATATATATATATACACACTCGCTAGATACTACACTTGCTCTGATTCCATGGCTCCCTATCCTGTTCTTTACCGGTTCATGCCCTCCTTTTCGTTCCATTTCCATTTTTCTCTGGCACTTTTAATCTCCTTACACTTCGCTGTCTCTGGCATTAACTGGACTTGTTGAGACAGAGTAATAGGCATCACTTTGACACAACATGACATCAGTTGGGGCCTAGCTAGTGCTGGAGGCACAAAAGAAGGAATCCCGAAGAGAAGTCTGGAGCCATAGGGAGAGAGCATGCTAGGAGAGGATTAGGTGGGGAGCTGTGGAATGAGCACAGGTAAATATGATGGGTAAAATCTGTATTCAATGAAGACAGACATTACTGAGACAGCAGATGACAGTTGGTGCTCATGACATTCTATGGAAAGCGGGAGGAGGAGAGAGGAGCTAGAGAAAGACACAGACCTTCTACTGCAAGTTCTCCTGAATCAACAGTTACATTTTAGCTTTTATTAAGTGGAAAGGGAAGATTATAAAAATTGAAGCTGAGCAACCTATCGGTACCCAGCATCTTATGGCAGTGCTTCAACTTATTAAACTAGAAAACAAAAACAGCCTTTCTGCCCTAAGGAGAATAAAACAACAATGGAATAGTCCATATAGCTGTGGGGTTCGAATACAGGGTTCCACTCTTTACCCAAGAACACAACTATGGAGGTCTGCTACCTCCATACACAGAACTCCTAATGGATCCAGAGGCCTTCATTTTACCTCCTGGAACAGTTTCCGATATATGGGAACATCCATTCCATCCATCACGAATAACCTACCCTTGTCATGGTCGATTAACCCTTTCAGCACCATATTAATGCCAGAACTTACGTTTCGGGTTTCACATCACTAAAGCTACTAACCTCAGTGAAAAATATCTCACCTCCAGCATTTTACCATTGACCATCTTACACATATTACAATTTGTTTGTCTTTTCGGAAATTTTGCCTGAAAAATAATTTCAGCAAGCGTTCAGCACTCATCATTAATAGATCTAAAATTCTCTTATTCCCATGCAATCTGCCACATTTACATAAATATACATTCCTACATGCATAAAACATTGACTGAGAATACAGTATGTTAACAAAAACATCTTATTTACCACTTATATATTTAGTCAATATTTTATGAATTTAGTCCATCAAACGTGCTAATTAGTGAAATACATTATTTCGTCGTCCACACAGCTAAGATCTTAAGAATATCATCTGAAGCCACCGAGCACAAGCAAGCGAATAGAAAATATATATGCACAAATAAAATATAATTAGGATATAAGTCTTCTGCGAGAAATGTAAATCTCGTGCTTTGCAATGTAAGCAGTACGACACCAGAGGAGATTTTTGAAATAATGTTTAAATTATACCCCTGGTGGGCCTGATTCAATTAATATAATTATGTCATACAACAATGATTATGGAGTTGTCAAAAAACTGAGAAGTGCACAGAAAGTCGCGTTATCCTTCGACTTCTAGATTAACAGCAATCTAAATTTACCTGTCGCCTACGCACATTAGAAGCCATTTTGTCCTTCAGACCTAATCAATTTCCCTTTTTATTTTGGATTAATTACACTTTTGGAAATGTATTTTTAGCAGCCCAATCAAGATCTGTTAAACGTTTTACAAGTTTTACCATAACCAGAAACCATACGATATAGCAGTGATCTCCAACCTACGAGTCTCCAGCAATTTCACAAGTATAACTCCCAACTAGTGCTGGGCGAACTATCAGATATCCGGGATCAGCAAGTCTAACTGGGTTTAAAAAAAAACCAAAAAAAAAAAACCAATATCTGGTCCGATATTTGGCGCCTGAAATGGTGGTGTAGAAGGGATAGGAGGATTGGAATAGGCACATGATACTTGCCAGTCTTCGGCGCAGCTCTAACGTTACTTCCAGGGCCACTTATTATCGCTCATACATATTCACTGCTTTCCCCGCCCACCAACAGTCCTGGCATCTGTGATTGGTTGCAGGCAGATGCACACCCAGCCTGTGTGACAGCGTGTCTGCTTGCAATCACAGACCCTGTCTACACCTCCTGCCAAAAAAAAAATGCATCAAAACCGCACGAGGTATGATGCGGTAGTGATGCGATTTTTTTTGCCAGGAGGTGTAGATTGGATGCAGGAATATGCTGTAAAAATTTCAGCACCAGATCTGTATCTCTTGGCAAAAAAAATCCTGTGTTTTTTTTTCCAGGAGATGCAAGTCTGTGAATTCAGAAACCTCACATGCACCAGAAAGATTTGGGGAGTACGTAATGCCACATCTTGTTACAAACTAAATGAGTTGTGGCATCCCACCCTCTAACGTGCCCTGTCTCACTCCTGCTCCTACTATTTTCAGAGCTGGGACAAACTGGCATGAAATTGTTAAAAGTCTTAAACTTTAGGAGCAACTCTATGACCAGTCAATGGCTGTGTGGCGCCCCTGACCTGGTCAGGCACCACAAAGTATTGCACCCATGCTGGGGCAGTGCTTCCAGGTAATCTCCAAGGGCCAGGATGAGATGTGCATGCACAAACACATAGTGACCAGGTCTCCCACACCATTAGAAGGGACCCTTGGGTAGCCAGAAGGGGTTAACTTTCAACCACAGCTGCAGCTGAGACCATTCCATCCAAATCAGAAAAGATAGTCTACTAGCTCTCTTCTCTGGCTCGGAAAGAACATCACTGCTGTAGCCAGTTAGCGTTTCCTAACTGGCTGCAGTGGTCACATGATGTCTCCCACCAGAAGAAAAAGGGAGGAGACCGGTGGGCTACAAGGACAGCAGTGCAGAGGAAGGGTGCAGATACAGTAGGTAAGTATGTGTTGCGCCCCTTAGGCTTCACTTGCCACAGAGGTACTGCACCTCATCCAGGGGTGTGGTATTCCATCCTGGGTACGGAGAAGGTCATCCACCGGTATGCACACGAGACACACACAACACCTCAGTTAGCAGCTCTCCACTGGATCAGAGTTATGGCTTGGTTCCATTAATGCTAAGTATAGCCACCACACTGCTGGTGATGGTTCCTCCCTTCCCCTAATCCCACAGGGCCTGGAGGTGGAGTCTAGTGAGCTGAGGAGACTGTAGTGGCAGAGAGTTGGATAGGAGCAGTGGAGAAGGAAAGACCTGTGGTCTGGAGCTGGTGCATTTAGTACCAAAGCCAACTCTGCACACGAATCTGCTGGAAGGTGACCACGTATGGCCATGTTATAGAGCTTCAAGCCACCCCGAAAGGGCCTGCGGACACCAGCTCATGGCCCTGTGTGCATAGTCGCGAGACAGGCGGGAGAGAAGTCAGCGCAGGAAGATGACCAGAGAAGGAACATTAGAAGGGTGAACCGGTCTTGACCTCTGAACTATCCGGTATTGGCTGGAGACCATCACAGTGAAACCCCAGCACTCCATAGGCGGTCACTGACATGTTGTGTTACCTTGGAACCTGCTACAGTGAGTAAACACCTTGAAACTGCATCCCTGCGTCGCTCAGCTATTCACCTGCGCCTCCAGCCCTGCACCTCTGTCATCACCTATTACTACCCCCATCCGCCCTGGGGCCAAGCTCTGCCTGTGGAGAGCTGCACCATCTAAGCTGCGTCACAATCTGCCCCAGAGGTCCCCTCCCGCAGCAGCAGCACCTAACTGGCTGCATACCACAGGTGGCATCACAAATAAACTGTCATCATCCCTTTCATATTTAAACGACACCGCAGGGGTCACGGAACCAGTTCTCGCCACCGCGGCATCCCAGCAACAGAACCGTGGCCTGGTAACGAGTGCCCAACAGCCCCGGAGCGGGCTATTCATATGTGTTTGTTAAAAAATAGCGCTGATCCTTGTTGGTTGTTGTGTATAGGGCTGCAGCGGTAACGTCACATGACTGCTGCAGTCAATCATTTGCCTTAGCAATAAAAAAATCTAACAAACATATAAAATAAATAAAAATATAAAATGCATAGCAAAAGGTAACAAACAAGCAAAAGTACATCATCACATACTCAATAATGCCCAGGCATAGCTAATCTGAACACTGGTTAGTGAAGCCTGGATTTAGAGAAAGGAGCTAATAAGTCAATGTCAGAGAAAGCAAATACCAGAGCGGGGACACATCTTACTAACCTTGGTGGAAGTGTGCACAAACTGCAAAAATGAATGCAAATGGGTTTGCACACACAATAAAGTAATCATAAACAGACAGCAACGCTCGGTGGCGTGATACTGACAGGTTTACACAGGGTGAAGGTGATCTGATCACACAAGAATATGATATCTCAGTGCGCATGCAAATACTCAGAGGACTCCTTAGGGTTTCCAATATACAAGATGGAACGTTCCCTCACAAACACTGGGTGACAATTATTGATGGGCCGAGCAGATTCCTCCTCCTCCTCGTAGTGTTTAAGGCTCATACATTTTCTATGAGTTTTCTACATCATACACCGGTGAGTATCAATTTACCTTATGTGTATAAATATATTTATGGTTTTTTAGAATGTATTAGGATGGAACCTTGTTTTTTTGCATTCAAGGATTGTTATGCATAAATGTTGCATGCTTTATTTCTTCCACGTAGGAGGGATAGTTAAAGAACCAAGGCCACTATTGCAAAAAAAAAAAAGATATAGGCTTCTGTAATCCCAACGGCTGATTTATCAAACCATGGATTATTTTGTTCTAGTAATCTATGGACATGCAAGTTAGGTTGTCAGGGTATATATATATATATATAATTTTCTGGCAGTAATAACACTAGTGGAGATGGGCAAATTGATTAGATGGGAATCTAATCTGTGTCGAATTCAAGCAATTAGCAATTCGTACTGCAAGAATTGTCAAAAAAATGCCCTTTACCATTTTACATGAGACAGAGAAGGTTCACATGACCTCATTTGTGACCTCAAGGACTTCCCCATAATGCCTTGCAGCTATCACATCACACGGTATATCACAGCCAATCATAAGGGACAATCGTAGCCAGTGTAAAAGCAGAGGCAGAGAAGGAAGCAGCCACTTTGTAGTGAATTTAGATAGTGAGACAGATTCACAGCTCTCAACTGAGCCATAGGGATAAGGAAGGAAAGCTTTAAGATACTGAATAAATATTACAGATATTGCAGGACCAGTGAAAAGTATTAAAGAGCTATAAAATTGTTCAATACAGCTCTAGGGACCTCAGGGTGTTACACATGTTTCCAGGTCAATTGGAGGATTTAATGTTTTTACAAATTATGGCAAATTGATTCTTTTCAAATCATGTTTCAAAGAAAAATTTGAAGAATCTGGCGATTTTGTATTCCAAAAGAGTCACTCATTCCTAAACACTTTGCCTTCCTGCAGCTGTGGGAGGTGATAACTGCAAGAAATACTCTGTTTAAATGACAGGGAACCTTTCATCAGGATTTACCCCTAGAAGGTATTAGGAGCTCTACATCAGCTGTGAGAGGGCGACTGGCTACATTATTAATGGATGGTATGTACCATATAAGTGCTGTGATCCTCAGGAGAGCTTGTACTTTTAGTGCCACATGTTTTGCTGTAGTATTCACAGGGTGAGGACCACAGGTGGCTGGAGAGATGGGTGGGTCTGGCCACTTACATACCCCATTCATGGGTGTGTTTGACATGTGTCTGACAGGTCAAATGAGAGATTTAATGGAGTCTGTTGTTTGGCACATATAACTGAATAGGATAACTGAAGTGAGCACTAATATATATATTATGAGTGCAAGCCAAAAATTACATACTATATACGGATAAGGCTGCACATCAAACTTAGATAATAGTATAATGCCTCAAGCATATGGACAAATATTGGAATATACAATGAAAAATGCTACTTGCTAATTTGAACATGTGAATAATGAATTGCATACCTGCTATGAATATTAGGAAAAAGGAGATATTTAGCAATCGCATTGATCAATGTAACTGAGCCCAAAGGCCTCGTCAAGGCATATCTCTATATTGGGGTCCCTAGCTCTGTGACCCTAACTGTGTGTCATCTCATTGCAATTAAAAACTGCTATGGGTGGAGAGGGGTAACAAAGGACTTTCTTATATAGGAGATGGAAAAAACATGGCCGAAAGGGGCGGAGCTGTGTTCACATTCAGAAAAAAACTACATATAACTGAATAGGATAACTGAAGTGAGCACTAATATATATATTATGAGTGCAAGCCAAAAATTACATACTATATACGGATAAGGCTGCACATCAAACTTAGATAATAGTATAATGCCTCAAGCATATGGACAAATATTGGAATATACAATGAAAAATGCTACTTGCTAATTTGAACATGTGAATAATGAATTGCATACCTGCCATGAATATTAGGAAAAAGGAGATATTTAGCAATCGCATTGATCAATGTAACTGAGCCCCAAGGCCTCGTCAAGGCATATCTCTATATTGGGGTCCCTAGCTCTGTGACCCTAACTGTGTGTCATCTCATTGCAATTAAAAACTGCTATGGGTAAAGAGGGGTAACTAAGGACTTTCTTATATAGGAGATGGAAAAAACATGGCCGAAAGGGGCGGAGCTGTGTTCACATTCAGAAAAAAACTACATATAACTGTAGTTTTTTTCTGAATGTGAACACAGCTCCGCCCCTTTCGGCCATGTTTTTTCCATCTCCTATATAAGAAAGTCCTTAGTTACCCCTCTCCACCCATAGCAGTTTTTAATTGCAATGAGATGACACACAGTTAGGGTCACAGAGCTAGGGACCCCAATATAGAGATATGCCTTGACGAGGCCTTGGGGCTCAGTTACATTGATCAATGCGATTGCTAAATATCTCCTTTTTCCTAATATTCATGGCAGGTATGCAATTCATTATTCACATGTTCAAATTAGCAAGTAGCATTTTTCATTGTATATTCCAATATTTGTCCATATGCTTGAGGCATTATACTATTATCTAAGTTTGATGTGCAGCCTTATCCGTATATAGTATGTAATTTTTGGCTTGCACTCATAATATATATATTAGTGCTCACTTCAGTTATCCTATTCAGTTATATGTAGTTTTTTTCTGAATGTGAACACAGCTCCGCCCCTTTCGGCCATGTTTTTTCCATCTCCTATATAAGAAAGTCCTTAGTTACCCCTCTCCACCCATAGCAGTTTTTAATTGCAATGAGATGACACACAGTTAGGGTCACAGAGCTAGGGACCCCAATATAGAGATATGCCTTGACGAGGCCTTGGGGCTCAGTTACATTGATCAATGCGATTGCTAAATATCTCCTTTTTCCTAATATTCATGGCAGGTATGCAATTCATTATTCACATGTTCAAATTAGCAAGTAGCATTTTTCATTGTATATTCCAATATTTGTCCATATGCTTGAGGCATTATACTATTATCTAAGTTTGATGTGCAGCCTTATCCGTATATAGTATGTAATTTTTGGCTTGCACTCATAATATATATATTAGTGCTCACTTCAGTTATCCTATTCAGTTATATGTAGTTTTTTTCTGAATGTGAACACAGCTCCGCCCCTTTCGGCCATGTTTTTTCCAACTCCTATATAAGAAAGTCCTTAGTTACCCCTCTCCACCCATAGCAGTTTTTAATTGCAATGAGATGACACACAGTTAGGGTCACAGAGCTAGGGACCCCAATATAGAGATATGCCTTGACGAGGCCTTGGGGCTTAGTTACATTGATCAATGCGATTGCTAAATATCTCCTTTTTCCTAATATTCATGGCAGGTATGCAATTCATTATTCACATGTTCAAATTAGCAAGTAGCATTTTTCATTGTATATTCCAATATTTGTCCATATGCTTGAGGCATTATACTATTATCTAAGTTTGATGTGCAGCCTTATCCGTATATAGTATGTAATTTTTGGCTTGCACTCATAATATATATATTAGTGCTCACTTCAGTTATCCTATTCAGTTATATGTAGTTTTTTTCTGAATGTGAACACAGCTCCGCCCCTTTCGGCCATGTTTTTTCCATCTCCTATATAAGAAAGTCCTTAGTTACCCCTCTCCACCCATAGCAGTTTTTAATTGCAATGAGATGACACACAGTTAGGGTCACAGAGCTAGGGACCCCAATATAGAGATATGCCTTGACGAGGCCTTGGGGCTCAGTTACATTGATCAATGCGATTGCTAAATATCTCCTTTTTCCTAATATTCATGGCAGGTATGCAATTCATTATTCACATGTTCAAATTAGCAAGTAGCATTTTTCATTGTATATTCCAAGATTTGTCCATATGCTTGAGGCATTATACTATTATCTAAGTTTGATGTGCAGCCTTATCCGTATATAGTATGTAATTTTTGGCTTGCACTCATAATATATATATTAGTGCTCACTTCAGTTATCCTATTCAGTTATATGTAGTTTTTTTCTGAATGTGAACACAGCTCCGCCCCTTTCGGCCATGTTTTTTCCATCTCCTATATAAGAAAGTCCTTAGTTACCCCTCTCCACCCATAGCAGTTTTTAATTGCAATGAGATGACACACAGTTAGGGTCACAGAGCTAGGGACCCCAATATAGAGATATGCCTTGACGAGGCCTTGGGGCTCAGTTACATTGATCAATGCGATTGCTAAATATCTCCTTTTTCCTAATATTCATGGCAGGTATGCAATTCATTATTCACATGTTCAAATTAGCAAGTAGCATTTTTCATTGTATATTCCAATATTTGTCCATATGCTTGAGGCATTATACTATTATCTAAGTTTGATGCGCAGCCTTATCCGTATATAGTATGTAATTTTTGGCTTGCACTCATAATATATATATTAGTGCTCACTTCAGTTATCCTATTCAGTTATATGTAGTTTTTTTCTGAATGTGAACACAGCTCCGCCCCTTTCGGCCATGTTTTTTCCATCTCCTATATAAGAAAGTCCTTAGTTACCCCTCTCCACCCATAGCAGTTTTTAATTGCAATGAGATGACACACAGTTAGGGTCACAGAGCTAGGGACCCCAATATAGAGATATGCCTTGACGAGGCCTTGGGGCTCAGTTACATTGATCAATGCGATTGCTAAATATCTCCTTTTTCCTAATATTCATGGCAGGTATGCAATTCATTATTCACATGTTCAAATTAGCAAGTAGCATTTTTCATTGTATATTCCAATATTTGTCCATATGCTTGAGGCATTATACTATTATCTAAGTTTGATGTGCAGCCTTATCCGTATATAGTATGTAATTTTTGGCTTGCACTCATAATATATATATTAGTGCTCACTTCAGTTATCCTATTCAGTTATATGTAGTTTTTTTCTGAATGTGAACACAGCTCCGCCCCTTTCGGCCATGTTTTTTCCATCTCCTATATAAGAAAGTCCTTATTTACCCCTCTCCACCCATAGCAGTTTTTAATTGCAATGAGATGACACACAGTTAGGGTCACAGAGCTAGGGACCCCAATATAGAGATATGCCTTGACGAGGCCTTGGGGCTCAGTTACATTGATCAATGCGATTGCTAAATATCTCCTTTTTCCTAATATTCATGGCAGGTATGCAATTCATTATTCACATGTTCAAATTAGCAAGTAGCATTTTTCATTGTATATTCCAATATTTGTCCATATGCTTGAGGCATTATACTATTATCTAAGTTTGATGTGCAGCCTTATCCGTATATAGTATGTAATTTTTGGCTTGCACTCATAATATATATATATTAGTGCTCACTTCAGTTATCCTATTCAGTTATATGTAGTTTTTTTCTGAATGTGAACACAGCTCCGCCCCTTTCGGCCATGTTTTTTCCATCTCCTATATAAGAAAGTCCTTAGTTACCCCTCTCCACCCATAGCAGTTTTTAATTGCAATGAGATGACACACAGTTAGGGTCACAGAGCTAGGGACCCCAATATAGAGATATGCCTTGACGAGGCCTTGGGGCTCAGTTACATTGATCAATGCGATTGCTAAATATCTCCTTTTTCCTAATATTCATGGCAGGTATGCAATTCATTATTCACATGTTCAAATTAGCAAGTAGCATTTTTCATTGTATATTCCAATATTTGTCCATATGCTTGAGGCATTATACTATTATCTAAGTTTGATGTTGTTTGGCACATGGCAGAGTGAGTGTGAGGCTGACAGGAGTCAGTGTGCAGAAGCTGCCAGGCCTCCATGCTTCTCAGCCTTCGGGTCCTGCGCTGGTGCAGGGAGAGGCCTGTGTTCAGGCACCTCATTCTCCGGGTGAGTGCTTGGCTTCATTAGAGAGCAATTTCACCTGGAATGCTGCTAGTTGTCGTTACTGCTCTCTATTGAGTTCTCTGGCTTCCGTGAGTTGTTTTGTTCTGATCTTGAATCCCTACTCCGGACATTTGTTACCCCTCTCTGCCCTTGCCTCTGACATTATCCTTCAGGCTAGTGGATGAAGAAAATAGGAAAAATGATCCGGCACTGATTCTCCTTTTAAGATAAAATCTCCAAAGTCTTATCTTATGATTAAGGACTCTAGTTGTTTTTATGGTGTAGTCCGAAACGCGTAAAGTTTCCATGTAAAGATTCATACTCGGCCTTCACGATGTTTTTAATATTTCTAATAAAGACTTTGGAGATTTTATCTTAAAAGGAGAATCAGTGCCGGATCATTTTTCCTATTTTCTTCATCCACTAACCGGTTGGGACTCACCGACAGATCCTAGGCACCCGCAAGGTCCAGCAGTCCGGGCAACAGGTGAGCTGAAGAATTTTTCTTTCCTTCATCTGATTATCCTTCAGGCTTCTGACCTCTGGCGTGTACCGTGACCTTGGCTCTACTCGATCCCTGTGTACCTTATCTGACTTCCTAGCTTCTGACCTTCGGCTTGTACCTTGACCTCGGCTCCACTCGCTACCTGTTTACCTTATCTGGCTTTCTGGCTTCTGATCTCTGGCTTGTACCCGGACCCCAGCTCTGCTTACTCTCTGTGTACCTTATTTGAATTCCTGGATTTTGACCTTCGGCTTGTACCCTGACCCCAGCTCTGCTTACTCCCTGTGTACCTTATTTAAATTCCTGGCTTTTGACCTTTGGCTTGTACCCTGACACCAGCTCTGCTTACTCCCTGTTTACCTTATCTGACTTCCTGGCTTCTGACCTCTCGCTTTTACCCTGACTCCAGCTCTGCTTACTCCCTGTGTACCTTATTTGAATTTCTGGCTTCTGACCATCGCCGTGTTTGACTTCCCTGTCTCTAGTAGCTTCTAGTGACACCTAGTGGTGTATCGCCACACTTTAGTGTCAAGTACGTTAGAAATTTAGTGACAATTCATTATATTTTGCATGTCATTTCTTAAATAAAAAATTTTGACTACTCCCAAGAAGTTTAATCCTATTTTACTCTATTAATAATGAAGCATCTTTATATTCCAAGAAACAGATGATTATCTTGATTTCTACAGGATGGATAGTCTGTAGCTATATAAGTCAGTACTAGTGATGAGCGAGCATGCTTGTCACTACTCGGTACTCGCACGAGTATCACTGTACTCGGGCTGCTCGGCGGGGACCGAGTAATCTCGCGATACTCGTGCTTTACTCGTGGTCTTCATTTCTGCATGTTGGCGCTCTTTTGAGAGCCAGCCCTCATGCAGGGATTGGCTGGCAGACCACTGCAATGCCACAGCCCTGTTAGTTGTGGAATTGCAGTGATTGGCCGGCCTGCACAGCGTCACCGAGCCTTTATATAGGCCGGCGCGCTGTGCTCTGCTCACAGCTATTCTGACAGTGAGTGTAGGGAGAGTGTCGCTGATTCAGGGAAAGCTTTGCGGCCCTTTATAGCTTTTTCAGTTGCAGGGCTGCAAACAGTGTGACCAAAAGTCCTTCTCAGGACTATTCTAGTTGTATACAGGCAGGCAGGGTATAGCCAGGTCGGCGTACAGTAGCAGAGTCCTTCTCAGGACTATTGTTGCTATATACAGGCAGGGTATAGCCAGGTCTGAATACAGGCTAGTGACCAAAAGAGTCCTTGTCAGGACTATTGTAGCAGTATACAGGCAGGCAGGCAGGCAGGGTAGTGGTGACCGTATACCAGCCTTCATATCTGGGGCTGGTGTACACAGTGTAAAACAGTCCAGATAGTGTCTGACTTGTCTGTACTGTAATTGTCGCTCCCCAAAAAAACCTGTTAGGTTATTATTGCGTCCGTGCTTGGTTTTTAAAACCGCACGTGTGTGCCTGTTGGTGGCAGCGTACAGGTGCACTGGTGTGCGTTTTTACCAAACTATTATATAACGCACAAGTGTAGTGTATAATACACGTCAGTCAGCAGTGGCTGATAGTGTCAGAGTTCTTAATTTTTGCTCCTAAAACCTGTGTTAGGTTATTATTGCGTCCGTGCTTGGTTTTTAAAACCGCACGTGTGTGCCTGTTGGTGGCAGCGTACAGGTGCACTGGTGTGCGTTTACCAAACTATTATATAACGCACAAGTGTAGTGTATAATACACGTCAGTCAGCAGTGGCTGATAGTGTCAGAGTTCTTAATTTTTGCTCCTAAAACCTGTGTTAGGTTATTATTGCGTCCGTGCTTGGTTTTTAAAACCGCACGTGTGTGCCTGTTGGTGGCAGCGTACAGGTGCACTGGTGTGCGTTTTTACCAAACTATTATATAACGCACAAGTGTAGTGTATAATACACGTCAGTCAGCAGTGGCTGATAGTGTCAGAGTTCTTAATTTTTGCTCCTAAAACCTGTGTTAGGTTATTATTGCGTCCGTGCTTGGTTTTTAAAACCGCACGTGTGTGCCTGTTGGTGGCAGCGTACAGGTGCACTGGTGTGCGTTTTTACCAAACTATTATATAACGCACAAGTGTAGTGTATAATACACGTCAGTCAGCAGTGGCTGATAGTGTCAGAGTTCTTAATTTTTGCTCCTAAAACCTGTGTTAGGTTCTTAGTGCGTCCGTGCTTGGTTTTTAAAACCGCACGTGTGTGCCTGTTGGTGGCAGCGTACAGGTGCACTGGTGTGCGTTTTTACCAAACTATTATATAACGCACAAGTGTAGTGTATAATACACGTCAGTCAGCAGTGGCTGATAGTGTCAGAGTTCTTAATTTTTGCTCCTAAAACCTGTGTTAGGTTATTATTGCGTCCGTGCTTGGTTTTTAAAACCGCACGTGTGTGCCTGTTGGTGGCAGCGTACAGGTGCACTGGTGTGCGTTTTTACCAAACTATTATATAACGCACAAGTGTAGTGTATAATACACGTCAGTCAGCAGTGGCTGATAGTGTCAGAGTTCTTAATTTTTGCTCCTAAAACCTGTGTTAGGTTATTATTGCGTCCGTGCTTGGTTTTTAAAACCGCACGTGTGTGCCTGTTGGTGGCAGCGTACAGGTGCACTGGTGTGCGTTTTTACCAAACTATTATATAACGCACAAGTGTAGTGTATAATACACGTCAGTCAGCAGTGGCTGATAGTGTCAGAGTTCTTAATTTTTGCTCCTAAAACCTGTGTTAGGTTCTTAGTGCGTCCGTGCTTGCATTTAAAAACCGCACGTGTGTGCCTGTCGGTGGCAGCGTACAGGTGCACTTGTGTGCAATTTCCAGAAACTTTGATATAACGCACAAGTAGTGAATATACACGTCAGCAGTGCACAGCATTGCAAAATGCGCAAGGGCATTGGCAAGGAACAAGGAAGTGGACGTGATGGTGGTGCAGGCAGAGGCCGAGGTCGTGGGCAAGCTCTAATTTCGCCACAACAAAGGGCCACATCTAGTCGCTCGCACGTCCTGTCCCAAATTCTTGGGGACCGCAGCAGTACACCGCTCTTGAACCAAGACCAGTGTCAACAGGTTGTTAGTTGGATAGCGGATAATGCTTCCAGTCAGATTGGCACCACCACAAACACTCTGTCTTCCACACGGTCAAGTGTCAGTAGCCGTGATACTGCACCGCACATTTCTGAACCTGATCCTCCTTCCTACCACCAGGCTGAGTACACGTCCTCCTCGGACATTAATGATCCCACACTTGGACACTCGGAAGAGCTGTTCACGTTTCCATTCACACATTCTGGCCTCTCGCCAGCTCATATTGAAGTGGGTCATGAGGAGATCGTCTGTACAGATGGCCAAATATTTGAGCAGCCACGTTCTCACGAAGTTGGCAACGTGTCTCAACAAGTGGTGGACGATGATGAGACACAATTGTCAGCAAGTCAGGAGGAGGAGCAGGGTGCGGAAGAGGAAGACGACGTGGTGGATGATCCAGTAACTGACCCAACCTGGCAGGAGGATATGCAGAGCGAGGACAGCAGTGCACAGGGGGAGGGAGGCGTAGCATCACAACAGGCAGTAAGAAGCAGGGTGGTGGCCCCAGGCAGAAGTCAGGCAACCGTTCCCCGGAACAACACGACGACACAAGGTGCCTGTACAAATGTTAGGTCTTCACGAGTCTGGCAGTTTTTTAAGTTGGATCCAGATGATTCAAAAAAGGCCATTTGCAACACCTGCCGTGCCAGCATCAGCAGGGGTACCAAAACTAGCAGCCTGACCACCACCAGCATGATCAGGCACATGTCAGCCAAGCACCCGACTTTGTGGGAAGTACAACAGAGTCGAGGAGCAGTGCTTGCTGATGTCACTGCTACGTCTTCGCTGGTTGTGCATGCGAGCCAATCCTCTGTCCATGCTGCCTGCGAACAAGCCTCCTCCACTCCTGCACCTGCAGTTGCCTACGCAGAAAGAACACCATCATCAAGCACGTCCTTGTCCCAGCGCAGCGTTCAGTTATCCATTCAGCAAACCTTTGAACGCAGGCGCAAATACACTGCCAACACCCCACATGCCACAGTTCTAAATGCTAACATTTCGCGACTGCTTGCGCTGGAAATGTTGCCTTTTAGGCTGGTGGAGACAGAAGCATTCCGTGACCTGATGGCGGCAGCTGTCCCACGTTACTCGGTCCCCAGCCGCCACTATTTCTCCCGGTGTGCCGTCCCCGCGTTGCATAACCACGTGTCACAAAACATCACACGTGCCCTGAACAACGCTGTTTCACCCAAGGTCCACCTAACCACAGACACGTGGACAAGTGCTTGTGGGCAAGGCCGCTACATCTCGTTGACGGCACACTGGGTTAATATTGTGGAAGCTGGGACCCAGTCTGAGCGAGGGACGGAACACGTCCTTCCCACACCAAGGTTTGCAGGCCCTACCTCAGTCAGTGTTTCACCCACACTCTACAGCTCCGGAATGTCATGCTCTTCAGCCTCCTCCTCCTCCTGCGCATCCTCATCCACTGTGCCCTCCACACCAGTCACAAGCTGGAAGCACTGCAGCACTGCCTCGGCGAAGCGGCAACAGGCTGTGCTGAAGCTAATCTGCATAGGTGACAAACCCCACAATGCAGAAGAGCTGTGGACAGCTCTGAAACAGCAGGCAGATCACTGGCTCACACCTCTGAACCTAAAGCCAGGAAAGGTCGTTTGTGACAATGGCCGGAACCTGGTGGCGGCTTTGAGGCGAGGCCAGCTGACACATGTTCCATGCGTGGCCCATGTGCTCAACCTCGTGGTTCAGCGGTTTATAAAGTCATACCCAGAGCTGTCTGATCTGCTGGTAAAAGTTCGCCGCCTGTCTGCACATTTTCGAAAGTCACCTACTGCTTCAGCCGGCCTTGCCGGCTTTCAGCGCCGTTTGCATCTTCCGGCTCACAGACTGGTGTGTGATGTCCCCACGCGTTGGAATTCAACTCTGCACATGTTGGTCAGGATATGTGAGCAGAAGAGGGCAGTTGTTGAGTACCTGCATCACCTAAGCCGTCGGGAAATGGGTCAAACTCCACACATAACACCTGAGGAGTGGAGATGGATGTCAGACCTATGTACCATCCTCCAAAACTTTGAGGACTCCACCAAGATGGTGAGTGGTGATGACGCCATTATTAGCGTCACCATACCGCTACTCTGCCTTCTAAAACGGTCCCTGCTGAAAAACAAACATGATGCATTGCAGGCGGAGCGCGATGAGTTGCAGCAAGAAACAGTAGTGGGTGTGGGTGATAACACACAGCCCAGCCTCGTCTCATCACAACGTGCAGTGGAGGACTATGACGAGGAGGAGGATGAAGACATGGAGCAACTCTCCGGCCAAATTGAGGATATGACATGCACACCAGTCATATCCTCGATTCAGCGTGGCTGGCCAGAGGACAGGGTAGATGAGGAGGAGGAGGAGGAGGAGGAGGAGGAGGAGGACAGCATGTTCAGTCATCTTGTTGGTCAGGCTACTGAAGTCCTGGCTGTTAAGAGTCTGGCGCACATGGCTGACTTTATGGTAAGCTGCCTGTCTCGTGACCCTCGCGTTAAGAACATCTTGGCCGACAATCATTACTGGTTGGTAACACTGTTAGACCCACGCTACAAGGAGAACTTTTTGTCTCTTATTCCCGTGGAGGAGAGGTCAACCAAAATGCAGCAGTTTCGGAAGGCCATACTCACGGAAGTAGGCAAAGCATTCCCCTCACAAAACGCTAGCGGCATAGGTCAGGAATCAGTGGACAACCGAGGCGTACAGCCGAGAGAGGCACAAGTCCAATCCGCCAGAGGTAGGGGAACAGTCTTTAAGATGTGGGACAGTTTTCTCAGCCCCTCACGTACCACAGCCCCTGAGGTGCGGGGTAGTGCCACAAGAAATCCTAAGTTTGCCCAGATGCTGAAGGAGTACCTTGCAGATCGAACAACTGTACTCCGACATTCCTCTGTGCCTTACAATTATTGGGTATCCAAGCTGGACACGTGGCATGAATTGGCTCTCTACGCCTTGGAAGTCCTGGCCTGCCCTGCTGCTAGCGTTTTGTCAGAGCGTGTTTTTAGTGCCGCAGGTGGAATCATTACAGATAAACGCACCCGCCTGTCAACTGAAAATGCTGACAGGCTGACTCTGATAAAGATGAACAAGGGTTGGATTGGGCCAGACTTCACCACACCACCAGCAAATGAGAGCGGAGTTTAAAGTTTGCCATGTACCTCCACTCACCCATGGGTACACTTCTCGACTTTGGATAATCGCTGGACTGCTCCTCCTTCTCCTCATGCGCCATCATGATGACCGTTACAATAGTTAGGTCTTTGTTTCAGGTATACCCCCAGTGGTAAATTTTTTCGCCCATTCTTTGCAGAATGGACATTACAACGACAGGAGACCCGCTCCTTTGCAATGGGAACAATGTTTTGAGGCCCTCATGCACGTCTCTACCCAGGGACAACGTGGAGCCTCCCAATTTTTGGCTGCCCTGCCTAAGGGCTATACTGAAATACACCCACTTCCTTACAATGGGCACTTCAGGTTTACAGGCCATCATGCACGTCTCTATCCAGGGACAATGTGGAGCCTCCCAATTTTTGGCTGCCCTGGCAAAGGGCTATACTGAAATAGACCCACTTCCTTAAAATGGACACTTAATGTTTTGAGGCCATCATGCACGTCTCTACCCAGGGACAATGTGGAGCCTCCCAATTTTTGGCTGCCCTGGCAAAGGGCTATACTGAAATAGACCCACTTCCTTACAATGGGCACTTCAGGTTTACAGGCCATCATGCACGTCTCTATCCAGGGACAATGTGGAGCCTCCCAATTTTTGGCTGCCCTGGCAAAGGGCTATACTGAAATAGACCCACTTCCTTACAATGGGCACTTCAGGTTTACAGGCCATCATGCACGTCTCTATCCAGGGACAATGTGGAGCCTCCCAATTTTTGGCTGCCCTGGCAAAGGGCTATACTAAAATAGACCCACTTCCTTACAATGGGCACTTCAGGTTTACAGGCCATCATGCACGTCTCTATCCAGGGACAATGTGGAGCCTCCCAATTTTTGGCTGCCCTGGCAAAGGGCTATACTGAAATAGACCCACTTCCTTACAATGGGCACTTCAGGTTTACAGGCCATCATGCACGTCTCTATCCAGGGACAATGTGGAGCCTCCCAATTTTTGGCTGCCCTGGCAAAGGGCTATACTGAAATAGACCCACTTCCTTACAATGGGCACTTCAGGTTTACAGGCCATCATGCACGTCTCTATCCAGGGACAATGTGGAGCCTCCCAATTTTTGGCTGCCCTGGCAAAGGGCTATACTGAAATAGACCCACTTCCTTACAATGGGCACTTCAGGTTTACAGGCCATCATGCACGTCTCTATCCAGGGACAATGTGGAGCCTCCCAATTTTTGGCTGCCCTGGCAAAGGGCTATACTGAAATAGACCCACTTCCTTACAATGGGCACTTCAGGTTTACAGGCCATCATGCACGTCTCTATCCAGGGACAATGTGGAGCCTCCCAATTTTTGGCTGCCCTGGCAAAGGGCTATACTGAAATAGACCCACTTCCTTACAATGGGCACTTCAGGTTTACAGGCCATCATGCACGTCTCTATCCAGGGACAATGTGGAGCCTCCCAATTTTTGGCTGCCCTGGCAAAGGGCTATACTGAAATAGACCCACTTCCTTACAATGGGCACTTCAGGTTTACAGGCCATCATGCACGTCTCTATCCAGGGACAATGTGGAGCCTCCCAATTTTTGGCTGCCCTGGCAAAGGGCTATACTGAAATAGACCCACTTCCTTACAATGGGCACTTCAGGTTTACAGGCCATCATGCACGTCTCTATCCAGGGACAATGTGGAGCCTCCCAATTTTTGGCTGCCCTGGCAAAGGGCTATACTGAAATAGACCCACTTCCTTACAATGGGCACTTCAGGTTTACAGGCCATCATGCACGTCTCTATCCAGGGACAATGTGGAGCCTCCCAATTTTTGGCTGCCCTGGCAAAGGGCTATACTGAAATAGACCCACTTCCTTACAATGGGCACTTCAGGTTTACAGGCCATCATGCACGTCTCTATCCAGGGACATTGGTGAACCTCACAATTTTGGACTGCCCTGGCAAAGGAAAATACTACAAAGACTCACTTCCTCAAAATGGGCACATTAGACTCAAGAGGCCTTCATGTACGTCTCTTCTCAGGGACATCGGAGTGCCACACAATGTTTTCACGTAAAATCTTTCATGTATTAATCTCAAAAAGTAACATACACCAGCTCTATCTCACTATTGGGTATGTGCCCTTAACATTTCTGCCATGAAAAATCATTTTGGGGTCATTTTGGAAGGTTTTCTGGTGAGTCCGTAAAAATGGCGTAAAACGCGGACAAAATTGTTCACAGCTGTGACTTTTGAGTGATAAATGCTTCAAGGGGTCTTCCCCATGCTGTTGCCATGTCATTTGAGCACTCTTCTGAGACTTTTGTGCCATTTTTAGGGTTTCTCCATGCTGCCGGGAGGTCATTTCACAAAAATACTCGGGTCTCCCATAGGATAACATTGGGCTCGTTGCTCGGGCCGAGTACACGAGTATCTTGGGAGGCTCGGCCCGAGCTTCGAGCACCCGAGCTTTTTAGTACTCGCTCATCACTAGTCAGTACTACATAACCACAAAAAGTAACAAATTCAAAAAAGAAAAGTCTTGCTCCATAAATTACAGACTATTCAATAAGTCATTTTTCAAGGAGGTTTAATGTATGCGGTTCCCATATGGCTACCATCAACCCCGCACAAGCACAGCTTAGTTTTCCAGCAAAGCTCTTCTCATGGGCTTTTTTGAACCTGTGTTGAAAATGTCTACTTTCTCTGTCCTTACCTGCTGAGTGGTCAACCTTTTGCTAGTGTGATGCTATTTTTGTACTGACCCCATCCTCCCTCTCACAGCATGCAGTCCAAAAGACAGCAAGAGAGATGAACTCCAGCTGCATCCCCCTCCTCCCTCTCTCCTGCTACATTACGGTGTAGGCATCTTATAAAGACTGTGAATGTTTCTGAACATTTTTACGAGAGCCTAGAGACTGGGAAAGGGGAA
Organism: Anomaloglossus baeobatrachus; assembly: GCF_048569485.1. Lineage (NCBI taxonomy): Eukaryota > Metazoa > Chordata > Amphibia > Anura > Aromobatidae > Anomaloglossus > Anomaloglossus baeobatrachus. Next base: position 213,709,036 of record NC_134360.1, on the reverse strand, counting down.
GTTGAAGAAATTGTTATTATTTCCCTTACAATATAAATGACTCAGTTTCCATTTAATCTTTTCCTACTGAGCTGATAAATAATGTGTTAATATAATAAATCTTATATATTTTTCTTAATAGATATCCCCAAGAAGATAATTCTAGAACATTATAGAAGATCATCCGCTTTAAAATTATCAAAATATTATTTTTTTTAAATGTTGTAGCAGCTTCTATTGTGCTGGGGGTCCAGATCGTGAGTGGTTCATATACCTATTATAGCGATGTCGCTGGTGAAAGCGCCTGCCCCCGTCAGTTGTGTGTCACGGGCACATTGCTGCCCATGGCGCACAACATCACTAGGACCCGTTACATGTACTTACCTGCCTAGCGATGACGCTGTGGCCAGCGAACTGCCTCCTTTCTAAGGGGGCAGTTCGTCGGCGTCACAGCGGCGTCACTAAGCGGCCGCCCAATAGAAGCGGAGGGGTGGAGATGAGCAGCCGTAACATCCCGCCCACCTCCTTCCTTCCTCATTGCCGGTGGCCGCAGGTACGGTGATGTTCCTCGTTCCTGCGGTGTCACACATAGCGATGTGTGCTGCCGCAGGAACGACGAACAACCTGCGTCCTGCAACAGCAACGATGTTCGGGAAAGGAACAACTGGACAACGATCAACGATTAGGTGAGTAATTTTGATCGTTAACGTTCGTTCCTGCGATTCACACGCAACGAGGCCGGATGTGCGTCACGAATTCCGTGACCCCAACGACATCTCGTTAGCGATGTTGTTGCGTGTAAAGCCCGCTTTACTATTGATCATCTACACCTCTCTGAGCGCACATCTCATCCAGAAACTGTGCACTTTATTGCCATGACCGAACAGGACCAGGAACCCACCAATAGGCAGAACAAAACATCAAATATAATATATAAAACAATGTTTTAAATGATTGGGAGCCTTTAAATCACACACATAGAATCTATTAAGCCCATATAAAACTAAGGTACATTGCCCATCATAGAAAATTTGTTGGCAAATGCTAAATACTGCAGTAAATAACACAATATATTACCCTATATAATAACTGTAACAATTTCTTAGAAAAGAAATCCAAATCTCATTTTGGGTGTAGCACCATTTGCCAACAACCACTAAAGCGATACCGTACCAACAGGTTGAGACCTAGGTGCCCCCCAGCACTCGCGATGAAGACAAAGCTGCCACAGCTCCATGTCACACCAGCCCACAGGCACAGCACCTGTACAACAATGGCCTCCACACAGCATCAACACCAAAACTTATTTTTTTCTACAGTTATAGGATAATAGAATTTATGGTGTGTACATGGACGCAAGTGGATCATTGAGAACACTTACAGTTGAAAGCATAAGTGAACATCCACTATCTAAAAAGACACATCTGTAGGTTTTTCTCACTATCTGACATGAAACCAGACTAAACCTTCTCCATTTTTTGTCAATTAGGAACCAGAATCTAATATATAAAGCTGAGTGTGTGTGTGTGTGTGTGTGTGTGTGTGTGTGTGTGTGTGTGTGTGTGTGTGTGTGTGTGTGTGTGTGTGTGTGTGCATGTCCATTAAAGGAATCCACACCTTCACATTTACAATCACAAAATTTTGCACAAACGCCTCATTTGACTCAGGGAACGTCATAGAATATGTTTTGACGGGAAAATGTAACCCCGCGCTTTAAAGTTACTCTCCAAAAAAACTGCCTCCATTAAAGCAAAAGGAGCAAAAGGAGGTCATTAATAGGAGCTGTGATTGGTTGCTATAGGTAACGAAGGACATTATTAGTATAAGAAGCTTATGTGTGAGGTAATATGATGTCGGTGGAGAGACAGAGACAGATTGAGAGACAGACAGACAGACACAGATAGATAGGCACAGACAGACAGACACAGATAGATAGGCACAGACAGACAGACAGAGAAAGAGGCAAGCAGGGAAAGAGACAGAGACAAAGACAAAGAGAGAGAGACAGGGAAAAAAGTCAGACAGACAGAGACAGACAGACAGGGAAAGATACACAGGGAAAGAGACAGACAGAGGCAGACAGACAGGGAAAGAGGCAGACAGTTATGTGATTGATATATATATATATATATATATATATATATATATATATAAAAACTGTTACAAGGTTGTTTGTGTTATAAGGGTGTGTTTTTTCTGCATCAGTTAGATCTTAGAGAAAAACAGTGACCTTGACATGTTTTTTTATTCTCAATTTACACAAGTGGTGCTTAAAATGGAAAAAACATGAAAAATCACAAATGTCAACACCGACTAAATTCACGATGTGTTGCCTGATTATATGTAGGGCAGCGAGTCTTGAAATGCAGCTCTTAATGTGCCGTAAGTAAATTTCAAGTTTCCGTCAGATGTTCGGCATCAATTATTTAACTCCCTTAAAGTATAAAATAAACAAGTAACAACATAAAAGCCGCAACCTGCGGTGAAATAATTTTCCTCCGGTCTTATTTAGTTGCTTTTGTTGTACACCAGAATAATGTAACAATCACTAATAAAATAATCACAAAAGAACAAGACCCTTTTCCATCAAAGTAGCTTTTTATGCATAGGATCCGTGCCTCGTATCGAACTGCCCCCCCCTTACCATCAAGCGCAACCAGGAATTCTACTTTGAGCTATATGCCTTGAATAAGCCACATTTACTGCATCAGTTCTATTGAATTTTGCACATTATTATTTAAAAGAACAATATAAAAATTCATCAAAAACTCCAGAGCTCCACGTATAAGTAAATAATGCTCTAGGATCAATGACTGTTTTGTAAATTTCGTTTTTTCCCTTCCATTCGTCGCACTGAATTACATCTCACGTAATTACTTTGCAGATTGAGGGAAGTTTTCTGTAACGTTGTTAACATACCGGAGGTTCTCTTTACTCATTTAGAAATATGATCGATTTGCTTCCGCGGGTCTCGTCGGCCAATTATGGTCTGGGTTATGTTTTTTGTTTTACCGGAAAAGTCTCCATATTTATTTTGGTTTCGAGACTTGTAAAATCTGACCCCCTTCTTGTAAAGGTTGCGTAATTAGTTGCGGCACAGTCGGGAGATAAGTGTTCATCTATGTTTCTCGGAGTGTGGTAATTATAGGGTGCAATGAAGGTTTTTTTTTTCCTGGAAACTTAATAACAACCTAGCTTGCCACGTCCAACGGAATTAGGTCTCTGAATCTGCCCCAAAAATTGGATTCATCAAGTGAGGATTTGAAATTGAAAATAATATAGTGTTGTGGCTGTGAATCTAAATTAAGTCAGTTCAATAAGTTTCTATCAATCCAAAACTTTTCACTTCACTGAAAGTCTATCCTTAGAGAATCCTATCCTTAGAACAGACCATCAAAGTGGGTGCTGGACCTATGGGACCCAGATCAGCACAATGAAGATCCTTGTTGGTAGTATTATTATTATTATTATAGCGCCATTTATTCCATAGCGCTTTACATGTGAAAAAGGGTCATACATAGACAAGTACTATACCTGTGAATATTTCAAGTCACAGACTGGTACAGGAGGAGAGAGAACCCTGCCCACAAAGGCTCATAGTCTACAGGGAAGGTGTTGACGATACAGTAGGTGAGGGTAGAGTAGGTCATGGGATACTATGGTGGACTGAGGGTTACTGTAGGTTGTAGGCTTGTCGGAAGAGGTGGGTCTTCAGGTACCTTTTGAAGTTTTCCACGGAATTCGAGAGTTTGATGAGTTAGGGTAGACTTCCAGAGTATGGAGGAAGCCCGGGAGGAATCTTGTATGTGATTGTGGAAAAAGGAGATAAGAGGGGAGTAGAGAAGGAGATCTTGTCAAAATCGGAGGTTGTTTCCAGATAAGTAGCGGGAAACTAGGTCACAGATGTATAGAAGAGACAGGTTGCGGGTGGCTTTGTAGGTCATGGTTAGTGTTTTGAAACAGAGTCATTGGGCCATGGGAAGCCAGTAAAGAGATTGGCAATGAAAATAGGCCAGGGAATAGTGGGGGAGAGATGGATTAGTCGGGCAGTAGAGTTTAGGATAGATTGGAGGGGTGTAAGATTGTTAGAAGGGAGGCCACAGAGCAGGAGGTTACAGTAGTCCAAGTTGGAGATGATGAGGGCATGCACTAGTGTTTTTGCAGATTCTTGGTCAAGGAATGTACAGATCCGAGAAATATTTTTGAGTTGGAGTCAGCAAGCATTGGAAAGGGCTTGGATATGTGGCTTGAAGGAGAGTGCAGAATCAAGGGTTACCCCAAGCAGCGCACGCGCATGACTGGGGAGAGTGAACAGCCATTGACTTTGATGGATAGGTCTGGTGAAGTGGTAGAGTGAGGCGGGGGAAAGATGATGAATTCTGTTTTGTCCATGTTTATTTTAGAAATTGAGCAGAAAAGAAAAATTAAATAGCAGACAGACACTATGGGATTTTGGTTAGTAAGGAGCTGATATCAGGCCAAGAGAGGTACTGTAGATCTGCATATCATCAGCGTAAAGATGATACTGAAAGCCGTGGGACTCTATGAGTTGTCCCAGGTCGAGGGTGTAGATGAGAACAAAACGGGTCCAAGAACTGAACCTTGGGGCACATCGACAGATAGGGGCTGAGATGAGGAGGTGGTGTGTGAGAGAGAGATGCTGAAAGTCCTGTCCATTAGATATGAAGTGACAACACTTTATGGTTTACATAGGCAGAAGCTCATTTTTACAAGCGACTGTGCCTGGTATTATAGCTATCCCAATTTAAGTTCACCATATACATTAGATGTCTGATGGATTGACGATGATTTTGCCGATCATTCAGTTTGCACACTTCCACACACATGAGCGTCAACTTGGCCAAGAGCTCCTGTATTCTCTGTGAGATGGAACAAAAGGATTGTCAGTTCAAAATCTGACATATCAAGTCATAAACTCCCCCGACAATCAATTGTTCGGTGTCCCAGTATACATTACACTCTTGGCCAAACATGGCAATATCGGTGGGTTTGGCCATCATTAGTCTAAGGCCTTTTTCACACGTCAGTGAAAAACACACACGCTTTTCACTGATGTGTTGAAGGTGCATATGGTCCTCCGTCTGCCGTGATTTTCGCACACGTGTTTTCTGTGTGCTATCCATGATAGCACACGGAGAGCAAGAACTTTATACTCACCAGTCCACGCTGCTCCTGTCCATGGTGCTGATGTCTCCGGTGCTTCTGCTGCTTCCGGGTCCACGGTGCATTGAATATTCATGAGCATAATTAGAAGCAAGTAACAGCAGCGCCGAAGACAGCAGCGCTAGAGACAGGTGAGTATAGAAAATCATTTTATTTCATGGACATATATTTTCTCCAGAACATATCACACAGATTACACCACTGTGTGGTCCATGTGACATCAGTGGTGCCAGAAAAAAAATGGACTTGACACATGTTTGTGCCACATGGACACACGATCAGTGAGAAATCACTGATGTTTCCGCAGACCCATTGATTTTAATGGGTCTGCATATATCCGTGATTCCGGTTCGTATAAAATTGGCGACATACACACCATAATCATTAACGTGTGTAGGGGGACTTATGTGCGGGAGGAATTATTTGTATGTGGTGAGATGCAGTAGTATTAAAAAGACCAGAAAAACCCTTTAAAGTTACTTCTAGTGTTTTTACCATTAAAGGGGCTCTCTAAATTTACATTCTTTAGTTTGCTTTGTGTAAAATTAATAAAACCGACCTTACTTAACCCCATGCTGCTCCAGTTATGAGTTTTGCATATGACTAGGTCATGGGTCTCCCAGTAGGACAATCCTTCAAGAAGCCCCCAGAAATGGATGGAAACAAAGCCCTGGAGAGTTCATATAATCATAGAATGATAGAGTTGGAAGGGACCTCAAGGGCCATTGGGTCCAATCCCCTGCGAGTGCAGGCTTTCCTAAACCATCCCAGCTGTATGGTTTATCCATAGAATCATAGAATGGTAGAGTTCGAAGGGACCTCAAGGGCCATCGGGTCCAGCCCCCTGCGAGTGCAGGCTTTCCTAAATCATCCCAGCTATATGTTTATCCATAGACTCATAGAATGGTAGAGTTGGAAGGGACCTCAAGGGCCATCGGGTCCAACCCCCTGCGAGTGCAGGCTTTCCTAAATCATCCCAGCTATATGTTTATCCACAGAATCATAGAATGGTAGAGTTGGAAGGGATATCAAGGGCCATCGGGTCCAACCCCCTGTGAGTGCAGGCTTTCCTAAATCATCCCAGCTATATGTTTATCCATAGAATCATAGAATGGTAAAATTGGAAGGGATCTCAAAGGCCACCGGGTCCAACCCCATGCGAGAGCAGGAAAACATTTGCTCTCCTCTGTCGAAACCTGGGATCAAACGAGGGACCTTTGGATCTTCAGTCTAAGGCTATGTGCACACGCTGCGTTTTTTTGACGCTGCGTTTTTGTGCGTTTTTGGCCGCTAAAAACGCACAAAAACGCACCTGCGTCGAAAAAATGCGGCAAAAAACGCACGCGTTTTGCTGCGATTTGGTGCGTTTTTTTGCTGCGTTTTGCTGCGTTTTTGCTCACTGCGTCCTTATGCGTTTTTTATCAGTGAACAAAAAAAAAAAGGTCTGATGTCATTTCCTTCTTCAATGTGTTCTTCATTCTCCACTAGTGTATGCAGAAGAGCAGACAGCTGCAGAACTACAAGGCTCAGCATCCTCGATCCAATAGTGTATGCAGGAGAGCAGACAGCAGCTGTCGAACTACAAGGCTCAGCATCCTCCATCCAATAGTGTATGCAGGAGAGCAGACAGCAGCTGTCGAACTACAAGGCTCAGCATCCTCCATCCAATAGTGTATGCAGGAGAGCAGACAGCAGCTGTCGAACTACAAGGCTCAGCATCCTCCTTCCAGGACTGTATGCAGGATTTCTTTGCCCCCCCAAAAAAAAAAAATGACGTGGGCTTCGCCATATTTTTGTATGCTAGCCGGGTACAGCAGGCAGGTACGGGCTGCCCCCAACCCCCAGCTGCCTATTTGTACCCGGCTGGGAACCAAAAATATAGGGAAGCCCTTTTTTTTTAAATTATTTCATGAATTTCATGAAATAATTTAAAAAAAAAATGACGTGGGCTTCGCCCCATTTTTGAGTCCAGCCGGGTACAACTAGGCAGCTGGGGATTGGAATCCACAGTGCAGAGTGCCCATGCTTTCTGGGCACCCCCGCTGTGAATTGCAGTCCCGCAGCCACCCCAGAAAATGGCGCTTTCATAGAAGCGCCATCTTCTGGCGCTGTATCCAACTCTTCCGGCTGCCCTGATGCCGGGTGGCTCGCCAGGTAATAATGGGGTTAGGGCTAGCTGTATATTATCAGCTGGCCCTAAGCCCGAAATTCATGGTGTCACGCCAATATTAGACATGGCCACCATGAATTTCTAGTAAAGATAAAAAAAAACACAACACAGAAAAATATTTTTATTAGAAATAAAACACAACACAATTAGTGACTCCATCTTTATTGAAATAAACCCCCCTCCGCAGTAATCCTGGGTCAGGGTGCCGCGCCGTCCAATCCGGATCCAATATCATCTGATCGGTTTGCTGGAAGGCAGAGCGATCAGATGATGTGTCAGGATCAAGTGCCTGAATCCCATCACACATCAGCTGATTGTATAAAAGCCGATTATACAATCAGCAGATGCATCGGTGCGAAAAAAAAAAAAAAAAAAATAATACTCACTTATGTGCTGATTACCGGCAGCTCCTGGAGCGATGGGGCGGGAGTCTGATCCTGTCCGATCGCTGCAGCAGCTGTCGGTAATCAGGGATGAAGTCTCCTGACGCATCCGCTGATACCGGCCGGGCGCCCGCATCAGCCCGAGACTCGATCAGCTGATGCGTCAGGTGACTGCATCAGGTGATCCATCGTCAGGTCCTGCATCCATCGGAGCTTTCCCGGCCGTCTGCACACAGCCGGAGCGGGGGTGGCGATACCGTGAGAGGAGCTGGGAGCGGGCATGGCACCGGGAGGCTGCAGACAGGTGAGTATAACTTTTTTTTTTTTTTCTACTGTTCACTTTTGATTTCGCAGCCGCTTCCACCTCCCGCCCAGACATGGCGCCGCACGGCAGCATACATGCACAGGACGGGAGGTGGAAGCGACGGTGACGATACCGGGAGGATTCACGCTTCTGTGTATACTGACAGAAGGAATCCTCTTCCTGTACACGTCACTTTACTACCCACCTCCTGCGTTTATAGCTGCGTTTTTGGTCTTAAGAAACGCACCAAAACGCAGCTATTTGCGTTTCTCATTGCGTCTTTCAACATCCCATTGAACTCAATGGATGAAAAGCGCAGTGAAAAACGCGGGAATAATTGACATGCTGCGTTTTTGTGGTCACCACAAAAACGCAGCTGAAAAAAAACGCTGTGTGGGGACAGCAAAAATGAAAACTCATAGACTTTGCTGGGGAAGCAAAGTCATGCAGTTTTGAGGCCAAAAACGCACCCGAAAAACGCGCAAAAACGCCGAGAAAAACGTACCGTGTGCACATAGCCTAACGCTCTCCCAACTGAGCTATTTCTGCTACTTCTGAAGTGGCACCAATGAATAAGGATCTAAATCCCACTGATCACCTGTGGAGAGATCTTAAAATTGCTGTTGGGAGCAGGTGCCTTCAAGTATGAGACCTGGAGCAGTTTACAAAAGAAGAGTCCAAAATGCCAGGTGAGAGCTGTAAGAAGCTTGTTAATGATTATAGGAAGAGATTGATTCCAAAGGGTGTGCAACCAAATATTAAGTTGAGGGGGGGGCAACAATTTTATCTGGCCGATATTTGGAGTTTCGTGTGAAATTATGTCCAATTTCAATTTTTTGTCTTGTTCCAATACACACAAAGGAAATAAACATGTGTATAACAAAAAAAAGTGTAATTGCTATATTTTTCTGGGAGAAATACTTCATTATCCGGAATAATTTGAAGGCTACCAACACTTTCGGCCATGACTGTACGTTGAACCCCTCTTGGAGTTTTAGAAATATATTTGCAGCTTACGACGAGGTGCTGAGGTGCTCTAGGGGTTTTGCATTTTGTTTTACTCCCGCTATTATCCATGTTAAATTAGGTTTAACAAAAGTCTCCACATCCTTCCGAGGAGCCGGTATCTTTATTTATAGCGTATTATAGCTTAGCAGAGTTAATGCTGCTTTAGTCAAATAGCAGTGGGTGTCTCTTTGTTACCTAACAGTACATGGTATCAAAAGCTCATTAGAACAATCTTTGGACTGACTTTGAATACATTGGTTTATACAGAAGGTCAGCCGAGCACAATGGAGCTTATTCTCCAATATAAACCCAGGGTGCAGAGTTTTCTTTACAATTAGAATGCTCCATTAGCTTTAATGTGGGAAACTAAAAGTTGGAAATAAGTTTTGCATACGTGTGTGTTTGAGCGAAACCTTCTATGACCATTGTGCTGAAAGAAAAGCGGAGAGGAGTTTACTATTATTCAGCAACATTTTATAGGATGCATCTAGTAATGGGATAAGTAATCTGATTTCCCGTGACCTATATAGCACCCGAAAAGCTATAGTACTGCACAGCGACTGTAAACTTTCAATAATGGGGCTCGCGAGATATAGTCATTTCATTCTCACATTAATACTAGGGGCTAAAGCGGGCTTTACACGCTGCGACATCGCTAATGCGGAGTCGTTGGGGTCACGGAATTCGTGACGCACATCCGGCCGCATTAGCGATGCCGTTGCGTGTGACACCGATAAGCGATTTTGCATCGTTGCAAAAACGTGCAAAATCGCTAATCGGCGACATGGGGGTCCATTCTCAAATCTCGTTACTGCAGCAGTAACGAGGTTGTTCCTCGTTCCTGCGGCAGCACACATTGCTGCGTGTGACGCCGCAGGAACGAGGAAGCTCCCCTTACCTGCCTCCCGGCCGCTATGAGGAAGGAAGGAGGTGGGCGGGATGTTACTCAGCTCCGCCCCTCCGCTGCTATTGGGCGGCGGTTCAGTGACGTCGCTGTGACGCCGCACGGACCGCCCCCTTAGAAAGGAGGCGGTTCGCCCGTCACAGCGACGTCGCCGGACAGGTATGTATGTGTGACGGCTGTTGTGCGGCACGGGCAGCGATTTGCCCGTGTCGCGCAACAGATGGGGGCGGGTACCCACACTAGCGATATCGGGACCGATATCGCAGTGTGTAAAGTAGCCTTTAGTTAATTAATAAAAAAAAAATCAGTATCAGTATTTTTGGATTGTAGGAAGAACACAAAGTACAGAAGGGAAACCCACACCCAAGCAAACATGGGAAACTAAACCACCAATGGATACCTTTATCCCCTCCAGGGTTGGGTCGTCCTTGTCCATATAGGACAGTCATGATTAGGTACTCTTAGGTCAGCCATACACATTATATGGGTTTCGCCGGACGATGCTTTGGCCAGTTAAAGAATGTACGTCTGGAACACCAATGGTGTGAACAAGGTGCAAGACTCAAAAATATACAACTACACAATAGGATAAAGAGTTGCACACTAGTCACAATGTATAGGGGAATAATGAAAAGCAGAACTGCTATGCGAATACTAGACTGAAAAATACAATGGACTATCTGATAAAAGTGGAAAACATGAAATTACTATATGCATAACTGCTATGAATAATAGGAATGAGAGATGTTTAGCCATTGTATTGATCAATGCAAATGAGGCCCAAACCAAACGCCAAGGTAATCTCTATTTTTGGGGTCCCTAACCTACAGTATGTGTAACCTCACCTGCAGTTAAAATACTTGCTCTGTATGGGAAGCAAAGGACCAAGTTATATATGTGAAACAAAACACATGGCTATGGTTGGCGCAGGGTTCTCAGACAGAAAATGCATACTAATTAAAGAATGATGCTTTGGCCAGTGTCACGTTGGGTGTGGGGAGAGACACCCAGCAAGTGGACTCCAGGGAATAAGGAAGGCTGTAACACAAAGATGGGGGGTGAACCAAGGGCTCCTGCGCTGACCCAGACACTGGGGGGCCCTGCGCTTACCCTCAAACCACTGGAATCTTTAATGGTTAGGAGGTGTGGCCCACCAACGTGCCCCTGTCTCCTAGCCAGACCCTAGGACTAAATCCCCCCACCCACCAATCCACAGGGGAAAACAAAAACAGAAAAGTAACCAGCAAAAGGGGAAAAAGGAAAAACAACAACTTATCTTTAAGAGGGAATCTTCAGAAAACATAGCTACAGAAGTGTGAAGTAACGAGCACACCAGGGCAAGCAACTTCAAGAGTATAACTGTCATGTCCCCACCGGAGTCCGCTCCTGCGACTTCTGCTCCGATCACCAGGTGACGCCGTGTTCCCAGTGTGGATAGTGCTGGTGATGGGAGAGGAGTCGGTGCCCGTGGCTCTGGTGAGCGCAGGCTCCGCTCATCCACTAGGCTGGGTTTCCCTAGAACCTGCAGTACCACTGGCTGACTGGCGGTGGCATGTATCTTCCAGCTGAAATTGCCATCATTCACCTGCAGCCAATGGGAAGGCACCACACCCTTCTTATTCCCCCTCCTGTCTGCTGACCACTGCCAGAGATAGTTCTATTCCTGGTTCCTGTGTTATTTGTATAGTGATTCCTGTGTGCTGATCTCTGCTTGTTTCCTGACTACCCTTCTGCCTGCTGTTTTTGTATCTCGCTGCCCGATCTGGATTTGACCTCTGCTTGTGTACCGCCGCGCTCGGCTGTAGCCGAGCCACTCGGATCCGGGCTCGTTGGTGAGTGGCTCGAGCGCCTCCGGACCCGGGGTCACTTCGCTCTGAAAGGGTGCTGGCGCTACTTAGGGGGGGTGGTAGGTAGGTGTACGGCCGGAGCTGTGTTTGAGTTTGTGACGACACCCACGGGATGTGGTGAAGGTGTAGACACCACCGCTGCGGTTTCTAGGCACCCGGGGGAGATGGTGATGCAGCAAGATGTTAACCCCTCCATGGGTAGGGATGATGGCCCCGGGACCCGTTGGGGAGAAGTAGCTGGGCGGTACGCGGCCAGACAGGACTGTTGTACTCACTGTTATTGACACACACAAGTCTCTGGTAAACAAAGTTGATGGTGGTCGGTGCCCGCAGCCGGCTGCGTCTGGTTCCCCACCCGCTTTGGTGGTCTTTGCCTTTCTCCTGCACCGTGTAGTGTATGTGTAGACAGCCTGTGCTTTAGTGACAGGAGTCCGCTCTCCGGCTGTGTATATGTCGAAGGAGCCCGTTTGCAAGCAGACGCTCACCCGTGGGATCTCTCTGCCTGTGCGGTGGCTTTCTATCCCCCTCGGTGGGCTGTTGTCTTCAGTCGGGACTTGGGTGGGAAAGGACCTATATTCCAGACCGCAATCAGTGAATTAACTCAGTCCAGTGAATTCTGGACCTCGTTTCAGGGTCTGAGTACCCCCTGTGTGCTCCGGTTTTCAGTCGGTTCCCCGGGTCGGTACCGGCGGGCCACTACCCTGTCCCGGTCCACCACGGTTCCACTGAGCCGTCTTCCCGGCTCCTGCAGGCTAAGGCCACCGTATGCCTCCTAGCCAAGGTGTGCGGGCTACGACCCTCACACCTGTCAGTCTGTCACAGGCCTGTACCACAGGCCTGTCCTCCTCCACTGCTCAACACTCAAACTCAACTCAACTCAACTGACTGTTTCCTGCCTCAGGCCCTCTGATTTCCTCGGTGGGCATGGCCAACCACCTAGCTCCACCCCCCTGGTGTGTCCATTAAGCTCTGAGGGAGGTGACTAGAGTTTATGGTTTGGCTGGTGTTACCTTGTGTGAGACTGGTGTTGTGCGGGACGCTATCTGTGACTACCTGGCTAGTCCAGGGCGTCACACTTGTTTTCTGATTATGTCCTTGCCTGCTGATTCTGTCCCTGTTCTGCAATTTCTGGTTTGACCCTGCCTGATGACTACTCTCTCGGACTGCAGCCTTCCACAGTTAGTGATCACCGGGGCCCTGTGTAATTCCAAATCCCTGTATAGGGGTTAAAAGGTTTCAGGGTACTAGGGGTCCTGCTTGGTGAGTGGCTCCCGTTTTGCTTTTCCATTACAGCCCGTCTGAGTCTGTGGATCCAGACAGGCATTACAATAACCCGCACTGGAGAATTGAGAGACCTAACCTTAAAAAGGCCCTTAATTACCAGCTGGAGGAAAGGCTCCTCCAACCTAGCAAGGAACATAAAAAAAAACCTAAATTCAGCTCTTAAAGGGATAGCGTCCATTAATATCTGGACGATTGCCGGGCCGTTATTCACCTGGTCCCAGTAACAGTACCTGAAGGTCCAGACACATCCGTGACAGCCAGTGGTTTAGCCGATAGCAATCTCAGCCAATACTCCCATAAACAGGAGCAATTGCTCGGTTCAGCACTCCTGTGTTATCTATTAGGCTCCCTTCCCATGTCAGTGATTCCGGTACGTATGACACCATTTTCATACGTAACACGAACATATGCAGACACATTAAAATCAATGGGTCTGCGCACACATCGATGTTTTCACAAGGACCGTGTGTCCGTGTGTTCCACATGGAGACAAGTCCGTTTTTTTCCAGCAGCACTGATGTCACATCGACCACACAATGGTGTGATCCGTGTGACACATTCCGGAGAAAACACGTGTCTTTGAAATAACATGAATTTCTATACTCACCTGTCTTCAGCGCTACTGTCCCTTGCTTCCAGGCCATATCATTATGCTCATTGCATATTCACTACACCGTGGACCCGGAAGCAAGTGGGACCGCAGCACCGGAGAAATCAGCATCACGGACAGCAGCCCCGGGGACAGGTGAGTGAAAGGTTCCTGATCTCCGTGTGCTATCCGTGATAGCACACGGAGAACACACGTGTGCCAAAATCACGGCACACAAAAGGCCATACGCACGTTTAACAAGTGTTTTCCACGGACGTGTGAAAGAGGCCTTAGAAAGCCGCCAACTAATGCGTCGGATGGCAGCTTATATCATTGAGAGCAATACGATCAACAGGCCAAAGGTACACAAAAATGATCGACATCTCTCCCGAGGATCAGTCGGACGGTGCCCTTAAACACATTAGACCATTGGCCAAACTCATCAAGAACCGCGGGTTCAGCTTACTTTATTCTAATGTGTATAGGAGCCTATAGATGTTGTTCCTGATCACATTTGAACCTAGGAGCTCAGCGCTGTAAGAAAACCATTGAGCTAGATCGATAAACAATAAATAATCAATATGTATGATCCACTGATTTTTCTATGCTGTAAATAAGGGATCTATATGGCAAATTCCCCAGAAAATGCACAGACAATATCACAGAAGCATTGGATAATAAATTTGGTGGATCTTTATTCCACCTCTCAGTTGACTTACTGTTAGAGCACTTTTATGCTTATAATTTGGGAACACATTGGTACATCCTAAGCTATCTAACATTCCCATGTCAAAGCCATACACCTTTTTTTAGGTGAGGCACAAGCAAAGCCATACACCTTTTTTTAGGTGAGGCACAATGAAAGCCTTAGGCTATGTGCGCACGTTGCGTACAGTTCACTGCAGAACTTTCTGCAGCGATCTGAAGAGCACATGTGCGCTTTAAATCGCTGCAGAAATGTCCGTAGTGAAGCCGATTCCATGCGCTCTGCCTGCAGCTCCTCCCATAGACAGAGCAGGAGCTGCCGGCAAAGCGCACGGAAGAAGTGACATGCCACTTCTTTTTACGCAGCGCTTCGGCAGTAGCTGAAGCGCTGCGCTCTAAAACGCCACGTGCGCACGGCCCCTGCACAATCTCCATAGACTGTGCAGGGGACGCAGGACGCATGCAGTTACGCTGCGCTACAAAGCGCAGCGTAACTGCATGTATTTACGCAACGTGTGCACATAGCCATACTCTTTTTTTTAGGTGAGGCACAAGCAAAGCCATACACCTTTTTTAGGTGACGCACAAGCAAAGCCATACTCCTTTTTTAGGTGAGGCAAAGGAAAGCCATACTCCTTTTTTAGGTGAGGCACAAGCAAAGCTATACACCTTTTTTTTAGGTGAGGCACAAGGAAAGCCATACACCTTTTTAGGTAAGGCAGAAACAAAGCCATACACCTTTTTTAGGTGAGGCACAAGGAAAGCCATTCACCTTTTTTTAGGTGAGGCACAAGCAAAGCCATACACTTTTTTTAGGTGAGGCACAAGCAAAGCCATGCACCTTTTTTTAGGTGAGGCACAAGCAAAGCCATACACTTTTTTTAGGTGAGGCACAAGCAAAGCCATGCACCTTTTTTTACGTGAGGCACAAGAAAAGCCATACACCTTTTTTTAGGTGAGGCAAAAGCAAAGCCATACACCTTTTTTAGGTGAGGCACAAGGAAAGCCATACACCTTTTTTAGGTGAGGCACAAGGAAAGCCATACACCTTTTTTTAGATGAGGCACAAGCAAAGCCATACACCTTTTTTTACGTGAGGCACAAGCAAAGCCATACACCTTTTTTTTAGGAGAGGCACAAGCAAAGCCATACACCTTTTTTAGGTGAGGCACAAGCAAAGCCATACACCTTTTTTAGGTGAGGCACAAGCAAAGCCATACACCTTTTTTTAGGTGAGGCAAAATCAAAGCCATACACCTTTTTTAGGTGAGGCAAAAGCAAAGCCATACACCTTTTTTTTAGGAGAGGCACAAGCAAAGCCATACACCTTTTTTATGTGAGGCACAAGGAGTCATTTAGACAAACAATAAAAAGGTCTAAAAGGAAATATTGAAAATTGTACTAAAATGAGCCAAACGTTGGTGCCCTTTCTGTCAAGGTTAAGTCACAATTACAACCTCTCCCACTTTCAACCTTATATAATATATATATATATATGCGTATATAATCTGTAATTTACAAAGTAAGTTCGCTGCTATGATGGCTTGTAGCAGATTGTCAGCACCTCATGATAAACACATATGCCATGTACAGTATATCTGGCTAAATTGTATTGTTAGCAGCAGAGCTTCAATTTAAAGGGGTGTATGTCATGGGTGGGCTGGATTGCAGGGGGGACCTGAACTGGCTCTCAGATTGGGATCCCTGCATTGACCCTTATCCCAGAGGTACACTTTGAGGTGGTGAGGTTTGGGCCCCCAGCGTGTCCCTGTCTCCTCACCATACCTTGGCCTAACTCCCCCACAGCCCTCACCCCAAAATAACCCCCCTATCTGAAAAGACATGAACAGAGACTTGCTCACTCAGCTGACAACCACAAAGGGAAGACAGTAAAGGCACAGGAGGAAATAAAATATAAGTGAAGAAGTAAGGCATACCAACTGACACTTCCACACCACACAAACAGCAGATCACAGGTCACTAAAAGAGGATCGCAAGGACACCAGCGTTTCACAAGAACATAAGCAGATGCTGTCTTTGGCTATCTCCTGACAAACCCCCCAGCCTTATACATCAGAAGAGTTACACACTGCTCCATATAGGATTAACTCCTGCACGGCTGGGAGCAGAGAAAACAACTCAGCCGACGCCCGGCAGAGCTGAGCAATTTAAGAGAAACCAGGTTGCCTATTGGATTCTGTAATGTGAACAGGGTCCGATGCAGTTGCTGTAATCCGCATGTGCGGATTCAGACAGTGTATCATGATGACCTATTAAATGGGAGCTAAAGTGCAGTACTCGAAGTGTCCACTATGCGATGTAAATGTCCAATGTGATTCTTTCCATTCGTTCCTTAGTTTTGGCCATTGCAGAATCATCTCTCAAGTGATTGGTGAGGGGACTGGGTACCAAACGCCAAGTGATTTATGTCAAATGAATGACCTTTCTTTATGGATAGGTCATGAATGATAAATATTTTGGTTCTGGACAATCCCTATAACTGTAGTTTCTTCTCCTTTGGGACTATCCAAGTTAAAGAAAAAATAGATTTAATTTCTAATCTACAATTGGATTGCTAAAATATATTATCTTACCTTTCTGTCCTGTCCTACATAATAAAATACAAATTCTTACCTCCGTCTCACTATTTGTACAGAGGTAGATTGGTGAAGTGGAAATCTTCCATAACTGCAAACCCGTCCCACCCCCAACAATTCTTACTAAAAAATGGAGAATATCTAAACGATCGGGACTGCTGTATCCGATTCACATTTCTGAAAGTCCAATCACGTTGGGACAACCAGTTAGCATTCTTTTTTTATTTTAGGTGGAATGCCCCTTTAAGCCTAATAAGTAAAATCTATGTACTGATACCTGATCTTCATACATTATGTATATGATAACATTTAATCTTTTCTTACACACCACATTACCATCTGATTGAATGTGTGAGTTTACGGGGTGTATACAAGCTTCACACCTGCGGCTGGTAAGTGTGAAGCTATATACACAAGTGATGATGATGTCACGGCCAGCTGTTCTGTATATAGGCTACACAACACTGATCATAATCCGAGCTAAAAATATTCATATACCTATAACTTGTGCAATAATGCGCTGTAAACTGCATCTGTCATGGTGGAGAACCTTCCAAGGGAAGAACGTCTTTAATTTTGTACCCATGCTATATGCCAATGACCACTAATATGTCAGATCTTTGGTATCTATTCGTGGCACGGGTAAGATTAAGGTCCAGGAATCCACGTTTCCGCACAACTTGCCAAATTTTCACAAGGAATATGTACCGCCCCAGCGTCAGCAGCCGGGCTGCTCGGATCCGGATCGAGGGGTCTCTGGACCCTGGGGGGGATCGTGCGGCTCCTCGAACAAAGGGGGTTATTTACAGGGGATGTGTTAGAGTTCGTGACGCCACCTGTGGTTTGTGGTAATTTTGGGACTAGCACCGCTGCAGTTGGGAGTACCCGGAGATGATGGAGTGGGGCAGCCAGGTGTTTGGACCCTCCACGGATAGGGGGGATGCCCCGAGACTTGGTGATGGCATTGGGGAGGTGCCGTGGGAGGCGCAGGGGCCAACTCTGTACTCACTCAGTCCATACAGCTGACACCGACAACTGGGTAAACCAAAGTTCTGGACACCGCTGCCACTGAGGGGAGCTAGTTCGTGTCCTGTCCCCGATGGTGTTGCCTGGTGATCAGTGACCTGCCTCCTGGCACTAAGTTACGTCTTTGTCGGTCCCGGTAGTACGGCACTAGTCGGGTCCCGCTCCCCAGTATGGCTAACTGTGGGAGCTTGCTCTCAGGGTTCACGCTTGGGATTTTCTGGACCGTATTTGTGGAAAAGTCCTATCCCCCTCGTTGCGCTAGTATCCCGATTTTGGAGCGGGTGGAGAGCGGATCTTGAAGGCTCCATCCTCGTCGGGTAAATTGTCAGGTTGCCTGACGCTACTCCCTGACCTAGGGTCCACGTACCCCGTCGTGCCCTGGTCCCAGTCCGGTGATGGTGCAAGGCCGCCGGCTGTCCTCCTCGACAGTTCTGTGCCCCTTGCCACGATCCCCTGCGACCGGGGGTCCAGCTCCTACTAGGTCCAGACCACCATCTGTCACCTAGTTTCCTCCAAGGAGCCCGGATTCTGACTTCAACCTCCCACTTCAACTCCCTAACTCCAAATGAACTGCTCCGGACACTCCTGACCTCCCCTTACCAACCCCCCAAGTGGGCGACCCTATTCCACTCAGGCCGTCCACTGGCATGTCTGGTGGGTGTGGTGCAGAGTGTACCTAGGACTTTAACTGACTGCTGTTGGCAACACCGTTAGTTGGGGACCCGTAACCAATGAGGATGTGGATACTGTGCAGAAGGGCAGATTGTGCAATACCCTGTGATGACCTGTTAGGCCCGGGCGTCACAAATATTCCATCACTCTACATACTCCATGTTCCATATCGTTTAGCATCATCACAGTTTCAGAAGTCGGTCTTTTTATGCGTACAGTCCAATTTTCATCAATATTCAGTCATTTTTTTTTAGATTTGACGATCAAAGTTACAGCGTTGAAAAAAAAATTAAAAGCTAATTGCAATGTTAAAAATGGCCGGCACAAAGATGGCGTCCATGTTCTGGCTGTAATCCTCTTGCACCTATAGACTTGCATGAGTAATTTTGGTCCTTAAAAGGAATCTGAGTTTTTGGTATGTAATCTGAGAACAGCATGATGTAGGGGCAGAGACCCTGATTCTTGCGATGTGTAGTCAAGAACTGTTACGACTGTTACGTCTCCATCTGCCAGAGGAAATGCTCAATGTACAGGACAGTTCAATAGAATCTGTCAGCAGGTTTTTGCTATGTAATCTGAGTGCAGCATGATGTAGGGGCAAAGACTCTGATTCCAGCAGTGTGTCACTTACTGACTGAGTAGTCGAGAACTGCTACGACTCTACGGGGGAAAGCAAATGCTCATTGCACAGGACAGTTTAAGTAAATTTATCAGCATGTTTTGCTATGTAATCTGAGAGCAGCTTGATGTAGGGGCAGAGACCCTGATTCTTGCAATGTGTCACTTGCTGGCTGTGTAGTCGAGAACTGGTACGACTTCACTTGGCACAGGAAATATTCAATGCACAGGACAGTTCAAGGAAATCTATCAGCAGGTTCTTGTTATGTAATCTGAAACCAGCATGATGTAGGGGCAGAGATCCTGATTCCAGCAGTGTATCACTTGCTGACTGTGTAGTTGAAAACTGTTACAACTCCACGGGGTAAAAGAAATGCTCATTGCACAGGACAGTTCAAGGAAATCTATCAGCAGTTTTTGCTATGTAATCTAAGAGCAGTATGATGTAGGGGCAAAGTACCTGATTCCAGCAGTGTGTAACTTGCTGTGTGTGTAGTCAAAAACTGTTACGACTCCATGTGCCACAGAAAATGCTCAATGTGCAGGACAATTCAAGTGAATATGTCAGCAGGTTTTTGCTATGTAATCTGAGAACAGCATGATGTAGGGGCAGAGATCCTGATTCTAACAATGTGTCACTTGCTGGCTGTGCAGTCGAGAACTGTTGAGAATCCACTTGGCACAGAAAAATGCTCTATGCACAGGACCGTTCAAGGAAATCTGTCAGCATGTTTTTGCTATGTAATCTGAGAGCAGTATGATGTAAGGGCAGAGATACTGATTCTAGCAGTTTGTCATTTGCTGGCTGTGTATTCGAGAACTATTACAACTCCATCTGCCACAGGAAATGCTCAATGCACAGGACAGTTCAAGGAAATCTATCAGCAGCTTTTTGCCATGTAATCAGAGAGGAGCATGTTTCCCGCATTGTGTCACTAACTGGTTTACATGCTGTCATTTTGCTACAATCATTGCTTTCTTTGCTGCAGATCGAGCATAGATCACAGAGTTAAGCCCAATATAACGCGCCCACACCACTGATTAGCAGCATTCTGTCAATGTACATCAGTGTTCCCCAACTCCAATCCCCAAGAGCCACCAACACTGCAATTTTTCAGGATCTCCTTAGTATTACACAGGGAATAATTTAATTATCTGCACAGAGGATGAATCCAAAACCTGTGCAATGCTAACAAATCTGGAAAACCTGCACTGTTGGTGGCTCTTGAGGACTGGAGTTGGATAATTGCTGCTAATCAGTGGTGGGGGTGTGGTTACACATATTAGCCTGACTGGTCTGCGCGTGAGACCTAGTCCTCTAGTGATAATCACCTGCTGATAAAATACAGATTTTTTTGAAACAGTAACTATCTGTCATGTTGCAGGAATCAGGGTCTCAGCCCCTACATCATTTGTTCTAGCAAAAATCTGCTGCCAGATACTTTTTTACTCGGGTCAAAATTGGACATGTATTGATGATTTTCGCGGTGAAAAATGATGTACACGTCAGCCACTCCTATAATGGGTACATGTTGTATCTGTGAACATGGATAGGACACGTACGTGAAAAACAGAAGTCTGAATGAGGCTTAATCGTCAATTTACTTCTTCTCAATTGATCTCTTTAATGTTGACCAAAAAGCCGTAAAAGCTGGTAAAGAATGTAGTCTTTTATGTTAAAGAAAAAAAAAAAGTAGCTCATGGCGGAGAAAGGAGAAGGGACAAAAGAGAGAAAACATATTGTTACACATCTGTCATAACTGGATGTTGTTACCTGTGTGATTTGTTACCATAGCAACAAAGTAATGTGCTTTTAATCTGATATAAGCGTCTATACACACTCGTCTTTAAGGGATTTATTCACCTTTGTATAACTTTTTGCATTTACGTCGGGAAAGTTTCGCAGTGGAGGGGGCGGCCATGACACTTTTATTCCCATACAACATCACTAGAGTAAAGCCAAGCAAGCCACATACAGGGGTTTATCATTAAAAAGAAACTCATTTTGCAATTTAAGCTTGTCTCCACCAACAATCAAAAATTTAGAATTTTGGAAATACCTCTGAAAATTCCCTTCAAATGTGTTATGTGTTAGGCCTCCTTCACATGTCCATGCAAAATGCTAATGTTTTCCATGGTTCGTGATGAAGGTGGGTATGTGTGTGTCCGTGTGTGTGTCTTTGTGTGTGTTTGTGTGTGTCCGTGTGTGTGTCTGTGTGTGTGTGTCTTTGTGTGTGTTTGTGTGTGTCTTTTTGTGTGTTTGTGTGTGTCTGTGTGTGTGTCCATGTGTGTGTCCGTGTGTATGTGTGTGTGTCCGTATGTGTGTGTGTCCGTGTGTGTGTGTGTGTGTCCGTGTGTGTGTGTATCTGTGTGTGTGTCCGTGTGTGTGTCCGTGTGTGTCCGTATGTGTGTGTGTCCGTATGTGTGTGTGTCCATGTGTGTGTCTGTGTGTCCGTGTGTGTCCGTGTGTGTGTGTCCATGTATGGGTGTCCGTGTGTGTGTGTGTGTGTCCGTGTGTGTCAGTGTGTATGTGTGTGTGTGTGTGTGTCCGTATGTATGTGTATGTGTGTCCATGTGTGCAGCGTCAGACTTGCTACTGGAGAAACCATCAGTAATACCAGGCCTGGCTGCGGTTACCTGCATTGAACTCTGGAGCTCTCACCAGGTAAGTATACCAGCTTATGCTGTCCGTGTGATATCCGAATATCTTACGGATAGCACAGGGACAGCGCACACAACACACACACGCAGTGTCGGACTGGCTACCAGTCTGGACTAAACTCGGGGTTTTCAGGACTGAACCGTGAGCGCCGACTGATTCCACAGCGATGGCGGTTCAGTTCATGACAGCTGCGGACAGGCCGGGTTGAACTCCGAAGCTTAGGTGAGGGTGAGAGCTTAGGTGAGAGCTTCAGAGTTCACCCCGGCCTGTCCGCAGTTGCCATGAACTGAACCGCAATCGCTGTGGAATCAGTCGGCGCTCACGGTTCAGTCCTGCAAACCCCGAGTTCAGTCCAGGCTGCACTCCGGAGCTCAGGTGAGAGCTGCGGAGTTCAGTGCAGGTAACCGCAGCCAGGACTGGTATTACTTGAGGTTTCTCCGGTAGCCAGTCCGACTCTACGTGTGTGTGTTGTGTGCGCTGTCCCTGTGCTATCCGTAAGACATTCGGATAGCACACGGACAGCATGAGCTGGTATACTTAACTGGCTCCAGTGCTGCTGCCTCCTGCGCTGTTGTTACTTCCTGGTAAAGTGAATATGCATGAGGTATAATGAGCTGCCTGGAAGTAAGAGCAGAGACAGCAGCTCCGGAGGCAGGTAAGGATAAGAATTGTTTACTTTTATGTCAATTGTGTTTTCTCTGGTACATGTCACATGGATCACATCAGTGTGCGGTCCGTTTGACACCTATGCTGCCGGCAGAAAACGGACATGTTGCCATGTGAAGCACACGGACACGCGTGTGCAAGATCGTATGCGCAGACCCATTGATTTGAATGGGTCTTCGTGTGTCCGTGTGTCCAGTACATGTGATAACGGACGTCATACGTACCGGAGACACAGATGTAATCCACCCCCAAGGTGAATATTATAAAAGGGTTTCTTTATGTTAAAAAGTGCGGCCTGGGTTCTTGTATACAGCATTTTAAAATGGTGCATATAAGAGCCCGGTGGTGGTGACCGCAGCTTATAGTCGCCAAATCTGGTGATAGGTTCCCTTTAAATGGAACCTGTCAGATCATTTATGAGTTCTAATCTACAAGCAGGGGGATGTGTGGCCTAGTAACCCCTTCCTACCCATCCCTGTGTTGTAATGTGTAATGTGAATGTATAAAATGTGTTTTATTACTTATGTGTACCCTATGTAAATGAGCAGGGGCTCTAGCCCCATGGGCGTCGCATCACATTTGCATGTTTTCCATGGTATCAAGCCCCTGTGGGCATGATACCATGGATTTACATCAGCGACATAACCGCCGCTACTTGAGTCCCGCGCATGCGCACTTACCATTCCCACAGCCTTGTTATCTGGGTGCTTGCTTCTCGTCTTCAGAGCGCTCTATGCATGACCGGAACCGCAGGAGTATTCTGAGCATGCGCAGAGCACGTCTGAAGACGAGAAGCAAGCAAGGCTGCGGAAATGATAAGTGCGCATGCACGTGATCTGAAGTAGTGATGGTCATGTCGCTGATGTAAATCCATGGTATCATGCCCACAGGGGCGTGATACCACAGAAAACATGCAAACACCCACAGGGCGATGCGACACTCATGGAGCTAGATTCCCTGCTCATTTACATAGGGTACACATAAGTAATAAAACTCATATTTATACATGCACATTACACATTATTACAATACAGGGATGGGTAGGAAGGGGTTACTAGGCCACACATCACCCTGCCACTAGGTTAGAACACGTAAATGACCTGACAGGTTCCCTTTAACTCCATCTAATATCTCTTCCTTGGCTTTCATTGACTCTATTTACATTTACTCTACCAATCTAACAATCACTGCATTCTTGTGCATGAGCCGTGTGTATAGGGGCCAAATCTGGTGACGGAATCATGTGCTCTGGAACACTTTCCACATCTACTGCATAATCAATCAATAATCAAAGATAATGTTCTCTTCAAACTTATCTTCAGTCACACTGATATATTTGAACTAGGGATGATCGAATACTTCGATTATTCGGCTTCGCGAATATTTTCCGAATACCTCGCCGCTATTCGACTATTCGCGAATATTCGATGCGCAATGTAAGTCTATGGGAAACCCGAATAACAACTATTCGGAACTATTCAGGCTTCCCATAGACTTAAGCGGGCTTTACACGCTGCGACATCGCTCAAGTGATCTCGTTGGGGTCACGGAATTTGTGACGCACATCCGGTTGCTTTAGCGATGCCGTTGCGTGTGACACCTATGAGCGATTTTGCATCATCGCAAAAACGTGCAAAATCGCTCATCGGTGACATAGGGGTCCATTCTCAAATATCGTTACTGCAGCAGTAACGAGGTTGTTCCTCGTTCCTGCGGCAGCACACATCGCTCCGTGTGACACAGGAGGAACCTTTCCTTACCTGCCTCCCGGCCGCTATGCGGAAGGAAGGAGGTGGGCGGGATGTTACGTCCCATTCATCTCCACAACTCCGCTTCTACTGGGCGGGGGTCCAGTGACGTCGCTGTGACGCTGAATGAACTGCCCCCTTAGAAAGGAGGTGGTTCGCAGGTCACAGCAACGTCGCAGGGAAGGTAAGTCCGTGTGACGGGTCCGGGCGATGTTGTGCGACACGGGCAGCGATTTGCCCATGTCGCACAACAGATGGGGGCGGGTACGTACGCTGGCGATATCGGTACCGATATCGCAGTGTGTAAAGTGGCCTTTACACTGCGCATCGAATAGTCGAATAGCGGTGAGGTATTCGGAAAATATTCGCGAAGCCGAATAATTGAACTATTCGATCATCCCTAATTTGAACATGTCCCTACCTGGTGACGTAGATGGTTAAGTAAACTACTTAGTATAAAAACTGAATGTCTAAATCACTAAATATTAAGAAATCTATGATTAGAACATGATCAACTGGTCAGAAACTAAGGACATTGGCACGTGAGTGGCAAGGTCCATGTAGATAACATTGCTTAGCCCAACGAGCTTGTCTTATCACTGCTTTCTACGCATCAGAGACATTAGGTTTAGGTTATAATTTTCTTAAACTCACCTCCCAGCACAGCAGACAGTAGAATATGAGTGCCATACTTCTTTATCAAGTTCTCTGTGATTTGCGCTGAGGATGGTCTTCTCCCCAACTGACGGATGTTCCGGACAAATTCTGGAGCGAGGGTTAGGTTAGGAAATTCCTTACTTTCCAGTGCCATATTCTTCACTTTCCAGCGACCAAACTCCCTGGGAAGAATATTCAAGAGTAAATGCATCTAATAAAAAGAAATTACATTTCATTCACTCTACATAAAGCTGATTGTTCTTCCTATTTGCATTATCTAACAGATGGAAGAGCCATACCATTTCCCAGCAGTAGACGCTGATGGAGCGGTGCCTCTAATGGACCATTATTACGGAGGACTTTAATGTGTTTTTAAACCAATTTTCCAACTAATATGCATTTTCTTATTAACCTAAAATGTAGCTACAATTTCATGCCCTCATATCATAAAGCAGCATAGACTTTACATACAAGCACTCACCTGCAATTAGACACAGCAGGAAAATTCACGGTGAAGTGCCAAGATGGCCACCGGAAAATCAAAGTGTGCAGTATCGAAAAGTACATCGTGTTTCATAAGTATTGGTTCATTAAATATGATCAAATTATAATGCCTGAGAAAATGACCACGAGGTGATGCCAAAGATTTGCCTTTCTTGGCCTTCAACATTTTAATGACTGTTCGTACAATGGTCAAACTAATTTAAGGGAACCTGTCACCAGATTTGTCCCTTATAAGTTGCGGCCACCACCAGTAGGACCTTATATACAGTATTCTAGAAAGCTGTACCAGGTACTTATGGGCACTTATATTTTATTATACTCACCTGCCGGGTGGTCGGGTCTGTTGGGCATCGCTGGCCTAGGTCCGGCACCTCCTGTCTTCCTTTCATTGCCGTCCTCCTTCCCAGCTCTGTGTGGATGATGCATCCTACATCATCCACACAGAGGTCTCCACTGCGCGCCTGTGCGTATGCAATTCTCTCTGCCCTGCTGAGGGCAGATCAAAGTATTGTAGTGCGCATGCGCAGGCGGTCTTTGACCTTCCCCCACACCTGCACATTACAATACTTTGCTCTGCCCACAGCAGTGCAGAGAAAAGTGTGTGTGTGCAGGAGCGCAATGGAGACCTATGTGTGGATGATGTAGCATATGTCATTGTTACGGCTGTCTGCATTATGAGACTAGTCTTTTAGCAGTTGTAGGGTTACTGTCAGCATTCCTTGTCAGCAAGCAAGCTAATTACCAGCTCTGGTGTTTCTGGTTTGGGACCACTCACAGTCCCTTGATATACCCTCTCTTCCAGCAGAGAGGGACAGTTATTCTCTTTGCCATTTGGATGCTTGGTCAGGAGGTGTAAGGCGCTGCTGATAATCATTTGTTAAAGTTGCTGTAGTGGCTGAAGTCTTGGTGCTAACTGCAGCAGTCTATTGTTATGTTCCCCCCTGTGTGTCTTCCTTTCCTGGTGTGTTGTTTCAGTACAGTCGTAGGACTAGTGATCCTTACCTACCCGCACTCTAGCCAGTGACCATGGTAGGGAATTTTCAGGGCTTCATATTTCTGCTCGGCAACAGGTGAGGAACCTGTATAGCAGGGGTCAGGAACCTATCGCTCATGAGCCAGATGTGGTTGTTTGATGGCTGCATCTGGCTCGCAAACAAAATCTTACGGTTTGTAAAATGCACTTTTTTCCCCCAAAACTGGGGGGAAATGGGGGTGCATCTTACAAACCGCATATGGCTTACCAGGGCGGCAGTAGTGACGCAGGGTCCGTGATACTGGGGGCTCGTGGGGTGTTGCGGTGGGCACCATTGATCTATGGGCTGCAATGAATCTCCCACTGTTGACAAGATCGACTTCAAGAAAATAGCTGTGGAGGAGGTGCATGCACAGAAGGGACTCCGCGGCCATTTTCTTGAAGTCCATCGCATCGATCTGCACATGCGCCCGCCATTTTCTTGAAGACGATCTGGTCAACTTGCAGGAGATTGAAAGCAACACGCTGACAGATCAATGGCACCCACCGCCGTGACACTTCACGAGCCCGTTGCAGTATCGCCGACATTCCACACACTGACCCTCCTGAGTCCCGACACACCCTGTTCCGTGCCCGCAGCATTGCTCACCCTGTCTCTTGTAACCTTCTGAGCTGCTCCACCACCTCCGCTCCCCCCCTGGTGAGTATGGCTCTCACGGAATTGTATTTTAAAATATGTAGCGTTCATGGCTCTCTCAGCCAAAAAAGTTCCCAGAATGGCCTGGGCTCTTATATACAGTGTTCTGGAATGCTGTATATAAGGGTTCACTGGTGGTGGCCGCAGCTTTTAAGGGTCACATCTAGTGACAGGATCCCTTTAAGAGGGATCTGAAGTGTCATCAAACTTTCCTTAGAAATCTTCTATGACCTTTTATAAAGTAAAAATAAAAATGATGCTACTTTCTGTCTCCTTCCAGTTGTTGATGTGACTAAAGAAAAAGTGCAAAGTTTAGGTCAGGAGAGACGGATGGTTTCCCACTGTGCTTACTAAAGTATTTTTTTGCCACCTACTGTAAAAAAATGCAGCCGCTATGGGAATAATTGATCTCTATGACAACCTTTACTTTCTGCCCACACAGCGCTGTACTAGAAAGTACAAACATCTTTTGACATGTTTATTTTCTGGCCCAAAAAAAGTTATTGCCATGACATGTCACAAGTAACCCCATATATTGGGATCGACTTGAAAAAAACATTACTGGTTCCAGTAATTTATGGAGTGATGAGTTCATGTGGCACCAAGTTAGACCCTTGACCCCAAAAGTGGAATGTCATACTGCTCATGATCAGACACCCCATACTTTGCACTGACGAGGGGCAAGCACCCCGAAACACCTTGTCTGCAAATTGGGATTCTGATCTGGCATATATATCCTAAGTTATATGTAAAGGATTGTTAAAAATCCACATTTAACTTTTAGGATCGCTACTTCCAATAGGTGGCGCTGCGCTAGAGTTTGTCTCCTGTCCAGGAGAGACAATTTGAATACTGCTCATGAGTGTTGGAATGCATCGCCTATCCAAAATGCCATCAATCTCCTCTTACTCCTCAACATATTAGCGCAAGGAAACTTGAAAGCCATGCTACTTGCATTTTTTAAATTTCCAGAGAAGCATTGCATGGCTTATAAGTCTCCTTACGCCAATATGACAGTCCCAACAAGAACAAATGGTACCCAATAATCACTCTGGAAGAGGACTTTTACCTTTTTGTCTGATTTGGCAGGGTGAAAGTCCTCTTACAGGGTTATTAATGGGTACCATTTTTACTTGTGGGGACTGTCATATAGTCATGAAGAGACTTATAAGCCATGCAATGCTCCTCTGAGAATTTCAAGTTTCCTTGAGCCAATAAGTTAAGGATTAAGAGGAGATTGATGTTTTCTGGTTGACCGCGCTGTTGTTCCACACTATGGTAGTATGTAATAGTAGCTTTATTATTACACTAGACTACATACAATTTTTTTTAAAAGGAGTTTGGTACTTGAAGCACATAATAAAGTTATTATTAACTCCTTCACCCCAAGACGATTTTCCGTTTTTCATTTTCATTTTTTCCTCCCCTTCTTTCGAGAGCCATAACTTTTTTATTTTTTTCCATCAACATAGCCATATGAGGGCTTATTCTTTTGCGGAACGAGTTGTACTTTTGAATGACACCATTCATGTTACCATATAGTGTAGTGGAAAATGGGAAGAGCCAGGGTAAAGTGCCAAAATTGGTGCATCTAACGTGATGCGCTATTTTGGTGTGGCTGCTGACTGATATTTGTAGGCTGGGGAGGGCCAAATAACCATGCACCTTCCAAGCCTGACAATACCAGCCCCCAGCTGTCTGCTTTATCTTGGTGATTATGAAACATAAGGGGGACCTTACGCCATTTTTTTTAAATGATTTATTTTTTATGTTGAACAAGGCAAAAAACACCCTTTAGTTCCACATGAAAGGCACTATAGCATGTAAGTGTAAAAACCCTACTCTAATATAAGCTGTCACCCCCATCAGCTCTTCCTGAACTGAATCTAGAGGACAGTGGGCCGAGTATCACGTTACCGGGTCGTATATATGACCCCATGATGTGATGCGGCCGGCCAACAAAAGTAATGCAATTTCAAACATGGCTATGGCATTAGTGTGTATGGCAGGCAAATCGCCACATGCTTATTGGCTAACAGCCGCAAAATATGCGGGGCAGGGACTCGAGCATCCCACTTGAGCACTTACAATATTCAATCAAATATCAATCATCTCGAGCACCCCACTGCTCAATCGAGTAATGAGCAGTGGCAAGCACGCTCGCTCATCACTAACAGAAAACCTGATACAGCGATGTGTCACTTACTGGGCTGTTTGTTGCAGTTTTGATAAAACGATAGTTTTATCACCAAGAGATTATCACTGTAGGACTAGTAAACCTGCTGCAATGTAGTCCTCCATGTTCATGAGCTCTGTATAACCCTGCCCCACCACATTTCTGACTATGCACAGCGTATGCAAAAAACTGTCAGTGTGTCATGATGGGAGAGTTCAGCGTGAGCCAAAACACTCAAGAGGGGTAGCACCATGACAAACAAGGAGTACACCGGGGACACTTTAATGCTAGTGAGAGGGAAGATGGATACCTCCTCAACTTACCTGCTGCTGTACCCTACACTACTAGCCAGTCCATATACAGGTTCCTCACATGTCACATACCGAGCAGAAACCTGAAGCTCTGAGATGACCCTACAATAGTACCTGGCTAGAGAGTAGACAGATGAAGGACGCTAGTCCCACTGCTGCACTGAAATAACAAACCATGGAAGGAAGACAGACGGGGGGAACACAACAACAGACTGCTGCAGTCAGCACCAAGACTGAAGCCACCACAGCAACTACAACAGACTGTTATCAGCAGCTCCTTCCACCTCCAAGACCAGCATCCAAATGGCAAAGAGAATATCCGGCACCCTCTGGTGGTAGCAGAGGGTATATAAAGGGACTGGGAGTGGTCCCAAACTGGAAACACCAGAACAGGTAAATAGCCTGCTTGCTGGCAAGGAATATTAACCTTAACCCCACAACTGCCAAAAGAAAGGAACACATGTTTAATATTGAGAGTCAAGAATGGAAAATGACTCTCATGTCCTGAATATCTCACTAGTCTCATAATGCAGAGAGACAACCGTGACACATCGTGGGGATGGGGCTGCACAGAGCTCAGCATTCATAGAACTAGCAGAAGTGCAGCAAAGGAAAGTATTTAGTCAAAACTTTAGCAACCTTTAAAGTAAGTGATACAACCCTGCAATCAGGGTCTCTGCCTCTACATCATGCTGCTGTGAAATGAAGTAGTAAAAACCTTGTGACAGATTCCATTTACAAGTGTTGCCCTGCCATGTGCTGATCTTTGTATTCAATCATTTAATTCACATTGGCTATGAAGGTAACATTTATTATATCTTCAAGGACCTTTGGAAACTGGAATTTGTACAAATAAATGTTTTCTCAGTATGTATTATGTAGATATGTGTCTTTATTTACATAGTCTAGACTAAGGCGGAGAGCAAAACATGGCAAGAAAGAGAAGAGGCACTCAAGATGAGACCTCGAGTGACTACTCACAAAGACAATGCCTGCTGAAAATAAAATCACACCGAGGGTTCGCACACATCTGCGTGGAAAAAACACATTGCACTCACATCAATGTTAATCAATGAGTCAGATAGATATAGATAGATAGATGGATGGATGGATGGATGGATGGATGGATGGATGGATGGATGGATGGATGGATGGATGGATGGATGGATGGATGGATGGATGGATGGATGGATAGATGGATGGATAGATAGATAGATAGATAGATAGAGGGATAGATAGATAGATAGATAGATAGATAGATAGAGGGATAGATAGATAGATAGATAGATAGATAGATAGATAGATAGATAATAGATAGATAGATAGATAGATAGATAGATAGAGGGATAGATAGATAGATAGATAGATAGATAGAGGGATAGATAGATAGATAGATAGATAGATAGATAGATAGATAGATAGATAGATAGAGGGATAGATAGATAGATAGATAGATAGATAGATAGATAGATAGATAGATAGATAGATAGATAGATAGAGGGATAGATAGATAGATAGATAGATAGATAATAGATAGATAGATAGATAGATAGAGGGATAGATAGATAGAGGGATATATAGATAGATAGATAGATAGATAGATAGATAATAGATATAGATAGATAGATAGATAGATAGATAGATAGATAATAGATAGATAGATAGATAGATAGATAGATAGAGGGATAGATAGATAGATAGATAGATAGAGGGATATATAGATAGATAGATAGATAGATAGATAGATAGATAGATAGATAGATGGATGGATGGATGAATGGATGGATGGATAGATAGTTAGATAGATAATATAGATAGATAGCTAGATAGGTATAGAGGGATAGATAGACAGACAGATATAGATAGATAGATAGATAGATAGATAGATAGATAGATAGATAGATAGATACATAGATAGATAGAGGGATATATAGATAGATAGATAGATAGATAGATAATATAGATAGATAGATAGATAGATAGATAGATAGATAGATAGATAGATAGATGGATAGATAGAGGGATAGATAGATAGATAGATAGACAGATATAGATGGATAGATAGATAGATAGATAGATAGATAGGTAGATAGATAGATAGATAGATAGATAGGTAGATAGATAGATAATAGATAGATAGATAGAGGGATAGATAGGTGGATAGATAGATAAATAGATAGATAGATAATAGATAGATAGATAGATACATGGATAGATAGATAGATAGAGATAGATAGATAGATAGATAGATAGATAGATAGATAATAGATAGATAGATAGATAAATAATAGATAGATAGATAGATAATAGATAGATAGATAGATAGATACAAACAGTTGAAACCAGGTTTTTCCCTCCGCTCTCTATAAAGTCACATCTGCAGGTTTTTCTCACTATGACATGAAATCAGAATAAACCTTTCCCGTTTTCGGTCAATTAGGAACCAAAATTATTTATATTTACCAAATGTCAAAATGATGAGAGCGAGAGAATGTTTTAAGGCATTTTTATTTCTTTTTAACAGAAATCCCCAAAAAACTCTATTCTAATAGAAACCTTGTAAGAAGATGGACATACTCCTCCTTGAAGACATGAGTATTTTTGAAGTGTATAATGTACATTGTGACATGTGTTGTTACTGACAGATTGTATCCAGCTTTACAGTAGGGAGAGTTAGAGTTAATGTTTGGGATTAGCCCAGAGTGGGAGGGGCTATAGTGAAGGGACAGAGACAGTTTCCTGTTATCCTGTCAGGAGGTTAGAGAGGGCCTAGTGTGAAGTAAGAGCAGACCTGTGGTCTGACTAGTGAGCGGAGCCGCATGACGTGGGTGTCCCTAATGTGAGAGGAGACTTGGACAATAGATCCAAAGGGAAAGAGAGAGAATGGACTAAAAGGCAGAGTGATTTACTGGAGACGGGTCCTGGAATGAGACATCTAGCAGTATGGCCCCGAGTTTATAACTAAGGGAGGTAATGGGCCAGGGCGGAAGAGAAAACATCAGATGGAGAGAGTGTGCTGGGAGAGAGTTCCGTAAGCATGAGAAATACAGAACTTAAGTACCGGCCATATTGGCAAACCTGGTCCTTTTAGAAGGAAGATGAAGGGGAACCGCAAGTTGAGAATAGAACTCTCACTAACTGGATTGTATTATCTTGCTGGGGTGTGGTTGTAGGGGGGTGCAACCACTACTAAGGATGTTCCTTTACTGTGACTTTAAGACTTTGTTGTACTGCAGAGCACAATGGAATGGCCTGCATCTCCCCTGCTGTTGTGTGATTGTTTGGTCTGTCCCGAGAAAAATGCAGGGAGAAGGAGAAAGTGGCAGACAGTGTGAGAGAGTTCCAGGACGTGCAGAGGGATGCACACAGGAGAGTCAGTATCCGGCCTGCTAGAAGACCTCGCCTGATGAGCCCAGCTGCCCGGTGAATCCTCCAGTCCTGCGGACAGTGTTGTGAGTGTACGCCTGGTGGTAATGGTTAGGGAACCATAATAGGCCTCTGTAGTCATAGTGTGTTATGGCACGGTCCCTTTAGGGGAGGAGACCAGTTAGGATAAAGGACAGAGCAGGATTGTTTAATGTTGAATATATCATATCGCTGTACTGCTGTTAAAACTATATTGTATGTTGTACTAGCTGTGGCAACCTACGATAACACTTACCCAGCTATATGATTCTCCATGTTAATACGAGTGTGTAGATAACAAAGACGTATAGTTTTCTTCTTATTTAAGTGGCGGAAAAAAAAAATCGGTAATGTGTAAAAAAATGTAAATTTGTTTTTGCGAATCAACATCAAAGGCAGGAACACAACATAAGACGTAGCAGTACCCCATATGTCGTGCAGCGGTTAAATATACATTTCTAAGGGTGAAGTTTAAGCGATGAATGAATGATTGATCATACAACCAGTAATACATGATGTCGTCATCTGGGAGACGTCCGCCATGTTTTATACAATGATCTTTCTGTTAATGACCCTTCTCAAGACATTCCCAGAAAGATCCTTCATCTTCCTCCCAATTGTTATGACAATGTATAGGCAAGTTCAATGACTGTAAGGGCCAAACTGTGTATTGCAGCATCGGTAATATGAAGATTCAGTCTTTGGTTGCGCAAACAAAAATTTACAGGAGAAAACACCATGTCATGGGAATATTCTTCCCTCCAAGCATTCGGAAGGAAACATGGGTAATACAATTCCATACGGAGACACCATCTGGCAGCACATGGAGTGTCTACAGCTGTGCAGTTGAGAATTGTTGAGGCTCCATGTGACGCAGGACATGCTCAATGCATGGGAGAGTTCATGGCAATTTGTCACCAGGTTTTTTCTATGGAAACTAAGAACAGTATGGTGTAGAGGCTGAGACCTTTAATCTGGAGATGTGTCACTTTGTCATTTTGATACAAACACTGTTTTCTCTGCTCTGAATGCTGACCTCTGTATAACCCCACCCATACCACTGATTGGCAGCTTTATGTGTACACTGTGCCTAGGCAGAAAGCTGCCAATCAGTGGTGGAAATGGTGTTATACAGAATATGACTAGGACGCACGAGACTTCCAGTCCGGTAGCGATAATCTTCTGCTGATAAAAAACTGATTTTACTGAAACAGCAACACACAGACCAGTAAACCTCAGCCTCTACAACAGGGGTCGGGAACCTTTTTGGCTGAGAGAGCCATGAACACCACATATTTTAAAATGTAATTCCATGAGAGCCATACTCCCCAGGGGGGAGCGGCGGTGGTGAAGTGGTTCAGAAGGACCTAGGAGGCAGGGTAAGCAATGCTGCGGGCACGGAGGAGGGGGTATCACGGCTCAAGAGGGTCAGTGTGTTAAGGGTCGGTGATACTGCTGCGGGCTCATAGGGTGTCACGCCAACGGGCGCCATTGCTCTGCCGGCGTGCTGCTTTGAATCTCCCGCAGTTGACAAGATCGACTTCAAGAAAATGGCTGCGGTGGATGCGCAGATCGATGCGATGGACTTCAAGAAAATGGCCGCGGAGTCCTATCTGCACATGCACCACTTCAGTGGCCATTTTCTTGAAGCCGATCCCATCAAATGCGGGCGATTCAATGCAATCCACAGTCTGCCGCGGCACGAGCCCGCAGTATCGCCGACTCTGCGCCACCACTGTTGCCCTGGTAGGCCATATGCAGTTTATAAGACGCACCACCATTTTCCCCCAGTTTTCGGGGAAAAAAAGTGTGTCTTACAAACTGGAAAATAGGTTATTTTTTTTAATGAAGATTTGTCTGCGAACCAGATGCAGCCATCAAAAGAGCATCTGGCGCGCGAGTGATAGGTTCCCGGCCCCTGCTCTACATCTAGCTGCTCACAGATTACAATAGATAGTAAACACCTGCTCTCAAATTCCCTATCAGGCATAATTATGCATAGGTTGGTGAGTCGTACCCCTCTTTGTTGGGTGGCTACTTAACTTATGAATTACCAATAGCCGGTCGTGAGTTACCTCACTGTTACTCTTCTTTGCAAATGATCAATGTGTTTATTTATTAAAGGGAACCTGTCAAGTCCAATATGCACCCAGGACCACGAGCAGTTCTAGATGTATATTGCTAATCCCTGCCTAACTGTCCCTGTATCTAGTAGCATAGATAAAGAAATCTTTAGAAAAAGTATTTCTAAAGATCCTTTATGCTCGTACCCGCCCATAATCTTGCGACCGGCGCAACTACATCGCCGCAGGCGCAAGATTATGGGCGGGTACAAGGATGACGCTGGTGAGATCATACACAACGCTGCCCGTAATCTTGCGCCTGCGCAACTTCATCACCGGCGCTCGTGCTAGGGAAAATTTATGCTCAGCCCCGCGATAGGGGCACAGAGAAATGCACCTGCGCGAGACTCCAGCAGCGTGATCCATGTAAATCATGACTGGGGGACGGCGAACAGCGGCAGGAGGGGGGACAGGAGCCGAATTAGGCTATGTGCCCACAGGAGCTTGCTCCTGCAGATTTTGCCGCAGAAAACCTGCGGCTTTATCTGGATTTTCTAGATAAATCCGCAGGTTTTAGCAAGTACAGACACTCCCCATGTTATCTTATTGGACATGGGGAGTGTCTGTGTCCACGCTGCGGATACGTGCGGCTGGAGAATATGCTGCGAATGTCCCGCAGCCGCACATAACTGCATGTCAACTATTCTTGCGGATTTACCTGCGGAAATCTGCCTTGGTCCCATACTTATCTACCTTGATAGCAGACACCCGAGTCACTTTCTTCCCGTGCAGAGGCCGGCAGTGGAGCTAGGAGCAGGAAGGAGGAGGTGGGCGGGGCCTGCACAAGCTCCGGTCACGTGACAGCTGGAGCTAGTTCAGGCCCGCCCACCTTCTCCTGCACAGTGCAGACACGGCCGGAGACGGAGAGAAGTGCTGCATGATGCAGGACATTCCGCAATAAAACCGCAGCATTGAAACAGACAAAGTTGTGCTGCGGTTTTCTGGGAGCTCCTGCGGATATAACCGCAGGACACTTTCCCCGTGGGCACATAGCCTTAGAGCCCATCCATCTGGCCAACCAAACTCATTTGCATAGGAAATGGTAAGATTTTATAAAGTTCTTTTAGGGGACTACAAGGGGGGCCAGCAACAAGGTGCACCTTCCTACAATGCCGCCCAGGAGCTGCAGAAGGAGATATTTTTAGTTTAATAGGGAAAAATCTAGTGACAGGTTCCCTTTAAAGGGTTATCTATCAATAGTGAAGAAGGACTCCAGATGGCAAAGAACCAATAAAGAACAAATCAACACAGGAATGCACAAAATCCTCATCATTATTGTTAATACGCTATGCTGCATTTCTGGAATGTTGCTCTAAAGGAGTTCTTCGTTGTTGAGGACACAGCCTTAGGGGCACTTTGCACACTATGACATCGCAAGCCGATGCTTGGGATGCTGAGCGCGATAGTCCCCGCCCCCGTCGCAGTTGCGATATCTTGGTGATAGCTGCCGTAGCGAACATTATCGCTACGGCCGCTTCACATGTACTCACCTGCCCTGCGACGTCGTTCTGGCCGGCGACCCGCTTCCATATTAAGGGGTATTAAGGGGGCGGGTCGTGCGGCGTCATAGCGATGTCACACGGCAGGCGGCCAATAAAAGCGGAGGGGTAGAGATGAGCGGGACGTAAACATCCCGCCCACCTCCTTCCTTCCGCATAGCCGGCATGAGCCGCAGGACGCAGGTAGGAGATGTTCCTCGCTCCTGCGGCTTCACACACAGCGATGTTTGCTGACGCAGGAACGAGGAACAACATCGTAAGATCGGTCATTTCCAAATTATGGAAATTACTGACGCTACACCGATAATAGGATTACGATGATTTTGCGCTCGTTAATTGTATCAAAAAGGGTTTGTGTGACGCCCTGGGCAAGCCAGGGGTCACAGGTAATGACATCACCACACCCTACACCCCGGTTAGGTACACCTAAGCTAGACCAGAAACCCTTGTTGCCTTCCTCCAGGGGCTGATGTCCACACCAGGGGGTGGAGCCAGGCGGTTGGTCTCCACCCACCAAGGAGTTCACAGTCCTGGAGGAGGGAAAACTGGCAGATTAGTGTTGGAGGAGGAAGTGAGAGGAGTTGAGTGGTAGAGGAGCAAGTGGAAGGAGAAAAAGTGACAGTTTGAGAGCCTGAAGTTAGTCCGGGTGTGTGCCCCGGACTGAGACAGCAAGGTTAGCAAACAGCGGTGACCGTCTGCAGGAGTGGCCTATCGGAGTTGCCGTGAGGACCGTGGACGGGTGGTGGCCCGGCGGTACCGGACCGGTATACAAGGAGAAGCCAGCACAATTGGCAGGGGCCTTTCGGATCCCGGCAAGGCTAGGAGTCGCCGTGAATTTGCCAAATCCGTCAGTGAAGGGGACCCCCGGGTCTCCAAACAACTAAGTCCCGATTGAAGGCAACAGTCCAACCGTATGAGAGAGACACCGCCACCGCCAAGGCACCAGTTTCTCAGGGCCAGCGCCTGCGGGCAAAGAGGGGCTCCTCCGGCCCATATCCAAGTTGGGGAGCGGGTTACCGGTGGGAATCCATCGCTACCAACATTGAACACAGGTGCAGGGAAAGAGACAGTCACCGTTAACTACCGGAGAAAAGCAACAGCAGCCGTCCGTGGGAATCGTCTTTCCAGCCGTGTGTTTTACCGAGAACTGTGTCAACGTCTCAGGCTGAGTGAGTACCACCGTGCTGTGCGGCACAGCGCTGCCCCCGCGACCCTGCACCTCACCAGGCCCCGCACCCGGCCTGCCATCCATCCCTACCCCATCACTGGGCCCCGGGACAATCAATCCCCTACCCACGGAGGGGAGAAATAACAACAAAGCTGCTCCCTGTCACCGCTCCCGGGATCCCCATACAGAGCAGCGGTGGTGTCCACATAATCACCACAACCGTGGGTGGCGTCACGGACAATAAATCCCCAAAACCAATCCCCCTTTTCACTCACGGGCGAGGAGCGCCGCTCGAGTCCCTGGGATCCGGCACATCGCTCGAGCCACCGAGCAGCAGAGGCCGCAGCAGCAGCGGCAGCCGGATCCGAGCAGAGAGAGCGCAGCGTCCCCTCCTCCGCCCGCGACATTTGCACACTACGATATCGACTGCGACGCCGGATGTGCATCACTTTCAATTTGACCCCACCGACATCGCACCTGCAATGTCGTAGTGTGCAAAGTACCCCTTAGGTTAGGTCATTATCAGATTGGTGGTGTTCACTGTCTGAGGGTGATCCGTTGTGGTACCGTGTGCTGGACCTCACTGAGCTGATACTGATGACATAACTGAAGGCTATGTCATAAATATCATATGACCAGAGAACCCCTTTACGTTCCACACTTGCGCATAAAGACACAGTTTCCGTTATGCTCCATACAGTGGTGTAACTTGAAGCTCGTGGGCCCCATTACAAAAGCTCTACAATATTAATGGTCTTTTGGGCCTCCAAGGCTCCAGGGTCCAGCTGCAATTGCAACCCCTGCACCTATTATAGTTATGCCCCGGGCTCCATAGTATAGATCCCTTCAATGATCACTTAAATATGACTCATCCAACATTCACAATCAGATTGTAGGGCAAATTTCAATCTTTGACGTTGATAAAACGAAATGATAATCACGGATGATATAGATTTATAACATATAGGAGAGATTGATTGATAAGGAAGATGGGCAATGACATTTCAAAAGACTGATTGATAAGAAAAGAAGGAACATTGATTATGAGACATGAATGAGATTGATTAGCTGATAAGGAAATTTTAAAATATTTGTAGCCATCCTGCAGATAGATTCATACATTATACACATGCATTGATTCACTGGCGGACACAGACAGAAAAGGGCCCCTGTGCAAGAACAGTATATGGGCCCTTTGCAGCCTTTTAGCTCATCATAATGCACAATTCCACCTACCTTGAAGAGGAAATTGGGCCCCCTTACCTCTTGGGCCCCTGTGCTGCTGCACCAATGATATGGGCGCCCCTGCATGGATTTGAAGAGCAATTGCAGCAGGGATGAGTTGCCGCCGCAGAAAATCACAAGTGTGGCGCCCCTGAGACACCAGGTTGCCACAGGGTAATGCATCTCCTGGAGGTGTGATACCCATCCTGGATTCTAAGGACTCCTGTGTCGGTAAAAGCCACTAATAACACACCAGCACCATCAGGTAGACAATACACCCCGACATCAGACTGGGAGACTGCCTAGCAACAGATGACAGGGATGGGCACTCATTGGTTAAATGGGGCATCCAATCTGTGGGGGGAGACCCAGCAGGGAACAGTGGTGTGGTAGATGGGAGCTGGCAGGGCTCGAAGCTGCTTGAGTACCTGTGTGAAGCTTGGGGCTGGTAACTGAGTTCAGCCCAGGTTCTGTCTGTTAACCGCTGGTGAAACTAAAGGTGCAGGAAGGGTTCATCTCACACGGTACCGGCACGGGAGTCTGAGAAGAAGGGATTCCCTGGAGTCCACCTTGGTAGAAGACAGTAACAGGCGGCTAAGGGTACTTTCACACTTGCGTTATTTACCTTTTGGTGCAATCCACTCTTTTGGAAAACAGCGGAATCCGTTAACGGATTCCGCTGTTTCCCATAGACTTGTATGGATGACAGATTGTGCCAAAAGTATCTGCGTTGCTTCCGCTGGCCGACGCTGCGTTGCTTCCGCCGGGCGGAAGGAACGCAGCATGTAACGTTTTTTTGAGCAGCGGAAACCTTTATTTTTCACTGCGCATGCTCATTTTTTTTTTTATTTTTTTTTTTAATCACAGAAACTTTATTTTGTCTCTCGGCGGCCGAACGTTCAGCTGATCGGCCGGCAGCCGGCTATTGAGAGCGCTCACCTGAGCGTCCGGCTATTGAGAGCGATCAGCTGATCGCCCGGCGGCCAGCTATTGAGAGCGCTCAGCTGATCGCCTGGCAGCCGGCTATTGAGAGCGCTCAGCTGATCGCCTGGCGGCTGGTTATTGAGCGCTCAGCTGATCGCCCGGCGGCCGGTTATTGAGAATGCTCAGCTGATCACCCGGCAGCTGGCTATTGAGAGCGCTCAGCTGATCGCCTGGCAGCCGGCTATTGAGAGCGCTCAGCTGATCGCCTGGCGGCCGGTTATTGAGCGCTCAGCTGATCGCCTGGCGGCCGGTTATTGAGAATGCTCAGCTGATCGCCCGGCAGCTGGCTATTGAGAGCGCTCAGCTGATCGCCCGGCAGCCGGCTATTGAGACTGCTCAGCTGATCGCCTGGTGGCCGGTTATTGAGAGCGCTCAGCTGATCGCCCGGCAGCTGGCTATTGAGACCGCTCAGCTGATCGGCCGGCAGCCGGCTATTGAGAGCGCTCAGCTGATTGAGAGCCGCCGGGTGATCAGCTGAGCGCTCTCACATGCCGGCTTAATGATGTAAGTGCTATAATAACGGAGTATGATGACTCATCCACGAAACACACTGAACACAATTCGCAACAGCTTCATCTGGGGTTAAGAAAAAAAAAATGTGCCCCAAAATAATGGAATAAAAAGATAAGGTAAATCATATGAACCCCAAAATAGTGATGAGAAAAAACTTGTACCACCTAAAAACCAGCTGATGCAACTCTATCGAGATAGCACTTGGAAGGTGAGGAGGAGAAATTGAAAGTCTCAAGAGGGATCACTGGGGTCTCTGTTGGCCATTGGCCTGCATAAATCTGGACTATCACTGATCTCAAGAACATGACTATGTAATTGACTCGTCCACCCCAGGGCTATGGGACACCCGGTGCCGAGCCGGACTAGTCCGGTGGTGGTCAGTGGTGGCTGGGCCCGGCTCCGTGGCCCTGGTGGGTGTCAGTAAAATATGTGGCTTGAATTAAAGTTTGTGTTCGTGACGCCACCTGTGGTATGCGGCTATTAAGCTGCCGCTGCTGTGTGAGGCCACCGGGATGATGTTATGGCAGCAATGGTGGGACTGCTCCCCACAGGTGGAGCAATGCCCGGGGCACAGTTGGTGCTTGTGAATGTCTATGCAGCTGAAATAACAGAGACCACTTCAAGGGTGCAGTTCAAGTTCTTTACTCACACTTCTTGTCACAGCGCTGTAGGGACCCTTGGACTGCTGGGACCACTGTCAGGGACCTCCGCCGTTTCTGGGTGATTCAGAGAGTAAAAGCCGGTGCCCTTCTCTTAGTGTCTCTTTCTTCTGCTGTCTTCCTTAGCCTTGCCTTTGTTAGGATGGACCTGGCTTGGCCTCCACTACAGCCTCCAGGCTGGGGGGTCACCTGTCGGCTGATTACCCCTTTTCTGGAAGTTCTGCTATGGGTTCTGGCCCTGGGAGTATACAACCTTCCCTGGACCTCGGTTTTTACTGTTTGGAGATTGTCTTTGCACTCCTCCAGTCTCTAGGGACCGTCCCCTGTCGCAGCTTAATCACTCCACCGATGTCAACGTGGAACAGGCCACCGCAGCCTGCAACTACCCGTGGCGCCTCTAGGCCCTCGCTTCGGTACCTATCAAGGACTGCTCGTGGTACCTCCAGGACTACCCGCGGCCCTGCGACTCCTGCTGTTCCTACGTGGTGTCACCTGGACCTCTGGGTCCCAGGGTCTTCACCAGGAAGCGTCTCTTTCAGTTCCTCTGCTCCTGGCTGACTTGGAGCTTTCTTTCCTTCTTTCTTTTCTTTCTCCTCCTTGCCTGCCTCCAGCAGGCCTCCTCCTCCCTCCTTTCTCTCGTTCTTCTCCTCCAACTACATGCTGCTTCTCTCACTCCCTGAGGTAAACTGAAACTAACTTGACCTTCCTTTCTCTATCTGCTCTCTGGTGGCTCCTCCCACCTCCCCAGTTGCTAAGCTACCACCCTATGGGAGCAGGGATGGGTCTTACAGCCCCTCTCAGCATGCAGCATGGGAGGGTTGCCTGCCACTTTCCCTGGTCCTGTGTGTCCCTAGCAATGGGTGTAGTGTGGATTTACCAGGGGACCGGAGTTCACTCTCTTCCTCTCCCAGAATGGGGCATCACACCGCTGATGGGGTGCAATGACCTGTGGCGACGGAAGCCTCAGGGGCGCCACACTCCCCCACAGCAAATCCCAGCACGTCCTCGGGCTGAAAAACAACAAAAACATGTGGAGAAACTGCAAAAACATTTTTGTATGCAATAACATAAAACAGTAAAACATTTCTTCCCTTTATGGGAGGCACATATCATAAACGTTGCAAACTTCTTATAAAGAAAACTCTAAGTGTGCACTTCCAGTCCATTGCACGGTTCAGGCAAATCCCCCATAATTCTGGTAGGGGGCACAACGGGTGCAACTAATTACATTTTTGGCTACTACAAGTCCAGTAGCCCGGCAGTTCGTTTCTTTCAATCAAACAAGATGACATAATCAACCAGCCATTAAGTCCAATGGCCTGGTTACATAAGACATATAAACAACATACCAGCCACTAAGTCCAGTGGCCTGGTAGGACATCACACATACACTTCCACCGGGGCCCACATTCCAGTTCAGTGGCCCGGTAACACATAACATGGGGGTGACGTCTTCAAAAAGAATCAGGGGCAGTACAGTAGGAAAGGGTGTCATCTTCGAAAAGAATCAGGGGCAAAACACAAGGGACTTCTTCAAAAAGAATGAGGGGCTATGTACAGTTTGGCAGCTCTTCATCTTTACTTGTAGGGATTCTTCTCCGGCTCCCCACCTGGCAGCAGGTAGACAGCGGTCAGCACAGTCTGCGTCTCCTGCGTGGCTGTAGCAGGCCTGCTGCAAGATGCTGCGGCCTGGGCCTGCTCTGAGGTAGTGCTGCTGGCTTGCATAGGGTTACTGGCTGGCGCGAGGCTGCTGGCTTGCAGGGGGTTACCAGCCATACGGCGCCACTCTGGCTCTTCTGGGGCTGCTTCGTGACAATTGGCTGTAGGGGAGACCTTTGGCTGGCATCATCCTTCCGCCTCAGGTTACACGGGCCACAGTCTCGGCACCACTTCTCGATCATCTTTCTCATGTGCACCCAATAGAACCGATCACGGAGTAGGGCCTCCAACTTCTTCCACCCGAAGTGTCCTGCGTTATCATGATACGCTGCTAGGACCATTGGAGCATCCCTCTGCGGAACCACTATCTGCCAGACAAGTTCATTTGTTCGCCAGTTGACATATCTCTTGCAGAGCTTGCCTTGGTAGGTGAACAGTCGTCCCCTCTCCTTCCACAGCTGCTGGGCTTCCTCTGGAGCGTCTGGGCCAAGATGGGTCTCAGCTTGCGCTAGCTTCTCTTTGACCAATCGCACGGCCGGGTCACCGTTCTGTGTCTCTTCCCAATTATGGTGGAGTAATGGGTTGACCGAGACCTCGTGCTGGCTTGAGCGCTTCACTCCCACAGCATGCTCACACTGGGAAACACCTTGGTGATGGAAAGCCGGTAACTCTATCTCTTCGAGTTCATCCAGGTCTTCTCCAGACTCGGGTAAGTGAGGCATTCTGGACAGCGCATCAGCATTGTTATTCTTCTTGCCAGCCCGATACTTGATGGTAAAGTCAAAGTTAGACAGCCGGGCCATCCATCGCTGTTCCATCGCACCTAACTTGGCTGTTGCCAGGTGTGTCAACGGATTGTTGTCCGTGAAGATGGTGAACTTGGCCGATGCCAGATAGTGCTTGAAGCGTTCAGTCACTGCCCAAACAATAGCGAGGAACTCCAGCTTGAAGGAACTGTAGTTTTCTGGATTCCTTTCTGTGGGCCGAAGCTTCCTACTGGCGTACGCTATCACCCTCTCTCTGCCTCCCTGTACCTGGGACAGAACTGCTCCCAGTCCCACGTTGCTGGCGTCTGTATACAGTACAAACGGTTGGCTGTAGTCAGGGTAGGCCAGAATTTCTTCTCCCGTGAGAGCCCCTTTCAGCCGGACAAAGGATGCTTCTAGTTGGCTGCTCCATTCAAATGGAGGGCTCTGCTTCTTAGCCTGCTTTGGCTGGCCCACCAGGAGATCTTGAAGGGGCGCTGCTATCTTGGTGAAACCATCAATGAACCTTCGGTAGTAGCCCACCAGTCCAAGGAACTGCCGCACCTCCTTCACTGTGGTGGGTCTTGGCCAGTCCTTGATTACAGTGACTTTCTCCGGATCAGGTGCCACACCTTCTGCGCTGACCACATGACCCAGGTACTGTACCTTTGGCTTCAAGAGGTGACATTTGGACGGCTTGATCTTCAGGCCATATTTCGACAAGGACTCAAACACTTCTGCTAAGTGCTTCAGGTGGTCCTCATAAGTCTTGGAGTAGACTATGACGTCATCCAGGTACAACAGCACGGTTTCAAAGTTGTGGTGGCCCAAGCAGCACTCCATCAACCTTTGGAATGTCCCTGGGGCGTTGCAGAGCCCGAATGGCATACAATTGAACTCACAGAGGCCCATTGGTGTCGTGAATGCAGTCTTCTCCTTGTCCGCCTCTGCCACGGGAACCTGCCAATACCCACTGGTGAGATCCAAGGTGGAGAAATAGTTAGCTGACTTTAAGGCTGTTAGTGACTCCTCTATTCTGGGCAGTGGATAAGCATCTTTATGTGTAATGCGGTTAATTTGCCTGTAATCTACACACATTCTCATTGTACCATCTTTTTTCTTTACGAGCACTAGTGGAGCTGCCCAGGGGCTACAACTATCTCTGATAACCCCAGCCTCCTTCATTTCTCG
The DNA here is from genome assembly GCF_048569485.1 of Anomaloglossus baeobatrachus. Lineage (NCBI taxonomy): Eukaryota > Metazoa > Chordata > Amphibia > Anura > Aromobatidae > Anomaloglossus > Anomaloglossus baeobatrachus. The sequence goes on along the minus strand of NC_134360.1, from coordinate 213,664,201 downwards.
TAACATTTCCTTGGCACACTGATACTGTGCGGGGGGTACAGGGCGGTATCTCTCTTTAATGGGATGATGATCACCCGTGGGGATTTGATGTCTAACCCCTTTCACCTGCCCAAAATCTAGGGGGTGTTTGCTGAAGACCCGCTCGTACTCCTGTACCACCCGGTAAACCCCATGCTTTTGGTGTGAGGGGGTGGAGTCGGTGCCTACATGTAATTTTTGGCACCAGTCTTCCAGCTGCCCCTTGGAGCCATTGTCTTCCGCCTGGTCGGACGGGATCAAGGGTTCCACTGCTTTAATGGTATTGTTGCTGACAGTGTACAGTTTTGCTACAGTGGCGTACCGGGGCAATTTGGCCTCCTCCTCCCCACAATTCAAGACACGGACGGGCACTCTCCCCTTGCGGACGTCCGCTACCCCTCTGGCTATCAGGACTCCAGGCCTACTGTCTGAATACACCGGTTCTACCAAGGCATGGTAATCCTGACCCTTGAGGCCTATTGCTGCCCGACACCATATCAACATTTCACTTCTTGGGGGTATTGCAATGGGGAGGGGGTCACTTACCCTCACACTGCCAATTTCTCCTCCGGCCAGCTCTACCTGCTGCCTCCTCATCAGGGCTCTGATCTCCCTCTGTAGGGCACGCTGCTGCCCGGAGCTGGCAGTTTCAGACGCCTGTTGCAACAAAATTATCACTTCGGCAATACAATTTTCTATCACATTTGTACCAATGGTTAGCAGTGGGTCAGATTCTTTGCGATCAATATCTACAATTATCATCCCCTGACATGGCAATTCCACCCGCCCCACTTTAATGGTTACTTCTTTGTACCCAATTTGAGGTAAGGGCTGACCATTACTGGCCACAATTGTTAAATCATCATCTGGGCCATGGTCAATGTCTGAATCAGCCCAATATCTTTTGTACAGTTTGCGGGGGATGGTTGTTACCTGGGACCCCGTATCCAGGAGGGCATTCAAAGGGATCCCATCCAGCACAATGGGAAGGACCGGTCGTCCTCCCACATACTTGCTGCGGCTGGGGTTTGAGCCGGGCTTCCTTACACCTGGGGGTTGGCTCCTGGCCCCAGGCTCAGCCCATTTAAAGGACAGCGTCGTGTAATGTGGCCCGCCTGGCTGCAGCGGCGGCAGATCGGTTGTCCTGTTGAATCATACCGGTCTGTGTCTCTGCCTCGGGTCGGCGGAATCCTCCTCTGTCGCATCCATGGGACGTCATCTGGGCTGGAGGCCAACTCGATTTTTGCAGGCGAGGGGGTCATTTGTAGAGACTGCACGGTCTTGGCAAGGGCAGCCACAGTCCTGGTCAGCTCCTGGAACTGCTGTCTGAGCTCTGCAGTGGGATCCTTATCCAGGGACTGCGCCTCAGCCCCCGCAGCGGCTCGTGTTGCAGGCACCACCCCGGGGTACGTGATAGCAAGAGGCCGGAGGGGTACTGGGTCATTCGGTGTAGATTCTCTCAGTACCCTGATGGCCTGGTCCTTAAACTTTGCAAAGTCCAGAGCAGGGTTCTGCAGGACCAGGATACGCAGCTGGGTCCTGTGGGCATCTGACAGGAGCCCCTCTATGAACTGCTCAGTTAGGAGTTTGTCTTCTTCACGTACACTCTCTGGGTCCACCTGTTTAACTGCTTTCAGGGCCTCTTGCAGGTTTAAGGCATAGTCCCTTATGCTGTCTGTGGCCCGCTGCTTGCACCCAAAGAATCTCATCTTTATCTCTGCTGCGGTGCGGGTGTCAAAAGTACTCTTTAGCTTGGCCAGTATCTGGGTTACTGTCCCTTTATCTGTATCAGGCCAGGACTTCACTTCACGCTGGGCTGCGCCGGCTAGCTGTCCCATTAATATGCCCACCTTCTGGCTCTCAGTCAGCGGATACACCCGGAATAAGCTGTGCAGGCTTTCTCTGAAGTCACTCAAGGTATGGGACTCCCCGGAGTACTGCGGCAGCCATTCTGCTCCCGGTATGTACGGCATGGTGATCGGCATTACCGGCGCTACAGTGGGGGCTGGGGCGACGGCGACTGGGACTGCTTCGGCCGGTGCTGCGGCGCCTTGGGCGATGGCAGCCACCTGCTCTCCCTCTGAGTCGGACATCTTCCTCCCCCTTAGTGAACCTTACCAGGCTCCGTTCACTTTTCAAATTTTCTTCTGGGTCGCGCGGGGTTAACAGCGCTCTGCTCTGATGGCGCGCTCCCTTCGCGCTCTTTGTCAGGCACGCCCCCCTTCTTCCTGCGCTCGGCGCGGCTAATGGCGGCGGCAATTTACAACCAGTACACAATCTTTTAAGCACAATTCCTACAGGCGCACAGTACCCGGTGGGACCGGGCACGAAATCCTGTTCACAGCGCCAAAAGTTGACTCGTCCACCCCAGGGCTATGGGACACCCGGTGCCGAGCCGGACTAGTCCGGTGGTGGTCAGTGGTGGCTGGGCCCGGCTCCGTGGCCCTGGTGGGTGTCAGTAAAATATGTGGCTTGAATTAAAGTTTGTGTTCGTGACTCCACCTGTGGTATGCGGCTATTAAGCCGCCGCTGCTGTGTGAGGCCACCGGGATGATGTTATGGCAGCAATGGTGGGACTGCTCCCCACAGGTGGAGCAATGCCCGGGGCACAGTTGGTGCTTGTGAATGTCTATGCAGCTGAAATAACAGAGACCACTTCAAGGGTGCAGTTCAAGTTCTTTACTCACACTTCTTGTCACAGCGCTGTAGGGACCCTTGGACTGCTGGGACCACTGTCAGGGACCTCCGCCGTTTCTGGGTGATTCAGAGAGTAAAAGCCGGTGCCCTTCTCTTAGTGTCTCTTTCTTCTGCTGTCTTCCTTAGCCTTGCCTTTGTTAGGATGGACCTGGCTTGGCCTCCACTACAGCCTCCAGGCTGGGGGGTCACCTGTCGGCTGATTACCCCTTTTCTGGAAGTTCTGCTATGGGTTCTGGCCCTGGGAGTATACAACCTTCCCTGGACCTCGGTTTTTACTGTTTGGAGATTGTCTTTGCACTTCTCCAGTCTCTAGGGACCGTCCCCTGTCGCAGCTTAATCACTCCACCGATGTCAACGTGGAACAGGCCACCGCAGCCTGCAACTACCCGTGGCGCCTCTAGGCCCTCGCTTCGGTACCTATCAAGGACTGCTCGTGGTACCTCCAGGACTACCCGCGGCCCTGCGACTCCTGCTGTTCCTACGTGGTGTCACCTGGACCTCTGGGTCCCAGGGTCTTCACCAGGAAGCGTCTCTTTCAGTTCCTCTGCTCCTGGCTGACTTGGAGCTTTCTTTCCTTCTTTCTTTTCTTTCTCCTCCTTGCCTGCCTCCAGCAGGCCTCCTCCTCCCTCCTTTCTCTCGTTCTTCTCCTCCAACTACATGCTGCTTCTCTCACTCCCTGAGGTAAACTGAAACTAACTTGACCTTCCTTTCTCTATCTGCTCTCTGGTGGCTCCTCCCACCTCCCCAGTTGCTAAGCTACCACCCTATGGGAGCAGGGATGGGTCTTACAGCCCCTCTCAGCATGCAGCATGGGAGGGTTGCCTGCCACTTTCCCTGGTCCTGTGTGTCCCTAGCAATGGGTGTAGTGTGGATTTACCAGGGGACCGGAGTTCACTCTCTTCCTCTCCCAGAATGGGGCATCACACCGCTGATGGGGTGCAATGACCTGTGGCGACGGAAGCCTCAGGGGCGCCACATAATGCCTTGTTGACATGGAACGGTAACCACTGATACGCATTATGAATGCTTTCATTTCTATAGTACTGCAGGAGGAAGTCGACCACTGTACTTTGTAGGAAGAACCCAAGCCACTATAATCCAATTGGGCATTTCAGTGACCTGTTATTGGGAATGTTGGGAGTCCCAATGGTTAGATCTCCATCAATCAAAAAGTTAGCACCTACCCAGTACATTGATGATGACTTTTAATGTTGGCAATAACCCTTTAATTGGCAACATGGGGCAAATCTGTAGTAGATTTATGAGACTCATTCATTTCTTTTTTTCGTGATTTCCTTTAGGCCTCTTTCACACGTCCGTGTCTCCGGTACGTGTTTGGTCCTTTTCCTCACGTACCGGAGACACGGGCACATGTAGACCCATTAAAATCAATGGGTCTGCGCTCACGTGCGTGTTCTGCCATAGACCATATGTACGTGTGGAGCATACGTGTGCCCGTGTGCACCACATGTCAACATGTCCGTTTTTCTCCGGCATCATGGGTGTCACATGGAACGCAAACAGACCACACAGAGGTGTTCCGTGTGACACGCACCGGAGAAAACACACGTGTTTGAGAAAATAAAATAAAACTTTACTCACCTTGTCCAGCCCTGCTGTCTCTGCTGCTGCTGTCACTTGCTACCAACCGCCGCTCATTATGCTCATTGAATATTCACTTCACTGCGGCCGGAAGCAGCAGCAGCGGGGAGTCGGCAGGGCCGGAGACCGAAGATCAGCACCACAGACAGCGACGCCAAGGACAGGTGAGCAGAAAGTTCCCGTTCTCCGTGTGTTATCAAGGATAACACACGGAGAACACACGTAGTCCATGCACACAGCACACGGAAGGGCAAAATGCACCTTTGACACGTCCGTAAAAACATGCGTGATTTTCATGGACGTGTGAAAGATGCCTTAGAAATGGAAAATCCCCAGACAGTGCTGAATCCACCATATAGACAGACACAGGCACTGACCGTCACACCCTTTTGAAATGTAGGGGGACTTGTTAGGGTGTTCCTCAGTGTACATTGTTTTGAGGGGCTGAAATCAATACCTGACTATTCTGCTCCATTCATGGCACACTTGCGGACACAGAGACCGCTTTCCCATCGCACAACCCAAGATAATATATGGTAAGCAACTATATACTGGGGATTGTGACATGCAAGGATGGCACTTTTGTCTTTTAGTGCTTATGCTTGGGAATCTAATATATAAAGCTGAGTGTATGTGTGTATGTATGTATGTATGTATGTGTGTGTATGTCTGCTAAAGGAATCTGCACCGTCGCATTTACAATCATGAAATTTTACACAACCAGCTCATTTGACTCAGGGAACGTCATAGACTATGTTTTGAGGGCAAAATTTAACCCTTCACTTTACAGTTATTTGCAAAAAAAATCTGCTTACATTAAAGTCAATGGAGCTGGGAACTGATCTGTTATTATAGACTCCTATTATGGACAGAAAAAAATGACACACAGATAGACCCAGACACACAGAAAGAGACACACACACACAGAAAAAGACACAAACAGAAACACACACACAGAAACACACACACACATACAGAAAGAGACACACACACACACAAAAAAAGACACACAGAAACAGACACACACACACAGAAAGGGACACTCAGAAAGAGACACACAGAAAGAGACACAGAAAGAGACAAACAGAAAGATACACATAAGCAGAAAAAGACACACAACCACACAGGAAGAGACACACACACAGAAAGACATAAGTAGAAAGAGACACACACCCACACAGGAAGAGACACACACATAGAAAGAGACACACAGACAGAAAGAGGCACACACACCGAAAGACACACATAGAAAGAGACACACAAAAAGAGACACACAGACAGAAAGAGACAAACACATGCAGAAAGAGACAGACAGAAAGAGACACATATGTGACACCCTGGCAAAACCTGGTAGTCACACATAGGCCCCCGCATAACACCTTCCCTCACCTAGGTAACACACAGCCAACCTGAAACCCTAATCACCCCCCCTTAGGGCAAGACAGGCACACCAGTGGGCGGGACCAAGTGGTTAGGGAACGCCCACCTAAGGGCCTAGACAGCCCGGGACGGGAATACAGTTAGTTTAAGCAAACAGTTCAAGTTGAGAGGAGTGTGGGCTGGAGCTAGGTGTAGCTCCAGCAGAGGAAGTTCAAGTTGAACAGTGCCAGGGTCGGAGCCCTGGTACCTTGGCTAGGTGGCAGACGGTGGTCTCCATCAGCAGGAGACGGGAAGATGGCTCGGTAGATGCGAGGAGGACCGGAGAAGGGTTGGAGCCCACCGGTACCGACACTGGAGACCCGACCAGAAAACGTGCACAGAGGGGGTACTCGGACCCTGAAGCCAGGACCGAAACCAGCGGCCTAGCTAAGTAACCGATTGAGGGCAGGATTATAGGTCCTGTCCCAACCTAAGTCCTGAAAAGTAGACAACCACCCACAGAGAGGGATAGGGCAACCGCCAGGGCCCATAGATCCCACGGGTCAGCGTCAGACGGGCACGGCTCCTCAGGCCCACAGAAAGCCGGGAGCGGACTCCTGAGTTCCACACCAGGCAGTCCACAATACACAAAACAGTGCAGAGGAAAGGACAGCGACCACCAGCCCGGGTGAGCGGACCAGAGTACAATCGGCCGCGAGGCCGGCCATCAGCACCTTGGTTTACCAAAAGACTCATGTGATTTATTCAATAGTGAGTAACCACAAGCCCCCTGCCGTCGCCAAGCCCTGTACAGAGACACTGGGCCCCGGGGCAACCATCCCTACCTACGGAGGGGTTAACATCCGGCTGCCATTACATCTCCCCCGGGTATCCTACAACGGCAGCGGTGGTGTCCCACCTCACCACACACCGTGGGTGGCATCACAGATAATCTACAATCAGTCCCATACAAATACGTCCCCCCTTTTTATTCGGAGTGTCCGCGAGACCCCCGGTCCGGGGAACCCCTTGAGCCGTACCGTAGGCCGCGGATCCGAGCAGCGCCGGCTGCTGGCACAGGGGCGGAACATATACACAGAAAGAAACATAAACAGAAAGAGACACAGACAGAGACACACAGACAGAAAGAGACACACTGAAAGAGGCACTGACACAAAAAGAGATATATTTCTGTCTGTTTAGTTTGAAACTTCTATGTGCAAAATAATTTTTTGTTAACGCATTTTATTTTGTTATAGTTAAGAATAGTTAGTTACTATCCTGGGAAATGGCAGGTAATACAGCTATTATCCATTAATATCATAAAACATTATACTAGGTAAAGAAGTCTTCTGAAACATGGTATACATTGCAGTATGATACAAAGCAGAATGATCTAGGGAGCATGCTCGGGAAGGTGACTGAGTATTTTGTACCACACAAAAAAGGGGCAAGTAAGAGGCAAAGACTGTAATAAAAATGCAGCTGTTATTTTTTTTTTTAGCTATTTTGATAAAAGTTTAAAGCCTAAAGGCATCAAATCGCTGCCGCTAATGTCACCATGGAAACCTTTAATATGATAGGGAATGAAAATAGCCAAAGAAAAAAAAAAAAACTCGACATTTTTCCCCGTGTCGCTCTCGCTGGCAGAGTTCTGAAATGCGAAAAAAAGGGGGGGTGGGGCAGAAAAAGTCGCCTTCCATTTAGGTCCTTACATATTTATGGAGGATGCTTAAACCACATAAAAGAAAGTCGAAGCCGATGCATCTTTCAGGAAATATTTATTTTCTTAATACGAGTAATGAGAAGCGGGAGCTCAGGAAGAACTCGCGGAATGAGGATTGAATAATGTATTGTGGCTGAGGAAGATGTACTTCGGTAATATTGCTTTCTTATTTTTGTCTTTCATCTCCATTCCTTTGTTTTTTTGTTTTTTTTTATCCTCATCTCATCTTTTTTTTTTTATGGCTTTATCTTCCCTGTTTCGATCCTATCTGCAGCCTCCTGGCTGGAGCTTGTGTGGAAGTAGCTGCTGCCCCCCGGGGAGCGCCCCTTCCCTTCCTGTCCCTCCTCCGTCACTCCACTGTCTCTGGAGACCCTCCTGGCACAAAGGTGGAAAGATTATACCTCATCCTTCCCTCCTCTCATCTCTCTATGGCACCGAGGTGCTATGGCAACAGGTGTGGTGGTAGGATTGATGGCTCCAGATGCTCATCAGGCCCGATGCTCAGCTGGCACCATATTAGTTTTAGTGGTTGCTCCAATAAGAAGGTACCTGCCATAAAGCTTATGGAGCAGAAAAACAGCTCATTGTCAGCCTGTTTATTGCTGGAGTCATCATGGATTCTGAATGCCAACTTGAATGCCACCGACGGATCCAAGACTTTGTGCTTTGACATTTGGCGGCCACAAACCTGTGTGTAGTGTTCTATGCCGGTGGCTGTGACCTTCCTACCCTATCCGCATGGCACTTGAGCTACTCATAAATGCCCATGAGTAATGCCTATACCCAGCACTGGCATGGGACGCCCAGTGATGGAGAACGCTCCTGTGTGCGCTGATCTATGATAATGCGCTCACTGTGTGCCGGTCTGGGACTCCGAGCTCCCTTTGTGCACTGATCTGATTATCTGCTCCCTCCGTGCACCGCTCGCTGTATGTTCTCATTTACAGCTGTAGCCTCGCTGTGGGCAGCTCTGCTTTGTGACTATTACTTTGCTGTGAATATTCAGACTAGAAGATTTGTTTGCACGCCGCTCTGTGATTACGGAGCCCTTTACGTACCAATGTGACAGTGCCGCTTGTTCGGAGAGTGATTGGTCGCTATACGCACTCTATATAATCACCGCTGCAAGATATAGCATTCCACATATGTAGCATACTGATGTAGCAGAGCTGAATTGGCAGTTGGGCATAGCACATTTTGCTGTCACGCTGCGTTATCTGCAAAAATGTACTCAATTATCACTTCCATGTCAGCGGTGGTAATTACAGAAAGTGCTATTTATGCTTATATTACTGCCCGTACATAATGGCATCCATATAGATGTAGCAGAGTTGAATCTATCATATAAAACTGCATTAGGGAAAATATAGTTCAGCCTTTTTGTGTAAATTGACACCAGATTATTTTAGAAAAATTGGGACAATTCCGATAAATCAGGTTGCAACGAGTTTGCAATCGCGTTGGGGGAGAATTCATCGTGAGATTAATTTTTGAAGTCAGCTTTCCTTGTGTCTGTGTTGACTTTACATTATGCGTAGTGTTGAGCGAGTAGTTAACTATTTGTACTCACTATGCTGTTAGTGAGCACTGTCTGCTACTCGCATATTCGTTATGAGTAACGGGTGCAATGTAAGTCAATGGGAGATACTCACTAAGTAGCAAGTAACCCGAGAGCCGTACTTTTCGTGTGAGTAGCGAATAGTTAAGCTTTCAGGTTACTCGCTACTTAGCGAGTATTTCCCATTGACCTACGAGTACATTGCGCCCGCTACTTGTAACGAATATGCAAGTAGCGGACAGTACTCACTAACAGTTTAGCGAGTACAAATAGCTAACTACTCGCTCAACACTAATTATGCGCCAAATTTATCAACGTATCGTATGATGGTAAGTGTGTGAGTGGTTGTTTCATCAGTTTTGTATGAGTACTTTCTCCACTTTTATCACAGGGCATTAAAGGGGTCGTTCACTTCTCTACAGTAGTGGCCGCATTCCTGTAAAACTGATAGGGAAGGATTTTTTCAAATACCTTGTTTAGCCAATTCTGCCTCTGAGTGGCTTAGTGGCTCTATTGTGGTCCACTCATCCCCGTCACGTGGCTCACAGGCTCTGTGACCTCTGAGATCCAGTGATGTCACGTCAATTTCCTGTTGACCTGACATCACTTAGGCTGCCCCAGTCTCCGTGAGTGACTGAGCTGTGGGTGGAGTTTCACCGCTCATCACAGCGCACAGTATTCACAGACAGATAGTATACACAGACAGTATATACAGACAGACAGTATACACCCAGACAGTATACACAGACAGATAGTGTACTGTAGACAGCCAGTATATACAGACAGACAGTATACACCCAGACAGTATACACAGACAGACAGACAGTATTCACAGACAGATAGTGTACTGTAGACAGCCAGTATATACAGACAGACAGTATACACCCAGACAGTATACACAGACAGACAGACAGTATTCACAGACAGATAGTGTACTGTAGACAGACAGTATATACAGACAGACAGTATACACCCAGACAGTATACACAGACAGACAGACAGTATTCACAGACAGATAGTGTACTGTAGACAGACAGTATATACAGACAGACAGTATTCACAGACAGATAGTGTACTGTAGACAGACAGTATATACAGACAGACAGTATACACAGACAGACAGATAGTATACACAGATGATTAAGAACGCTCCGTTCGAAACGCGTCTTTTTTGTTCATTGATGGACTTTTTTATGGAATTTTAAAACTTTATTGAAATAAAGACGAAGTTTTACTTTATACAGACATGAATGCTGGAGTTTTCTCTCTATACAGACAGACAAACAGTATACACAGACAGACAGTATACACAGACAGACAAACAGTATACACAGACAGTATACACAGACAGACAAACAGTATACACAGACAGACAGTATACACAGACAGACAAACAGTATACACAGACAGATAGTATACACAGACAGTATACACAGACAGACAGTATACACAGACAGTATAGATAGACAGTATAGACAGACAGTATTCACAGACAGATAGTATACTGTACAGACCTAATACACAGGTATTATAGACAGATAGACAAACAGTATACACAGACAGTATACACAGACAGACAAACAGTATATACAAACAGTATACACAGACAGACAGTATACACAGACAGTATCCACAGACAGATAGTATACTGTAGACAAAGAGTATACACAGACAAACAGTATACACAGACAGTATACACAGATAGACAGATAATAAACACAGACAGACAGTATACACAGACAGACAGTATAAACAGACAGCATAGACACACAGATAGTATACACACACAGTATACACAGACAGACAGTATAGACACACAGATAGTATACACAGACAGACAGTATACACAGACAGACAGTATAAACAGACAGTATAGACACACAGATAGTATACACAGACAGTATACACAGACAGACAGTATACACAGACAGACAGTATACACAGACAGACAGTATAAACAGACAGTATAGACACACAGATAGTATACACAGACAGACAGTATAGACACACAGATAGTATACACAGACAGATAGTACACACAGACAGACAGTATACACAGACAGACAGTATACACAGACAGACAGTATACACAGATGGACAGCAACATATTGCACACTAAACAGGACACACATCTTATGCATAACACATACAGGCAGCACATAACACATGATTCACATTATACTCACCTCCTTCTTGGCCTCCTGGAGTTCAGATAAGCAACTTCTACGGCCACAGCAGTGCAGGCACCCCCCCCCCCTCTGTGTGGTGAAGTCGGGAGCAGACAAAACACACAGGAGGGGAGGGTGCCCTGTGCTGGAGCCTGTGCACCGCAGGAGCAGCAAATGACAGTGAACTGCTGCTCCCTACGGCGCCCCATCTGCTGTTTTCCTAAAGGTGCCCTGTGTGAATGGTGGCCATGGTACTCACTTACCCTAAACTCCCCCAGCATCCTCCTGCGACGCTGGGAACTGACCAGCATGTAAGCGGCGCAGGGCATGATGTCAGTGTCATGCGCGGCCATTTACAGTGGCGTCAACTGTCAGCGTATTCTCTGCTCCCCATGTCCAGGATCGTGTGCATGGGGAGCAATATCGGTGGCCGATACATCTACGTGCTGCGATGTATTAAACTTGGATGCGCACGCAGCCTCCAACACACATCTATCTGAATGAGGGCTTGGAGCCAATGGGTCCCCTGCACCCCGGGCCCGGTCGCAGTGGTGACTGTGGCCCCTGGCGGAGGCCATGTCACGTTTCCAGAGGCACTGATGTGCCTAAACAGTGACAAATCCCCCAAGTGATCCCATTTTGGAAACAGCATTCCTCTAGGAATTTATCTAGGGATGTGCTTGGCACCTTGGACCTCCAGGTGCTTCACAGAATTTTATAATGTTGAGCCGTGAAAATAAGAAATTACATTTTTTCCAGAACATTTTTTCTTTAACCCCCAAATTTTAATTTTCACAAAGGTAACAACAGTAAAAAGCACCATACAATTTGTTCTGCACTTTCTCCTGAGTACACCAATACTCAAGTGGGGTGGAAAACTACTGTTTGGGCACAAAGCATGGCTCGAAAAGGAAGAAGCTGCATTCAAATTTTGGAGCGCAAAATTGTCTGAAATAGATAGTGGATGCCATGTCGCATTTGCAGAGCCACCAATGTGCCTATGCAGTGAAAAACCCCCACAAGTAACCCCGTTTTAAATGCTACACCTCTCAAGGAATTTTATCTGGAGTTGTGGTGAGTGCATTTAACCCGCAGGTGCTTTATAGATTTCACATAAGTAAGGTAGGATGTGCCATCAGTCTGTTTCTTATATATGATATATAGTATCCATGTACACAATCGAAGTTAAATACGCACATACACGTACCACATGGATATACACATTAATATTTTTGTTATGCACTTGTTCAAATGACCAGATTATTTTTTGTTGTTCCTTCATTCATTGATTCATTCATACATTCATAATTGTACAGCCACAACGTTTTTAGTTTTGTAAAGCTTCACTATATTTTTTATGGATTTAATGGAGGGAAAACATTTTTTTTTTTACGTAATCGTACCAATCAACATAAATAATTTGTTCACTGTACTGTATGGGTTGTTACAATTACAGAGATACCTAATATTTCCATGCTGCTTACTGGTCTATGAAATTTATTTTTAAAAAGTGTATTAAAAATATGATTATTCTAACTCTTTTTTTATTATTATTTTTAAGTTATTTTATAGTAGAAACAAATCTGTATTATTTTTCACTTAATATACAGGTATATAGAGTTGTTCTTATATAGAGATGTTTTTATGTACCAGTGTAAAATGCCTGTAAAGAAGAAGAATAGTATTTATATCTTCACGCAGACAAAATCCTTTTATACTTGGTAATGCAGCCTGTAGCTCCTGCCTGCCGTGCTAGAGGTTAAGAGCTTGAATTTTGCAAAGACCACACATCAAGAAAAGCAATTAATTAAATATATTGGTGAAGACAGACAGTCAGATGCTGGGGTTCTTCCCACAATGTTGATGGACAGGAATCTACTCAGGTGCACAAATCTGTTACTGTTCCCTCTCTGTGTATAGTAATTTATGACTACCTTATGATTTGTCCAATAAACTCAGATGATCACCTCTAAAGGGGGCTTTACATGCAGCGATATCGCTAGCGAGCGTACACGGCCCCGTCATTTGTGCGTCACGGGCAAATCGCTGCCCGTGGCGCACAATATCGTTAGGAGCCGTCACACGGACTTACCTGCCTAGCAACGTCGCTGTGGCCGGCAAACCGCCTCCTTATTAAAGGAGGCAGTTCGTGCGGCGTCACAGCGGCATCACTAAGCGGCTGCCCAATAGAAGCAGAGGGGTGGAGATGAGCGGCCGTAACATCCCGCCCACCTCCTTCCTTCCTCATTGCCGGCGGCCGCAGTTAAGCTGTAGTTCGTCGTTTCCGAGGTGTTAACATAGTGATGTGTGCTGCCGCAGGAACGACGAACAACCTGCGTCCTCAACAAAATTAACGACGTGTCAACGATGGACAATTTAGTGAGTATTTTCCATCATTAACGGCCGCTCGTTGGTGTCACACGCAACAACGTTGCTAACGATGCTGGATGTGCGTCACGGAATCCGTGACCCCGGCGATATATCGTTAGATACGTCGTTGCGTGTAACGGGGCCTTAAGAGTGCAATGGTCTATGACTATGTTCATCATTTGTGCAAAGATTTGTGACTATCCTGTTTCTTTGGGTAGTGATCTGTTAGTATTTCCTTCTTGTTTGCACTGATTGGTGATTGTTACTAGAGATGAGCGAATCCAATGTTCGTTTTTCTTCCCGAACACCAACTTAAAAAAAAAAAACAGTTTGGGTGCATTACCTATGCTGTGTTTGAATGGCTCACACTACAACAGTGTGATCAGATGTAGTATGCAAACCCCCCCAAAAGAGGAAAAACCCAACCACCCTCCCCTAGAAGTGTTCTGTTTATGGCTGACTGTATGTGGGCAGAGACCCAAACTGCCAATATGTGACTTCCATTAGAGCTCGGGTCAAGTTCAAACCTATGAAGGGTCAGTACAGCTGTACCCTCCGAACTGAATGTCCACAGACTTTCTCATCTCTAATTGTTACCTCTCTATGTGCATCGATTTGTGATTTTTACTGTACCTCTCTGTATATACTGTTCTATGACTATCACCTCCCCATGTGCACTGAGCTATGACTATCACCTCCCTATGTGCACTGATCTGTGACTATCACCTCCCCATGTGCACTGGGCTGTCACTATCACGGCCCCATGTGCATTGATCTGTGACAATTACCTCCCTGTCTGCCTCCCTATAATCATTTAGGATGCAATAGTCTATAAAGATCACCTCCATATGTGCACTGATCTGTGATTATCACCTCCCCATCTGCACTGAGCTGTGACTATTACCTCCCTATGTGCACTGAGCTGTGACTATTACCTCCCTATGTGCACTGAGCTGTGACTATCACCTCCCTATGTGCACTGAGCTGTGACTATTACCTCCCTATGTGCACTGAGCTGTGACTATCACCTCCCTATGTGCACTGAGCTGTGATTATCACCTCCCTATGTGCTCTGAGCTGTGACTATCACCTCCCTATGTGCACTGAGCTGTGACTATCACCTCCCTATGTGCACTGAGCTGTGACTATCACCTCCCTATGTGCACTGAGCTGTGACTATCACCTCCCTATGTGCACTGAGCTGTGACTATCACCTCCCTATGTGCACTGAGCTGTGACTATCACCTCCCTATGTGCACTGAGCTGTGACTATCACCTCCCTATGTGCACTGAGCTGTGACTATCACCTCCCTATGTGCACTGAGCTGTGACTATCACCTCCCTATGTGCACTGAGCTGTGACTATCACCTCCCTATGTGCACTGAGCTGTGACTATCACCTCCCTTGGTGCACTGATCTGTGACTATCACCTCCCTTGGTGCACTGATCTGTGATTATCACCTCCCTATGTGCACTGATCTGTGATTATCACCTCCCTATGTGCACTGAGCTGTGACTATTACCTCCCTGGGTGCACTGAGCTGTGACTATCACCTCCCTGTTAACTGCCTCCCTATAATCATTCAGGATTCAGTAGTCTATGAAGATCACCTCCTTCGGTGCACTGATCTGTGACTATCTGTGATTTGTTCACTGATCTGTGACTATCACCTCCTTAGGTGCAGTGATCTATGCGCTGATCGGGGCACATCAGCAGTCTGCATGCACTGATCTGTAATCACCAGCTCCTTATATACATTAACATTTGCTCCCAATCCTATGTGTGCACTGAGCTCTGTTAATTGCAGTTCCTGTCCTTGTCATTGCCAGTTCTCTAATTTCAGTCTTTCATTGTATACGGCTCCTGTGCCCTGTCCCCTTCTCTGCAGCTGCAAATCCCCCATGCGTACAATTCTGTAAATACTCTGTTCCTGCACACACAGCTTCACTTTCATGCTATTTGTTATCCGCAGCTTATCAGAATGCAGCGCATGATTCACTATTCCAAATCTAGAAAATATCCGATAGGTTGATCCCAGTAAACGCTGCTCAGTGATTTCTGACTTCCGCTGTTCCTTGCTGTATGCAGTAACACTACTGACACCTGTCGATGTTGCAACAAGCTTGTCAGTGAACCCTTTTTTTCCCTTGACCCCTTGTTACATCCACACGGTTAAGTAATTTTCCTTTTTTTTTCTTTTATTTTGTGTATTTCTCAAAAAGAATCGTCTACAAAATGGCCATATTTCACATACACAAAGCGCCACGGCAAGATTCATATGTGAGAGTATTTTAAAGGGAACTTGTCATCTGATTCATGCTACCCGATCCACAGACAACATGAGTCAGAGTTCGGCTAGTTTCACACTTGCGTTGAACGGTATCCGTTGCATTGCGTTGTGTGACGGATGCAACGGATGTGTTGCATATAGTGGCACAACAGATGCAACGGATGCTGCAAAACAACGCAATTCATTTTTGTTTTGTTTTTTTACAGTTTTACCGTCGGCAGACTACTGTGAACGATCAGCTGATCACTAACAGTAGCCGGCTGCCGGGTGATCAGCCGATCACTCACAGTAGTCGGCCGCCGGGTGATCAGCCAATCACTCACAGTAGCCGGCCGCCGGGTGATCAGCTGATCACTAACAGTAGTCGGCCGCCGGGTGATCAGCCGATCACTCACAGTAGCCGGCCGCCGGGTGATCAGCCGATCACTCACAGTAGCCGGCCGCCGGGTGATCAGCCGATCACTCACAGTAGCCGGCCGCCGGGTGATCAGCTAATCGTTCAGTCGCCGACAATGTGTGCGGGGGGCGGGGGCGGAGTGCGAAGTGGGTGGAGCCGAGCGGGGCCATGGCTGAGGATGTCAGTGTCGCGGGGACGGCATCGCTGGGGGACAGGTGAGAGTGTGTGTGTGTGTGTGTGTGTGCGCGATTGTGTGTGTGTGTGTGTGTTTTGTATGTGTGTGTTTTGTGTGTGTTGTGTGTGAGGGAGGGAGGGAGCGGAGCCGAGCGGGGAAGTGTCGGGCTCCTGGCACACGTAACCAGGGTTCCTTGGTCACCCGATGTGTACCCTGGTTACGGGTGGAGGGAGCCAGAGAGAGCATGCGCAGTGAAATCCAAAGGATTCCGCTGCTCAAAAAAACGTTACATGCTGCGTTCCTTCCGCCCGACGCAGCGTCAAAATAACGATGCTGCGTCGTCCGGCGGATGCAACGCTGACACTTGCATTACAGTGCATCATCCATACAAGTCTATGGAGAATAGCGCAGTGAGTTAACGGACTGCGCTATTCTCCATAGTGACGGACTCTGCTGAACGCAAGTGTGAAACTAGCCTTCCTCTGCAGAGTTTTTGAGGAACCATATTTGAAAAGGTGACCGGAGATCATGAATCTCGAATGACTAGTCAGAGGCCAGTCCCCAACATCTTCTCCCTGCCCTGGTCCCTTTGCCTCACAGGTCTCTCCGTATGCATACATATATAGAGAGGCATGACAATTTAGGGGAATGCGGAAGGAGAAGCCACTGGGGACCTGTCTAGGACTAGACAGTCGAAACTCATAGAAAGCCATTCCTCAAAATGTCAAATGTCAAATGTAAAACAGTTTGAAAAGTTGCAACATTATTGTGCCATGCAGTTTTGCCAAAATATTGCGAATTTTGGCATTTTCATGCCATTTTCAAGGAGCTGGGGGTAATCTGGGGTTGAACAGAGCATGGCTACACCTGTCACTCAAATTAACCATTAGTGCCAGTGTTTCTTAAGCCAGAAATGTTATTGTAATCCCCACTTGAGTAAGGTTTTTGGCGACGCACACCCCACTAATAAGAAGAGTTGAATTACTAGGACAACCCATTCTGATTAGACTTGTTGCCCCCAGATAAAAAAAGACCCTGTATTCACCTCTGATTCTGGCGCTGTTCCAGCGCTGTCGGTAATCGTGGCCGGGGCTCACATGACATTGTGATGTCACTTGAGCCCTGCATCGAATCACCGCCACCTTCTCTCCCTACGCCTTTGGACCAAATGAGTTAATCAACAGGAAGTGATGCTGCGGCTGCCACTCACTTCCTGGCGATTACTCATTTGCTCCAAAGGCGGGGGATAGAGAAGCCAGCGGTGATTGGACGCAGGGTTCCCGTGACGTCACAATGTCACATGAGCCTGAACCATGATTACCGACAGCACTGGAACGGCGCCAGAATCAGGTGAGTACAGGGTCTTTTATTTTAACTGGGGAATACAAGTGGAATTAGAAGGGGTGGTCCTACTAGTTGACAACTCCTTTAAATGGCGTGAGATTCTTAATAAACTTGACGCATCTTATTCCTCATAGCCATAGTCTCCAGCCGACTCTTCAAAGTAAAACACACTTGGCTGCAATGATGTTGCCAGACTCGGATTCATGCTGCATGTGGTTCGTTCAGGATGAATCAGGGGAACGTTTCCCTTTAAGGCTGAGGTCACACGATTGTTTTAAAATGACAGATGTTCATGAAGAAGAGATGGAAAATTGAAATCCGTTAGGTATTTCATATGTTATGCGAGCCCTATGTGATTGTGTGAATTTTTTCTGGCCTAGCATCAGCATGACATGCGTTTTTTATCACTTTTTAGGCTTTCTTTTTGGAGGATGGTTGAACAAAGCCAAGTGAAGTGAACCACCGATGAGGTGAGGGATGAAGCCTCCTTCTAACTGCTATCTACGTAGATGCCATAGTGATGAGTGAGCACTACCATGCTCGGATGCTCAGTTCTCGAAATGCTCAGATCAGCTCATCTCGAGTACCAAGCATAATGAAAGTCATTGAGAAACTCGAGCATTTTTCTGGAATATCTTCTGGAAAAATGCTCGACTTTCCCACAAACTTCCATTATACTCGGGAAGATGAGTCTAGCCATTCCAAGAGTGTGGCTGCTCTTTACGAGTACTGGGCACCCGAGCATGGTATTGCTTGATCATCACTAGTTCTGAGTAACGAGCTCCAGATCATGGTAGTGCTCGCTCATCACCAGTTACGAGTACTGAGCACCCGATCATGGTAGTGCCCGCTCATCACTAGTTACGAGTACTGAGCACCCGATCATGGTAGTGGTCGCTCAGCAATAGTTACGACGCGTACTCAGCACCCGAGCATGGTAGTGCTCACTCATCAATAGTTACGACGCGTACTCAGCACCCGAGCATGGTAGTGCTCGCTCATCACTAATTACGACTACTGAGCACTCAAGCATGGTAGTGCTCACTCATCACTAGTTACGAGTACCGAACACTCAAGCATGGTAGTGCTCACTCATCACTAGTTACGAGTAATGAGCCCCTGAGCATGTTAGTTAAGAGTACTGACTACCCGAGCATGGTAGTGCTCACTCATCACTAGTTACGAGTATCGAGATCCCAAGCATGGTAGTGCCCGCTCATCAGTAATTACAAGTACCGAGCACCCAAACATTGTAGTTGTCGCTCATCACTAGTTACGAGTACTCAGCACCCGACCATGGTAGTGCTCTCTCATTACTAGCTACGGGTACAGAGCACCCGAGCATGGTTGTGCTCACTCATCACCAATTACGAGCACCCGAGCATGGTAGTACCCGCTTATCACTAGTTATGAGTATTGAGCACCCAAGCATGGTAGTGCCCGCTCATCACTAGTTATGAGTACTGAGCACCCTAGCATCGTAGTGCTTGCTCATCACTAGTTACGAGCACCCGAACATGGTAGTGCTTGCTCACCAGTAGTTACGAGCCCACAAGCAGCCGAGCATGGTAGTGTTCACTTATCACTAGTTACGACTACCGAGCACCCGAGTATGGTAGAGCTCGCTCATCACTAGTTACGAGTATCGAGCACCCAAGCATGGTAGTGCTTGCTCATCACTAATTACGAGTAACGAGCTCCCAAGCATGGTAGTGCTCACTCATCACTAATTACCAGTACCGAGCACCTGAGCATGGTAGTGCCCGCTCATCACTAGTTACGAGTACCGAGCACCTGAGCATGGTAGTGCCCGCTCATCACTAGTTATGAGTACCGAGCACCCGAGTATGGTAGTGCCCACTCATTACTAATAACAGCATCTCAGGTGTTCAGTATATTGGACTGCATCTAGCCCCAATGTCAGATTTTGCAGCAGATTGTCAGCTATATATTACAGTCGAGCCTTGCTCCAGACGGCATTTCAGATCCAAGTGCCAGAACCATAAATATGTGGAGAAGGGTAGGAAGAGGTTAAGAAAAGCTGAGAACAAATTTATTTATGATGCTGTGTGAGCAATGAAAAATCCTGAAAATCTTTCACAATATGTCATATTTTTGAGTAGTTGTGGAACGTCGGCCTCATTCCAGTAGTGTAGCTCGGAGGCTACTAGTGGGGCATGAGCTCTAGGTGCTGGTTGTCATCGAAAGTACCAACAAGTCTCAACCCTGAGCGCTCAGATAAAGCGCTAGGTCAGCAAACTGACTCTTTACCCTCGGGGGCTCCAGAAAGTCTGTGTATGTGTTGTAAAATAACCACACTGCGTTCTTGAATTATAATTAAAAGGATAATCCCCATCATTTATTTATTGAAGAGCCTGATCCAGTCATTTAAAGATGATTTGCATATAGGGGCTTATCTAAAATGTCATAGCAAAATTGTGATGGGGCTCCCAGGTCTCCAAACACAGTAATACAATCAAACCCTCCACAAAGGAATGCTACCCAGGAAGTCATTTGTTGTGTCCCGTTGTCCTTAGAGGGGTCCGTTGGTATATAAAGATGATATAAGTAGGCACCAGCATTTACATACTCGTGACTTTTTTACTTGTCTTTTTTTGTATAATGCTTTAAATTTGCTTAAAAATGGCAAAAAAATATCCACTTTCATCTCTACATTTTAGATAAAAGATCACACAACATATCAAGCAAAGCAACTTTTCAAATACATCGGAAACCTCTATTCATGTTTCTGCTGGCGTCAGAGCTGAAATTTGCAATAATCCCAGAAGATTCAGTATCTACACAAAGTTTGAAGTAGTGCTTGCTTTAGGAAAAAAAGAAGCATGTAAACTGGATAATATACAGTAATCTGATCCGATGCCAGCAGCATCGCAGAATCTCAGCTAATCTCTTCGAGAAGTGTCTGATAACAAGATTGTTGACTGTTTCCAACAACCTGCAGAACTATGAATGCAGCTCTAGACTGGGGGGTTTTAACATACAAAAAGTTGCAAATCAGGGTGTATTATTTTCTCCCTGAAGGATTTATTAAAACTTGAGTCAGGACTTAACTCAATTATTAGTGCACATTTATGACAGGTATAGATTTCAATTTCTGGCCAAGAACAGGCAATGATGCTCCAAATTTAAAGGATATAAGTTCTTCTTAAACAAAACCTGTCACTTGCCATAAGAATGTCATTTTTTTTACCTGATATAAATGTTCTTTTGAATTTATCAATGTTTTACCTTTGTTCCTGCTCCTTTCTGTTCCTCAGATATGGCCTGCTCTTCCCTGTATATAAAGCTAGTCATTTTAGCCAACTCGGAATAGTGCAGAAGACCACAACTACTAGGTTCAGAAGACCACATCAATCAATATTGAAGGCCACATCCACTTGATGCAGACCACATCAATCAATGTTGAAGACCACTCCCACTTGAGGCAGAAGACTGCATCAATCAATGTTGAAGACCACTCCCACTACATGCAGGAGACCACATCAATCAATGTTGAAGACCACACCCACTTTATGCAGAAGACGACATCAATCAATGTTGAAGAGCACACCCACTTTATGCAGAAGAACACATCAATCAATCAATGTTGAAGACCCCACCCACTTGGGATAGAAGACCACATCAATCCATGTTGAAGGCCATAACAACTTGATTCACAAGACCAGATCAATCAGTGTTGAAGGCCACACCCACTTGGTGCAGAAGACCACATCATTTAATGTTGAAGACCACACCCACTTGATGCAGAAGACCACATCAATCAATGTTGAAGACCACACCCACTTTATGCTGAAGGCCACATCAATCAATGTTGCAGACCACACCCACTTTATGCTGAAGACCACATAACTCAATGTTGAAGACCACTCCCACAAATGGCAGAAGACTACATCAATCAATGTTGAAAGCCACACCCACTTGATGCAGAAGACCACATCAATCAATGTTGAACACCCCAACCACTTGGGGCAGAAGACCACATCGATCAATGTTGAAGACCACACCCACTTGATGCAGACGACCACATCAATCAATGTTGAAGACCATACCCACTTGGGGAAGAAGACCACATCAATCAATGTTGAAGACCACACCCACTTGATGCAGACGACCACATCAATCAATGTTGAAGACCATACCCACTTGGGGAAGAAAACCCCATCAATCAATGTTGAGGGCCACACCCACTTGATACAGAAGACCACATCAATCAATGTTGAAGACCACGCCCATTTGGGGCAGAAGAACACATCACTCAATGTTGAAGACCATACCCACTTTGCCTAAAAATAGTAGATATTTATAAAGGGAAGAAGGAGTCATATCTCAGAAATGGAGAAGTACAGTCACAAAAGAACAGATTAAAAAACACAGCTGTTTTTACAAGAGATAGAAAAATACCTATTTATGGCAGGTGACAGATCGTGTTTAAAAATATTTGCTCATTTTAGTCCAGTGCATGAGTTTAAGCCTGTCTATGAAATGCCAGTCTGAGTAAACCTCCTCCATTGTGTATATACCGAATAATACATGCTTTCTTCTCAAACTATGGTCTTAGGCTATGTGCGCACAGTGCATTTTTCGCGGCGTTTTTGCGCGTTTTTCGGGTGCGGTTTTGGCCTCAAAACTGCAGGACTTTGCTTCCCCAGCAAAGTCTATGAGTTTTCATTTTTGCTGTCCGCACACATCTGTTTTTTTTACCTGCGTTTTTGAGTTAAAAAAAAAAATGGACATGTCAGTTCTTTCCTGCGTTTTTCTGCGTTTTCCCCCCATGCAATGCATTGGAAAAACGCAGCAAAACGCAGAGATCAAAAACGCAGCAAAACGCAGCCAAAAACGCACCAAATCGCTGTGTGACTGCAGACTTGTGAGTTCTCACATAACGTGTACTGTGCACTGTGAGGATTCACCAGTGTCAGAGCTATGAATGGTGAACATATGGCTGCGAGTATAGGATATGCATATGCCCGGTCAGAATCTGACTGGATGGGTGCAGCCTCGCTCAGTACACTTTCATTAAGTAGTAACCTCGCCTACTTTGTCGGATTCTTGCCAGGAGTAAACATATTGCATATTTGTGGCCATGTGACATCAGTAAATCCTCACAATGCACAGTGCACACGATGTGAGGATTCACAAGTCTGCAGTCACATACAATCACTGCAGATTTGTAAATTTAGACTGGACAACCTCTTTAAAAAAACAGTGGATGTAGTATTTATACTGTATATGGGCATCTCATTCTTGTATATATAGACATAAAGTTTTGTACAATACAACCTAGCAATGGTCCTTGACATCTGAACTTGGGAACTGAATGCCAATGAGCACTAAATGTAGGCTTTCTATTTAGAAATGAAGGTAGAGTGCTGAGTTTGCAAGTATAGTTAAAGGGGTTCTCCAAGAATGTACCAAAATGGCCTCCATCATGTAATTCAAACAGCGGCCTGTCCTACGGATGGTTCAGAATGGGCTGTAGTCTGAAGATATATGTGGTGCCCCTAAATACATCAGGGTGCCACAGGGTACTGCATCCTTACCCAGGGTGCAGGGCCCACCCCCCCATGGTTCCAGGTGCCCAAGAAGCCGATGTCACTCCCATCTGCACCACAAAACCCAATCATCTCACAGCAGTCACTGCCAGACACACCAGGGGGGTGGACAAACTGGAAATGAGCTGGCCACTGGGGGACTGAGCAGACTGTGAGAGGGAGACAGGGAAAAGGAAGTAGTCTTCAAAGAGAGAGGAGCTGGGAGAGTGAGCCCCTGGGGAGCTAGGGACACTGGTTGGGTCGCAAGCAGTGATCCGGGTCCAGAGACGTCAGGTACCGGTAGCAGGGGCATTGGACAAGGGTGTGACGGACATAGTCTTGGAGGACTGTTGGCACCAGAAGGCCCAAAGGAACTGACCGGTACCGAGCACGACGGGGTACAGGACCTTAGGTCAGGAGCCGATTCAACGTCCTGACAATTCACCTGTAAAGGAGAGGACCTCCAAGGACTTCCCTACGAGCTCAGAGGTTGAGGGCATCAGCACAACGAGGGGGACAGGTGTATTCAGACATAGTAATCCACTAAAGTCCCACGTGCCAGCCCTCAAGACCACAGCTACACTACAAATAGAGAGCAGGGCCCTCAACAGCTTCAAGCCACGGGAACCACCAACGGACCACAAATTGTGCATGGAGGCAGGCTCTGGATCACTAAGTGACATCGGTGGGACTGGGTACTTGGACAGACTCCCGGCAGCGGCAGCTGTGCACAGAGACTTTGGTTTACCTGCATTGGGTGTGTGTCTCCTTTATAAACCTCATCCAGCAACACGATTACCCACAGTGAGTACCCTGGTCCCCTGCACCCTGTCCACCCAAAGCACCAACACCGTGAGTCCGGGGCCGTCCCTGCCTGCGGAGGGACTGACACCTTGCTGCCCAACACCATCTGCCCCGGTACTTCTTCCACCAGTGGCGGTACTCCCATTAATGCAACCCACAGGTGGCATCACAAACTAGTCCCCTGTAAATACCCCCCTTTCACGGATCAAAGTGTCCGCCAAGCCGGGTCCGGGCCCCTCGAGGCACCACGATCCCGGATCCGAGCAGTCCGACCAACACCGGGGCGGTACATATACATCTCCTGAGACCTATGTCTTAACTGACAGAGGAGCTGTATTGTAAGCACACATACTGGAGCTGGAGAAGGGCTGAGACAGGAAATAAATCAATCTTCTCAATTGGATGTACATGGGCTGAGGCTGGAGAGAAAAAAATCCTTTGTGCTTAGTCAGCCTATGAGAAGATTTATTTCTTCTCCCGTCAGAGCCCTTCTCCTTGACATATGATACTCTTCTTCTGTGATTTTAGATAGAAGTCTCGGGAGTTGTGTTTCTTTGGACTGCAGCCGGTCACGACAATTTACTAGAACTGGCTGCCATTTGAATCCTATGATAGGGTTATTCTTTTAGCTTCTTGGAAAACCCCTTTAGGGAGATTCTCTAAGAAGAGAGCTAATTTGCATAACTTATTTTCATCAATAGTTGTTTGTCCTTATACCAGCCGGCAGTCACCCCAAGTAGAAACAGTATCCCCTAGATATTTGCAAAGTCCAATTTAAAGGGCTATTCCTATCTCCCTCAAAGCTCCTATCGCAATATGTAATAGGCATAATAATAATAATATTAGCAAATTCCTCTAATTAGCAATGTAGCATAGTTCTTATGATTCACTACGTCGCTTACCTCATGTGCAGGACATTGCAGGACCTTAAAGGGGTATTCCAATCTCCAAATTCCTATCCCAATATGTAAGAGATGTAATAATAATAATAATAATAATAATAATAATATTAGCAAATACCTCCAAATAGAAATGTAGTATAGTTCTCCTGATATAGCCATGTCTCTTATCTCATGTGCAGGGCATTGCAGCTTAGGTATCCTTAGTTATGACCAATGATATAATGACAGTTAGTGAGTCGCTAGTGGTCATAACCATGGCTATCTAAGCTGCAGTGCCCTGTGCATGAGGTAAGCGGCATAGTTATTCAGGAGAACTATACTATATTTCTAATTGGAGGTATTTGCTAATATAATTATTATTATTATTATTACATCTAGTACACATTGGGATAGGATCTTGGAGATGGGAATGCCCCTTTAAGTATCCATGATTATGACGATAACCAAATAACTAACTCTGAAAATATGCATGGTCGTAACCATGGCTCCCTAAGCTGCAATGTCCTGCACATGAGGTAAGCGACATAGCTAATCAGGAGGACTATACTACTTTCTAAATGGAGGTATTTGATAATATTATTAAAATTATTATTACTACACCTACAGTACTACATATTGGGATGGGATCTTGGAGATGGGAATATCCCTTAAAGTATCCATGGTTATGACCACGACCAACTATCTAACTGTGACTATATTAGTTGTTGTAACTAGTGTTGAGCGAGTAGTTGACTATTCATACTCGCTATGCTGTTTGTACTCTTCGCTACTCGCATATTCGTTACGAGTAGTGGGTGCAACATAAGTCAATGGGAAATACTCGCTAAGTAGATAGTAACCAGAAAGCGGTACTATTCGCTACTCGCACGAAAAGTACAGCTTTCGGGTTACTCGCTACTTAGCGAATATTTTCCATTGACTTACATTGTGCCCACTACTCGTAACAAATATGCGAGTAGCGGACAGTATTCGCTAACACCATAGTGAGTGTGAATAGTCAACTACTCGCTCAACACTAGTCATAACCATGGATACCTAAGGCCCTGCAATGCCCTGAACATGAGGTAAGTGACATAGTGATCAGAACTATACTACATTGCTAATTGGAGGTATTTGCTAATATTATTATTATTATTATTATTATTATTATTATTATTACTACTATTATTATTACACCTACTACATATTGAGATAGGATCCTGGAGATGGGAATACCCTTTTAATAACCAGTTGACCCATACCCTACTACTGCTAATGAGTGACACCTTGTTTTCTTTCTCCTGGAAAGTTCTTAGAGCTTAGATTAAATAAGTTTGCATTATATCTATAATTCAAGAATATGAAAGTACAGCATGACTCTGAATATAATAGTATTCTGAATATAATATAATAGTCAGTTGTAAAGTGCTGCGGAATATATTATTATGATTATTATTAATAATAATAATATTTTGTTTTATTGAGCCACAATATTTTTATTATTATTATTATTATTATTATTATTAATAATAATAATAATAATAACATGGCTCTATAAAAACAAAATTATTATTATTATAATTATTATTAATAATAATAATAATAATAATAACAATTTTGTTTTTATAGAGCCATCTTATGTATTATTATTATTTATTATTATTAATAAAAATAATAATAATAATAATAATAATAATAATAATAATAATAATAATAATAAATATGTTGGCTCAATAAAAAAGATTATTATTATTATTATTATTATTATTAGTTTTTTTATTATTATTATTATTATTAATAATAATAATAATAATAATAATAATACATAAAATGTCTCTATCAAAACAAAAGATCATTATTATTATTATTATTATTACTATTATTATTATTATTATTAATAATAATAATACTAATAATAATAATAATAATAATAATAATAATAATAATAATAATAATAATAATAATAATATAAAACATTGATGGCTCTATGAAAACAAAAGATTACTATTATTATTATTAATAATAATAACAATAATAACAATAATAATAATAGTATATAAACATAAAAACAAAAACTTTTCATCATAAAAGTAATCCATGAGCTCTCACCTGTGAACGCGGTACCTGGTGGTATATCCTTGTTGGTACCTCTCGGCAAAGTCCATGTATTGCTGGGCCCCATGGAAAGGGCCCCTGTTACTAAGCAACCAGTCCAGCGATGCCTGACCAGATGAAGCGGCCGAGCCATGTTGCCTAGAAAGTGTGGCTGTAGCGGTTGCCAAACACAGCATTACAGACAACCAAGTCAGCACCAGCCATGCCCAGTCAGAGCGGGTGTACGGGTGCCACCTCATGCTTCTCGGACGCAGCGAAATGCTTCATTCTCCCCCTCACGCCCTGTCTCCCTGTGAGGAAACAAACAACAAAAAAAACATAGTCAGGCGCGAGAAAAACACGGTTATCAAAAGTCAGCTTCCATCCTCCCTATTTCCATCTTTATATACTGAACAGTCTGTTGTGTTTACTTTCCGTAATCAAAAATTGACAATACCAATAGCTCAGAATTTGCTTTTCCTGGGAAGTTAAAATGCCCGCCATTAACACTCATTAAATCAGCCGCTCGGTTACCATGACAACTGTTGATAGCGGCCACAAAACTAGTCCGCGTGAAGAAAATTCAGAGTTTTTTTTATTCCAGAAAATGTAATGTAATTAGCTTTCTTATGAGCATTCAGTCACCTTTAAATTAAAAAATTCACTTAATTGCTTACTGCGCTTGGCGCACACACGAAAAAATAAAAAATAAGTATTTTACTGTGTTCTTTGGGTTCATTAAGTTTCCGTTCCGTCAGAATACAGGTCTAGACGATGTGAAATTAAAGATTTGGCGTAGGCGGCCATATTCGCGCGTTTATATAGTAATCCTCATCGGTTTTCACTTTGGATCTCAACTATATAAATTTGAAAGCTTTAATGGGCTGTCGTTCTATCTATGAAGTATCCTATTTCCATCCGGTGTTATTGTACTTATCCCTTTGTCTGGGTATCACATAATTAGACAATTACGTGAACAAAAAAAGAAAAAAAAGCGAAAGGGCAGGAAAAATCAATTTACTTATAGGTAATGCGCCTCTCAATGAAACGGGCATTAGGTAAACAGAATGATACTATTACACTTTTGGATATTGAGTGTTTTGTTTTTATTCATCCTGTTGTTTCTCATTAATAGGTCGAAGGCATTAGTAGACGCGAAAAGGTACTTAGAGGAGAAAAAAAAATCAACAAGTGTGATTTTCTATGTAATATTGTGCCTGACAAACACAGCAATTACTAAATATGAGCCGTAAATTATAGGTATCAGAATTTTTCCGATTAGAAAAAAAAAGGTCTGCTCCGTCTGGGGTAAAAAAAAATAATTAAATTCTAATTTCACTTAACACTTTTAGGAATCTCTCACACCAACTTATAGGCAGTGTGCACACACTGCGTTTTTGATGCATTTTTTGGTGCAGTTTTTGCCAGCAAGGTCAATGAGAAGTGTTGTGTGCATGTTGCTTATTTTTTCTGTGATGAACTACCACTAGGTGTCACCAGATGCAACTACTGACGGGGAAGTGAAATAAACTGGAAGTCAGGAGCAAAAAGGTTATTTATGGAACACAGGGATGAAACAAAGCTGAGGTCAGAGTATAAGCCGGAGGTCAGAAGCCAGGAAGTCACGTAAGGTACACTGGGGGAAGTGGAGCCGAGGTCAGGGTACAAGCCAGATGTTAGAAACCAGGAAGTCACGTAAGGTACCCTGGGGGAAGTGGAGCCGTGGTCAGTGTACAATCCAGAGGTTAGAAGCCAGGAAGTCACGTAAGGTACCCTGGGGGGAAGTGGAGCCGAGGTCAGTGTACAAGCCTGAGGTCAGAAGCCAAGAACATGTGATCATGAACACTAATGTGTTGGAAACGCGTCTTGTGAGTCACGTTTTTATTGGAGATGGTGTATCCCCCTTTTTTCCTCTGATTTTAAATAATGAAATAAAGAAGAAACTCTGAATTTTATATGGTGCTGGATCTTCACCTTTTTTCTGAGAAACCAGGAAGTTACATAAGGTACACTGGGGAAAAGCAGAGCCAAGTTCAGGGTACAAGCTGGAGGTCATGAGCCAGGGAACAACATCAGAGCCAGGGACACAGGAGGAGAGGGGTAACAACAGGTTTGGGGTAGGAGGACAAAATTAAAGCACAAACAGGAGCCAGAGCACTTACTGCAGGCAGAAACTATGACTGGTGGTGTTTCGGTTGAGGTTGCTCTCTAATGAAGCAGAGCAATCACCATGAACGAGGCGCCTGGAGAGAGGCCCCTCCCAACACCAGCGCAGGAACCAAGCACATGAAACCACCCGTCCACCCGTGCTAAATACAAAACAGAACACCGATTCTGCTGCAAAGCAGAGCACCACAGATCAGAACCATGACTTTTTCCTTGCAAATTTGGTGCAGAAAATAATCAATTCTTGGTGCGTTTTGCCTGGGTTTTCAGCCCTTACATCCATTGACTTCATTATGAAAAACGCACCAAAAATACACCAAAAACGCAGCAAAAATTAATGTGTTTTTTGGTGTGTTTTTCTGTCAGAAGGTGCACATTTGATGTAGAAAATTTCTGCACCAAATACTCAGCGTGTGCAAATAGACTATATCGGAAGAGTGTTATCCTATTTTTTATAGCACTCAGAGTCAGACCCATGTTATTCATTGGGGCAGTGCTGCTGATACCCGCTCTTTTTTCACTGACAGAATCTGCACTCTGAAATCGGATGACACTCACCCATTCAGGTCTATGGGTGTGTAGAAAACATCTGACTGCACCCGGATGACATCTGAGTACAGTCTGATTTCCGTGAGCTGACACAATGGAGAAGATGGAGAAATTTTGTTCTCCATCTTCTCCTTACAGATTGTTCTGAATCTTTCATCCAATGGAATCTGATCACACGAAGCTGACACTCTGATCAACTGGGATCAGACTTTGATCAGAGTGTCATTAGCATAATCTGCCCGATTCTCTCAGATGAGAGAATCTATGGTGGTGTGACCCTGGCGTTAGAATGAATCTAGATGGCGACTTTGGCTGCAATATAAAGATCGATAGCTACACGTTGCTTCTATATTGCAGTGTAATGCAGGTGATTACAGTCTCGCAGTCGCCATGAGACCCTAATTATAAGTTACAAGAAATCCAACTGGGTCCAATGCTTTACAACTTGCTTGTCGTGGTTAAAGGGGCATTCCCATTTCCAAGATCCTATCCCAATATGTAGTAGGCAGAATAATATTACCTCCAATTAGAAATGTAGTATAGTTCTCTTGATAAAGCTACTTAATGTCTCTTACCTCATGTGCAGGGCATTGCAGCTTACGTATCCATGGTTACAATCTCGAGCAACTAATTAACTTACTTTCTCTCACTAAATGAGTAGACATAACCATGGTACCTAAGATACAATGCCCTGCACATGAGGTAAGAGGCATAGCTAAGCTGGAGAACTATCCTACATTTCTAATTGGAGTCATTTGCTATTATTATTATAATTATTATTACTAGCTGTAGTATCAGTCTCTCTCTATCTCTGTGTCTGTTTAGCTCTATCTCTGTGTCTGTCTGTGTCTGTCTCTCTCTATCTGTCTGTCAGTCTCTTTCCCTGTCTGTCTCATTCCAGGTCTATCTCGTTCAAGGTCTGTCTCGTTCAATGTCTGTCTCGTTCAAGGTCTGTCTCTTTCCCCATCTGTCTCTTTCCCCATCTGTCTCTTTCCCCGTCTGTCTGTTTCCCCGTCTGTCTGTTTCCCCATCTGTCTTTTTCCCTATCTGTCTCTTTCTCCGCCTGTCTCTTTCTCCGTCTCTTTACTTGTCTCTGTCTCTTTCCCCGTCTGTCTCTTTCTCCATCTCTTTACTTGTCTCTGTCTCTTTCCCTGTCTCTTTACTTGTCTGTCTCTTTCCCTGTCTCTTTCCTTGTCTCTGTCTCTTTCCCATCTGTCTCGTTCTAGGTCTGTCTCTTTCCCCATTTGTCTCTTTCCCCATCTGTCTTTCTCTGTCTGTCTCTTTCCCCGTCTGTCTCTTTCCCCATCTGTCTCGTTCCCTGTCTGTCTTGTTCCAGGTCTGTCTCGTTCCTCGTCTGTCTCGTTCCAGGTCTATCTCTTTCCTCATCTGTCTATTTCCCCGTCTGTCTCTTTCCAGGTCTTTCTCTTTCCTTGTCTGTCTCTGACTGTCTCTCTGTCTGTTTACCTATCTGCCTATCTCTTTCCCTGTCTGCCTCTGTCTGTCTTTTTGACTGTCTGTTTCTGTCTCTCTCTGTCTCACCACTGACATCTTATTACCTCACACATAAGTTTCTTATACTAACAATTTATTTTGTTCCTATAGCAACCAATCACAGCTCTTATTAATAACCTAATATCTCGGAGCTCCATTGACTTTAATGGAGGCAGGTTTTTTGGAGAGTAACTGTAAAGCACGGGGTTAAATTTTCCCGTCCAAACATAGTTCCCTGAGGCACATGGGGTGTCTGTGCAAGTTCGTGATTATAAATGCGACAGTGCGGATTCCTTTAGCGGACACACACACAGACACACACGCATACATAAATACACTCAGCTTTATATATTAGATTATTATTATTACACCTACCATAAATTGAAAAAGGATCTTGGAGATTAGACTAACCCTTTAAGGTACTCTAGTTTTCCCAATGCAACCCCATCCACTTGTATTACAGTGTCGTCAAGCTGCATGACCTGTTTCGCGTCCAGTCGTTGTCTAGCTCCTGCTATAAGAGAGAATTCCATCTTTTCTAACATTTCTACAAGGGAACATTCTTGGCTCTATGTTAAACATATGGAACCAAGACTCCAAGGAATTCAGTACTGTTTCCGAGATTCCATTGTGTTGGAGATTATGAGCTCTGGATTCTCCTGCTTGTGCCAGTGGGTGTTATCTTTGGTGGTTGAGCTCATGGAATAACACAAAAGTATCTTCTGCCATGTGAAGGTTCTTGTACAAGAACAGATAATCTGCATTTAACAAGTGTTGACCGCCAACATAGCAAGCCAGTTGACCTTCATAAACCAAACAGTTACATGCCGCTGCCTAGTGTCGAACTGAGATGCCAATGGCTTCAAGTAACATTGACTCTGGCGGCCTACTGTTCAACTACATGCAAATATTACATGACCCCCAATGCAAAAAATTACTTATTCTTCTATAAAATACACTGGCTAGTTTGTTAAATGAATGCTGAGATGTTGTCTGTACATGATGAATCAACTACTGCCTCATATATGTTGGAGGGGACCATACCTTTTAAGGGCTCCAAGGGGATTCACATGTTCCCCTGTGGGTTAAATGTTCTTGTAGTTTTTAAAGGGAACCTGACACCAGATTTGGTGACTGTAAGCTGCGGCCACCTTTATAATACTCACCTAAACGGTCGGTTTAGTGCAGAATGGTCAGATGGGTGTCTCCATTCTCCGGTGCCGGCACCTCCTCTTTCAGCCATCTTTGTCCTCCTTCTTCTGAAGCTGGGATGCATAACGCATCCTACGTCCTCCACACTCGCCGGCATTGAGAGGGCAGATCAAAGTATTGTAGTGCACCTGCACTGGACCGGTGAGTGTGTATGATGTAGGACGCATCATGCACCCAGGCTTCAGAAGGAGGACGAAGATGGCCAAAAGAGGAGGCGCCGGCACCGGACAACGGAGATGCCCATCTGAACCACATCCACCGCACCGACCGTTTAGGTAAGTATTATAGAGTTATTTTTACGTTCTACACAGCAGCCTGGGCTCTTATATACAGCATGTTAGATTGCTGTATATAAGAGCCTGGTGGTGGTGGCCGCAGCTTATAGGCCTCAGAACTGGTGGTGACAGGTTCCCTTTAATATGAGAGAAGAAGCAAGCAGGTAGGCTCAGATTAACTTAGATGAAAAAGCATTGCTATGAAAACACATGGGGAAGAGGACATCAATGGAGTTAGTTTATTTTAACTATTTATTTTCTGGTCTCAATGCATTAATGTCTGTGTCTTTACCATAAGGTCGGTGGAATGGTTTACCTGTAATCTGGCAATGGCATCACCAATCTCCCCAGGGCAAACCCCCTGCATCTGTTTTCACATTATTTTATTTCTTTCTACGGTATGAAAAAGGTTTGAAGTAAGACACTGGTGGTAATATGTGGCTTTTATTAATATTATTTAACTTGGCCCAAATTAAATTCAGTGAGAAGCGAGCAACGCATTAGCTTCCGGTTACACGAGCCCGGTGGAATGTAATATGCATTAGTAATGGTCCTGTATTATGGCCTGCAGCTTATAATTATCCTGGACCAAGGCAGCTCACAATAATAATTATAAATAAATAATAGACTGGCATTAGGCGGAACAAAAGAAATACATTCTACAAGATTACTTAAATAATTCAAACTCCAGATTAAAGCCCACCAATACAAGATATTTTTCAAAAAAGAGGTTTTGCATACTTTAGTGCTGGATTATTTTTTTCTTTCTGTGCAATGATGTTTTCAAAGGAATATTAAGCCTAATGATGCCTATAAATATTGGTAATCCAGCCCTGACAATTTCAGTGTGACTGTCCTATTATTTTATGTGTATGAAGACCATCCTGATTCACCCCCGACAGAAGATGTAAGGAGACACTTGGATCAGGCATGAACTTTCAAGTATGGGGCTGGAGCCCCCACCCCCGGTGTGGGTGGAGGCCGGCATGACTTTGGTTAGGGGAGGAGATGACTCCAGAAGAGGGAGGTGAGGACTAGGGGACCGTTGGGGTTTATATAGGGCAGTCTGGGGGTGAAGGATCTCTTTGGCCAGTGGTTCCCTGAAATTGTCCCGCCCACTCTGCCTATTTGAGTAGTTGCAGGGTCATGGTGGCAATTGGCAGTTGGGGTGGGACCTCGAAGTTGGTGTTAATTGTTATTGGCGGTCCATCGAGATATGGATGTCTTTAATTTGCCGGTTTGGGTTGGTGGTCTGATGATTTTGGGGGACCATTGACAATGGAATGTCTGGTCCCGTGTTTGTTATTTACCCTTCACCTTCCCCTTTCCTTTGGTTGTTACGGCTAGGAGTAAATGTGGTTCAGGGGGAAGGTAGTATGAATAAGGTTCATCACCAGATTTATGAGCTTGGAGGACCCCACCCCCTATCAATGTTTACTTTATGTATATAAGTTAAATAAAAGGCTGCTGTGGCCATTTCATCCAACTTTGTCATCTGTGTTTATTTCTTAGCCATTTTGGTTAAGGGGTTTAGGTAAAAAAGTATGTTTAGGGGGGGGTCACCGGAACTCGACTATACCAAAGTCAAGGCATATTAATAGAGATAAGTCTCTGAAGTGTCTGGAATATATTCCCTATTAAAATACGCTCAACCAAACCAAGTGTGCATGTGTTTGGGCCGGTCAGGAGAAATAATTCTCATTTGATAGCTATTGAGGGTATTTAGCCAACTTTAAGTTTATCTAAACTTACAGTTGGCCATTTAAAGACCCGTCATCAAGTCAACATGGCCAGTTTTCCTCTTTCCTGCTGCTCCCCTAAATTTTTCATTTTGTTTTTAGTTTTTTTTTTCCGTTTTTTTTTTTTTAAATCCTGCATTAGTGCACCCAAGATGCTACAAAGAAGGCATTGCTCTCAGGTTTCTCTGGGGTAAGTCTATGGGCTGCTCAAAATTATTACCCTGTGCGTAACGCCCCCTTGCGGACATGAAAATTACCATTAAATATAATGGCCCATCTTATGAATTGTATGGCATATGTTGTTCTTATTGTATGGCATATTAAAAACTCCCCAAAACCAAAATATGTCAGATAGCAGGAGAGAAGCAGGTTTAAATACCGCGCCAAAACACAGGAATCCAGATGATGTAATAAAATTCTTCCCTTTATTTTCACAGGTCTACGCGTTTCGAGGACATGTCCGTCCTCTTCCTCAGGACAATGTGCAGAGAATACTATTAGTATTACTAATAATAATAATACTAGTATAATAATAGTAATACTAATTACTAATAGTATTCTCTGCACATTGTCCTGAGGAAGAGGACGGACATGTCCTCGAAACGCGTAGACCTGTGAATATAAAGGGAAGAATTTTATTACATCATCTGGATTCCTGTGTTTTGGCGCGGTATTTAAACCTGCTTCTCTCCTGCTATCTGACATATCTCCACGCTGCAGGACTGCTGCCTTCCACGCTACATACATGCTTGCTAAGGAATTGTGACTGGCACAACCCTACCAGGTGAGTGCTTTCATTTGCATTTACCCCCTTGTGTCATACCGGGTAAGACCCTATTGCGCCTTCTCTCTCCACAGCTCCTTTTGCAAAACCAAAATACTCAGGGGATGCACGGGAATCAAATAAGATCAATAATGGCCTACTGTTGACCTGGTGACAAGGCCTCTTTAAAGGCATCTAATGAGCTCCGGCTTCCTTCTCCCCGCTTTGGAAGAAGGGGAAGAAATAAATTAAAACGATAATTGGATAATCGCCGGGTGGTGAAGGGGTTAATTAAAACTCCTCAATTAAGCTGAGACACGTTCTTTTCAATCTTTTCGTCTTGTCTGTGTAACACCCCTGCGGTACCAGGTGCCAAAAAATGTCAACGTGGAAACCCAAACCCCGGAATATCCGTCAGCCAGTCAGTACACCAAAACCTTCAGGCCACATACACAACCCCAACACCAGACTTGGAGACTGCCTAGCAACAGGTAAAAGGAATGGGCACTGATTGCATAGTCGCCACTCAATCTGTAGGAAGAGACCTAGCGAGGAGGAGGGGCCAGTGGTCGGTTGGGAAGTTGGCGGGAGGAAGTAGTTAGTTGGGAGAAGTTGCTAGTGGGTGAAGTTTAGTCGAGGAGTGTGAAGAAAGGAGTAGAGGAGTTGTGAGGAGAGAGAGAGAAGGAGCAAGAGCAAAAGTACAGAAAGACCTGAAGTATCACCGGAGTGCTGTAATAGGAGTGTGGGCTGTGGAGTACGGAACCAGGACTCCAGGCACCGTGGGTTACCTGTGAAAGTGTAAGACTCCAGGAACCGCGGGACGCCTGTGGAAGTCTGGAACCAAGGCTCACAAGACTCAGCAAAAGGTGGGGTGCAGACCCTAGGACAGCAGGACACTTTATGGTCAGCTGTTAAATCTGCCAGGCGAGAAGATCTCCAGGGTCCTTCGCCAACCCAAAGAGTCTGAAGCATCAGCAGCAAAGAGGGGACCGGGGACTGAACCCCTTAAATAGTCCAGGCTGCCTGAAATAGGACTAAGACTGAGGAGAAGGGACTCCCAAGCAGCTCTAGGCCATGGGAGCCCATCAACAACAAGTGTGCACGGAGGACAACCTACCCAGGTCACAGCTGGCATGGAGAACAAAGGGAGCGGGAACACCTGTAACCGGCACCAACGGGTCCAGGTACCAGCGTCCAGTAAAGGCAAGTTGAAACTGCAATACCGGTGTGGACTGTTTCCTTCTCGTCTCTGCACACATATACTGGCTGTCCCTTACCATTGCCCCCTTCACCATCCACTGCTGGGGCCTGTCCCTGCATGTGGAGGGCCTAAAACACCTAATCTGCACCAGTCTATCGGCCCCAGCAGTACCCTGCAGCGGCAGTCCCAATAACCTGACCGCACACCGCAAGTGGCGTAGTCGAGAACTCTATTATTTTTATTCCCTTTTTATTTTTCACCCCTTTTTTATTGGACCGACCCCCAGGGTCACGGAAACGGGCCTCGGCCGTGACAACGACTGTTCCCCCCTGAGCACCGCACACCCGGGACCGAGTACACCACAGCCCCTGGGGCGTCATGTCTGCTTCTAGTAAAGCCAGGCGGCCATATTTGCCAATGGTTCTAATTTTCATAGGACACTCAAGAATCCCAGATCACAAATGGACAGGATTGGTGTTCGTATACATTAAAGGGGAAGTCCATAATTAGAAAAACTTAGTTGACTTTTTTTTGCAAAACTAAGTCATCCTTCAGAGAAGTGAAACGTGCAAGGTTGTAATAGCACACACAAACTATGGACAGATGTGGCGCTGTTTTACAGAGAAAAAAAAATCATCCATGTTTTTGAAATTGTGAAAAGACCGTTTAAAATCTTGATAAGTTTAGAATCTATATATATAATTGCCTTATTCTGTCTGTCTGTCTTGCTCCAAAATTGTGTCCTTACGGTGACAAACAGCGGATTGGCCGCTCGCCTCGGCTCCGCCCCCCCGCACAGGTTGGCCGTTCGCCTCGCCTCGGCTCCGCCCCCCGCACGGATTGGCCGCTCGCCCAGGCTCTGCCCCCCACACGGATTGGCCTCTCGCCCCGGCCCCCTGCACGCATTGGCAACTCGGCCACGCCACGCCCCCTCACGCATTGCACGCTCGCTCTGGCACCCGGCACGCATTCCCCGAAACGACACGGAGCCCCGACTCCGAGGTGAGTGCTGTACCCCCGGGAGCCCACACCAGCATACGACGCCAACACAGCCGACACATACCCTCGCATTGCTGGGGTTGCCGGCGTACGCTGGTGTGGGCTCCTGTGCGAGCGGGGGGCAGGGTACGCTGGTAACCATGTAATATTGTGTAGCATGGTTACCAGCGTACACTGGCTCCCAGGTGAGCCCATAAAGGTCCTGCAGCGGCGGAACACACACACACGCACACACACAAGAACAGACACACACACACACACACACCTCACACACACATCAGATCGCATCCACACACACCTCACACACACATCAGATCGCATCCACACACTCACATCATCCCGTGATATCGCTTGCTTCTCGGCGGCGATACTGTGCATGCAGTGACCTTCCAGGACCTGCCGGAGGATCACATGGCCAGAAGCATGTGGTATCTCCGGATGTTGTGAGTGTGTGAGCGCGTATATGCGATATCGTCAGTGTGTGTGTGTGTGTATGCGATCGGATGTGTGCGTGTATGCGATCGGATGTGTGCGTGTCGGCAGAAGGCAGAGGAGCACTGCGTGCAGCGCAGCTGCTGGGACCGCACACCGGAGGGCACAGGCAGAAGTGGGGTGTGAGTGTATGCTGTCTGATGTGTGATTGTGGAGCACGATGGGGGGTGCACAGCATGGGGGATGGAGCACGATGGGGAGTGCGCAGCATGGGGGATGGAGCACGATGGGGAGTGCGCAGCATGGGGGATGGAGCACGATGGGGAGTGCGCAGCATAGGGGATGGAGCACGATGGGGAATGCGCAGCATGGGAGATGGAGCACGATGGGGAGTGCGCAGCATGGGGGATGGAGCACGATGGGGAATGCGCAGCATGGGGGATGGAGCACGATGGGGAGTGCGCAGCATGGGGGATGGAGCACGTTTGGGAGTGCGCAGCATGGGGGATGGAGCACGTTTGGGAGTGTGCAGCATGGGGGATGGAGCACGATGGGGAATGCGCAGCATGGGGATGGAGCACGATGGGGAGTGCGCAGCATGGGGGATGCAGCACGATGGGGAGTGCGCAGCAAGGGGGATGGAGCACGTTTGGGAGTGCGCAGCATGGGGGATGGAGCACGTTTGGGAGTGCGCAGCATGGGGGATGGAGCACAATGGGGAATGCGCAGCATGGGGGATGGAGCACAATGGGGAGTGCGCAGCATGGGGATGGAGCACGTTTGGGAGTGCGCAGCATGGGAGATGGAGCACGGTGGGGAATGCGCAGCATGGGGGATGGAGCACGATGGGGAGTGCGCAGCATGGGGGATGGAGCACAATGGGGAGTGTGCAGCATGGGGGATGGAGCATGATGGGGGGTGCGCAGCATGGGGGATGGAGCACGATGGGGGGTACGCAGCATGGGGGATGGAGCACAATGGGGGGTATGCAGCATGGGGGATGGAGCACGATGGGGGGTACGCAGCATGGGGGATGGAGCATGATGGGGGGTATGCAGCATGGGGGATGGAGCACGATGGGGGTTCGCAGCATGAGGGATGGAGCATGATGGGGGGTGCGCAGCATGGGGGATGAAGCACGATGGGGGGTGCACACCTCCCCCCAAAACACACACACACACACCGCCACACACGCACTGCACAACACACCACACACACACTGGGAACCACAAACACCACCCTACACAGACACCCACACACACAGACAACGCCGCACACACACAACACCCAACACACAAACACAGCGGCACACACAAATATACGCACATGCCACACAACACACACATTGCACAAAACATACCTCCCACCAAAACACACACACACCCCCCACACCCACACAAACCGCGCAACACACACACACAACACTGCAGACACACAGCGCTCCACAAACAATGCAACACACACAACGCAACACACAAACAACACCGCTCTCACCCCCCCACACCCAGACAACACCCAGAACATGTACAGCGCCCTACACAAACACTTGGTAACTACACACAACAACATCTATATATATTGTGAGACTCATGTGGGATTAGTCGATGAGGGCAGGTATATCTCACCCCGGTATCGGTCCTATGTGATTTAGCCTGGCCAGGATCACCTGGCTACTAATGGATTAATGGGAGGTGAAGGACGGAGGTAAAAGGAATCTGGGAAGTTGGGGGAGGGTCTCC
The DNA here is from genome assembly GCF_048569485.1 of Anomaloglossus baeobatrachus. NCBI lineage: Eukaryota > Metazoa > Chordata > Amphibia > Anura > Aromobatidae > Anomaloglossus > Anomaloglossus baeobatrachus. Next base: position 213,624,598 of record NC_134360.1, on the reverse strand, counting down.
ATCTGGGAACACAGTAAGCCTGTCTGTGTAGGAGACACTTGTGAGGAGCAGTGCCTGATGTTTGTATGGTTTAGCTGGAAGGGAGAAGCCCTCCAGTTGGTAGTTAGGATATCATCCTGTATAGTTAGTGCCGGACAGGCAAGGATTTATTTTGTTGGTGTTTTTTTTTCTTTTTGTTTATGCTTCACTGCAATAAACCTGACCAAGCGTCAGTTACACCTTGAATTCGGCTGTCTGCCTGAGGTGAATACGTGCCCTTTGAACCCAGCAAAGGCGATCCCGGAGCGTGTTATCACATTGTGGTGGAGAACGCGGGCAGCACGTTACAGCGCATCATAATGGAGGACGTGGTGAAAGCGCTGGTACAATCCGCAGCTGTGCAGCAGGAAGCTAATCGCTTGATGTCGGCACAGTTGAAGGAACTGGTGGAATCGACGGTTAGAGACCGCCAACTTTTGCAGCAGGTGGCGCAGCGTCTGGCGACCGTACCGGAGAGTAATGCAGAGGCTGACCAAAGGGTGATTCATGTGAGTCGGTGCTGGCAGAAACTAACCACAGATGACGATGTGGAAGCTTACCTGACCACGTTTGAACGGACGGCGGAGCGGGAAAAGTGGCCAAAGGAGCGATGGGCCGACTTGCTTGCACCGTTTCTGGCAGGTGAGGCCCAAAAAGCCTACTTTGATCTTGAGCCTGAAGCAGCGCATGACTTTGATAAACTAAAAGCCGAGATCCTTGCCCGGCTGGGAGTGACGACGGCCGTGCGAGCACAGAGAGTTCATCAATGGACTTATCAGCCCGATAAACCACCGCGGTCACAGATGTTTGACCTCATTCACTTGACCAAGAAATGGCTACAGCCTGAGGTTTTGACGGCGCCAGAGATGGTACAAAGAATCGTTCTTGATAAATACCTAAGAGCTCTACCGCCATCTCTGAAGAGGTGGGTAAGCCATGGAAACCCCACGACAGCAGATCAGCTAGTGGATCTAGTGGAGCGTTATTCCTTGGCAGAAGGACTTATGGACGATGCTACACATCCTCACTCTTCCCCTTCTCGACGAGGATCTGGTAAGACTGTTCCAGGGTCATGGGGAGGAGGAAAATATCCTAAGGCAGTGGAGGAGGAAAACAGGACTGCTGGCCCTGTGAGGGCTAAGGTGCCAAACTATGGTCTTAGCAAGGGGCCCGTGAGGTGTTTCCGCTGCCAGGAGGCGGGCCACATTGCTGCAAACTGTCCAGTAACTGCAGAACCGATGCAGTGCGATGTCAAGGACTTTGAAAAACGCAGGGCTATGGTTGCACGGGTAGTGTGTGTTGCTGCATGTCAAGGCGATATGAAAAAACACCTGTGTGAAGTGTCCATTGATGGCAATACTGTTGTTGCACTATTAGACTCGGGAAGTGTGGTGACTCTGGTAAAGGCCAGTCTGGTAGCAGTCCCGATGCGACCGTCAGATAAATTTTCTGTGACATGTGTGCATGGAGACACCTGCTCGTACCTCACAACGGTCTCCTGCATTACTACGCCCTATGGGTCTGTGCATCATAAGGTGGGACTAGTACCAGCACTATTGCATGATATCATTTTGGGCAGGGATTTTCCCCACTTCTGGCAGTTGTGGGAGAACCAATTAGTACCCCAGGGTAGCCGCACGGATGATCCTTCTCCCACACCTTGTGTGGGCCCGGAGCCACTAGAGGATGCCCCACAAGAGGGTTCAGAGGAGGAATCCGCTGAAAACAACCCCCAGTTCCCCTTTTCAGTTCTGGCGGGTGATTCCGATGAACCCGGGGCAGAGGCGGACACGGGTGGCTGTCCCCCTTCCTCTTGGCTGAATTTGAAAGTCCAGAAAGATGACTTCCAAAGTGAGCAAATGAGAGATCCTACCCTTTCTCAGGCTATAAAAAATGTTAAAATGATAAACGGGGTGCAGGTGGATGCAGGTACTAGGCTGTCTTACCCCTACATGGCACTGGAGAATGACTTTCTCTATCAGATAGAGAAGAAGGGGGATGACACAGTACAACGATTGGTTGTGCCGAGAGCCTACAGGCGGAGAGTGCTGGACCTGGCACACGGACACATGATGGGGGGACACCTGGGGGTCCAGAAAACTACCGAAAGGATATTACACTGTTTTGTTTGGCCCGGCATGCATCACGATATTCGCACCTATTGTGAGTCTTGTCCTGACTGCCAATTGTCTGCACCTAGGCCCCGTTTCTGTAGCCCCTTAGTACCTCTGCCTATCATCGAGATCCCATTTGAGAGAATTGGGATGGATTTAGTTGGACCCCTCCCCAAGTCTGCACGAGGACACCAGCACATCCTTGTCATCTTGGATTATGCCACTCGTTACCCCGAGGCCATCCCTTTGCGTAACACGGCCACCAAGACCATTGCCAAGGAGCTGGTCCATGTGTTTAGTCGGGTTGGTGTCCCAAAACAAATACTCACAGACCAAGGAACCCCCTTTATGTCTAAAGTAATGAAAGAACTCTGCAGGCTGTTACAAATAGCACAGTTACGCACCTCCGTGTATCACCCTCAAACGGACGGACTGGTCGAACGGTTTAACAAAACTTTGAAACAGATGCTCCGTAAGGCGATAGACAAGGACGGGAAGAACTGGGACTACTTACTCCCGTATTTGCTTTTTGCCATCCGGGAGGTGCCCCAGTCTTCCACCGGGTTCTCTCCTTTCGAGCTTCTGTACGCCCGACGTCCCCGTGGACTGTTAGATGTCGCTAAAGAAACCTGGGAGGGACAGGTCACCCCGTTCAAAAGCGTAATAGACCATGTAACCCAAATGCAGGACCGTATTGCGGCGGTGATGCCCATAGTTAAAGAGCATATGATACAGGCTCAAGGAGCACAGAAAAGGATTTATGATAGGGGGGCCAAGATCCGTACTTTTGCACCCGGAGATAGGGTGTTGATCCTGGTCCCCACGGCAGAAAGCAAATTTCTGGCAAAGTGGCAAGGCCCCTTTGAAATTAAGGAACGGGTGGGTGAGGTAAACTACAAAGTGTACCAGGCTGGTAAAAGGAAGCCTGAACAGATTTATCACGTGAATCTGATAAAACCCTGGAAGGACCGTCCAGCTCTGTCAGCAGGTCTGGCCCTTCCGGTCTGCAAGCAGACCATACCGGATGTCGGGATTGCGGAGACGCTGTCAGAGCGGCAAAAGACAGACGTCAAGCAGTTTGTAATCAACAATCACGAGTTTTTCTCGGAAAAGCCCGGGCAGACCACTCTCATTAAACATGACATCATAACAGAGCCTGGAGTAACAGTTCAGGTAAAGCCCTACCGAATACCGGAAGCTCGGCGGGAAGCTGTCTCCCGAGAAGTGAAGACCATGTTAGAGTTAGGTGTAATCGAGGAATCGCATAGCGCCTGGTCGAGTCCGATTGTGTTAATACCGAAACCAGACGGCTCCATTAGATTCTGCAATGACTTCAGGAGATTAAATGCGGTCTCCAAATTTGATGCATACCCTATGCCACGGGTCGATGAATTAATAGATCGGCTTGGAAAAGCCCGGTATATCACGACCCTAGACTTAACGAAGGGCTATTGGCAGATCCCGCTAACAGAGGCCGCTAAAGAGAAAACTGCGTTTTCTACACCGGAAGGTTTATACCAGTATGTGTATATGCCGTTTGGACTACACGGGGCACCGGCAACCTTTCAAAGGTTGATGGACCGAGTCCTGAGGCCCCATAGGCAGTATGCTTCTGCGTATTTGGATGACATAGTCATTTACAGCCTGGACTGGGAGACGCACCTCCAGAAACTAGAGGCCGTGATTGAGGACCTGCGGGAGGCGGGTCTAACAGCAAACCCCAAGAAATGTCATATCGGGCTGGAAGAAGCCCGGTATTTGGGATACGTAATTGGGAGGGGAATTGTTAAACCCCAGATTGACAAGATACAAGCCATTCAGAAATGGCCGCAACCAGTCAACAAGAAGCAGGTGAGAGCGTTTTTAGGAATAGCCGGCTACTACCGACGGTTCATTCCCAATTTTGCGGCTACCGCTGTTCCCCTGACGGACCTTACCAAAGGGAAAGACTCTGTCATGATCAAATGGACCACGGCAGCCGAAGAAGCCTTCCATAACTTAAAACTAGCTCTTTGCTCTCAACCTGTGCTCATGACTCCTGACTTCCGCAGCGAGTTCGTGGTCCAAACGGACGCTTCTGATGCCGGTATAGGGGCTGTATTGTCACAACTGAAGGACGGAGAGGAACATCCGGTCCTTTATCTTAGTCGGAAACTTAATAAGCATGAACGCAACTATGCCATAGTGGAAAAAGAATGCTTAGCCATTAAGTGGGCTCTAGAGTCCCTTAAATATTACTTGATTGGAAGGAAGTTCCGGCTGATCACTGACCATGCCCCTCTCAAGTGGATGCACTTGAATAGGGAACGGAATGGCCGAGTGACCCGGTGGTTCCTTGCACTTCAGGCCTACCGTTTTACAGTGGAGCACCGCCCGGGGGTGCGGATGGGGAATGCTGATGCCCTGTCTCGTGTGCACTGTTTTGTGGGTGCTGTTGCTCAGCTGCAGTGGTCTGAGCAGAGGGGGGGGATATGTGAGACTCATGTGGGATTAGTCGATGAGGGCAGGTATATCTCACCCCGGTATCGGTCCTATGTGATTTAGCCTGGCCAGGATCACCTGGCTACTAATGGATTAATGGGAGGTGAAGGACGGAGGTAAAAGGAATCTGGGAAGTTGGGGGAGGGTCTCCATCTGGGAACACAGTAAGCCTGTCTGTGTAGGAGACACTTGTGAGGAGCAGTGCCTGATGTTTGTATGGTTTAGCTGGAAGGGAGAAGCCCTCCAGTTGGTAGTTAGGATATCATCCTGTATAGTTAGTGCCGGACAGGCAAGGATTTATTTTGTTGGTGTTTTTTTTTCTTTTTGTTTATGCTTCACTGCAATAAACCTGACCAAGCGTCAGTTACACCTTGAATTCGGCTGTCTGCCTGAGGTGAATACGTGCCCTTTGAACCCAGCAAAGGCGATCCCGGAGCGTGTTATCACAATATATATATATATATATATATATAACAAAAATCATACATTAACTACACAATACGTAAATTCTAGAATACCCGATGCGTAGAATCGGGCCACCTTCTAGTCAGATATAACTAGGATGAACATGGTTAAAGCAGTATATAGAGTATGTTATAGTTGCGACTATAGAGTTCAGATAACCCGCACAAGATATTAAGAAGGAAAATAAACCGTAGAATATTATTTCAGCACACATTTAATTAATTTGTGACTACAATGCTCCTCATTTTTATTTACCTTCTGTGTAGTAGGTGATTTGGCGCCCTGGACTAGCCAGGTCGTCACAGGTACTACAGCATACACCCCCACCCTGAGACAGGCACATCAGCCAGACACAAAATCCTTGTTGCCTCCCTCCAGGGGCTGATGTCCACACCAGGTGGGGTGGAGCCAGGTGGTTGGCCCCACCCACTGAGGAGTTAACAGTCCTGGAGGCGGGAAAAGGAAGTCAGTCAGTTAGGGAAGTACAAGAGAGAGGAGTGAAGTAGTAGTGGAGGATTAAACTGACGGTGTCCGGGTATGTGGCCCGGGCACTAAGAGCAAGGTTGGCAGACGGTGGTGGCCGTCTGCAGGAGAGGCCGATCAACGCGGAACCGTAGGACCGGGGATGGGCGGTGGCCTGCCGGTACCGAACCAGGGAGCGAAGTGAAGCCAGCACACACAGGCAGGGCCTACGGACCCCGACCAGGCTTGGAGTCGCCATTAGAGGTTAAATCCGTCAGTGACCGGAACCCCAGGGGTTTCTTAACAGCCAAGACCCGATTGAAGGCAACTGTCCGACTAGCAAAAGGAAATACAGCTACCGCCACAGCTAGAGTTCCAAGGGCCAGAGCCTGCGGGCAAAAGGGCTCCTCCGGCACATACACACGCTGGGGAGCGGGTTACCGGTGGGAATCCATCGGGACCGAACATACACAAAAGGTGCAGGGAAAGGCAGCCACCACTAACCGTACAGGAGAAGCCACAGCAGCCGGCTGCGGGACCCGTCCATCCAGCCGTTTGGTTTGGTTTGCTGAGAGAGTACACCCGTGCCATCCGGCACCGCGCCGCGCTGTCCCTGCAACCCTGCACCTCACCGACCCTGCCTCCCCGTCACACCACCGGGCCCCGGGACCACCAACCCCTACCCACGGAGGGGGAAAACAACATCCCAGCCACCGCTCCCGGGATCCCCGTCACCAGCAGCGGTGGTGCCCAACCTCACCACAACTCGTGGGTGGCGTCACGGACCAAATCCCCAAACCAAACTACCCCCTTTCACTCACGGGCAAGGAGCGCCGCTCAAGTCCCCGGATCCGGCCCATCGCTCGAGCCACCGAGCAGCCATCGCAGCAGTGCCGGACCCGAGCGTTAGCGAGCGCAGCGCAGCGGCGTCCTTCCCCGCCCGCGACAGTGATGTTCCCATTACCCGCTATTTGCGAATCAGTGACAGACAACCCTTATTAGTCTACACACAAATTTTGTTTCTGATGTACTGTATGTTGAGCCTATACGATGGGTCTGTAAGCTAAAAAGTGTCCATGTGTCCTTTGTCTTACCGGTATATGTCAATAAACCACATAATACTGGTATGGATTAGTAGATTTTCCATAGTCTGGTATCTATCCATTATAAAACAGGCATACCACTCAGTATACAGTATGTTTCTTTACCATGGCTCATGGGACTAGCGTTGAGCAAAAAGATTTGCTTCACTTGGGTCCAGGTGCCATGTTGGTAGTCTGTGGCTGCTGTACCAGAACCATCCAAACCTTCACCCACCTGCTGGCATCCCAAGTGTCTCTTTGGAAGAGGCACCGGGGATGCCAGCAATTAGGAGGATATTTAGAGGTCTCTGGTTTGTCAGCCATGGATTACCGACTTGGCACTTAGACCAAAGTAGGATACAGAATAAGTAGTAGGAGGTTTGCAAGGGTGTGGTGCAGCACTCACGAACTACCAATGTGGCACTTGGACTAGATGATGCTGAAAGGTAGGAGGAGGTTCACAGGTCTCTGGTGCGGCAGCCATAGACTACTATTGGGGTACGTGGACCAGAGTAGGATGGCAACAGGTAGAAGAAGGTGTACAGGTCACTGGTGTACCAGCTATAGACAACCGTTGTGATACTTGGATCAGAGTAGGACGTGAACAGGTAGGAGGAGGTTTGCAAGGCTTTGGTGTGTCGGTCATGGGCTAAAAATGTGGAAATTAGATTAGGGTAGGATGTCAATAGGCAGGAGGAGGTTTAGAGGTCACTCATGCGGCAGCTATAGACTACTGTTGTGGTGCTTGGATTAGAGTAGGATGTAAACAGGTAGGAGGAGGATTACAGGTCTCTGGTGTGTTAGCCATGGATTACCAACTTGACACTCAGACCAAAGTAGGATGCAGACTGAGTAGAAAGAGGTTTGCAAAGCTCTGGTTCAGCAATCACAAACTACAAATGTGACACTTGGACCAAAATATGATGTCACAAGGTAGGAGGAGGTTCACAGGTCTTTAATGCGGCAGCCATAAACTATCAACATGGTATTTGGACCAGAGTTGGATGTTAACAGGTAAGAGGAGGTTTACAAGTCACAGGTGTAGCAGCCATAGATTACCGTTGTCATACTTGGATCACAGTAGGATGTCAACAGGTAGAAGGAGGTCCACAGGTCCCAGGGGTAGCAGCTACAAACTATCAACATGGTATCTGGACCAGAGTAGGGTGTCAACAGGTAGGCTCTGGTGTGTCAGTCATGGATTAGAAATGTGGTACTTGGGCCAGAGTAGAATGTCAATAGGTATAAGGGGGTATGCAGGGCACTGGTGTACCAGCTATAGACTACCGTTGTGGTACTTGGATCAGAGTAGGATGTCAACAGGTAGAGGTGGTTTTGCAAGGCTCTGGTCTGTCAGTCATGAACTACAAATGTGGCACATGAGCCAGAGTAGGATGTCAAAAGGTAGAAAGAGCTTTACAAGTCTTTGGTGTCCCAGCTATAGACTACCGTTGTGATACCTGGATGACAGTAGGATTTCAACAGGTAGGAGAAGGTTTTGCAAGGCTCTGGTCTGTCAGTCATGGATTAGAAATGGGGCAATTGGATCAGAGTAGGATGTCAACAGGTAGGAGAAGATTTACAGTCACTTATCGCAGCAGCTATAGACTACTGTTGGTGCTTGGATCAGTGTAGGATGTCAACAGGTAAGAGGAGGTTCGCAGGTCTCTGGTGTGGCAGCGATAAACTACTGTTGTGGTACTTGGACCAGATTAGGTTGTCAAAATGTAGGAGGTTTGCAAGGATCTGGTGTGTCAGTCATGGACTAAAAATGTGGCATTTGGATCAGAGTAGAATGGGAACAGATAGGAGGAGGTTTGTATGTCTGGTGCAGCAGCCATAGACTATCGTTGTGGTACTTGGACCAGATCAGGATGTGAACAAGTAGGAAAAGGTTTCCAGGTTTCTGGTGTGGTAGCCATAGACTACTGATGTGATAGTTTGACAAGTGTAGGATGCTAACAGGTTGAAGGAGGTTCACAGGGCTCTACCATGGCAGACAAAGTCTAATGATGTGGCTGCTGAATCAGCATCCTGTGAATCTTTTTGCTTTTTGCTTAACTCTAAATGGTATCCTATGGTTGACATTAGAGGAATGCAAATGTATCAGTGTAGAAAAAACATAAATGTGACATATATAAAACCTTAGTTTTCAAACTGACAGTAGGAAGTTATATTACTATACGTTGAAGTTGTCAGTCGAGCCTTCTTTACTACAATACTCCTGTCTTTGTGTCCTCCCTTGGTTTGTTTCCCCCTTGCTTGTCTGATATAATTGTTATGATTTTAGAGAGAGAATTGAGTCCAGGTTTAAAGGAAGATGAAGTCAGAATGATCTGGACCCCTTCTCCTCATGGCCCAGTAGCAGTTGTGTTTGGGCTACCTCCATGGTAGAAGTGCCCTTGGAAATGAGCATTATCCCTTACAAATGGTGAAAGATACAATGGCATCACTGTTAATAAACCATGACAATGACATCATCAACATTCATTTACTATATAGAAGACTGTATATACAATCTCGTAATCTATCCACCCTATCCGCCATGGGGTCAACATGCAGAGAAACATGAAATAACATGAAATGTCTACTACAAATTATTATAGAGTAAAGTGTGTATTGGAATAGATGGAGTAATATGAAGGTCTCTTCTGATCGTCCGGGCTCACGCATTTCATGGTGTAATCTGTTCATATGAATGTGAGCCAGGTGGTAAGTTTAATGTATGATGAAGGCACTTTTGTTTTATGAGTCTATGAGAACGTTCCCGTGTATAAATGGAGCATCTGCCGATACAGTACGGTATGGCACAGAGGTTAGCGCTTTATAAAAGCACAAGGTTAGGCAGAGGGCGAAAGCAAACATTGTATATTCCTCACCGCTGGAGGATACACTTTTAATCTTGATGGGGCCTGCAGTGATTTACAATGCAATAGACCGCTGACCCCTATGGCATAGAAACTGATAAGAGCACAAGTCCCTACTCAAAGACATGACTATATATTTACCTCAATCTCTATCTACCTCAGGCTTTCAATGGGCGGACATGATATGAACACTCCGCAGCAGAGGTGCCTGTGGATAGTGTAATATTAATGATGGTAGCAAAGGGTGAGAACATCTAATTTGATGAAATGTGAAATAGACTTTTTCACAATCCCAGAGCCTTAAAGTCGTTGCCTGCCCGTGAGATTACCACTATAAATGTGTATGTGATGGGAAGGCGTCATGTGCGGTATGTAGCCTAAGGTGAGGACAGAATTACCATACTCCATGAATAATCGTCATATTGTAATTCCATGCATGAGACTGTTCTGTCTAATTTTCTTTTTGACTATTAGCTTTAAAAAGTTTAAGTTATCCTTTATACTATGCTTAGGGAAGAATATGCAAGTTGCTCGAGGTTTGGCTGCAGGGCTCCTAAATGGGGCTCCTGAAACCCGAGAATGGGTCTTTGTAGATCCATGACATACATGGAGATGTTGACCTACTCTCCATTCATTGCCATGGGACTGCAGGAATAGCTGAACATGTATAATTTATCTCAGGGTACAAGAGCCCCGTTCTTAGTATCACTGGGGATCCCAGCACTTGGACCTTCATCGATTAGTAAGCTATCGCCTATCCTATAGAAAAAAGAAAACTTTCAAGCTTGGGAGAAACCCTTTATCAGGAGATGAGAAGCTTAAAAAAGTTGGCAAACAGGTGGCACACTGTTTTTTTCATGGTGCTTCAGTGACTAGTATATGTTTATGGTTGATATATGCATCCAAATTGTATGTTGTCCTGATATTTTAGTGGGTTGCCCAAGGGATGAGTCATTTTGATCTCCCACAGGTATACTGGAATACTGTGTACAGTTCTGGGCACGCCAATTCAAGAAGGACATCAATATATTGGAGCAAGTCCAGAGAAGAGCAACCAAGATGGTAGAAGGTCTGCAAACCATGTCCTATGAAGAACGGCTAAAAGAACTAGGGATCTTTAGTTAGCAAAAGAGAAGGCTGATTAATAGTGGTCTACAAATATCTGAAAGGTCAAAGTGCAGATCGAACCACCCTATTCTCGTTAGCACAAGGAAGTACAAGAAGCAATGGGATGAAACTAAAAGGAAGGAAATACAGATTAGACATTAGGAAAAACTTTCTGACAGTGAGGGGAACAGGTGACCACAGGAGGTATTGAGGGCAGTCAGAGAGTGGAACAGGCGACCACGGGAGGTGGTGAGGGCAGTCAGACAGTAGAAGAGGTGACCACAGGAGGTAGTGAGGGCAGTCAGAGAGTGTAACTGGTGGCCACAGGAGGTAGTGAGGGCAGTCAGAGAGTGGAAGAGGCTACCATAGGAGGTAGTGAAGGCCATCAGAGAGTGGAAGAGGCGACCACAGGAGGTAGATAGCTCTCCACCAGTCCAAATCTTCAAGTGGAAACTGGATAAACATATAGTTGGTATGATCTAGGAAATCCTGCACTCACAGGGGGTTGGATCTGGTGGCCCTTGAGGTCCCTTCCAACCCTACCGTTCTATGATTCTATGACTAGACTAAGGGGTACTTTGCACACTACGACATCGCAAGCTGATGCTGCGATGCCGAGTGCGATAGTCCCCGCCCTTGTCGCAGCAGCGATATGTGGTGATAGCTGGCGTAGCGAACATTATCGCTACGCCAGCTTCACATGCACTCACCTGTCCTGCGACGTCACACTGGCCGGCGACCCGCCTCCTTATTAAGGGGGCGGGCCGTGCGGCGTCATAGAGATGTCACACGGCAGGCGGCCAAGAGAAGCAAAGGGGCAGAGATGAGCAGGACGTAAACTTCCCGCCCACCTCCTTCCTTCCGCATAGCCTATAGGAACCGCGGTGAAGCAGGTAGGAGATGTTCATTGCTCTTGCGACTTTACACACAGCGATGTGTGCTGCTGCAGGAACAAGGAACAACATCGGACCGTTGCAGCAAGGTAATTATGGTTTTCACCGATGCTACACCGATGATACGATTACGACGCTTTTGTGCTCGTTAATCGTATCATCTAGGTTTTACACACTACGATGTCGAGAGTAACGCAGGAAGTGCGTCACTTTTGACATGACCCCACCGACATCGCACCTGCAATGTCATAGTGTGCAAAGTACCCCTAATTGTCTTTCTTTAAAATTGTCCTCAATTTGTCTAAGTTGGAGAAATTGCGTTGCAGTCTCAAGTAGAACTGATTTCTTCCTGTGATCTATTGGGTTACCCATGGGGAGTCCATCTCTTCCTATACTCATACCAACAAATTCCCTTTCTTCCTATCAAATTGGACCTTGCATGTATACAATAGAGAATTATTGGCAAAAAGAGGTAGATGTGAGAAATTACAGCTTGTGTACAGCGCTACTGAATATGTTGCTGCCTTACAGAGCAATAAATAAGAAGGCTTTGCCTATTTACTGCTTACTGAATAGGTAATCTGGTCATACACATGAGATATTTATCTGCAGACCAATGGCGGATTTGGGTGCCAATAAACATTAGAGCAGGGTTGTCGACATCTGACGAGAGGGGAAAGAAAGATCAGACAAGTAAAATTTCAATGTCTGATCCATTGTTCTCAGGGGACGTAAACCACTGCCACTAGTGTCTGGCAGCAGCCTACTCCTCCCTCTTAGGCTACTTTCACACATCCGGTTTGAGCACTGCGGCTCAATCCGGCTGTGCAAGCTATGCAACGGATGCGGTGAAAACACTGCATCCTTTGCATAAGTTTTTCCTTTGCGGCCAGTCCGTTTTTTGCCGCTTGCGGCATGCTACTGAGCATGCGCAGTGGCAAAAACCGCATGCGGCGGCCGGATGCGGTTATTGCTGCATCGCGCCGCATCCGGCCGCCATAGGCATGCATTGAAAAATGCGCCGCATCGGCCGAATGCGGCGCGATGCGTTTTTTTTTTGCCGCACGAAAAAACGTGCCAGGCAACGTTCCATCCGGCCGCCGCATCGGCTAAATCTGCTGCATGCGGCAAAAACCGGATGGAACGCAAGGCCATGCGGCACAATGCGGCACTAATTAAAGTCTATGCAGGAAAATCGCAACCGGCAGCAAAAAAAACCGGTTGCGATTTTTCTGCAAAGTGCCGGAGTGTGCCGCATTGCAGAAACCGGAGGTGTGAAAGCAGTCTGAATCTGTAACACACGCATGCTCAGACAACCTGAGAGTGCACGGGTATGAGTGAGTCTTTCTGCTATTCTGCACCTTAAATTTCAGGAGGATTTCATGACTGCTCTGGTCATACAGATATTGCTGAAGTAAAACGAATTACTAAAATTAGCTAGATCTGCCAATGATCTACTGATTTAATATCTGATGTATATGACTCATTGGTCAGCACTGGTCATTTGCAACTTGGTTCAAATCCCACCAAGGACAACATTTGCCAAGAGTTTGTATGTTCTCCCCGTGTTTGTGTGAGTATCCTCCTGGTTTTCCGGTTTCCTTCCACACTGCAAAGACCTAATGATAGGGAATTTAGATTGTAAGCCCCAATGGGGACACATATGGAATATGTTGGCTCAATATAAGCAATGCATAATATATAAATAAATAGTGTAACTGTATATAGTGCCATAAGTTTGTATGAAGATGATATGCACCCACAATCACATTCAAGCAATATCAAAACCAACCAGCATTCACAAGATTGGGTAGGACCTCTAGATATATTTACTATATACAACCCAAATAATTGACAAAGTAATCCTATCTCGTAAATGTATCAGCAGAATATGCTATAAATATACTGTATATCAGATACTAATCCCACCAATTGGATCTGAACCTTTCTTGAGTATGGGTCCCTGAAGACCACCGCTGCCAGTTGAGAAGTCATCAGAAAACCCTTTCATTTCTATAGGACTTCTGACCATATATCTACTGAAAGCAGAGTGTGATGGATCCTCCTTCTCAGATGCAGGTCCATCGGTGGGACATACATCTACTATAAATTTATACCCCATTAATATACCATACATTTATGAGATGGGAAAGTCCCTTGAAGTTATAACCGTATTATAACTCATTCCTTTTCTGTGCTTTAAGTACAATCTGTTATTCCCTGTTATCAACCTATCTGGGTGATTGTACTATACTTGATTGGAATTACTGAAAGAAGTCCAGAAAAACACCTCCTCCCATGTTCTCTACTTTTTTCCAGTTCTGAGAACCTCCGAAAACATTTAGAAACCATCGCACTTTATATTATTACAGGCTTACCAAATTTCTCCACAACACTATGTGGAGATGAATGTTTTATCGGCAGAATGCTTATTCATGTAACTTCTATCTCTTCCGACCACCCACATAGACATGCATTGTTGATTTGGCCTTGTGCCCATGTTTTTAGAAGTGGGAGAGTGGAACAATTCAGTACCAAACACCCTGGGCGGAGGCCAATCTTGCAGAAGAAGGGGGGGGAAATCATTCTATTCAACTAAATTAGTCAGCAAAGAGTGAGGCGGTCTCCATACCTCCATACACATTAGATAGTTGGTCAATCCCACTGACGATGATGAATTGCCGGTCAATCCCACTGAAAATCATGAGTTGTCAGTCAATCCCACAGAAGATCATGATTTGTCGGTCATTCCCACTGAAGATCATGGATTGTCAGTCAATCCCACTGAAAATCATTAGTTGTCAGTCAATCCCACTGAAGATCATGAATTGTCGGTCAATCCCACTGACGATCATGAATTATCGGTCAATCCCACTGACAATGATGGATGGTTGGTCAATCCCACTGAAGATCATGGATTATCAGTCAATCCCACTGAAAATCATTAGTTGTCAGTCAATCCCACTGAAGATCATGAATTGTCAGTCAATCCCACTGACGATCATGAATTATCGGTCAATCCCACTGACAATGATGGATGGTTGGTCAATCCCACTGAAGATCATGGATTATCAGTCAATCCCACTGAAGATCATGAATTGTCAGTCAATCCCAGTGAAGATCATGGATTGTTGGTCAATCCCACTGAAGATCATGAGTTGACGGTCAATCCCACTGAAGATCATGGATTGTCGGTCAATCCCACTGAAGATCATGAAATGTCGGTCAATCCCAGTGAAGATCATGGATTGTCGGTCAATCCCACTGAATTTCATGGATTGTCGGTCAATCCCACTGAAGATCATGGATTGTTGGTCAATCCCACTGAAGATCATGAGTTGACGGTCAATCCCACTGAAGATCATGGATTGTCGGTCAATCCCACTGAAGATCATGAAATGTCGGTCAATCCCACTGAAGATCATGGATTGTTGGTCAATCCCACTGAAGATCATGAGTTGACGGTCAATCCCACTGAAGATCATGGATTGTCGGTCAATCCCACTGAAGATCATTTGTTGTCGGTCATCTCACTAAAGATCATGAAATGTCGGTCAATCCTACTGAAGATCTTGAGTTGTCTATGAAGGTCTTAACTTAGTCTTGAAGTCACGTGACTACCTTTGTCACTATATTATATTATGTTTTCGACCACAGTTGTGGATCCATAACCGTAATGCCAAAGCAGTTAGTCCATGGTGTGTGGAAGAGGTTTCTGCAACTTGTACAGGTCAATATTTATCATAACATAAGGGAGCATATTATTAGAAAGGACCATGGAGCTTCTGTACCTCTAAGAGTTCTTTACTTGGACCTAACAATTTTTCCTGTCACTCACAAGGGGCTATCTATTCCAGAGTATAACCAAGTGGTCATGTTATATATACACTAACTATAAATATGTATATATATATAAGATATGAAACCTGATGGGAGTGTACCTTAGGCTAAGATCAGCTGAGATAAGGGTCAACTAAGAAGGTTATGCAGTGATACCAGCTGTTTACATCCAGGCCTACTGGTGGCAAGGTTGGCATGAAGAACAGAGTGATTGCTTTGCATTCAGAGGCGTTTCCTTTTGGCACACAACACAATTGATAAATTTTACCATCTCCGAGCTACATGCCAGAGCATAGAACGAAGAAGAAGAACGCTGATCACCGCACTAAATGTACAGGGAGAATAAGTACAGAAGCAGCGGCAATGTCAGCTATGGGACAGGAAAGCCCGATGAGGGAGAACTGACAGACAGGCAGGCAGGGAGGCAGGCAAGCAAGCAAACAAGCAGTCTGCTACTGAACTGCAGGAGACAGTGAGAATATGAGCAAGGCAGGTATAGAAGGCGAGAGAGAAGACGTCTGGCTCAAAGATATACCATCTTTAATAATTCCCCCATCAGAATTCGCAGCTTGTTGGCTGTTTGTTTTCCTTGCTTAGTATTGACAAGGTGAATCCTGCCTTGGCATGAGAAATTTTATTAGTGCCAACGAGCCGACAGAAAACCTGCTACATTAATGACTGTTATCGGTATATTGATGCCAACACAGTCAATCAAAATTGGATCTTCAAAAATTTCCACCCCCGAGAAAAATATGAAAAAAAGCAAGAAAACTTTCCAGCGAACGTTCTGCATTTCTCACCCACGGTTGTCACTTAGCTTTCATGGCATGTTTACTAGAAGCTCGCAGACAGACCGAGGATGGATATGGTGTATTATGTCATAGGCGTAGAGTTCAGCCCTTTACTGGAAACGCGAGGGTTAGTGAAAGCATATGGGCCAGTATCAATCATGTCTCCAAGTCAAAAAGATGACACGCCATGTATAATAACTACTGCTTGGAAGAGCTGTGACTTTCTCCGCATCTCGCAGTCAAGCTCTTTGCTTTTGGATAAATGGAGCCTTTGCCTGGCAGATACATCATTGTTTTAATGCAATCAATAAAGCTAAAGGGGGAAAAAAAAAGAAAAGCGAGCATCGCGGATTGTGCCTACACTGCACCTCCCGAATCCGCGGCTCACACAGCTGAGGACCAACGGATCGTTCTAACGTTCTAACGCAAAATGTGCCATCAAAACCAGGCTCCAAAACTGCTGCCCATAATGTACCCGGAGCTCCCGGCTGATACTGCAGCTGCTCTCCCCACCAATGGAAATTTCCAGTGATTTAAAGGAAAAGGAAGTATAATTAAAAGCCGGTAGTCATGCCGGAATATTTATAACAATATTTTGCATTATACAGCGGGATCCCTCAGCCCCCAGATGCACGGCAGGACTTAACTGCGGCATTTAAGTGGGCCCCGGTGCTTTTATAATTTTCCATAAACAACCTGTTATGAGGCCAGAGGGCATGAGGGGAACTCTAATTTGCCTAAAGGAGCGTGACAGCACAGCTGTGGTTCCATACAGTGTGCCATTCATAGCCACCGTTAACTCATCTCAATTATTTCCTACGGGTTTTTTATACCTTTTTTTTTTTCCAGAATGGTCCATAATGCCCTAAGGGACCTTGAGCTAAGAAGAATTTTCATGTCTTGGTTTAGAATTTTTTTTTTAACAATATGAAGACTCTATATTCATATTTGAAGGTATTTTCTACTGGGCATTATGTTCCTTTTCCAAAAAGGAGCATTATTTTTCCCAACCAAAATGGTCATTGTCAAAGGGTGTTCACCCTTCTAAGACCCTTCTAAGATTCTAAGAATGTTTCTATCTTGAAAAGATATTTGGAAGCAAAAAACTTCCTTGGAGTGATGGCACTAAGTAGCCATATTAGCGTCAGAAATTACTTACTGCTTAAACTTAGAGTTGGGCTCTGATGGGGCAGTATTAAAGTTGGGCTCTGGTGGGGCAGTATTATAGTTAGGTTTTGGTGGGGCAGTATTAGAGTTGGGTTCTGGTGGGGCAGTATTAGAGTTGGGTTCTGGTGGGGAAGTATTAAAGTTGGGCTCTGGTGGGGAAGTATTAGAGTTGGGTTCTGGTGTTGGCAGTATAAGAGTTGGGCTCTGTGGGATAGTAGTAGAGTTGGGCTCCGGTGGGGCAGCATTAGAGTTGGGCTCTGGTGGGGCAGAATTAGAGTTTGGCTCTGGTGGGAAAGTATTAAAGTTGGGCTCTGGTGGGGAGGTATTAGAGTTGGGCTCTGATGTTGGCAGTATAAGAGTTGGGCTCTGTGGGATAGTAGTAGAGTTGGGCTCCGGTGGGGCAGCATTAGAGTTGGGCTCTGGTGGGGCAGAATTAGAGTTGGGGTCTGTTGGGGTAGTAGTAGAGTTGGCTTTTGATGGGGCAGTATTTGAGTTGGGCTCTGGTGGGGTAGTATTACAGTTGGGGTCTGGTGGGGCAGTATTAGGGTTGGGGTTTGGTGGGGAAGTATTTGAGCTGGCCTCTGGTGGGGCAGTATTAACTTGGGCTCTGGTGGGGTAGTATTTGAGTTGAGCTCTGGTGGGGTAGTATTACAGTTGGGGTCTGGTGGGGCAGTATTAGAGTTGGGGTCTGGTGGGGAAGTATTTGAGTTGGCTCTGGTGGGGTAGTATTACAGTTGGGGTCTGGTGGGGCAGTATTAGAGTTGGGGTCTGGTGGGGAAGTATTTAAGTTGGCTCTGGTGGGGTAGTATTACAGTTGGGGTCCGGTGGGGCAGTATTAGAGTTGGGCTCTGGTGGAGCAGTATTATAATTAGGCTCTGCTCTGGTGGGGCAGTATTTGAGTTGGCTCTGGTGGGGTAGTATTACAGTTGGGGTCTGGTGGGGCAGTATTAGAGTTGGGCTCTGGTGGGGCAGTATTTGAGTTGGCTCCGGTGGGGTAGTATTACAGTTGGGGTCTGGTGGGGCAGTATTAGATTTGGGCTCTGGTGGGGCACTATTACAGGTGGGCTCTGGTGGGGCAGTATTATAATTAGGCTCTGCTCTGGTGGGGCAGTATTAGAGTTGGGCTCTGGTGTGCCAGTATTAGAGTTGGGCTCTGGTGGGGCAGTATTATAATTAGGCTCTGCTCTGGTGGGGCAGTATTACAGTTGGGCTCTGGTGGGCCAGTATTAGAGTTGGGCTCTGGTGGGGCAGTATTATAATTAGGCTCTGCTATGGTGGGGCAGTAATAGAGTTGGGCTCTGGTGGGGCAGTATTAGAATTAGGCTCTGCTCTGGTGGGGCAGTTGGGCTCTGGTGGGGCAGTATTAGAGTTAGGCTCTGCTCTGGTCGGGCAGTATTTTAGAGTTGGGCTCTGGTGGGGCAGTATTAGAGTTGGGCTCTGGTGGGGCAGTATTATAGTTGGGCTCTGGTGGGGCAGTATTAAAGTTGGGCTCTGGTGGGGCAGTTTCTTCACTTCCATATATTATGAGTAATGGATAACTGGGGAGGGGTTGTTTAACATTCAGATTACTGTTTTTTTTAGGGCTGCTGCGGAACCTCTTTACAGCATTGCCAAGTTATTGCGAATTCTATTCTGCTACTGCCATCTTTTGCTTTGCGTACATCTAAAATTGAAGTAGCATTGATGCCTATGGCCTGCAAACTGAGCTCGGAGATGGATCTTCACTAAGTGAGTGCAGCTATACCAGGCGGACGCTGCACTGCCGGCCCCTCTAGCAGTTATGGGGTAACACAACCTCTATTCAGGAGGGTTATTAGATTTTCTGCAGTGCACTGAGAACATAAAACCCAGCGATAAAGTGATTAATGGAGCAATGCCTTGTGGGTCTCTTTAGCAAGGAACAGGTCAATGGAGTGGTGCCCTACAGCATTATTGCAGGGGAAAGAAGTTTAACCCATTCAAGGTCCTGATAATAAGCACAGGGCTGGGGAATAATCTATACAGTTCCGTCTGCTTTTTAGAATACCCATGCAGTGGCGCACAAACATAATGAATATATACATGACTGTGTCTTCCTACGGAGCATTCGTCCACTTCACTTCCAGCAATTAATGCTCATACATCTCCCATCCCTTTGCAAGATCATTTCAATGTCTTCCCTAGACTAAGCTGTCAAAAAAAAGAGAAGAAAATGCTTACCCAAAGGGCAATATCAAAGGGGGGCCCCCACACACCACCTTGGCGCTGCCAATCAAATGTCCACACCAGCTTGAAAAAAAAAAAAAAAAATGGGATCCAGCTCAATGTATGTAAGACGCTGCCTGGTCCTTATAGTTTCCAGACGGAAAGTTGGGTAACTGCAGATTAGCTGCTGGGCTTAAATCCAAAATGTAGACATCAGATCAATCCCAACAAAGGTGGATCTCCAGGTCAAAAAGTCACCTGGGGACAGAGGATGATGTGCACAGCAACCCTGCACCCCCTGCAAGGCGAAAAGCTGCGTGATTGCAATTGACTGTCTATAGCTTGGCATGTCCTATGTCTGGCGAGGCGTCAATCATTCTGTGCAATGTATGGAGCCCAGCATGCCATCCTTCTATAAGGTCACGCTGAACATCCTGCTTTTCTTTGGCTTTTTTTTTTTACCCTGGATCAAGGTCTGTCTGCTTCCCATTGTCTTGCCATGGAAATGATCAGTCACCGATGTGCGGCACACTCTTGAAATTTCGGTGTCAATCCTTCGCAGCCTCCTTTTTCCTTAAAATCCCTTCTCCTTTCTTTTTTTTCCTTCTCCTCTGTCTCGTTCTCTCCGTTCCTAAGTGTGTTGTTACCTGCAGGATTCACCAGCACCAGTTCAGCACCAAGTCAGTGTGAAAACTCTCTCCCATCCTTTTCCCCCATTCCATGCCTGTCCCAACGCAGCCAATGGCACCGAAAGCTACGCCTCCGCCGCGCGACAATTGGATAAATCCGTCCCTGGGGCGACACTTGATTGGATGACTACGAGCTCTGTGCCTTAACCCCCTACGTGCCTTATGGAGCATCAAACGTTGAACAATATCTTCTAGAGAATTGCAGCAAGGGGGGGTGTTGGGATTCGGGGGGTGGTGGTGGGAGTTCGGGCTGCAGCTGCCTGAATTTACAAATCTATTAAGTCTCTTATTTCCACTTAAAGTAGCCGAGTTTGAAACCAATTGTTCTACAATCCCTGATCCTTAATGTAATAAGACACCCAGGAGATAGTATATCATGTAATAACAATTCAGAGCAGCAATTTCTGCTCAACACAGGTTGTAGCGTAAAAGGCAAAAAAAAAAAGAAAGGACAGGAGCGGTAAAGTGGAATTACAATTATTTCTGTAATACCCTACCGGATGAAATATTGATGCAAAAACTGAGTGATCTGTCTGGCTGTCATGTACCGAGATTATAAAGTGTTTATTCCCTGGATGATTCCTTCCACACCGGGCGGAGGTGCTTGTAAGGCCAAATTTAGATTTTAGAGCCCCTTACTTCCTTACAATCCGAATAATTGGCTATGCCATACCCCAAACTGAAAACTCCTGTAAATTTATATTTTGGAGCCTATCCCCTACTTCCTTATAATCCGAATAATTGGCTATGCCATACCCCAAACTGAAAACTCCTGTAAATTTATATTTTGGAGCCTATCCCCTACTTCCTTACAATCCGAATAATTGGCTATGCCATACCCCAAACTGAAAACTCCTGTGAATTTATATTTTGGAGCCTATCCCTTACTTCCTTACAATCCGAATAATTGGCTATGCCATACCCCAAACTGAAAACTCCTGTGAATTTATATTTTGGAGCCTATCCCTTACTTCCTTATAATCCGGATAATTGGCTATGCCATACCCCAAACTGAAAACTCCTGTAAATTTATATTTGGTGCCTATCCCTTACTTCCTTATAATCCGAATAATTGGCTATGCCATACCCCATTCTAAAAAAACTCCTGTGAATTTATATTTTGGAGCCTATCCCCTACTTCCTTATAATCCGGATAATTGGCTATGCCATACCCCAAACTGAAAAACTCCTGTAAATTGATATTTTGGAGCCTATCCCTTACTTCCTTATAATCCGGATAATTGGCTATGCCATACCCCAAACTGAAAAACTCCTGTAAATTGATATTTTGGAGCCTATCCCTTACTTCCTTACAATCCGAATAATTGGCTATGCCATACCCCAAACTGAAAACTGCTGTAAATTTATATTTTGGAGCCTATCCCTTACTTCCTTATAATCCGGATAATTGGCTATGCCATACCCCAAACTAAAAACTGCTGTAAATTTATATTTTGGAGCCTATCCCTTACTTCCTTATAATCCGGATAATTGGCTATGCCATACCCCAAACTAAAAACTGCTGTAAATTTATATTTTGGAGCCTATCCCTTACTTCCTTATAATCCGAATAATTGGCTATGCCATACCCCAAACTGAAAACTCCTGTAAATTTATATTTGGTGCCTATCCCTTACTTCCTTATAATCCGAATAATTGGCTATGCCATACCCCATACTAAAAAAACTCCTGTGAATTTATATTTTGGAGCCTATCCCCTACTTCCTTATAATCCGGATAATTGGTTATGCCATACCCCAAACTGAAAAACTCCTGTAAATTGATATTTTGGAGCCTATCCCTTACTTCCTTATAATCTGGATAATTGGCTATGCCATACCTCAAACTGAAAACTGCTGTAAATTTATATTCTTTTTTTTTTGCCAGTCACTTGTGCCATGCAAAGTACATTTGCTTAAACTCCCGGTATGTAAGTGCATTTCCTTACAGTATGCAAAATATTAGTCATTTCGTTCTAGCTGTTGAATTGCTGGAGTTTTGTTTTTTTTATGGAAAAGTACTTAAGCTGCGAGGGAAAAGAACAGACAATAAGCATTTCCTTTGGGTTTAAGACAGCTGCCTCCATTATGTAGTTCTCTCCTCTATTCTCTCTCTCGCTTTTCAGCATGGTAAACATGCAGTTTTAGGATAATTATACTGCCCATCATGTAATGTCTCCAAATTGGGTTGTCTCATGTTTTTTTTTTTTTTTGAGCTAATGTGTTATAGTGCCGTGGTAAGACATGGCAGCATTAGGCTATGTGTGCAAATTTTCTGCATGAAATCTGCACCTTGTTGCAGAAAAACGCACCAAAAAAGCATATGTTTGGTGCATTTTTAGTGCTTTTTGGTGCATTTTTGTGCCATGCATTTTTTTTATGAAGTTATTGGCTGGAAGGGTTAAAATTAAAAACGCTTAAAAAAATGCACCAGCAATTGACAAGCTGCAGATTATTTTCTGCACCAAATCTGCAAGGAAAAAAATAAGCAACGTGCACACAACCCTTCAGAATTCTTGTTGACTTTGCTGGGATAAGGACAGATATGCAGATTTGTGCCACAATCTGCTCCAAATCTGCACCAAATCTGCATAAAAAAAGCACCAACAATTGACATGCTGCAGATTATTTTCTGCACCAAATCTGCAAGGAAAAAATAAGCAATGTACACACAGCACTTCGGAATTCTCATTGACTTTGCAGATATAAGGATAGACATGCAGATTTGTTCCACAATCTGCACCAAATCTGCATAAAAAAGCACCAACAATTGACATGCTGCAGATTATTTTCTGCACCAAATCTGCAAGTAAAAAATAAACAATGTGTACAAAGCAGTTCAGAATTCTCATTGGCTTTGCTGGCATAAGGATAGGCATGCAGATTTGTGTCACAATCTGCACCAAATCTGCATCAAAAAAGCACCAACAATTGACATGTTGCTTCTTTTTTTCTGCACCAAATCTGCAAGTAAAAAATAAGCCATGTGCACACGACACTTCAGAATTCTCATTGACTTTCCTGACATAAGGGTAGGCATGCAGAGCTGTGCCACAATCTGCACCAAATCTGCATAATAAAGCACCAACAATTGACACGCTGCAGATTATTTTCTGCACCAAATCTGCAAGTAAAAAAATAAGCAATGTGCGCAAAGCAGTTCAGAATTCTCATTGGCTTTGCTGGCATAAGGATAGGCATGCAGATTTGTGTCACAATCTGCACCAAATCTGCATAAAAAAATGAATAAAAAAGCAGCAATAGCTGACATGCTGCTACAGATTACTTTCTGCACCAAAATCTGCAAGTAAAAAATAAGCAACATGCGCTCAAGACTTCCGAAATTCTCATTGACTTTGCTGACATAAGAATAGACGTGCAGATTTGTGCCACAATCTGCACCAAATCTGCATCAAAAAAAGCATCAACAATTGACAAGCTGCAGGTTTTTTTTGCACCAAATCAGCAAGTAAAAAAAAATAAGCAATGTGAGCACAACACTTCAGAACTCTCATTGACTTTGCTGGTAGAGCTGGTATGAAGATAGACATTCAGATTTTAGCCAGAAACTGCATCAAAATCGCACAGTGCGCACACCGCCTTATAATGCCTTGCACAGGATCTAATTCAATGCCCTTTAATTGGTAAAAGAAAATATTCTAAGGCTGATAATTCCATAAAGTTCCTCACCCGGAGCACCTTGTCACGTAACCTACATCAGTATGGTGGGTGGGGGGGTTAGAATAAATTTAGACTGAAAACAAATATTTTTTTCCGAAATGCGTATTGATTTTTCAGCGCATAATTAGACAGATGCTCCGCCGGTGAAAAATGAGACGGGTCAAAACTCACATTTCCTCCAACTCCATATTTTCTTTTATATGCATTCAATGCATGGGACCATTTATATCAGTAATATTCTCAGGGCAATGTCAGATCCTGGGAGACGATAAAAAAAAGTGAAAAACATTTTTCATGCATTCTCTAACATGTGAGTGTGAGAATATTTGCTAAGGCTCGGGAACATATATAAAGATATATGTAAGAGTCCTGTAAAGGCACCTGATATGCGCTGGATTATCAAATGTTCCATATTATCAGATGGTCATAGAATTCTATAAAGAATTTTTAAAAGTTGATAAAATGTGAAAAACTGGTACAAGACTGGGTGCTGGAGGATGTTGTGCACAAGTCAGTGTGTTTATATAGGGCTAGGGCAATAAAATGTCCTGCAAAACAAATACTGAATTTTGTGGCTTTCAGCTTTCCGGATTATTCCAATGAGGACCTAAAGGAATTTTTAAGCAATGCATTGTTTAGCGGACCCTATTGTTTTCATTGATATTTAAATACCACTGAGTGAAAAAGCCCCTAGGGCCCAGCCAGTCACTAATGGCCTTTGTAGTCCTTTCTTAAATGCAAGGACACATTCCATAATACCCAAGATGACCTGTCACCATGAGCTGCCACCCAGCTTTCCACAGCCCCTCAATGACATGTAGATAAGACTTGTTGCAAGTTTACGCACTCTGTTCTGTTTTATTGTACTGTTCTGTTGATGTATCGATAAGAGCGCTTGCTCCTATCCTCCTATCCCGTCTACCACCATTTTTAATCGCCAGATTCTGGTCCCCATAGAATTATATGGGTACCAGCATCAAGCCTGGAACTGGATTTTAAATACCAGATAACCAGGATCGTCTGGTCACGGTTATCTGTGAGTCTGCCCATCACTAGTAGTGTGGCGCCCTGGACTAGCCAGGTAGCCACAGACAAAACACACACACACCCCCACCCCCGGAGAGTAACATTAGTCAGACACAAAAACCCTTGTTGCCTCCCTCCAGGGTCTGATGTCCACACCAGGTGGGGCGGAGTCAGGCAGTTGGCCCCACCCACTGAGGAGTTTACAGGCCTGGAGGCGGGAAAAGCAGTAGATCAGATCAGTTCAGGAGGTGAAAGTGAGAGGTCACGTACTGCGAGTGTCTGGGTTGGAGCCCAGGCACTGAGAGCAAGGTTGGCAGACGGTGGTGGCCGTCTGCAAGAGTTGGTGGAACTCCGCAGAGCCGTAAGGACCGGGGCTGGGCGGTGGCCCACCGGTACCGGACCGAGGAACGGAGTGAAGCTAGCACACCCAGGCAGGGCCTTTGGACCCCGACCAGGCTTGGAGCCGCCATCAATAGTCAAATCCAAATGTGACAGAAACCCCCGGGGTTCCCTAACAACCAAGTCCTGATTGAAGGCAACCGCTCACACCGTGAGGATATACAGCCACCGCCACCAGCTAGAAATCCGAGGGCCAGCGCCTGCGGGCAGAACGGGCTCCTCCGGTATCTATACACCGGGGAGCGGACTACCGTTGGGAAGCCATTAGAGTCAACTCAGTACACAAAGGTGCAGGGAGAGACAGCCACCATCACCTGTCTGGGGAGAGACACTGCAGCCGGCTGTGGGACCCATCCATCCAGCCGTTTGGTTTACCGGAGACTTTGTGCATCTCTTGCTGAGTGAGTACACCCGTGCCATCCGTCACCGCGCCGCGCTGTCCCTGCAACCCTGCACCTCACCGACCCTGCCTCCCCGTCACACCACCGGGCCCCGGGACCACCAACCCCTACCCACGGAGGGGGAAAACAACATCCCAGCTGCTCCCTACCATCGCTCCCGGGATCCCCGTCACAAGCAGCGGTGGTGCCCATCTTCACCACAACCCATGGGTTGCGTCACGGACTAAATCCCCAAACAAAACCACCCCCTTTTCACTCACGGGCGAGGAGCACCGCTCGAGTCCCCGGATCCGGCCCACCGCTCGAGCCACCGAGCAGCAGCCGCAGTGCCGGACCCGAGCGTTAGCGAGCGCAGCGCCCCGGCGCCCGCGACAGTAGCATTATAGTTATGAAACAGGTAGCTCAGGATGAACAGTATTGTGGGATATACTTTAATAAAGGTAAAGGATGCAGTCTATG
The DNA here is from genome assembly GCF_048569485.1 of Anomaloglossus baeobatrachus. Taxonomy (NCBI): domain Eukaryota; kingdom Metazoa; phylum Chordata; class Amphibia; order Anura; family Aromobatidae; genus Anomaloglossus; species Anomaloglossus baeobatrachus. The sequence goes on along the minus strand of NC_134360.1, from coordinate 213,598,473 downwards.
GGATTGTACAGAAAGGCATCATAGCGATCAGTCAGAAGTTTGGGTTGTCTGTGATAAGACCCCCACTCAGTGACAGATACAGATAGAAGAGGCCAGAGGGTCTCTGTGCAAGAACAGTATCTGGCACCCTTTTTGTGTCAATGACAAGAGTTTACTCCTATGGAGGTGGTAGTGGCCCCCTTACCTCTTGGGCCCCCTTGCAGCTGCACTAGTTGCACCAATGGTACAGTATTTCCGCCGGTGTCTCCACTGATTGCTGAAATGAAGGGGAAGAAACACAGCTGAGCACTTTTTAAAGAGGTTGTCCACTACTTTTACATTGATGGCCTATCCTTAGGATAGGTCATCAATGTCTGATCGGTCGTGGTCCGATATCCCACACCCCCCGCTGATCAGCTGCTGTCAATCCTGGCAGCAGCAGCAGGCAGTCGGAAATGCTCAGTTTCGGCACTGCTCTGTCTTCTGATAGTGGCCGCTGCCAGGTACTGTACATCTACCTCCTGTTGATTAGAATGGGAGGCAGATGGGCAGTACCTGGCCCCAGCCACTATCAGATGATGGAGCAGCTCCGGAACTGAGCATTTCCAGCTGCCTGCTGCCTCCACTGGGGCCGAGAACAGCTGATCGACGGGGTTGCAGGGTGTCCAACCCCGGCCAAGCAGACATTGATGACCTATCCTAAGGATAGGCTGTCAAGCTACCACTAGGGGGCGTTGGGACTCAGGTAGAGATAGATTTCTGAGTGCAGTAATACACAGACCCACTAGAGGTCACTAACAAGCACAGGGATAGTGGATCAGCTAAAGTCTATGCCTGGATGACACGTCTGTACAGAAGAGTAAGCAAGCCAAGGTCAGATAACAGAGCCGAGGTCAGATGCCGGGAAGACAAGTAAGCACTGGGGAGGGAAAAGGAGAGTACATGGAACATGACCCGAGACAGGAGGACAGGGAGGTACAGAGGTCAGGTTGGGCAGGAGGAACGGAGGTCAGGTCGGGGAGGAGGGACGGAGGTCAGGTCAGGCAGGAGGGACGGAGGTCAGGTCAGGCAGGAGGGATGGTCAGGTCAGGCAGGAGGGACGGAGGTCAAGTCGGGCAGGAAGGATGGAGGTCAGGTCAGGCAGGAGGGACGGAGGTCAAGTCAGGCAGGATGGACGGAGGTCAAGTCAGGCAGAAGGGACGGAGATCAGGTCGGGCAGGAAGGACGGAGATCAGGTCGGGCAGGAGGGATGGAGGTCAGGTTGGGCAGGAGGGATGGTCAGGTCAGGCAGGAGGGACGGAGGTCAAGTCGGGCAGGAAGGATGGAGGTCAGGTCAGGCAGGAGGGACGGAGGTCAAGTCAGGCAGGATGGACGGAGGTCAAGTCAGGCAGGAGGGACAGAGATCAGGTCGGGCAGGAAGGACGGAGATCAGGTCGGGCAGGAGGGATGGAGGTCAGGTTGGGCAGGAGGGAAGGAGGTCAGGTTGGGCAGGAGGGATGGCGGTCAAGTCGGGCAGGAGGGATGGAGATCAGGTCGGGCAGAAAGGACGGAGGTCAGGTCAGGAAGAAAGGACGGAGGTCAGGTCAGGTAGGAGGGATGGAGGTCAAGTCAGGCAGAAGGGACGGAGGTCAGGTCGGGCAGGAGGGACAGAGGTCAGGGCGGGCAGGAGGGACGGAGATCAGGTCAGGCAGGAGGGACAGAGGTCAGGTCAGACAGGAGGAATGGAGGTTAGGTCGGGCAGGAGGAACTACGGGGTAGCAGTACTAGAACAGAGAACTCTCACGGGAACAGTGGCACGCAGCAGAGCTAGATATAGTACTGGCAGTATTCCGGTGGAGTCCACACCATAATAAAGCGGTGTGAGTCCCAGAACGAAACACCACTGAGCTAGCCCCTCCCACAAGACTTAACCCCATCGGGGTCCCGTTACAGTCATGATATAGGCCATCAAAGTAGTGGACAACCCCTTTAAAGACTTTCAGATAACTCTTCTGCCATTTTATGTTACCAATTATTCTGACTCCCGCCCATCCAAATCTCTGAAACAATGTAAAAATATTTTTGGAAATACAGATAAGAAGGTGTGGGTTTCAAAAATTGTTGATTAAATGAGGGTAATACATAATTTTTTGAATTGGTCAATTACTATCTATAAGCGAATGAAACAACTTTCTACATAGTGTATATTAATCTTGACGCATCTATAAGGGATAAGCAGGTTATCCTGTAAAACACCCCCCCCGTACCATATCTACCTAAATGAAGACGAGAACCACGACTTTATTGCAGGAATGGCCACAGTTTTATTTTACCGTATATATGTATACCAAACTTGTGGCCCAACATGCCACTCAATTGTTAAACTTAACCTTATACATATATATACCCGTATAACCAGAAACACCGATAGATCCGTCCGAGAGGCAAACCATCATTCCTAACCCCCCGGCCGTAACCTCCAAACCGGCCCAGAGGACCACCTCGGCCGTGACCACCCGGCCCGAGGTGAGGGGTAACAACGTTCCATCGTTAATTACCCCTACCCAGAACCTGCGGGACCTCCGCCCACAAGTTCCCATCCACTCCGAAGCCACTCCCCTTGAGCGACTTCGTACCAACAAGCCGACTGTCGGTACTCCCAACCTCTCAGACGGACCTATCACCCCGCCACAGGCCGGCCAAGTGACACCCTTACTTGGCCCGGGCCCCCCACACCCCCAGTGCTTGCTCTAGGCCATCCCTCAAACCCAACATCCATAAATCCAGACCCACATCAGTCAGGTGAACCCCATCTCTCCTTAGATACTGCTCCGTGGACTCCTCCAATTCTCTATGCCGCACCACCAACCCACCATTTCTCGCCACAAACCTGCCAATAGCCCGGTTCAGCTTGCTCCGAGCCCTATTAATATGGTCCACCGACCTCCCAAAACGCCACTGCGTCCGAGCTATAATGTCCGACCAAACGATAACTATGCCCGGGAACGCCCTCCACAAATGTAACAGGTCCAGCTTTATATCCCTTTTCAATTCCCTCGCCGACCTTACTCCCAAATCGTTCCCTCCCACATGCAAAATTAACACATCAGGGACACGATCCATACGGCTATAATAAGCCACCTCAGGGCGCACCCTACCCCAGGTCATGCCCCGAATTCCGAGCCACTTTACTCGAGCTTCCGACACCGACACTCCGAGCTGCCGACCGTCACGCCGCACATCCGCCCGCAACGCTCCCCAATACACATAGGAGTGCCCGAGGATCCACACAAGGCATGGACCTATAAAATACAAAGACCACGAATAAAAACAGCAACAGCACAAGAAATTGCCCACAAACCGGCATCTAACACCAACCTTGAATCCCCCACCCCTGACCATCACCTGACCAAGTGAGGCCTAATGTACAAACGGAACCTGGAAGACTCCCACCTCCCAATCCGCCGGATACAATCCTCACTCAAGCCCCACCTGGCGGCCTCCGTTGCCGCCCCAATCCGGAAGGAGTGAGACCCGTACTCACGTGGCTCCTCCCCCACCCTTGCTAGAGCCATCTTCAGCACCGCATTGAATTGATACCGCGACAAAGCCAATCCGTCCGTATGTCTAAGAAAAACACCAGGGTAACCGCCGCGCACCTTTAAAAACTCTGACACATGTAACACTGGGCACAACTGGTGCCCCGGTAAAGCGTACAACACTACTAAGCGCCCCCGGCCCCTCTGATCCGTCTTAGAAAAACGAAGCCGACATTCCACTCTATCCTCCCCCAGCATCACATCACCCAACAGCAAACCACCCATCGCTTGCTTAGTCGGGCTGACCAATTCACCAATACGAAAGGCCCCAAAAAACGCCAGTACAAAAGCTACCGAGAACAACACCCGCTCATAAGGAGACGAACACAACTCCCCTAAACACCCCACCAAACGCACCAACAATGGCAATGACACCGGCCGCCTACAGTCACGCGACTGAGCCCCTTTTCGAAAACCCTTCATCGCCTGTCGCACCAGAAAATCCTTAGTCGCGTCCCGAACCCCTTGCATCTGGAACAAAAAGGCCAACGCCGCCAACTTGCAACCAATCACCGAAACAGACCTGCCTTCCGAAAAATCCCCACTTATTAACATCAGTACCCCCAACACTCGACCCTGGTAACCCGACTCCATGAACTCCCTACTTTCCAACTTTGCCCATTCCTGCCACACCGCCTGATATCGGCACCAAGTAGCCTCAGACACCGATCTCCGAATTCCCTCAAAAGCTACACCGATGCCAGGTCCCACAGCCAGTTTGGGCAAGGTTCCCTCTCCGCGTCCGCTTCCGGCACCAGCTTCCTGAACCTGCAAAACTGGAACCGTGATAGCGCATCAGCCACCTCGTTGCGAATCCCAGGCACATGCCGAGCCACCACGCAAATGTTTAACTCCAAACAACGCAACACTAGATGCCTTAAATACCCCACAACCGGCGGGGATTTTGCCGACAGTGCGTTGATGGAATGCACCACCGCCATGTTGTCACAATGCATGCAAACCCTTCTTCCAGCAAAAACAGGGCCCCACAACTCCACCGCCACAATAATGGGAAACAATTCCAACAGCGCCAAATTCCTCACCAAACCTGCTTCCACCCACCGCCGCGGCCACTTTCCCACGCACCAGCGCGTTTGAAAAATTGCTCCAAAACCTGTCGCCCCAGCCGCATCCGTGTACAATTCCTGCTGGCTATTGGACACCGCCTCGCTCATCCAAAGGGTCCGACCGTTGTACCGGTCCAAGAACTCCTCCCACACCAACAAATCCCCTTGCATCATTTATGTCACTCTGACAAAGTGATTTGGAGCTTTTACCCCTGCGGTTGCGCTCGCCAGTCTCCTATTAAATATCCGCCCCATCGGCATAATGCGACAAGCGAAATTCAATTTTCCGAGCACTGACTGCAACTCGCGCAACCGCACCTTCTTGGCCTGAGACAAAAACCGCACCGACGCCTTCAAATCCAACAGCTTTCCCTCCGGCAACCGGCATTCCATTGCCAGTGTATCAATTTCGATACCTAAGAAACATAATACCGTCACCGGCCCTTCTGTTTTGTCTTTTGCCAACGGAATACCCAGGCTCCGCGCGATCCGCTCTAACGTAAACAACAACAAGGAGCAAATCGAAGAGCCCGCCGGACCCACGCAAAAGAAGTCATCCAAATAGTGAATCACCGAATGGACTCCTGCCACCTCCTTGACTACCCATTCCACAAACGTACTGAATGCCTCAAAATAAGCACACGAAATGGAACAGCCCATCGGCAGGCAACGATCCACATAGTATTCACCATCCCACATACACCCTAAGAGATGAAAGCTCTCTGGATGCACCGGGAGTAAACGAAAAGCTGCTTCCACATCCGCCTTTGCCATCAGGGCCCCCCGCCCCGCTACCCTTACCAGCTCCAAGGCCCTATCGAACGATACATAACATACCGCCGACAATTCCGGTGATATCCCATCATTCACCGACAATCCCGCCGCATAAGATAAATGATGAATGAGCCGAAATTTGTTCGGCTCCTTCTTAGGTACCACCCCAAGGGGGGAAATCCGTAAATTAGAGAATGGCGGGTCCTGGAATGGGCCCGCCATCCTCCCCAACTCCACCTCCTTCTGCAGCTTTTCCTTCACCACCGCCGGATGTTCTTTTGCGGACCGCAAGTTTCCCGGGCGAAACACCGGCGCCTCAGATTCAAACGGAATCCGAAAGCCCTCTGTAAAACCACGTTCCAACAACTCCGCCGCCCGCACATCCGGGTATCTACTTAAATAGGGAAGCCTCGCCTCTAACCTCACTGGCGTCCTCCCTTTTTCCAGACCCCTCCCCCGCCTTTCCTTTGCCTTTCTTGAAGCACCTGGCCAGAGGGTGGGACCCTCCACATCCGGAACACTCGTGTCTGAACCGACAAGAGGCCCCGAACTTACACTGTCCCTCGTTATACTGCCAACAAGCTCCCTTTTTCTGTCCAGCCGAGGACCCGCCACTCGCACCCGGGCTCCCGGCACCCCCTCGAAAGGGCTGAGCCGGCGCCGTCATTAACCGCATCCACAAAGAAATATCCTTGTGGCCCCACTGGACTCCCGGCCGCAGAGCCTTCCGCTGCCGGAACTGCTCATCATATCTCAACCACCCCAAACCGCCGTATACTCTATACGCTTCCCCTATCGCGTCCATATATCCAAATAGGGCGGAACAATGCTCCGGCTCCTTTTCCCCGATCACACTGGCTAAGATAGCAAAGGCCTGCAACCAATTGGTAAACGTCCTCGGGATCAACCTATACCGCCGTTTTTCCTCATCCTCCTTCTCCTTTTTTGTATCACTAGGTTTCACCTTATCCAAATTAAACTTTTCCAAGGGAAGCAGGGAAAAAATTTCCACATACTCCCCCTTCCAAATCTTTTCCCTCACCTCCTTTTTCAAATGAACCCCTAACTGCCCTTCAAAGCACACATAAATTTCACTCCGTGCCCTATCATCCAAACGCACTACCTCATCCTCCTTTTCTTTTTCCTTTTCCGCCTCCTTACTCGCACCCACGGAAGCCGCCCCACCAGCCTCCTGTCCCGTACCTGCCGCCGAGGTCGTGTCCCCCGCAGCAACATCGCGCACCGGCGCTTCTGTCCGCACCACCTCCGTGGGGCCCACCCACGCCCCCACCGGAGCCCCAGGCCCAGTCCGACTAACCCGTTCCGCAGACAACCCCTGCAACACCCCCAAAAGCTGCCCCCAAAACTCCGGACCCGGTAAACCAGACTGCCCGACCGCACTCGCCCCCAGCGCAACGCGTCCCGCGACGGAACCCCCGCCCTCGCCCGCGCTACCCACAGCATGTAACATTTCTGTTGTCTGCTCACCAGGCTGCCGTTGAGCCGACGCCGGAACAGCCGTGCCACGATCTTCCAGCTGCCGCTCCGTCCGACCTGCCGCTGCTCCTTCTTCCTCGCTGGAGTCTGATGCGCTGCCGAAATCCTCAGGGGGGACCAGCGAGGGGACAGCCCGCACCTGGCGGCCGTCGACCCCCACGGTCACCGCACCCCGCTCGTCCGGGCGACTCCTGCTTGACCTCTTCCTTTTCTCCCGCCGTGGCGCCCTGCCGCCGTCTCTTCCCGCTGTAATCGTGATATCCTGCTGCGCCGCCCCTTGTCCTGTCGTCCTCAGTGGGCTCCCTCCCTGCCGACTGCCGGAAGGCCGTGCCGAGCTTGCTCCTCGCCGGGACCCACCCCCAGCACGCTCCTCGCCGGGGGGGACCGTGACTACCGATCTCCTCTGTGCCTGCGGGCCACCGTACCCCTCCTCCGATCTCCTGACCTCGCCGCTCACATCCGCTCCCATCCCCCGTCCTGTTGCTCTCCCCTGCGGCCTGCAGGGAGTCTCCTCCGGCAATCCGGCACGCCGAGCGCCACACCCAGCCGGCACATCACTGGGGGCTGCCGTCATCCATGCTCCGGTCTGGTGCTGCGCAGGCCGCGGACCGGAAGTGGGCCTCGCAGAGGCTCCGCCCACCCCCGACCCACGGGATCTCCGTCGCGGATTCCTCCCGGTGGCCGGCTGCTCCCCTAGGTTAGTTGTAGGGCTCCGCCGCTGCTCCGGAGGGTCCCCGCAGGGGCTCCTTGATCTGATTCTCCCCCTCCAGCTGGGGGAGTAGCGCTCTGGCGGTCGCGCCCGCCGAGCACGTAGCCACGGCCCGGGCGCTGGAACAGCAGGCGGCGCCGCTCCAGCCCCACAGACCGCTGCCAGCTGCTGCCTCAGGGAATCCACTCCCATGACCTCGGATGCCCCCCGCACCATCTCCAGGAGTTCAGCAAGGGCAGCCATGGCAGGAAGCAGCAGCAGCACTACGTCCTGGGACACAAAGATCAATCGACGAAAGGGGAGGTAAACAGCACACCCCCCTCTCTTATACCTCTCCCAACACCCCACCCCTTCCTTGCTCCCCCCCAATCCCCTTACAGCTCCCTACTACCAATCCTGTACTCCCACACATCCCCCATCCCATGCAAACCTATTAACCCTTTCCTAACCTTGCACCCTCCCGATCGTCATGGGGTCCATTCACCCCTATGGGGCTCACTGCCCTTCTTTTTCTACCATTTTCCTGCAGTAGAACGTCTTCATGTCCTCTGTGTCCTGGCGGCTTTACCTGCTCCTTTATCTCTGAGTCAATGCCCCCATTCACATTAGAGTAAAGTCTGCCTGGAGATAATCTGCTGCTAAAAAAGTTTCGCAAAATCTCTGATATCAAACACAAGAGATTGCGCTGATCATTCCTGTGCATGGGGAAGTCAGACAGATAGCTGTCAGACAATCCATTATAAAGCCTTTTGGTATAGCAGCGGTGAGGTGCGGAGGGTTACACACAGATCTGCAGTGGAGAGAGGGGAATGTTTTACGGAGAGAAGAGAAAACAAGCTAAAACCAAAGGGGAAAGTACAGAATTAGAGATCTAGCTCCATAGTGGAGAGGGAAGAAAGTTTCTCAGGGAGAGCAGAGAACACAGGCTATAAAAAATGGACTAAAGCACATGTGGAGGAAATAAGTGCAGGATAGAAGCTGTGTTGTTATTTGAAAACAAGAGATGGCTGCATCAGATTGGATACACAAAGAGCTCAAATCCATCCTATATTACTGAAAGAGACGCTCCCACAAAACAAAAAAAAATCTGAAACCTGGATAAGGCTATAAAAATGGACTAGAGCACATAGGGAGGAAATGAGTGCAATGTAGAAGGTGTGCTGTTATTTGAAAACAAGAGACGGCTGCAACAGATTGGATACACACAAAGCTCAAATCCAGCCTATATTACTAAACAGGACGATCCCACAAAAGAAAAAAAATCTGAAACCTGGATCAGGCTATAAAAACGGACTAGAGCACATGGGGAAGAAATAAGTGCAGGATAGAAGCTGTGCTGTTATTTGAAAACAAGATACAGCTGCAGCAGATTGGCTACATACAGAGCTTAAATCCAACCTATATTACTAAACGACACGCTCCCACAAAAGAAACAATTCTGAAACTTGGATCAGGCTATAAAAAAGGACTAGGCACATGGGGAGGAAATAAGTGCAGGATAGAAGCTCTACTGTTATTTGAAAACAAGAGACGGCTGCAGCAGATTGGATACACACAGAGCTCAAATCCAGCCTATATTACTGAAAGAGACGCTCCCACAAAAGGAAAAAATATGAAATTTGGATCAGGCTGTAAAAAAGGACTAGCGCACATGGGGAGGAAATAAGTGCAGGATAGAAGCTCTACTGTTATTTGAAAAAAAGAGACGGCTGCAGCAGATTGGATACACACAGAGCTCAAATCCAGACTATATTACTGAAAGAGACGCTCCCACAAAAGAAAACAATCTGAAACTTGGATCAGGCTGTGAAAAAGGACTAGAGCACATGGGGAGGAAAAAAGTGCAGGATAGAAGCTGTGCTGTTATTTGAAAACAAGAAACGGCTGCAGCAGATTGGGTACACACAGAGATCAAATCCAGCCTATATTACTGAAAGAGATGCTCCCACAAAAGAAAACAATCTGAAACTTGGATCAGGCTGTGAAAAAGGACTAGAGCACATGGGGAGGAAAAAAGTGCAGGATAGAAGCTGTGCTGTTATTTGAAAACAAGAAACGGCTGCAGGAGATTGGATACACAAAGAGCTCAAATCCATCCTATATTACTGGAAGATAATCCCACTCCCACAAGATAAAAATCTGAAACTTGGGTCAGACTGCAAAAAGCATATTAGGTGGACTGATAATAAATGAAGCAACAAAGATTGCAGAACTTTTAGTTACTATATTTATCCACTAACATATGAAAATATTTTTTTTCTGCGCTAAGTTGTCCATAAACTATAAAGTCTTAAAAATAAATCATACTCATTCTTCCCAATCCTCCGTAGATCAAAATGCTTGTTTGTGCATTTTGGCTTTGTTGTCGTCAACAAAACATAAATGGCTTCTCAATCAATCAATTTAAGTTTAAAGGGAATCTGTCAGCAGGTTTTTACTCCCCTATGTTAGAGCAGCATAATGTAGAGACAGAGACCCTGATTCCAGTGATGTGTCACTTACTGAGCTGTTTGCTGTCCTTTTCATACAATCAATGTTTTTTTCTGCTGCAGATCTAGCAGTTATACAGAGTGCATGAATATGCTGGACTACCTGCAGCACGCCAAGTAGTCCTGTAATGATAATCTACTATTGCTTAAACGGTGATTTTATCAGAACTATACTAAACAGCCCAGTAAGTGACATCGCTGGCTGGAATTAGGATCTCTGCCTCTACGTTACGCTGCTCTCACATTAGGTGGCAATACCCTGTTGACTACTACCCTTTAAAGGGAGCCTGATATGACTACGGGCAGCATGTATTTAGCACTGTCTTTACGATCAGCTATATTCCTGATACATTCTTTAAAAGCCAGCCGGGGACCAAGCAGCACAGGCGACTAGCTGGTCCTTCTCAGCATCTGTCCGCCCTCTGCCAATGATTGACAGGTCTCTACTCTCTACCTGTACATGTATGAACCAATCACTGGATGCCATGCTGACTTGCCTTTAAGTGTAAAGGAAATCTAATATAGACCATTGGCTCCAGAGAAAAACCTATTTTAAAAACTGTCCTGGGTCTAAGCTGCACAAGTGACTCACTGAAAATGAAGGATGGTGTGAATGCCGGGCTGTGGGGGCTCTGCACTCCTTTGCCTGAGAGAGTCAGTGTGTTATATGACTTCAGATTGGTGTCCATCACCCCTCAGCCGATCTCCGTCATAGACACAGTAGACAATCATGTACTTACTCTTGGCAAGCCACAACTTGAACAGTTTATTCTTTCTACACTATGACAGACATGGCCTCACTCCTGATGGGTCTGTGGTAATTCTGTTTTCGCGGTACTCTCACTCAACCTATTCCTGCTATCTTGGATCTCATCCTCAAGCTGCCGGGCACCTGTGTCTCTGTTCTCCCACACTTTTTCATCCCTGTCCACTTCTGGGCCCCTGTGTTCAAGGAGATATATAGAAGGGGTTAACGCCGCGCATCAGCCAACAGGAAACTGAAGAGAGGTTGATGAAGGATAACTTTCTTTTTATTTCATCGGTCTATGCGTTTCGAGGACAGAGACCTCTTCTTCAGGACCAGGTACATCAACATCAATGTTTTTTGTTGATGTACCTGGTCCTGAAGAAGAGGTCTCTGACCTCGAAACGCGTAGACCGATGAAATAAACAGAAAGTTATCCTTCATCAACGTCTCTTCAGTTTCATGTTGGCTGATGCGCGGCGTAAACCCCTTCTATATATCTCCTTGAACACTCTTCCACGTGGGGCTGCAGCAGATGCCATTATCCCATGCGTTATCAGTAGTTGTGACTTTCACAACTATACTAGGTGAGTGTATATCTCGTATATACTACACTTTTCTATCTGGTGTTACACTATCAGCGCTTCTTTTTCTTAGATACACTTCTGGACCCTGACAGCTGTCTAGTCTCATGACTTCCCTGAGCCCATCGGGGTGAGCCATAGGCTCCAGACCTATATGAGGTTACCTCAGGGTTCCCTGGTTCCTGACACCGTGCAGCATCTTTACTCCTCCAACCCTTCTATAGAACTCCCCTTACAAGACTTGTCTCTCTAAACAGACCACTGGCCATCTGTCACTACCCCTATATATCAAATCCACCGCTGCTATTGGCCAACCGCTAGGTATTGCTAGCTGCTACACAGCCCCGACTCTGCTACTTCAGGGACCTGCTGTCACGGTTGTCTCCCTACTGCTTTGAGACTGGTGACAGCCTTAGGACTGGAGCCTCCCATCTCCATCTTGACTCCTCATTTAATTGAAGTTTACTTTCCTTTGGCATCTCATGAGTTAATTTCAGGTTTTGTTGCCAGCAGCTTGGCAGGGTAGGTCAGCTGTTGTTGCTTTGGGTCCACGCCCATATAGGTTAAATACTGGAGCCTTCCCAGCAGTCCTTGCTGCTGTTAGAATCACTTCTACTTTGGCCAGCCTGGTGGAAGGATCTACTCATGTATTCTCCTGTGCCCATCCATTTGCAACTTTAGAGTTTGTCTGCTATGTAGAAGTTTGGTGTTTTGTATCCTTCTGTTTATTCCCTCCATCTGTCTTGCCTTTCCCTCTGTGTTTATTAGTATAGTGTCGAGTCTAGTGTACTTGTGACGCCCTGGGCAAGCCAGGGGTCACAGGTCATTACACCACCACACCCTACACCCCAGTTAGGAACACCAAAGCTACTAAAATCCTTGTTGTCTTCCTCCAGAGGCTGATGTTCACACCAGGGGGTGGGCCAGGCGGTTGGCTCTGCCCACCGAGGAGTTCACAGCTCTGGAGGCGGGAAGAACCAGGCAGTTTAGCTCAGGGAAGAGCTTGAGAGCAGACAAGCTAGGGCAGTGAAAGTGAAAGGAAGCAAAGTGAAGTGGTAAAGGAGGAAAGTAAGAGCAGTGACAGTAAGAAAGCCTGAAGTCGGTCCGGCTGTGTGCCCGGATCGTGACAGCAAGGTCAGCAGACGACAGTGACGGTCTGGAGGGGTGACTGTTCGGGAGTTCCTGGAAGGACCGTGGACGGGTGGTGACCCGGCGGTCTGGAGCAGCGTACAAAGGACAGTCAGCACCAGGGCAGGGGCCTCTCGGACCCCGGCAAGGCTAGGAGTCGCCATAAGTTGCCAAATCCGTCAGTGAAGGGGACGCAGATTCCCCCAACAACCAAGTCCCGATTGAAGGCAAGAGCCCAACCATTACAGTAGAGACACCGCCACCGCCATTGCACCAGTTTCTAAGGGCCAGCGCCTGCGGGCAAAGAGTAGAGCTCCTCCGGTCCAGCTTGAAGCCGGGGAGCGGGTTACCGGTGGGGACCCATCGAAACCATCAACAACATTAGGTGCAGGAAAAGGGACATCACCGTCACCTACTGGGGAAGCAAGTGCAGCCGTCCGTGGGAACCGTCTTCCCAGCCGTGTGGTTTACCGAGAAACTGTGTCATCGTCTCAGGCTGAGTGAGTACCACAGTGCCGCAAGGCACCGCGCTGCCCCCGCGTCCCTGCGCCCACCAGGCCCTGCATCTCACATCTCATCACCGGGCCCCGGGATCACCAACCCCTACCCACGGAGGGGCAACACAACAACTCGCTGCTATATACCATCACTCCGGGGACCCCCATATAGAGCAGCGGTGGTGAAATCACCACAACCGTGGGTGGCGTCACGGACAATAGACAATATCCCAACACCCAATCCCCTTTCACTCACGGGCGAGGAGCGCCGCTCGAGAACCCCCAGGATCCGGCCCACAGCTCGAGCCACCACTGAGCAGCAGCCGCCGGACCCGAGCAGAGGGGTGAGTGCAGTGCTGACACCCTCCTCCCCGCCCGCGACATACTCATAGACCTACTCACTAGACAGAGTGAGTTTGGGGCCAGCTGAGGGACCAAGGTATCCTGCTTGCCGACAGGCTGAAAGAACCTGTATAGGGACGCTAGGGAGCTCAGGAGTCAGCTTGAGGTGAGTGCAGAAGGTGCACCAAAATCCCTCTCCCTAGCAGCAGGGACCTCGGTTGTATCACTACCCTGGTGTTTCCCCCTTTTGTGGTATATTTTGGTTGTGCGTCAAATGCCCGTTGGTCTGATCGAATGTGTCACGCGTTATATATGTATACAGCCCCGTGCTCGGCAGCCGAGACGCTCGGATCCTTCAGTGGGTGGCTCGAGGGTCTCCGGACCCGGGGGTCTCGCTGTCACTTCAACTGAAAGGGTGGTTGTGGTTTGGGGACGTAGATGTACGGCCGGAGCCGTGTTTAGTTCGTGATGCCACCCATGGGATGTGGTGAAGGTGGACACCACCGCTGCAGTTATGAGGCACCCGGGGAAGATGTTTGGCAGCAAGTTGTTAACCCCTCCGTGGGCAGGGATGGTGGCCCCGGGACCCGTTGGGGGAGAGATGTTTGGCGGTGCAGGGAGATGGGTGACCGGAGAGTGCTGATGTACTCACTATTAGTAAACACACGAGTCTCTGGTAAACCAAGGTGATGGTGGTCGGTGCCCGCAGCCGGCTGCAGTCTGGTCCCCCACCCGGCTGGTGGTCTCTGTCTTTCTACTGCACCTGTGTAAGATGGTGGACTGCCTGTGCTTGCAACTTCAGGAGTCCACTCCCGGCTTGTGGTTGCCTAATGAGCCCTTTGCCCGCAGACGCTGGCCCGTGGGATCTTTGAGCCGTGGTGGTGGCCGCTTATCCCCCTCGTTGGGCTGTTGCCTTCAGTCGGGACTTTGGGTGGGACAGGACCTCTAGTCCTGGCCGCAATCAGTTAATTAGCTAGCCCTCAGTAGCTTCTGGACCTAGCTTCAGGGTCTGAGTACCCCCCTTTGTGCTCCAGTTTCCAAGTCGGTTCCCCGGGTCGGTACTGGCGGGCCACTACCCTGTCTCGGTCCACCTCAGTTCCACCGACCCGTCTTCCCGGCTCCTGCAGACGGAGACCACCGTCTGCCTCCTAGCCAAAGGTACCATGGCTCCTACCCCGGCACCTGCTCAAATTGGTTTCTCTCCTCTGCTGGAGCTGCACACAGCTCCAGCCCACACACCTCTCCAACTTGAACTCTGAAAGTGTACTGTTTACTTTCCCGCCTCAGGCTGTCTGAGACTCCTCGGTGGGCGTCTTCAAACTGCCTGGTTCCGCCCCCTGGTGTGTCCATCAAGCCCTGAGGGGGGGTGACTAGGGTTTAAGTGTTTGGCTGTATGTTACCTATGAGGGACAGGTGTAATGCGGGGCCCTATCTGTGACTACCTGGCCCGACCAGGGTGTCACACTGCCCCTAGGTTAACCACAGACCGTCCACGGGCTGTACGACCACCACCGGTTTATTTTGCTTTTTGAACTGAAAAAGATAAAACATGTTTACAAGTATAATAACTTTTGTACAATTAAGCATATTTTGGTTTTCTTCCTTTGCGGGAGGCAGTTTACTTAAACGTTGCATTAAAACATTTTTATTAACCGGGAACGGGACAGGACCGGGCTGTCCATTTTTCCACTGTTTCCATTTTTGCCCACCCAAGCAAACCTAGCCCTGATGCTGACTCTAAAAACCAGGTCAGCACCCCTTTTCTCCAGTCCAGGAAACGGGTTCAGGTCCGGGTGTTGCCCACACGGGCCGGGTAATAAGTTCCTTACCCGGCAGTCTCTCCAGAGGCCCCACGTCCAGGGGACCCCTGACCCAGAGGGTCGTCACCGGTCTCACTAGTGGTAGGACCTCGGCCTACAATTTCCCGCAGGCCCTTCCTCCAACCAGCCTCTCCGGAGACTGCAGGACTATGAAAAAGGGTGGTCATGGACTATTTTCACGGCCCAATAGTTTTTGGGTTGGCCTGCAAGTTCTCAGCCATGTCACTATTTAACTTATAGAACGGGAACGTCAACTTGGTCCCAACGGGGACGGGCAGAAAGGTAGCCGGGAACCGCTACCTCATCAGTATTCTTCTTCCTCAGGGCTGGAGAGTGGCAGAGAGGGGCGGACGTGCAGCTGAGCGCCCATGGTTACCCTTCTTCTCACATCCAGGTCAAACTACCCCCTCTCCCCACAGTGCCGGGTGTATGTTACCAACTCCCCGGATTCCAGGTCCTGGTCGGGATGACCCATAGGGAGGTGAGGGTAGACGTCCCTCAGGGACACGAAGATCTCTACGTCCAGGCCCGGCTCGAAGATAAAACCCCAACCTCGTTGGGGTTTGAAGTGCCGGACCTGGCCTTCGTGCGTCGGGCTCCTTACCCGAAAGGTGGCATTGCGGAGGTTGTCCTTCTCCTGGATGGTCTGGGACAGCACCTCCGCCTTCCTCTTTTCGCGGGCAGCGATCTCCCAGCCCAGCTGGTGCTGCTGCCGCTCCCAGAATCGAGCGTCTGCCTGCTCCGATTCGCTCCACGCAGGGGTCGGGCCCAGCCGGAGTTCCCCCGTGTCGGCTACGACTGACACTCTCTGCACTGGGGAACACCGCTGTGTCGCGACCTGCTCAGCTGCCTGACAGCGGCAACCCCACGGTGCCTCAGCCGAGGTCTGAGTTTTGGGAGCGGCCATTATTACCTTCGGTGCTGGCTTCTGGTCGGGGACCGCCTCCGCTTTGGCCAGGCAGACTGCCGGGGCCGTTGTCATCTGTGGCGCGGCCTCTTTCGGGATCGGTGGTACGTCCAAGTCAGGTTGGGGCACTTTCCAGACGCTGGTGCGACGTGGAGCCGGTACGGATGCCGGAGCGACGACAGGCTTGCTGCAGGCGGCTTCCTCGGGCTGGTCCCCCTGGGTTGGTGGGACGGATGATTCCACTGCCGGTGGTAGCGGCGGTGGTCCGAGCGGGGTGTCAGCGGCAACCGATACAGGCGGCGAGGAAGGCAATATGGCGGGCAGGGGCAGACCGGGTCCCTCAGCCGCGTCGGCCGGTCCCTGTGGGACATAGGGGCGTGGATCGCTCTCCTGCCCCCGGAAGGTTGCCTCCATTTCACGAGCCCGCACGGCTGCAACCAGTTCCTCCATCTTGGCCACCCACCGCTCCAGGATAAAGCGTGCCTGTGCCTGAACCCAGTGGCACATTTTCTGTGTCTGTGCTTCTACCCAGGCGGCGGTTCCGGGCACGGGCTTGCCAGTCGGGTCGGCCATGTTGCTCCTATGGTATCCAGGAATGGGAAGGTTGGCAGGGTCCTGGAGTCCCTGCCCTTTATCTGCTTGGTCACATGTCGCAGAATTTTCACCCGCCCCTACCCTGGTCTTTTTGTGGCACTCCACTAGCCGGCCGGTAAGTTTCGTTTTCCGACCTCCGGCTTTTCGTTATGGCCATGTTCCCAGGGGGCAGGGCTTCAGTTTTGCGCCCTTTCTTGGGGATGGAGACCTTGGGCGGGAACTTTCGCGCCAACAAGATGGCGACAAGATGGCAGATTCTGAAAATTTTCACAACGGATCACCGCTGACTTCACTACAAGGCGCACTTCCACAAGGTAAGTGAATGGGTAAGTATCCTGTTTGTGACGCCAGAAATTGAGGTGTACCGCCCCGTGCTCGGCAGCCGAGCCGCTCAGATCCGGACCTTCAGTGGATGGCTCGAGGGTCTCCGGACCCGGGGGTCTCGCGGTCACTTCAACTGAAAGGGGGGTTGTGGTTTGGGGACGTAGATGTACGGCCGGAGCCTTGTTTAGTTTGTGACGCCACCCACGGGATGTGGTGAAGGTGGACACCACCGCTGCAGTTACGGGGCACCCGGGGGAGATATTTGGCAGCAAGTTGTTAACCCCTCCATGGGCAGGGATGGTGGCCCCAGGACCCGTTGGGGGGAGAGATGTTTGGCGGTGCAGGGAGATGGGCGACCGGAGGATGCTGATGTACTCACTATTAGGCTATGTGCCCACGTGTGCGCTCTGCACCGCAGCGTACAAGGTCCGCTTCAGAGCGCAGCTGAAAAGCTCCGTTCTGAAGCGCCTGGTGCCTGCAGAATTCGTGCGCTCTGAAAGCTGCCTCTCCCTATAGACAGCATGCAAAGCGCACGAAAGGAGTGACATGTCACTTCTTAGAACGCAGCGATTTGGCAGCAGCCAAATCGCTGCGTTCTAATACGCCACGTGGACATGGGTTAGGCACAATCTTCATAGATTGTGCTGGGGACACAGGACGCATGCAGTTACGCTGCGGTGCAGATCGCAGCGTAACTGCATGAAAATACGCTACGTGGGCACATAGCCTTAGTAAACACACGAGTCTCTGGTAAACCAAGGTGATGGAGGTCGGTGCCCGCAGCCGGCTGCAGTCTGGTCCCCCACCTGGCTGGTGGTCTCTGTCTTTCTCCTGTACCTGTGTAAGATAGTGAACTTCCTGTGCTTGCAACTTCAGGAGTCCGCTCCCGGCTTGTGGTTGCCTAAGGAGCCCTTTGCCCGCCGACGCTGGCCCGTGAGATCTCTGAGCCGTGGCGGTGGCCACTTATTCCCCTCGTTGGGCTGTTGCCTTCAGTTAGGACTTTGGGTGGGACAGGACCTCTAGTCCTGGCCGCAATCAGTTAATTAGCTAGCCCCCAGTAGCTTATGGACCTAGCTTCAGGGTCTGAGTACCCCCCTTTGTGCTCCGGTTTCCGAGTCAGTTACCCGGGTCGGTACTGGGAGGCCACTACCCTGTCACGGTCCACCTCGGTTCCACCGAGCCGTCTTCCCGACTCCTGCAGATAGAGGCCTCCGTCTGCCTCCTAGCCAAAGGTACCAGGGCTTCTACCCCGACACCTGCTCAAATTGGTTTCTCTCCTCTGCTGGAGCTGCACACAGCTCCAGCCCACACACCTCTCCAACTTGAACTCTGAAAGTGTACTGTTTACTTTCCCGCCTCAGGCTGTCTGAGACTCCTCGTGGGCGTCTTCCAACAGCCTGGTTCCGCCCCCTGGTGTGTCCATCAAGCCCTGAGGGGGGCGGTAACTAGGGTTTAAGCGTTTGGCTGTATGTTACTTATGAGGGACAGGTGTAATGCGGAGCCCTATCTGCGACTACCTGGCCTGGCCATGGCGTCACATATGGACATCTCCTACTCCGTGTGTGGTACCCGCACTTCATTAGCGGCAGTTAGGTATTTTAGATACCTAAACACATTATCTTCACAACACAGACAAATAGCATAAAACAGTGTGGGGGGGGGGGGGGGAGGCGCAACTGCCTATTACAAAAAGGCCGGTCCCTGTCAGCTTCTCTCTACCTTCTGCCGTTGATTGACAGGTCTTTCCCTATACATAGATGCATCGAAAGACCCATTACGCAAGAAGTGTGAGCAGGTAGAAGTCACCAGTGACCCTCCTTGTAGACTTGGCTTAGTCCTTGGCAGCTTTTAAACAATATTTTTCTCTAAAACGTCACAGCATTTCTAAGGGTACGGTT
Source organism: Anomaloglossus baeobatrachus (assembly GCF_048569485.1). Lineage (NCBI taxonomy): Eukaryota > Metazoa > Chordata > Amphibia > Anura > Aromobatidae > Anomaloglossus > Anomaloglossus baeobatrachus. The sequence goes on along the minus strand of NC_134360.1, from coordinate 213,579,541 downwards.
CCACTTGCGCATAGCTGCCGATGCGAGACCATTGGAAGTGATATGCAAATGACCCTATGCTGCGAGTGTCAGCCACGGGTCTTGTGACTGTGAAGCGTTTTTGTGATCGCATCACAGCTGCAGAGAAGAGGGAGGGAGCACTTTCTCCCCATCTCCTCCGCTGCCTATCTCTGCGTACATCCCACTGCACTTGGATGACATGCGAGTGCAGTGTGATGTTTCACACACTCCCATAGACCTTGTATGGGGGTGCGTGAACCGAGACTCGCTGCCAAATGCAGCATGCTGCGATTCATTTCTCAGGCCGATATGGCAGGAGAAATCAATTGCAGATGGACACTGCCCCATAGTTTTGCACTGGTGCGAGTGCAGTCCGATGTTTTATCAGATTGCACTAATCCATGCAAAACGTAAGTGGAACCATACCCTAAGACGGGCTTTGCACGTTGCGACATCGCAAGCCGATGCTGCGATGTCGCACGCGATAGTCCCCGCCCCCGTCGCAGGTACGATATCGTGTGATAGCTGGCGTAGCGAAAATTATCGCTACGCCAGCTTCACATGCACTCACCTGCCCTGCGACCGTCGCTCTGGGCGGCGACCCACCTCCTTCCTAAGGGGGCGGGTCGTACGGCGTCATAGCGACGTCACACGGCAGGCGGCCAATAGCGGCGGAGGGGCGGACATAAGCAGGATGTAAACATCCCGCCAACCTCCTTCCTCCGTATAGCCGCCGGCGGCAGGTAAGGAGATGTTCCTCGCTCCTACGGCTTCATACACAGCGATGTGTGCTGCCGCAGGAACGAGGAACAACATCGTACCTATCGCGGGACCGGCATTATGGAAATGTCGGTGAATGCAACGATGATACGATGACGACGTTTTTGCGCTTGTTCATCGTATCATCTAGCATTTACACAGTACGATGTCGAAAGTGACGCCGGATGTGCGTCACTTTCGATTTGACCCCACCGACATCGCACGTGCGATGTCGCAACGTGCAAAGCCGCCCTAAGTGAAACATACATGGTTGAGATCATGCAGCCAGTGTCTGATACATGGTGCCATTGGTTCGGGCAGCATGTATCAGCTTTCATGTTTAATTTAATAGGGCATTAACTTTTTCACATGCGAGATATGGATGTCTGATGACTTTCTCATTATGTAATCATAGATTTATATATCTCCATATTTCATTTTACTAGGGCTACTCGTCCCCAGTGCTTTGTGGGAGGCCGCTTCCTTCCATTGTGGTTGTGTCAGAGCCTGCCACAAAATTTAGCCCCTTTACTTGCAATCAATTACTTTTAATAATGAGGCCTGAAAACCGCACAGGTCTTTGATATCCGAGCTTTAATGAGAGCAGCTCCACCATATACATATAGCAAATAATTATGTATCTTTTTATGTTGGAGGATGGGGGAGGGTTCGGATTTTCCATTAAATGGTAGCAATGTCCCCTTATGAGCGAATAACATGGAGTGTCGGTGCAGTCTTATTTCTAGAGTAGAACTAATAAAGGCACTAGGGAGTTTTAATGTGCGTCCAATGCAATTTTATTGCTTAACAGCACAGCAGGTGAATCAGTCCATCAAGGGCAAATTAGAAAAAAAAGTCTGCTAGATATATAATTCCTTCTATTCCTCCACATCGGTTCCTCTTTTTGGACTATTATCTACAGTAACATTTAATAAATACTTTCAAAACTAAAGCCTCAGGCACAGTCATATAATGAATCTGTGCTGGATCTGTATTATGCACCTATAACTTGCTATGGACCATATGGCATCTTTATGTGACTCAAATGTATAGGGGTTTTCTCATAAACTTCTACGAAATCCGTAAAAATAATTCTGCCATGTTTCATCACATGCCATATTGTAACGTCCCGGAGGTGGATTCACTGGGCCGTGCACCGGACTCCTCCAGTGAGGCAACCCGGAGCTAACCCCTATACAGGGACTGTCCGATCACCCCACCAGTGGGCCTAGATGCACGGTAGCTGGAACATTAGGGGTACAGGATCAGAGTTTTTCAGGGATCTTGTACGGGAATGTCTCTGAGTCCAACGAGCATCAGAGGCCGGACGGATGACTGGAACCAGGTTCAGGTGCCGGGTAAGAACCGCAGACGGGGTCCAGGTCCAGCGAGACGTGAAGGCTGGTGTTGCCAGGTGAAGTTGGGGATCGGTGATGGGTTCAGGCTGATGGGAGATGGCGGGATCCTCAGCAGACGGTCACCGGGAGACTTTCTGGGGAATCAGCAGTCAGGACCAGGTTAATGTGGCAGGACGGGTTCTGCGGAAGAGACAGAGTTAAACGGAGGCAAGGCACAAAGGGACCTGAACACCTAGCTATGAGAACACGTTGATCAGGCACCGCCCACATGGAAAGGAAGTCCTAATATACCCTGTACCTGTAATTGGCAATATCCTGTTTCCGGGACGCTGGCCCTTTAAGAAGAGGTGAGTGAACGCGCGCCCTAAAGCGCATGCGCGAGGCTCGTGTGCCGGAGACCAGAGCAGGAAGCTGCAGGAGGACCAGACAGTGTGTCCTGGGTCGCAGGGAGACGCTAGGACCGGCGAATAGGAGGCATGGAGGGCGCAGAGGAGGGAGAGTGAGAGAGGCAGCCGCGGGCAGGGGAACCGGGAACCGGAGCGGTGAGTGACAGGCGGCGCCGGGACCCGGGGAGCGTGACACATATATTGGAATATATTTCCTTATAAACGTTATTGCTACTCGGAAACAACATAAAGCAGCGAATTGTTCAATATACAGTATGTTCATAGAGACGTATTACTGTAGTCAAACAATCGCATGTGTGGCGCCCCTGTGGCTCCAGTCGCCACAGAGTATTGCACCTCAATTAAGGTGCGGTAAGAAGGGGGTCAATCACCGGTCTTCCACATCCACACTTTACATATAGCTTAGGAGTCAGCTCACTGGGGAGCTGGACTAGGGTAGGCAGGGGGTTGGCCACCATGAAGCAGGGACTTTCTCAGTCACTAGGACAACCACCTTGGGGGCGGGATCCACATGGTGTAGAAGTAGGAACATCACACACAATCACCAGTCAGTCTTCTTGGGACATTAGTTCTGGCGACACGACATCACCATCATCTTCTCTTTTCCTTCCACGGAGCCTGCAGCTAGGAGCGGAGCGCTGAGCCTGGGTTCCTCACTACTGGAGGGGCAACTCTTAGAACATTTTCCAGACACCGGTGGCTTCTTCCAATTTAACCAAGATCGACGGGGCCCATTACAGCGGTGACCAGTGCTACTGCAGCAGCAATCAGGTTTCTTAAAAGAACTGTGAGTAAAGACACCTGGAACCACAGCAGCCGTCTCGGACTGTTATTACCAGCGCCCCGCTTCTCGGTGTCAACGGTCACTGCCACTACCGGCTACTCCCCTCCTCATCCTCCCCGAGGCCCGCTCCACCTGTGGAGAGCGACACCATCTTGGCTGCTATTCCATCTGCCTCGGAGGGACAGCGACAGCAATGGCAGCTATTACCTGGCCACCTACCACAGGTGGCATCACGACAAACATCCATCTATCCTATCCCCCTTCTATTGGTGTACACCTCGGGGCACAAAACCTGTCAGGCCACCACGACATCCCAGACCCTCCGCACCGGCCCGGTGACGAGTACAACAGGTACGAGACCTGACCTGGACCCCCTGACTCCTGGGTGCTACACATGTATGAGGGCTTCTCAACGTCAACCTCCTTCCGATTGATAATACCAAGAAAAAAAAGAATAAGGCATGTTGCATTTCAACTCATGATGCAATTATTCTCCAAGGAAATAAGTTGCCTTCTTATTCTCCTCTACCCTGTTGAAAACATATGCATGCTCTGTTGAGTTGAGTGTGTGTGATGACTGTCACAAGGTGGCGCTAAACAATACTTGTATGCAGTAAATTGGGCAGTAGTCAGGCAGGCTGAGATCATAAACCAGAGGACACGACAGTATACAGGGGAGCAGACAGAGACAAGGTCAAGATACAAGCCAAAGGTCAGGGTTCCAGGAGAGTGCATACAAAATACAGGAAGCAGGCGGGGTCATGGTCAGGAGGATGTCCAAAGTCAGAAACTGGGAAGTCACAACAGAAACAGGGAAATACAGGCAGAGACAGGTAAACAGCAGTCCGGAATTCAGAGACCAAAATCTGAACACTGAGCTCCATGGGAGTAAATAGGATGTGCGACTGGCGTCGTCCTGGGCTAACACGCTCCCTAAGGCCCGCAACACACATCCGTGCCTCCGGTACGTGTTTGGTACGTTTTTGCACTTACCAGAGACACAGAGACACGTTGACCAATGTTACCCTATGGGTGATGGCACACATGCGTAAAATCACAATTGTAAAATTGTCAAATGTCCTGATGTTTCAATTGGTGATGCACAAGGCCAAGTATGTTGTCAAAGGACGTTATGGTTATATGGCAGTATGCTTGAAATTTAGGTAGAAATTTGCGCATTTCTCCATATTTCGCTCTCGACGTCGTAGTGTGTAAAGCATTTTTGATACGAATAACGAGCGTAAAAGCGTCGTAATCGTATCATTGGGGTAGCGTCGGTCATTTCCATGAATTGGGAAAGACCGATGTTACGATGTTGTTCCTCGTTCCTGCGGCAGCACACATCGCTGTGTGTGAAGCCGCAGGAGCGATGAACATCTCCAACCTGCGTCTCGCTGCCAATGCGGAAGGAAGGATGTGGGCGGGATGTTTACGTCCCGCTCATCTCCGCCCCTCCTCTTCTATTGGCCGCCTGCCGTGTGACGTCGCTGTGACGCCGCATGACCCGCCCCCTTAGGAAGGAGGCGGGTCGCCGGACAGAGCGACGTCGCAGGGCAGGTGAGTGCATGTGAAGCTGCCGTAGCGATAATGTTCGCTACGTCAGATATCACCATGATATCGCAGCTGCGACGGGGGCGGGGACTATCGCGCTCGGCATCGCAAGCATCGGCTTGCGATGTCGTAGTGTGCAAAGTACCCCTTACACTTGCAAATACAAGAATTCCCTTGTGCCTCCTCTCTCTTCTGAGTTTTGCTCGTTTTGTACAGCCAACATTGTCCACTACAACAGACCTTCATGCTAGCAAGCACACAGCATGGTCACCATTGTTTTTCCAACCCCAAAATGTTGATTCCATTCCCTGACCTCTTGTATCAACTCCTCATTCCCTATAAATTGTAAGATCATATGTGCAGGCCATGTGTCCATACAACGCTGTCCTTCATGATTGTTCCATTGTTTCACCTAGTTGTGTGTTATGGAGGTTGATAACACCATGTAAATACTGTGAGGTAGCGTGGTCGGCTGCGCAGCAGAAGACACGGGATCCAGGCATTAAGGTTCACAGCACACGGTTTAATGTCCAAACAAAAGTCCACAACAATATACATGTGCCTCTCCAGCAGAGAACTCAGGGAGTTCTGTTCACTCCCTCACACCCGGCACACCTGCCCTTGTTCCTGTTTCCATTTAACCCTTCCTTCAACCTGTAGGGAAACAGCATTAACCCTAGAGTGGATTTACTTTCTATCATGGAGTGAGCACAACCGGGGCGAGACATACCGGCCGTCATAGATAACCCCGGTCACAGTCTCACATACCCCCCCCCTCAGTTCAAGCGTGCGGGGTTGAACTCCCGCCATCAAACACGGGCTGCGGGACAAGGCATCGGCGTTGCCCTGCAACCTACCGGCCCTATGTTCAACCGCAAACCGGTAGTTCTGCAGTGAAAGGAACCACCGGGTAACCCGGGCATTCCGTTCCTTGGCGGACCTCATCCAGACCAGTGGAGAGTGATCCGTCACCAAGCGAAACTGCCGTCCCAGCAGGTAATAGCGTAGGGACTCCAAGGCCCACTTGATCGCCAGGCACTCCTTCTCCACTACGCTATAATTCCGCTCAGGAGGGGTGAGCTTCCTACTTAAGAAGGTGACGGGGTGTTCCTCCCCCTGAACCACCTGAGACAGCACTGCGCCCAGGCCGACCTCTGAGGCGTCAGTCTGTACTATGAACTCCTTCCGGAAATCAGGGTGTACAAGAACGGGCTGTCCGCACAGGACCCCCTTCAGGGCCCGGAAGGAGTCCTCGGCCTGCGGAGTCCAGCGCACCATGACGGACTTCTTGCCTTTGAGAAGTTCCGTCAAGGGGGCTGATAATCCCGCAAAATCCTTTACAAACCTCCTGTAGTATCCCACGATACCCAGGAAGGCCCTAACCTGCTTCGTGGTCAGGGGTCTAGGCCACTTCTGGATCGCCTCAACCTTGTTAATTTGGGGCTTAATCACTCCTTGGCCTATCACGTAGCCCAAGTAGCGGGCTTCCGTGAGCCCCAATGCACATTTCTTGGGATTGGCTGTCAATCCGGCTGTTTGAAGCGCGTCCACCACCGCTTGTACCTGTTCCAAGTGGGTCTGCCACTCGGAGCTGTAAATAATGATGTCATCAAGGTACGCTGATGCATACGCCTGGTGGGGTTCCAGCACTAAGTCCATCAACCTCTGGAACGTGGCCGGAGCGCCATGTAACCCAAAAGGCAAGACAACATAGTGGAAGAGACCCTCTGGCGTAACAAAAGCGGTTTTCTCCTTGGCGGACTCCGTCAGTGGCACCTGCCAGTACCCCTTGGTCAGGTCGAGCGTGGTAAAATATCGCGCCTGTCCCAGCCTATCAATCAGCTCATCCACCCGGGGCATGGGGTAGAGATCGAACTTGGATATTTCGTTCAATCTCCTAAAGTCATTGCAGAACCTTAAGGAGCCATCGGGTTTTGGTATTAGGACAATCGGACTAGCCCATTCACTCCGGGATTTTTCGATGACCCCCAGGCGTAACATTGTCTTTACTTCCTCCGATATGGCTTGTCGTCGAGCCTCCGGTACCCGGTATGACTTCAGGCGTACCTTCAGGTGGGGCTCGGTGACAAAATCATGTCGTATCAGACTGGTCCTACCGGGCAGCTCAGAGAAGACATCGGGGTTCTGCTGAACCAACCGTCTGGCCTCTCGCCTCTGAGTCTTGGTGAGGGCTTCTCCAATCCTTACTTCCGGTTCGTCCTCTCCGGAGGTCGCTGGAGCCGGATGTGAACGACCCGAAGAGGAGGGAGATGGGGAGAAAACAGCCATCAGGTTTTCCCGTTCCTGCCAAGGTTTTAATAGGTTGACATGGTATATTTGTTCAGGTTTCCGCCTACCGGGCTGCAACACTTTATAGTTAACCACCCCGACTCTTTCCTTTATCTCGTAGGGGCCTTGCCACTGAGCCAGGAATTTACTCTCCGCCGTGGGGATTAATACCAACACCCGATCCCCGGGTTTAAAGGTCCGCACGGTGGCTTGTCTATTGTAGCGGCCGCTTTGCGCGGCCTGAGCCTCCTGTAAATGCTCCTTCACAATTGGCATGACCGCGCTTATGCGGTTCTGCATACCCAAAATGTGTTCAATCACACTTTTATGGGGGGTGGGCTCTTGCTCCCATGTTTCCTTTGCCAGGTCCAACAATCCCCGGGGATGTCGCCCGTATAACAATTCAAAAGGCGAAAACCCCGTGGATGCCTGTGGCACCTCACGGATGGCAAACATCAAATAGGGAAGCATCATATCCCAGTCTTTCCCGTCTTTTGAAATCACCCTTTTTAGCATGGTTTTCAGGGTTTTATTGAAACGCTCGACTAAACCGTCCGTTTGAGGATGATACACAGACGTACGCAACTGCTTGATCTGGAGTAGCCGGCATAGCTCTTTGGTCACTTTAGACATGAATGGGGTCCCCTGATCCGTAAGGATCTCCTTGGGCAACCCCACCCGGCAGAACACAGCAAACAACTCCCGAGCTATAAGCTTTGCTGCAGTATGTCTGAGAGGTATCGCCTCGGGATACCGGGTGGCATAGTCAACGATCACTAGGATGTGTTGGTGCCCTCGAGCGGACTTTACGAGGGGCCCCACCAGATCCATCCCTATCCGTTCAAAAGGGACTTCTATAATGGGTAACGGTACCAACGGACTGCGAAAATGGGTCAGGGGTGCGGTAAGATGACACTCCGGGCAGGTTTCGCAGAACCGTTTTACCTCCCCAAAGACCCCGGGCCAATAGAACCTTTGCAATATTCGCTCCTGCGTTTTCTTGACCCCTAGGTGGCCACTCATCAGGTGTTTATGAGCCAAGTCGAGGACCCGCCGGCGATACGGCTGGGGCACCACCAATTGTTCTACCCCCACGCCCCGTATTTCATCTACCCGGTAGAGTAAATCTTGCTTAAGAGCGAAATGGGGGTACCTTACCTGGGCACCGGGCAGCTGTGCCACCCCGTCAACTACTGTCACCTGACTCCGGGCATGTATTAACGTAGGGTCCTGGAGTTGGGCTGTCCCAAACGTATCCGGGGATGCCTCCAACTCCGGGATGGGTTCGACCGTCTCAGCCTCTCCTGCCAATACCTCTAGGGGCGACCTATCGGGTTCACATTCTGTCCCTATCATGGGGACCCCTACGGCAGGCGTCCCGGATTCAGGATTGTAGGGCTCAGGTCCCGGACTGACCAATATCTGAGGAGACTTAGGGGGTCCCTTCCATAAAGTCCAAAAATAGGGCAGATCCCTTCCTAGGATCACGTCATAAGGAAGAGTGTTAAGAAGTCCCACCTCATGTTGCACCTGACCGCAAGGTGCTGTGATGGTGACAATCCCGGTGGGATAGTCTCGGCGGTCCCCATGTATGCAAACCACCCCCACGGTACGTCCTGTGGCCTTTACTTTAGCCCTCAAGGTGGATCGCACAAGGGTCACTAAGCTTCCGGAATCCAACAATCCTGTAACCGGACATCCATTCACCTGTATTTGGCACAAGTGGGGCTCCGTCTCTGGGGAGACCAGGTCAGCGGTACACACCACCTGAGCATACATTGAACCCCGCCGGGTAACCCCACAATCCATGGGCTCCGTGGTGAGTGGACACTGGGCTTCCATATGTCCCACCCGCTGGCACCGCCAACATCTAATGGGGACGGAAACCCCCTTGACAGGTTGTCGTTTAGGGTACAGAACCTTCCGGACCTCAGGAATGGCGGCCACGGCCTCAGACGGGACGGTAGGGGACTCCTGCACCGTTGTCAGCGGTGGGTCCTTGGCCCTAGGCTTGGAGGGGCCGGACCGACGGGCGGTACGCAAAGTCTCAGTGTCCCGTATCAAGTCCTGCGTAGCCACATGCCGCTCTACCAGGGACACTAATTGGTCCAGGGTACTCGGGTCACCCTGTCCTACCCACCATTGAACGGTGACGGGTAAAGTGCGCACAAAACGATCCACTACTACCCTTTCCACCATTTGCGCCGGGCTCAGAGTGTCAGGCTGCAACCACTTTTTTACAAGATGCAACAAGTCATAGGCCTGGGAGCGTACGGGTTTGGCTTCCTCATGTAACCACTGATTTACCCGCTGGGCCCGTACATAGGTATTCACCCCCAACTGAGCCAGTATTTCGGCTTTCAGGGTCACATAGTCAATGGCGTCCTCGGTACAGAGGTCCAGGTACGCTTTTTGGGGTTCCCCCGTCAGATAGGGCGACAATACCTCAGCCCACTGGGGGGTCGGCAGCTTTTCCCGCTCGGCCACCCGCTCAAACACCGCCAGGAACGCTTCCACATCATCCCCCGGGGTCATCTTTTGCAACGCTTGTCTCACCGCTTTCCGGACGCTGCCGTCGTCACCCGGTCCTGGGGTTGTTGCTGCTGGTCCGGCACGGATCGACTTGGCCAGGAGAACCATCTGTTCTTGGTGCCTTTTTTCCTGCGCTTGTAAGGATTGCTGCTGACGTTCCAACGCCCGGAGCAGGTGTGCATTGGTCTGTTGCTGCTGTGCATTAGCCTCTTGTAGCTGTGCATTAGCCTGTTGTTGCTGTGCATTAGCCTGTTGTTGCTGTGCATTAGCCTGAGCCAGCTGCTTTAGTATGTCCTCCATGGCGTCACCGGGTTTGGGCTGTAGTATAGCCGCTCGAATCCAGGACATGTGCTACTGGGTCACCAGGGATGGATGCTACACCTCACCGGCTGGCATGCCCGCCGATTCTCCACCATATGTGAGGTAGCGTGGTCGGCTGCGCAGCAGAAGACACGGGATCCAGGCATTAAGGTTCACAGCAGACGGTTTAATATCCAAACAAAAGTCCACAACAATATACATGTGCCTCTCCAGCAGAGAACTCAGGGAGTTCTGTTCACTCCCTCACACCCGGCACACCTGCCCTTGTTCCTGTTTCCATTTAACCCTTCCTTCAGCCTGTAGGGAAACAGCATTAACCCTGGAGTGGATTTACTTTCTATCATGGAGTGAGCACAACCGGGGCGAGACATACCGGCCGTCATAGATAACCCCGGTCACAGTCTCACAATACATAATGATTCCCAACATGCCCCTTGTTATAGGAGTTGCGTCTTTTGTTATTTTTTATACATGCGTGATCATTGTACTCTTGATTTTAGATTCTTCATGTTTTTGGAAAGCGTTTCTTCGCAAGATTGAACAAGCATATTCATGACATCTGTTGTCTAGATAACAAACAGCTACGAGTCGCTGTGCAATTTCTTTTCTCATATTGTACTTAACATTTTTCCTTGCAACAAAAAGCAAAAGTGTTATAATCAAGTTCTCCTGTTCTCATGATTGTTCTCCCACCGAGGTGACAGGGTCGATCTCAACAGATATGTTGGTAAATAGAGAAAAGCATAAACATTCATTGACATCAGCATCCACTCCAGCACATCCCACGTAAATCACAGAGCAGAGCGCAGAGTACAGAAAAGAAAAATCACCGGTATATACCCTTATGTTTATATACTGTATAACCAAAGATGCTGAATTTCAATGTCCATGGTCAGCAAAGAAATAGAAAAACCCTATGGATAAAAAAATATCTAAAAAACCCCTCAATAATATTTAACCCGTATAAGACATGCACCGTACATATACACCATGTACAGAATTATTAGGCAAATGAGTACGGTATTTTGATCACATGATGCTTTTTATACATGTTGTCCTACTCCAAGCTGTATAGACTCAAGAGCCAACAACCAATTAAGTAAATCAGGTGATGTGCATCTCTGTAATGAGGAGGGGTGTGGTGTAATGACATCAACACCCTATATCAGGGGTGCTTAATTATTGGGCAACTTCCTTTCCTTTGGCAAAATGGGTCAGAAGAGAGCTTTGACGGGCTCTGAAAAGTCCACAATTGTGAGATGTCTTGCAGAGGGATGCAGCAGTCTAGAAATTGCCAAACTTTTAAAGCGTGATCACCGAACAATTAAGTGTTTCATGGCAAATAGCCAACAGGGGCGCAAGAAGCGTGTTGGGCAAAAAAGGCGCAAAATAACTGCCCATGAATTGAGGAGAATCAAGAATGAAGCTGCCAAGATGCCATTTGCCACCAGTTTGGCCATATTTCAGAACTGCAACATTTCTGGAGTATCAAAAAGCACAAGGTGTGCCATACTCAGGGACATGGCCAAGGTAAGGAAGGCTGAAAAACCACCACCTTTGAACAAGAAACATAAGATAAAACGTCAAGACCGGGCCAAGAAATATCTTAAGACTGATTTTGCAAAGGTTTTATGGACTGATGAAATGAGAGTGACTCTTGATGGGCCAGATGGATGGGCCAGAGGCTGGATCAGTAAAGGGCAGAGAGCTCCACTCCGACTCAGACGCCACCAGGGTGGAGGTGGGGTACTGGTATGGGCTGGTATCATCAAAGATGAACTTGTGGGACCTTTTCAGCTTGCGGATGTAGTGAAGCTCAACTCCCAGACCTACTGCCAGTTTCTGGAAGACAACTTCTTCAAGCAGTGGTACAGGAAGAAGTCGGTATCGTTAAAGAAAAACATGATTTTCATGCAGGACAATGCTCCATCATATGCATCCAACTACTCCACAGTGTGGCTGGCCAGTAAAGGTCTAAAAGATGAAAATGGCCCCCTTGTTCACCTGATCTGAACCCCATAAAGAACCTGTGGTCCCTCATAAATTGTGAGATCTACAGGGAGGGAAAACAGTTCACCTCTCGGAACAGTGTCTGGAGGCTGTGGTGGCTGCTGCACGCAATGCTGATCGTAAACAGAATCTATGGATGGTCGGCTGCTGAGTGTCATCAGAAAGAAAGATGGCTATATTGGTCAGTAATTTTTTGGGGTTTTGTTTTTGCATGTCAGAAATGTTTATTTCTAAATTTTGTACAGTTATATTGGTTTACCTGGTGAAAATAAACAAGTGAGATGGGAATATATTTAGTTTTTATTAAGTTGCCTAATAATTCTGCACAGTAATAGTTACCTGCACAAATAGATATCCTCCTAAGATAGCCAAAGCTAAAAAAAAAACACTCCAACTTCCAAAAATATTAAGCTTTGATATTTATGAGTCTTTTGGGTTGATTGAGAGCATAGTTGTTGATCAATAATAAAGAAAATCCTCTAAAATACAACTTGCCTAATAATTCTGTACACGGTGTACGTTGCAAGTTGGTAGTGGGTGTATGGAGCGGGCTCACGAGGTGTGTGTTACAGCCAGGACCTACCTCTAATAATCTCAGTGGAACAAAGCTTTGGCCATGATTGTTAACTTGTTACATGATGCTGACAGCTGCATTAACAGCGCATTGACATGGGGTGCACCATTCTGTGACGTGGTCATGGGTCACAGCCTTAGGTCTGTTCAAGACCTCCATGTTTCTCATTATGGAGCTCCCTTTAAAAACAGCTTGTGGCCAGGCATTAACGGAGACCATGATATTTGCTATATACAGCCTTATGGTACGCTCACACGAGCGTATGACTCGGATGAGTGCAATGAGAGAAAATCTCGCATTGCACTCGGACCAATGGTATTTAATGAGGGCGAGCACATGGTCAGCATTTTTCTCATCCAGATGCACTCACATCGGATGCCATACGATCGTATGAATCCAGTCTTACTCCACTATCGCTGTATATAACACAAGTGATTACATAAGAACAAGTTCAAGTCCTCTAAGGAAACTAATAAATACAGGAAACATAAAAAAATAAAAAAACATAAAAGTTCAAACATAAAAGTACTGTCCGATTTTTTTTCACTGTCCCATAGGCTTGCATTGGTGAGAGGGAGTTTGGATCGAAATCAGATAAAACTTTTACATAACTTGTACTTGAAAGACTGATGTCTGAATGAGTTTGAACTGTGATAAAAAAAATAATAATGTGTGTGACATTCTGTAAATCACTCTGATCTCCTGCTAAACCTTGTGAATTAAATCTTTTATCTCTACAAAATACTGTTGGGTTGTGCTAAAAAAGAATTTACAGATCCTCTTGACTAGATATACCCACTCTATAAGTGTATACTTACAGCAGTTCTTATTTTGTTGAGACTTTTCTGATAAAAAAACCAGGATTTTTTGGGTGTTTGTGTTTAATCCTTTTCCCCTACAGATTAGTAATGGGGTGTCTCATAGAGGCTTCCCACTACTAATCTAGTTCTTAGTGGCAGCTGTGAGCTGTCATTGACCCCTTATTACCCCAATTACCACCTTACCAGGGCAATCAGGAACAGCCAGGTAAAGTGCCGGGACTTTTGCAATCTTGGACAGCTGCAGGCTGCTATTTTTAGGCTAGGGGGGCCCAATAAGCACGGATTTCCTCAGCTTGAGAATACCAGCCCCCAGCTGTTGGGTTTTAACATAGCTGGGTATCAAAATTGGGACACCCACACACAGTTTATTTAAATGATTTATTTAAACAATTAAAAGAAAATCTGCATGCAGTTCCTCTTTTTTGATACACAGCCAAGATAAGCGCATGGCTGGGGGCTGCAGCCCGTAGCTGTATGCTTTATCTGTGCTGGGTATCATAATATGGGGGGATCCTACATCAACTTTGTTATTTAATTATTAATTTTTACTCCAGTCTACAGTGACCTGCAGCTAGGGTCTGTGATTGCTAGCAGTCAGATGCTGTCACACAGGCTGGGGGCGCATCTTTCTGCAACCAATTACAGATGCCAGGACTGTCGATGGGTGAGGGAAGCAGTGCATATGGAGGAGTGATAATGAGCGGCCCCAGAAGACGAATGAGCTGCCTGGAAGCAGTTACAACCGCACCGAACCGCACTTGCTCAAATCCCCTTATCCCTTCTACCACCATTTTTAAGCGCCTGATTCTGGTCCCCATAAACTTGTAATAGGACCGGTTTCCAGCCAGATATGTGGGAACACATCGTTTTTTAATCCGGTTAGATCCGCTGGTCCCGGTTATCTGCAAGTTTGCCCATCACTGGTCCTAATTGCTATTTTGGGCTGTCTAGGGGGCAGGGTTTAAAACTCTTGATTTGGGACATTGAAATGTTATTTAGCATCTTTGGCGTCAGCTCCTTTAATTGTTGATGAGGCTGCTGTGTATAGTAAGTTCAATGCTCAGCTTTCTCCGACAGTCCCTTATTCTGTGAATGGAGTGGAGGTTGAGCACGTACATCTCTGCTCCATTGAGGATGGAACTGTCAAAAAACACTTTTAGAGCCCCGATCTCTGGATTAGACTCCCGATCTCTAGATTAGACTCCCGATCTCTGGATTAGACTCCCGATCTCTGGATTAGACCCCCAATCTCCAGGTTAGACCCCCGATCTCCGGATTAGACCCCCAATCTCCAGATTAGACCCCTGATCTCCAGATTAGACCCCGATCTCCAGATCAGACCCCCGATCTCCAGATCAGACCCCCGATCTCCGGATTAGATCCCGATCTCCAGATTAGACCCCTGATCTCCGGATTAGACCCCCAATCTCCAGATTAGACCCCCGATCTCCGGATTAGAAACCCAATCTCCGGATTAGTCCCCAATCTCCGGATTAGACCCCCAATCTCTGGATTACACCCCCAATCTCTGGATTAGACCCCTGATCTCTGGATTTGTCCCCCAATCTCCGGATTAGATCCCCATTCTCTGGATTAGTCCCCCAATCTCCGGATTAGACCCTGATCTCGAGATTAGACCCCCGATCTCCAGATTAGACCCCCGATCTCCGGATTAGTCCCCCAATCTCCGAATTAGACCCTCGATCTCCAGATTAGTCCCCCAATCTCCATATTAGACCCCCGATCTCCAGATCAGACCCCCGATCTCCAGATCAGACCCCCGATCTCCGGATTAGACCCCTGATCTCCGGATTAGACCCCCAATCTCCAGATTAGACCCCCGATCTCCGGATTAGAAACCCGATCTCTGGATTAGTCCCCCAATCTCCGGATTAGACCCCCAATCTCTGGATTACACCCCCAATCTCTGGATTAGATCCCTGATCTCCGATGTGTCCCCCAATCTCCGGATTAGACCCTGATCTCGAGATTAGACCCCCGATCTCCAGATTAGTACCCCAATCTCCAGATTAGACCCCCGATCTCCGGATTAGTCCCTCAATCTCCGAATTAGACCCTCGATCTCCAGATTAGTCCCCCAATTTCTGGATTAGACCCCCGATCTCCGGATTAGACCCTCGATCTCCGGATTAGTCCCCCAATTTCCGGATTAGATCCCCGATCTCTGGATTAGTCCCCCAATCTCCGGATTAGTCCCCCAATCTCTGGATTATACCCCCAATCTCCGGGTTAGTCCCCCAATCTCTGGATTAGACCCCCGATCTCCGGATTAGTCCCCCAATCTCTGGATTCGATCCCCGATCTCTCGATTAGACCCTCGATCTCTGGAATAGACCCCCGATTTCCGGAATAGTCCCCCAATTTCCGGATTAGACCCCCGATCTCCGGATTAGACCCCAATCTCTGTATTAGTCCCCCAATCTCCAGATTAGTCCCCTAATCTCCGGATTAGACCCGCGATCTCTGGATTAGACCCCCGATCTCTGGATTAGACCCCTGATCTCCGGATTAGACCCCCGATCTCCAGATTAGACCCCCGATCTCCAGATTAGACCCCCGATCTCTGGATTAGACCCCCAAGAATCAGTTTATGACTTTGTGTTTAGCCCTTTATGTAATAAAGTCTCCATTATAACTCAAAGTTCTGTAAGTTTGTAAGAAAAAGTTAAACATTTTTCGTACTTGTACAATTATTCATTCCCAGACGTCTGTGTAAACTAAATGCCGAGATATATATTAATCTCTCTATTCTTACAATATCAAGCAAATATTGCACCTGCGATCTGCAATATAAGATCCGATGCCTTGAGTCTGGCACAGAAGTAATAACAAGTACAATGGAAAGAAAGTTAAATTGTCTTGCAAAAAAAAGGAAATAAATTCATTCAAGTGCAGACAAAATAAATCAATAAAAAAGAATTACAGTGTATCAGGTGGTGATTTTAACCACCACAATAATTTACAGCACACATTATCTGTGAACCATAAAATGAGCAAAAAATGAAGTCAAATTTATTTTTCGTTTAAATATATTTAACTTAATTATTTTTATTGATTTATGTTATATTTATTACCGCCTGATAGTTATTTATACACGTAGTATAGCTGTAAGGGTCATTTGCAAGTAAGTCTATTTATTTGGCACTTCCCATAAATAAGCAAAAAAGAATACAAAATCATCAATACAAATTATATACAAGAGGCCAGGGACGTAAAGGTGACAAACTCATAGACATCATGATATAGCGCCCATTAGTCTTGACATAAATAACTGGTCTTATGTAGAAATCTATGGAATTCTAAGAAAAATACATCCTGCAAACCTATTTATTGAAATCAGTTTAGAATTTGTCAATTTGCTAACCTGGAACAGAAAAAAAATCATTATATGCTGATTTTTTTTTTCCATTTGTATAAAATGATCTTAATTTATATTATCATTTTATTCTGTGTTGTGATACTTTGTGCTGCGTATATCCATTTTAATCGGTCATAGTTTGACTGAATTATTTGATCACTATACAACAGTATTATTTATGTACTTTGGGACATAATTATATGAATGCAGCATTATTTATACATGATATGCAGATATTATTTATGCACCGTTTATTTGGCCTTGTGTGTAGCAATGGTGGCATTCATGTATTTATTAATTGAGTGATGTTGTATAGTGTGTGCATATATATATATATATATATATATATATATATATATATAGATATATATATATATATATATATATATATATATATAAATAAATATATATATATTTATTTATATATATATATTTTTACATATATATATATATATATATATATATATTTATATATATATATTTTTTATATATATATATATATATATATATATATACGGTATATATATATATATATATATATATATATATTTTATATACAGTTAGGTCCAGAAATATTTGGACAGTGACACAATTTTCGCGAGTTGGTCTCTGCATGCCACCACATTGGATTTGAAATGAAACCTCTACAACAGAATTCAAGTGCAGATTGTAACGTTTAATTTGAAGGTTTGAACAAAAATATCTGATAGAAATTGTAGGAATTGTACACATTTCTTTACAAACACTCCACATTTTAGGAGGTCAAAAGTAATTGGACAAATAAACCAAACCCAAACAAAATATTTTTATTTTCAATATTTTGTTGCGAATCCTTTGGAGGTAATAACTGCCTTAAGTCTGGAACCCATGGACATCACCAAACGCTGGGTTTCCTCCTTGTTAATGCTTTTCCAGGCCTTTACAGCCGCAGCCTTCAGGTCTTGCTTGTTTGTGGGTCTTTCCTTCTTAAGTCTGGATTTGAGCAAGTGAAATGTATGCTCAATTGGGTTAAGATCTGGTGATCGACTTGGCCATTGCAGAATGTTCCACTTTTTTGCACTCATGAACTCCTGGGTAGCTTTGGCTGTATGCTTGGGGTCATTGTCCATCTGTACTATGAAGCGCCGTCCGATCAACTTTGCGGCATTTGGCTGAATCTGGGCTGAAAGTATATCCCGTTACACTTCAGAATTCATCCGGCTACTCTTGTCTGCTGTTATGTCATCAATAAACATAAGTGACCCAGTGCCATTGAAAGCCATGCATGCCCATGCCATCACGTTGCCTCCACCATGTTTTACAGAGGATGTGGTGTGCCTTGGATCATGTGCCGTTCCCTTTCTTCTCCAAAATTTTTTCTTCCCATCATTCTGGTACAGGTTGATCTTTGTCTCATCTGTCCATAGAATACTTTTCCAGAACTGAGCTGGCTTCATGAGGTGTTTTTCAGCAAATTTAACTCTGGCCTGTCTATTTTTGGAATTGATGAATGGTTTGCATCTAGATGTGAACCCTTTGTATTTACTTTCATGGAGTCTTCTCTTTACTGTTGACTTAGAGACAGATACACCTACTTCACTGAGAGTGTTCTGGACTTCAGTTGATGTTGTGAACGGGTTCTTCTTCACCAAAGAAAGTATGCAGCGATCATCCACCACTGTTGTCATCCGTGTACGCCCAGGTCTTTTTGAGTTCCCAAGCTCACCAGTCAATTCCTTTTTTCTCAGAATGTACCCGACTGTTGATTTTGCTACTCCAAGCATGTCTGCTATCTCTCTGATGGATTTTTTCTTTTTTTTCAGCCTCAGGATGTTCTGCTTCACCTCAATTGAGAGTTCCTTAGACCGCATGTTGTCTGGTCACAGCAACAGCTTCCAAATGCAAAACCACACACCTGTAATCAACCCCAGACCTTTTAACTACTTCATTGATTATAGGTTAACGAGGGAGACGCCTTCAGAGTTAATTGCAGCCCTTAGAGTCCCTTGTCCAATTACTTTTGGTCCCTTTAAAAAGAGGAGGTTATGCATTACAGAGCTATGATTCCTAAACCCTTTCTCCGATTTGGATGTGAAAACTCTCATATTGCAGCTGGGAGTGTGCACTTTCAGCCCATATTATATATATAATTGTATTTCTGAACATGTTTTTGTAAACAGCTAAAATAACAAAACTTGTGTCACTGTCCAAATATTTCTGGACCTAACTGTATATATTTATATTTTTTTTTATATATATATATATATATATATATTTATATATACTGACATGTATACTATATGTATATATATATATATATGTATACTATATGTATATATATATATATATATATATATATATATATAAAAATCTATTATATATATATATATATATATATATATATATATATTTATTTTTATATATATATATATATATATATATATAAAAAAAAATAAAAAAATTATATATATATATATATATATGTAAATACATATAAAAAAAAAATATATATAAATATATATATATGCATACGGTATATATTCATTCACCCCTTCACCCCAGGGCGATTTTCCGTTTTTCGTTTTGTTTTTTGCTCCCCTTCTTCCGAGAGCCATAACTTTTTTTTATTTTTCCATCAGTCTTGTCATATGAGGGCTTGTTTTTTGCGGGACGAGTTGGACTTTTAAATGAAACCATGAGTTTTACCATATAGTGTACTGGAAAAGGACAAAAAAAATTGCAAGTGCAGAAAAATTGCAAAAAAAAAAGTACAATTGCATGATTGTTTTGGGGGTATTTTATTCACCGTGTTCACTATATGGTAAAACTGATGTGTGTGTGTGATGCCTCAGGTCAATACGAGTTTGTGAACACCAAACATGTATAGGTTTACTTTTAGCTAAGGAGATAAAAAAAATTCAGAAGTTTGTCCAAAAAAGTGGTGCACTTTTTGCGCCATTTTCTGCGACCCGTAGCGTTCTCATTTTTTGGGATATGGGGCTCAGTGATGACTCATTTTTTGCATTTTGAAGTGATGTTTTTAATGGTACCGTGGTTGTCCAGATGCTACATTTTGATCGCCTGTTATCGCATTTTGCACAAAATTTGCGACGACCAAAAAAACGTTATTTTGGTGTT
The DNA here is from genome assembly GCF_048569485.1 of Anomaloglossus baeobatrachus. Taxonomy (NCBI): domain Eukaryota; kingdom Metazoa; phylum Chordata; class Amphibia; order Anura; family Aromobatidae; genus Anomaloglossus; species Anomaloglossus baeobatrachus. The sequence continues at coordinate 213,559,639 of NC_134360.1, read as the reverse complement.
TGGAATTATTTTGCCACTACGCCATTTACCGATCAGATTAATTGATTTTATATTTTGATAGATTGAGCATTTCTGAATGCGACAATATCAAATATGTGAATATTTTTTAATTTATTTAATACATTTTAATTTTCAATGGGGCGAATGGGGAGTGATAGGTTTTTTATTTTTTAAAACTTTTTTTATTTTTTATTTTACTAGTCCCCCTAGGGGACTATAAGTATCAGCAGTGTGATTACTCATTTGTTTCTGCTGATCAAAGCAGCACAGTTCTGATCAGCAGAAATGCTGCATTCTTGTAACAGCCGCTGCTTTGCCGGCTGTAACAGGAACTACATCTTGATAGCGACAGGAGTTATCACATGACCTGTCGCTACCATGACAATCATCGGCTTCCCGTGATCGCGTCATTCCCGCTGCGGCTATATAAATCTCACTGTCACATTTTGACAACACGATTTAAGGGGTTAACAAGTGCGGATGGATCGTGGATCAACCCACGCCTGCGAGGCACACATGTCTGCTGTTCAAATCAGCAGACATGTGTGGGGATAACCCCTTGCTCACCGCAGCAGCCAGCAGTGATCACCTCTTCATGATTTAAGATGTACCTTTACGTCTTAGGTCGTGAAGGGGTTAAAGGAAATCTGTCATCATGTTTTTGCTTACTGAACTGTTTGCTGTCATTTTGATAAAATCACTGTTTTCTCTGCTGCACATCTAGCACTTGTACAGAGATCATGAATATGCTGGACTACCTGGCAGCACACCAAGTAGTCCTGTAGTGATAATCTACTTCTGAGTAGAGTTGAGCGCGGTTCGCGGTTCGAGGTTCTCCAGTTCTAGGCTCGAGTGATTTTGGGGCCTGTTCTAGATCGAACTAGAACTCGAGCTTTTTGCAAAAGCTCGATAGTTCTAGAAACGTTCGAGAACGGTTCTAGCAGCAAAAAGACAAGCTAATTCCCAGCTGGCTTTCCACTGTAATAGTGTAAGTCACTCTGTGAATCACACTATTATGACATTTCAGTGTATAGTGTGCGGGAACAGCGCCTTCAGATCACTGCTGTTTGTATAATGGCGATCGCCATTTTTTATTTTTTTTTCCTTGTCTTCCTTCCCTAAGCGCGTGCGTCTTGTGGGGCGGGCCAGCATGTCAGCCAATCCCAGACACACACACAGCTAAGTGGACTTTTAGCCAGAGAAGCAACGGCATGTGTGATAGGATGTCCATGTCACATGTCCCTGCATTATAAAAACGAGTATCTGCCCGTCCGGACGCCATTATCTCTTCTGCGTCCTTGGTGTCAGACATCACTGGCGCAGCTCCGTCCTTTGTCCTATCGCCGATACTGCTGTATGCGCTCCATACACAGCGCTGGACAGCTTAGGGATAGCACTTTCTATCAGTCCTTTTAAGGGCTCGTACCGGCAGGGTCAGAGCCATAGGTGACAGGTCCTGAAAACAGAGACAGCGTCTGTGTAGCCAAGGTCAGGGATTTCCTCGCTGCATTTATCCATTAGGAGGGAATAGAAAGGCAGGCTTCCATTCCTCTACCCAGAGCCCCACAATCCTGGCACTGTACCCTCCTGTCCTCTGCACACTCCAACTCATTATAACTAAGCCATTATACTAGCAAACAGTCAGTGTACCTAGTGGCATCCTAAACGTGGCTATTGGACTTTTGTCTAGTCACACTAGTGCAAATCTATGTGCAGCACCTCTGCATGACACCCTCCTGCTCTGTTTTTAATAAGCTATAATGATAGCAAAAAATACTGCCATTTAGTGGCATCATAGAACTGGCTGTTGTATTCCATTAGTGCCCCACTGGTGCCAAGCTATTTATAGCACCTCTACATGACACCCTCATGCACATTTTGCTACGCTAATGTTATAGCAAACTCATGGAATTCATTGCTGCATTTGATAATTCGGAGGGATAGAAAGTGAGGCTTCCTTTAGCTTTTCCTTCTGTTCATAGATAGCATCTCCAAGTTCACACCCGAAGAGCAATTTCTCCTCCACGTCTAAGTGTGGAGAGGCAGCTAGTGCGCATGCGTGTGCCGATTTACCCCAGCTGCAGCCTAACTACAGTGTTTCGACTAGTGAGTATGCTCAGCCTGACTGTGCCATTCCTGACGTTAAGTCTTCATTTCGGGATACAGCGCATGCTCCCACACTAAGTGTGAAAAGCCTCTTTGCACAGGTACTTGTGTCGCGGGCGGGGAGGAGGGTGTCGGCCCACTACGCTCACCCCTTCTGCTCGGGTCCGTCGGCTGCTGCTCAGTGGTGGCTCGAGCTGTGGGCCGGATCCCGGGGTTTCTTGAGCGACACTCCTCGCCCGTGAGTGAAAGGGGGTTTGTTGGGTGTAGGGATGATTATTGTCCGTGACGCCACCCACGGTTGTGGTGATTTCACCACCGCTGCTCTATACGGGGCTCCCGGGGATGGTGATGCGGAGCAGCCAGGTGTTGTGTTGCCCCTCCGTGGGTAGGGGTTGGTGATCCCGGGGCCCGGTGATGGTGAGGGAGGTGCAGGGCCTGGTGGGCGCAGGGACGCGGGGGCAGCGCTGTGCCTTGCGGCACTGTGGTACTCACTCAGCCTGAGACGTGACACAGTTTTTACGGTAAACCAATCGGCTGGATAGACGGTCCCACGGACGGCTGCACTTGCTCTCCCGGTAGTTGACGGTGATGTCCCTTTTCCTTGCACCTTGATGTACTTGTTGGTTGCGATGGGTCCCCACCGGTAACCCGCTCCCCGGCTTCAAGCTGGACCGGGGAGCTCTACTCTTTGCCCGCAGGCGCTGGCCCTAAGAAACTGGTGCCTTGGCGGTGGCGGTGTCTCTTCTATACTGGCTGGGCTGTTGCCTTCAATCGGGACTTTGTTGTTGGGGGATCTACGTCCCCTTCACTGACGGATTCGGCAAATTTGGCGACTCCTAGCCTTGCCGGGGTCCGAGAGGCCCCTGCCCTGGTGCTGACTGTCCTTCGGAACACTGCTCCAGACCGCCGGGCACACAGCCAACGGGGTCCTTCCAGGAACTTCCAAACGGTCCCCCTCCAGACAGTCACCGCCGTTGCTGACCTTGCTGACCTGGCCCTACACAAAGCTGGACCCTTCAGGCTTTCCTTCCTTCTTGTCACCTCACTTGCTTTCCTCCTTTACCACTTTGCTACTTTCACTACTTTCACTCAGTTGTTTACTCAAGCTGGTCCCTGAGCTATCTCTGTTGTTTACTCAAGCCCTGCCTGGGCTAATCTGCCTGGTTTTCCCGCCTCCAGAGCTGTGAGCTCCTCGGTGGGCGGAGCCAACCGCCTGGCCCACCCCCTGGTGTGCATCATCAGACTCCTGGAGGAAGGCAACAAGGATTTGTGGTTAGCTTTGTTGTTCCTACCTGGGATGTGGGGTGTGGTGGTGTGTGACCCGTGTCCCCTGGCTTGCCCAGGGCGACACATTCCCCCTTAGCAAAATGCAGACCGTCCGCGGGCTGCCGTCCAACACCGGTTTTATTTTTCTGTAAAAGATAACATTTGGAAATTAACACATATACATTTTTAATAACTCTTCCCAAGACGGGAGGCACATTTCTTTTAATGTTGCAAACGGTTTACGGTTACGGTTTCCGCTCTCTCCCACCCAAGCAACCTGGCCCTGATGCTGCCCCTAAAACCCAGGCAGCACCCCTTGACCCACAGTCCAGCACACGGTACCCGAGCGGGATCTGTCCTTCCCTCCAGAGGGTGGCCACCGGTTCCTTTGGTGGCTGGGCCCTAGCCTGCTCCGCTCAGGGCCCTCCCTCCAACCTGCCTCTCCGGAGGCGGCATTGCGGAAAACGGTAACGGTAAACAACATATTTACAAGCCACTAACGTTTGTGGTTGCCCTGCAAGTTCACGGGCTTGTCCATGGATAGTTCCCATGCAAACAACTTTTAAACGGTCCCCACGGGGACAACGGTGCCGGCTCCAGCCGGTTGTAATCACAAAGCAAATCTGGTTACTGTTCGGTAATCATTTTTCATCATCATACCTTTCAACTTTTTTTAAACAACAAAATGGGGGTCCCAACGGGGACGGTGCAGCGGGCATCTGTTGCCCTACTCCGGACTTTCAGGTGCTTCTTCCCAGGGAGGGGGCGCGGCGCTCGCTCGGGCCTCTGGGCTGCCCCTCAGTTTAGCGTCCAGCGCAAACCACCCCCGCTCCCCAAAGAACCGGGTGTATTGCACGAGATCTCCCGGCATCAGATTACGGCCGGGATGCTCCTCGGGCAGGTGGGCATTCACATCCCGCCGGGCTATGCTATAAACACTTCGGCCTCCAGGCCCGGCTCGTAGATGAACCCATAGCCCTGGCGGACATCAAACCGCCTCACCTGCCCCTCGTACAACGGTCCCCGGGCACGGGCGGTTGCCTGCCGGAGGTGTTCCTTCTCTCGGATCGCTCGGGCCACCAGTTCGGCCTTCTTTCGTTCTCTCTCGGCGATCTCCGGGCCCAGCGGTACCGGCTCCCTATCCCAATACGGTGCTGCCGCCAGCGCCGGCGGACGGGTCGGGCCCCGCGAGACATCCAGGACGTTGCCCACTGTCAGGACTCTGGGCGGCATGTCCCGCGGTGTCTTGGCCTTGGGCGCTGCCTTGCAGCTACAACCCGGCGCTACCTCAGCCGAGGTGTGGGGGATGGGCATAGGGGCTTTCCGCTGCTGGGCCTTCGGCTCGGAGCGGGTCATCGGCTCCGGCTCGGGGAACTTCTTAGGGGATGCCTCCGGTTCCACTTTCGGAGTCTTCCACGGTAACACCTCCGAGGTGCCGCGGGCTCCGGCTACAGGTCGGCCCGCTTGGGCGGGGACGCTGGGTACTGCTACCGGTTGCGGTGGTAGCAGGCCTAGTGGCGGGGTCACGGCCTCCGGGACGGGTGGCGAGGGAGGCAACGGGGGGAGAGGGCTTGGACCGGGCCCCACAGCCGCGATGACCGGCCCTTCAAGGGCATCGGGACGTGGGTCACTCACCCTCCCTTTCTCCGCTTCCTCCTTGCGTCTCCGCACGGTGGCTACAACGTCCGCCATGTCGGCCTCCCACTCCTCCATGAGGAGCTGCATCCTGACCTGCAGCCTTTGGTAGAGCTGCGCGGTTCGGATCTCCACCCACGCCGCGGTTCCAGGCGCGGGGGCTACGGTGTCACGGGACGGCATCCACATGATGGCTTCTCTTTCCAGGAACGGTATGTTTGCAGAGTCCTGGCGTCCCTGCCTTTATAGCCGCAGCTACATGCGTCCAGCCGCCATCGCGTCCCCCTTAGCTCTTTCCGGCCCCTCCTCTCTCGGGGCGGGGTTTTGGCCTTCGCGCCTCTACTGCTCGAGAAGACGCTCGAGCGGGAACTTTTCGCGCCAAAGATGGCGGCTTCTGAAATTTTTCTGCCGGATACTTCCGGCGGTAACAAGGCGCACCTCTACCAGACGGCAGAGCGGTAAGATCCTGTTCGTGATGCCAAGTTGTCGCGGGCGGGGAGGAGGGTGTCGGCACACCACGCTCACCCCTTCTGCTCGGGTCCGGCGGCTGCTGCTCAGTGGTGGCTCGAGCTGTGGGCCGGATCCCGGGGTTTCTCGAGCGACACTCCTCGCCCGTGAGTGAAAGGGGGTTTGTTGGGTGTAGGGATGATTATTGTCCGTGACGTCACCCACGGTTGTGGTGATTTCACCACCGCTGCTCTATACGGGGCTCCCGGGGATGGTGATGCGGAGCAGCCAGGTGTTGTGTTGCCCCTCCGTGGGTAGGGGTTGGTGATCCCGGGGCCCGGTGATGGTGAGGGAGGTGCAGGGCCTGGTGGGCGCAGGGACGCGGGGGCAGCGCTGTGCCTTGCGGCACTGTGGTACTCACTCAGCCTGAGACGTGACACAGTTTTTACGGTAAACCAATCGGCTTGATAGACGGTCCCACGGACGGCTGCACTTGCTCTCCCGGTAGTTGACGGTGATGTCCCTTTTCCTTGCACCTTGATGTACTTGTTGGTTGCGATGGGTCCCCACCGGTAACCCGCTCCCCGGCTTCAAGCTGGACCGGGGGAGCTCTACTCTTTGCCCGCAGGCGCTGGCCCTAAGAAACTGGTGCCTTGGCGGTGGCGGTGTCTCTTCTATACTGGCTGGGCTGTTGCCTTCAATCGGGACTTTGTTGTTGGGGGATCTACGTCCCCTTCACTGACGGATTCGGCAAATTTGGCGACTCCTAGCCTTGCCGGGGTCCGAGAGGCCCCTGCCCTGGTGCTGACTGTCCTTCGGAACACTGCTCCAGACCGCCGGGCACACAGCCAACGGGGTCCTTCCAGGAACTTCCAAACGGTCCCCCTCCAGACAGTCACCGCCGTTGCTGACCTTGCTGACCTGGCCCTACACAAAGCTGGACCCTTCAGGCTTTCCTTCCTTCTTGTCACCTCACTTGCTTTCCTCCTTTACCACTTTGCTACTTTCACTACTTTCACTCAGTTGTTTACTCATGCTCGTCCCTGAGCTATCTCTGTTGTTTACTCAAGCCCTGCCTGGGCTAATCTGCCTGGTTTTCCCGCCTCCAGAGCTGTGAGCTCCTCAGTGGGCGGAGCCAACCGCCTGGCCCACCCCCTGGTGTGCATCATCAGACTCCTGGAGGAAGGCAACAAGGATTTGTGGTTAGCTTTGTTGTTCCTACCTGGGATGTGGGGTGTGGTGGTGTGTGACCCGTGTCTCCTGGCTTGCCCAGGGCGACACACTTGCATTCCGTGCCGGGTCTAAGTCCTGTTTTGTGCCTAGACACCATGCTAAAGCTGATAGTCTTTTTTCAGAGACTGTATTTCATGCTACTGAGCATGCTCAGGTACTTACTGCATCAGAGACTAGGTCCGGTAATGAACTCTTTGGCCCTGCCCCTGATGTGGGGGTCCCATATAGACCACAGGGCATCAGGTGTCCTCCCAAATGGCTTGCAGAGGCCCACCCCTATGACTTGTCACCGCATTATTGATGGTCAGACGATGACTGGTGAGGTGTTTGGGTCATGGCAGCCATGAGGTCATCATTGAAGTTGCGGTTCCAAATAGGACGCTAGTTATGCCACTCATGACGTGTCACTCTGCTTTTGTCTCCAGGAGGTTCATTGTGGTTCACCCTGGTTTGGGGCGGACCCAGGTTATAAAAGGGGCTTGAGCCAACAAGGAGGTGCGCAGTCTTCTATTATACTCCGAAAGAGCACACCTCCATGTGTTGAACCCATTGCGGCTTTAGGCCAGAGGTAGGCAGGGATAGGGTGTCGATGCAGGCCACCACCACAGTTGGTAACGCAGAACGGTTAAGACCAGCTCCTGTCCTACCAGTCCTGCTTGTGCAGCCCAGTGGCATTAACAGGCCTGCTGCTGCTGATGCGCCTGCTGTCCACAGGTGTGGCCCCTACGCACACGGTCAGCGTACTCAATGGCCCCTGTGTTGTTAACAGGGAGTTCCTGGGCTGGGTGGGCATGTGGACCCTGTGACGCTAACAGGGCTCCCAGTCTCCAGATCCGAATGGCGTCTAACTCGGTTCAGGCTACTATTAGTTTCATAGCCACACAGATCTGTATCCTCCACCAAACCTTCCAGTTGCCAACCTCTCCTTTTCCAACTGGGAGCACGGTGCACACTGACTGCTGATGGGGATATATACCTTTCTCTTTCTTTTCTTATTTATTTTTGTTATATAGCGGTAATATAGTATATACCACCTTATCCAAATCTGCCAGTCCCACTGTAACAGAAGGTGTTTCTTCAGCAAATGTTACTTGACTGCCCTACTGCAGAGGCTTTCTTCATATTGTCAGCAGAATCCCCCACCCCAAACCCCCCTTTTTCCCAACCGCTAATAAAAACACAACACCCTTCTTTGGATAAATTGGCCAAATCGGCCCGGTTTATTAACAAACATTATAACAGATAATAAATAACCATTTTACCAATGCAAGGGCGGTTCTTGGAGCCCCAAAACCTGGCGGACACCAAATATTGTTACCAAACCATCCGGCATATTTTGCCCCCAGCCGCGCCTACAAGCTCGGGGGCACCACCTTTGCCAGAAAACAGTGTCCCTAACCGACTCTCAGGGGACCCCACCCCTGGAGAGCCCCCCCAAGTCCGCCAGGCAATTACCATACCAGAATAAACAAAGGGGGGTGGTCCCCCATCTATCCGATGTACCACCCCCCACCCCGAATTTCCACCGACTCCAAGAACCCCCCTCGCCACCGCTCGCCGAAATGACTCGAACCCCAATATAAAATTAAATGAACCTCGACTCCACCGTCTTCTCCGACAAAGATTAAACATATATGTATAGGGCGGGAGGGCGGGACCTTCTCTAATGGTACCTCGCGCCGAAGTAGTGCCCCCCCCCCTTTCTCCCTGGACATATATACAGCCCCCACCCTGTCCCCTCCCCTAGCCCTATAGATCCACCCCCCCTAAACTCTTGACCCCGCACAAGCCCGCTTTTTCTACAGAAAAACATTAACCCCTTGCTGCCCTGCAAAGGTGAGTCATGGGTCACTACGCCCATGGCTCTGCCCTGGCTCCGTTCAGCCTTGACTGCCCTACTGCAGAGGCTTTCTTCATATTGTCAGCAGAATCCCCCACACCAAACACCCCCTTTTTCCCAACCGCTAATAAAAACACAACACCCTTCTTTGGATAAATTGGCCAAATCGGCCCGGTTTATTAACAAACATTATAACAGATAATAAATAACCATTTTACCAATGCAAGGGCGGTTCTTGGAGCCCCAAAACCTGGCGGACACCAAATATTGTTACCAAACCATCCGGCATATTTTGCCCCCAGCCGCGCCTACAAACTCGGGGGCACCACCTTTGCCGGAAAACAGTGTCCCTAACCGACTCTCAGGGGACCCCACCCCTGGAGAGCCCCCCCAAGTCCGCCAGGCAATTACCATACCAGAATAAACAAAGGGGGGTGGTCCCCCATCTATCCGATGTACCACCCCCCACCCCGAATTTCCACCGACTCCAAGAACCCCCCTCGCCACCGCCACCACGAGCATTACCTGACACCTCATAATGCGAGTCACCCCACCAAAATGAGTGCCCGCTCCACTCCTTCCTGAATGCTCAAGGCCCATAAATCAATACCCACGGCAGTCAGGTGCACACCATGTGATCGCCAAAAATTCCCCTCCCCCGACTCCAAGTCCCTGTGCCGAACCACAACTCCTCCATTCCTGGCCACAAAATTCCCAACCACCCTGTTGACCTTTATTCTGGTCTTGTCGATCCCCTCCAGGGACCGAGCCCCCCGCCAAACCTTTCTGGGAACAATGTCCGACCAAACCACCCTCAGGTTAGGGCAAACTGACCAAAGGCGGAGCAGGTCATACCGTATATCCCGAATCAACTCCCGACAGGGGCGGGCCCCTAAATCGTTTCCCCCAATGTGCAACACCAGCACATCCGGGGTGCGATCCAATCGAGCGAACCGGTGAAAATTAACCAACACCTGCCGCCAGCGCATGCCCCTCACCCCGATCCAACGTACGATTACCTCGTCTCTGGACCAACCCAACTGCCGACCATTGCGCCGCACATCAGCTCTCAGTGCCCCCCAATAAACAAATGAATGGCCGAAAATCCAGACCAGGGGCGCACCACCTATAAAAGGAAACAAAAACCAGAAAAGAGGGGGGGGGGGGGTACAACAACCACAAGTCAGACACACTCCAGGAACTGCCATTAACTTGAGAACAACATTACAAATTTTTTTTTTTTTTTTCTTCTTATAAATACACCACTACACCAGACTAGCCACGACTTTTACAACAAATGGGGGCGGACGTACAGCCTGAACCTCCTCGACTCCCACCTGCCTATCCTCTTCACTGTCTCCGCTGGAAGCCCCCACCTATCTGCCTCCGTCGCCGCCCCAATGCGAAAAGAGTGGGCTGAAAACTTGTCCGCCTCCAACCCCAACCTCTCCAGGCATTTCCGAAAGACTGCCACAAACTGGTACCTGGACAAAAACGATCCGTCCTGATGCTTCAACAACGGGCCCATACGGCCAGGCCCCAATTCTAAGTACTGTTTAAAACAAGAGACAGGGCACATCAAGGCCCCCGCCAATGCCCATAAAGTGACCCTTCTTCCCCGACCAAGTTGATCCGTCTTAGACCGCCGGATCCAAAATTCCACAGAGTCTCCCAAATCAACTGTGTCTTCTCCCAAAACACCCCCCCCACGGGACGACGCTGGGGACACCAATTCGCCTATCCTTGTAGCTCCGAAGAAAGCCCAGGAAAATGCCAACCGAAACAAAACCAATTCAAAATAGGAAACACACACTCGCTCCAGCTGCGCACCCAGCTCTTCCAGCAGCTGGAATGACACCGGCCTCCGACTGTCCAGTCTATGAAGCCCCTTCCTCAAGCCCCTCACAGCTTGTCGAACCAAAAAATTCTTTGTTATGTCAACCATCCCCCGCAATTTACAACCAAACGCAACCCCTGCCATAAACCGATTAACCCTGGAAAAAGACCACTTACCGGAAGCCATCCGGCACATCCAACAAAGCAAAGCGCCTACAGAATCCTCGGCAGACTCCCCCGCCCCAAATTCCTGCCTCCAATTTGTCCATTCCATCCAAGCTGCTTCATACGCAGCCCACGTGCCAGGGGCCAATAATGCTCTGATCAACGAACTCGCCTCTCGAACACCAATTCCAAGAGCTCCGCCGGCCAGATGCTGCCAGCGGACTCCGCTTCCGGTGCCAGGCTCCAAAAACGATCCCACTGCAAGCGAGAAAGGGAATCAGCAATGGCGTTCTCAACCCCCGGTACATGCACTGCCACAACCCACGCATTAAGACAAAGGCACCGCAACACAAAGTACCGCAACAAGCGGACCACCGGAGGAGACGCGCCCGACAGGTTATTAATTGCCATGACTACTGACATATTGTCACAGTGAAAACGAATTTTTCTGTTGCTGAAATGCTCTCCCCAAACGGACACCGCCACCACAATTGGAAAAAACTCCAACAAAGTCAAATTCCGTGTAAACCCTGCTTCATGCCAAGCCGCGGGCCACTCTCCCACGCACCATCTGCCGCCGAAGTAAGCTCCAAAGCTCTTACCCCCCGCGGCATCGGTGAAGAGCTCACAATCAAAATCATCTAAGACTTCCGCAATCATTAGCGACCGGCCATTGTACTTCTCTAAAAAACTGCCCCATACCGCCAAATCCTCCCTAAGGTCCCGAGTCAACCTTATGTAATGCCTTGGGGAGCGCACTCCAGCGGTCGCCGACGCCAACCTTCTTGAGAAAACGCGGCCCATGGGCATGATGCGGCAAGCAAAATTAAGCTTGCCCAACAAAGACTGGAGGTCCCTCAACTGGATTTTTCTAAGACGCGCAGCCGATCCCACCTCTGCCCGCAAAGCTGAGATCTTTTCTTCAGGCAGCCTGCACTCCATCAACACAGTATCAATAGTGATACCCAAAAAATTCAGACAAGTACACGGGCCTTCCGTCTTATCCTGAGCCATGGGGACCCCGAACCGGCCAGACAACCACTCCATAGTCCCCAACAACGTCTGACACACTGCCGACCCAGCGGGGCCGATAAACAAAAAATCGTCAAGATAATGGATCGCCGACGAGAGCTGCGCCACATCACACACTGCCCATTCTAAAAAGGAACTAAACGCTTCAAAATAAGCGCAAGAAATGGAACACCCCATTGGTAAGCAACGATCAACAAAATAGGAACCGTCCCAAAAACAACCCAACAGTCGCATACTCTCAGGATGCACCGGCAGCAAGCGGAATGCCGACTCGATGTCCGTCTTCGCTAACAATGCTCCCCGACCACATTTCCGAACCCAGCTGACGTCTGCGTCAAACGAGGTATAAACCACCGCACAGAGGTCTGGGTCAATACCATCATTCACCGACAAACCCTTGGGGAACGACAAATGCTGAATGAGCCGAAATTTGTTCGGCTCCTTCTTTGGGACGACCCCTAACGGAGATACTACCAAATTGGGGATGGGGGGGGATGCAAACGGACCCGCCATCCGCCCACAAGCAACCTCCCCAAAAAGCTTTTTAGCCACAACCTCTGGGTGTCGCCGCGCCGACAACAAATTCTTTAACTGAAACGGAACAACATGAGGAGGGGGGGGGGGATACTGAAACCAACACGAAAACCATCCTCCAACAATACCGCCTTATCCCGCTTGGGGTATCTATCTAGATAAGGGGCCATCTCGTGAAGCCTCACCGGGCTCACCCCCTTTTCCCAAATCTCCCCCTGCCTTGGGCCTACCCTTCTTAAAGCAACGAGCTGCTCCATGGGAGGACCCTCCACAACCTGAGCACTGATGCTTAAACTTGCAGGAGTTTCCAAACTTGCACTGGCTGTCGTTAAACTGCCAGCACACACCTGCCTTTGCTCCAACACCCCCTGCCTGGGTCCCCGCACCCCCAGCAGTAGTGTGGCCGGCCGACCCGGCCCCCCCCGTGAAAGGGCTGACCATAACGAGCCGGAGCCATGACTTTTAACCATAAACCAATATCCTTCTGATCCCAACGGATACTGGGTCGCACGGCTTTCCGCTGCCTAAATTGTTCATCGTACCGCAACCACGTCTGCCCACCATAAATCCTATGAGCTTCCGCTATAGCATCCATGTAGCAGAATAGCCCAGAACAATTATCCGGCGCCTTTTCGCCAATGACGCTAGCTAGGATCGCAAAAGCCTGCAACCAGTTAACAAACGTTTGAGGGATCAGCCGCCACCTCCGCTTTTCTTCCTCCTCCTTCTTGCTATCATCCTTCTTTTTCTTATCCAAATTAAACTTCTCCAAAGGAAGGAGGGAAAAAATTTCCACGTATTCATCCTTCCAAATCTTCTCCTTCACTTCCTTCTTTAAATGCGCCCCCAGGGGGCCCTCAAAGCAAACGTACACCTCCCCTCTGGCCCTATCATCCAAAATAATCCTATCTCCCTCCTTATCCTTCTCCTTCTCCTTTTGCCCGGGATCCGCCACACTATCCCCAGCAACCACCTCGCTTCCCGTCGGTACCACAACCACAGCCGATGCTGCCGCCCCAGAATCCGGCACCCACGCTGGGACAGGAGACCCGGACGCCCCCTGACTCGTCCTATCCAACTGCGCCAACAAATCACGCACACCCTTCAAAACATTGGTCAGACTACCGACATCAAACCCCGCCGCGCTTGGCCCCGCGACCCCCAGACCCCCTATGACGCCCTGCGCCTGGCCCCTGCTCACTCCCGGGGAAACTAAACTAGGTGAGGACGCACACAACATAGAGGAGTACTCACCAAGCTGCGTCGGTACAAGAGACCCACCAGCCGAAAATCCTGACTCCAGACGACGATCTCCTCCAGAATGGGCCAGCACGGAAACGTCTTCGGCAGCTCGACCAGGGGGGACCTGGGAACCCGCCGCGCTCGACCTTGGTCGGCTGACCCGGGAGCGAACCGGATAATGAGATGCAGGATGACTCCCCTCAGATGCCGACCGTGAAGGCGACCTCCTCCTGGATCGCGACCTCGATCGGGATGGCGCAGGCCCCTGCCGTGCGGGCGAATTTCTCCCCGTCGCTGACCTCCCTGATGGCGACCCGCTCCTCCGCGTCGAAGGGGACCGAAACCTGGACCGCGACCTCCTCTCTGGCGATGATCTCCGCAGCTGCAATGCCCCACTCCTGGCAGTATCCTCGAACCCAGTGCGCGCTGTCATCCTGGAAGCTGCATCCATCCTGGGCTCGGCAGGTGACGTTCCTTGCAGGGTCGTACTCCACACTCCCGGCCCCGGAGGCCCCGCAGAAACTCCATCTCCATGCTGTCTAGCAGTCCCCCCGACAGGAGCATCGCCAGGGAGGACCGCCGCCATTTTGTCGTAGCCTGAAGCAGTAGAGGCAGCTGAGCCGGTCACATGACCCCTGGAGGGACCGCCCACCGCCGCAGGTCCTGAACGCCGAGCAGGATTCCTCCCTCGCCTGCTCCTGCTAGCTGCTGCAGGTGGATTCTTCTGGTGAGGAGGGTCCCCGGAGGGGCTCCTACGGCGCCGCTGAGGACCAGGAGCAGCATCAGGCGAGAACCTCTCCGGTGCCCTCGCCCTGCGCCCACTCCGGAGCGGTGGGGGGTCAGCTTCAGACACCGCATCCGGACCTCCCAGGATCTCCCTCAACGCTGTCCTGATCGCCGCTCCATCTGCGCCGCCGGCAGCAGCCCGAAGCTGCTCCAGGAGTCCTGCAACCGATGCCATCAGATCAGGGGGAGACAAGGTGAGGTGACACGGGGACCTTCTCTAATGGTACCTCGCGCCGAAGTAGTGCCCCCCCCTTTCTCCCTGGACATATATACAGCCCCCACCCTGTCCCCTCCCCTGGCCCTATAGATCCACCCCCCCCTAAACTCTTGACCCCGCACAAGCCCGCTCTTTCTACAGAAAAACATTAACCCCTTGCTGCCCTGCAAAGGTGAGTCATGGGTCACTACGCCCATGGCTCTGCCCTGGCTCCGTTCAGCCTGTTGCTTAACCACCAAATCCACGGACAAAAACTTTTTTCCCCTTTCCAACACACCTGTTCCCCTTTCCACCAGCATCTGTCCTTTTTCAACTCATTTTGGTATATGACCAAAAGTGCAACTCTGCAGGGACACCGTACTCAACGCCATCTCAGCCCAGCAGCCAGCCCTCGGTCCCTCAGATGTGGACAAGTAAAAGACCATTTCCTCCTATCCATGACAAAGCGTTGAGGTGTTTACTGGAAAAGCAGATCTAAGAATCCGTACCACCTTCTGCAGATACTCCTGTATACGTGCGTCCCTTTCTATGGCAGGAATTATTTCGCCAAATTTTGTCTTGTACCGGGGATCTAACAGTGTGGCAACCCAGTAGTCAGGATTACTTTGAATTCGTACAATCCGAGGGTCATGTTGTAGGTAGTGCAGCAAGAAGGCGCTCATGTGTCTTGTGCATCCAGGAGGACCAAGTCCTTGGTGTGTTGGTGGCAGAGAGGTGAGAATCGTGCCTCCTTCCTCTGCCCTCTCCCCACAACCTCGCACAACCGAAATGTGTGCAAGCTCTCACTCATCTGCTGAGTCTTCCATGCCCATCGCCAGTTCGTCCTCCATTTCTTCATGGGCTCCTGCACCTTCCTCAACACTTTTTGCTGATACTATGCGCCCTTGTTAATCCCTCTCCCTCACCATGACTGCCGCCTAGGTGCCACTGACCATCTGGACCTCGTAGATCTTGTTATCCCTTCCGCATATGACTCCTCCTGTACTTCCTCCCCTTCCTCTTGTCCCAACACCTGACTTCGAATAATAATTAGGCTATGTGTCCACGGTAGAATGTACCTGCTGATTTTTCTGCCTGAAAATCCGCGACTTTCGCGTCAAATCCGCACCCGCGGATTTGCCGCGGATTTGCCGCGGATTTACCGCGGATTTGCCGCGGATTTTGATGCGGATTTTTTTTTTTTTCCCCATTCAAAACCAAAAATCCGCACCAAATCTGCACCAAACAATTGACATGCTGCAGATTTTTCCGGATCAAAATCCGCGGCAAATCTGCAGCGGAAAAATCCGCAGCATGGACACAGCATTTCCAAAATGCCATTGAAATGGCTTGGAAGTGCCGCTGCTGCAGATTTTCGGGAAATCCGCGGCAAATCCGCGGCAAAATCCGCGCAAAATCCGCGCAAAATCCGCAGCGTGGGCACATAGCCTTACAGTGTGCTCCATCATGTAGATGACCAGAATTGTCACGCTGAGAATGACATTGCCAGTGCTAAACATCTTCGTCGACATTTGTAAACTGTGTAGCAGGGTGCATAGGTCCTTGATCTGACACCACTCCAGCAGCGTGATCTGCACCACCTCTGGATCAAGTTATCCCAGGCTATATGTCATAACGTATTGCAGCAGGGTTCGGCGGTGCTGCCACAAACGCTGCAACATGTGCAGATTCAAATTCCTGCGTGTGGGCACATCGCATTTCAGGCGTTTAACCACCAGACCTAAAGACTTCTGTAGCGACGAAAGTTGTTGAGCTGCTGTGTGCGCACGATGGAAGTGAGCACATAGCGAGCGTGCCCGCTGCACAAGGCCATGTAGGTCGGGATGGTGTTTTAAAAATTGCTGGAGAATTAGGTTCAACACGTGAGCCATAAAAGGCACGTGTGTCACATTGCCCTGACGATGGCCCGCAGCCAGGTTTGCATCATTGCCGCACACTGCGGTTAAGTCATCAACGGAGTACGCTCCGTCAATTTGTACTCCGGTCGCCAGGTGACAACGTGTTCCTTTCATGCTTAGTGCTGATGATGGGAGAGGAGTCGATGCCAGCGGCGCAGGTGGACGCAGGTTATGCTCACCCACTGGGCTGCATTACCTTGACAGATACAGAACCACAGGCTGAATGTAGCTGGTGGGTATCTCACAGATGAAATACCATCATTCAGCTACAACCAATGGGAAGACACCACACCCTTTTTTATGCCCATCCTGTCTGCAGACCACTGCCAGACATAGCTATGAACCTCTGGTTACTTTTACCCCCAGTTCAGTTTTATGATTTTGTGTGCTTGTTACCTGACTACTTTTCCTGCTTGCTGTTTATGTACCTTGTTGGCCGATCCGCATTTCACCTCTGCTTGATTTCTGATTAAGTCCTGGCCGTCCCATTCTGTTCCTGTTCCTCAATTAATGTTTTGACCCTGCCTGACTACTATTCTATGGAACTGCAGCCTTCCACAGGTATTAATCACCTTGGGCCCTGTGTAATTCCTAATCCCTGTATAGGGGTTAAAGGGTTTCAGGGTTCTAGGGGTCCTGCTTGGTGAGTGGCTTCCCTCTAGCCTATCATTTACAGCCCATCTGAGTGTGTGGATCAAGGAAGGCGTTACACCGTGCTCTCTGCAGAAGGCCATGTGGGCCAGGATAGTGCTTTAAAAATTGCTGGACAACCAGGTTCAACACGTGAACCACACAAGGCACGTGTGTCACATTGTCACAGCGAAGGGCCGCACCCATGTTTGCATCATTGTCGCACCCGGCCTTCCCTGGCTGCTGGTTGAGTGGAGACAACCATTGATGAAACTCGGTCTCCAGAGCTAACCGTCCACAACTTCTCAGCGGTGTGACTCACATTACCCATACATTTCAAAGTAAACCTTTGACCGCCTGATGGCATTGAGCTCTGCTGCCAGCATAGTAAGGAGATGTGTGGTATTCCTTGTGCGCAGTTACAAGGAAGGGTGGACTGACCACACAGGGTTTGCGCCAAGGTGGAGGACCCACACGAGGTTGAAGAGGCAGAAGCAGTGTATTAACTTCTACATACAGAAGAAGGATTGAAACAACTCGTGGGGACGGCAAGACTTGTACAGCAGACCCTTCTCCATCTCTCCCCACAGTAACCCATTGCCCAGTCAGCGACATGTAACGCCCCTGTCCATGCTTACTGGGCCAATTATCTGTGGTGAAATGCACCCTGTCACACAGAGTTTCTCAAGGAATCAGTGATGTTTAGTGCGACATGCTGGTGTAGCGCGTGCACGCCTTTGTTGGAGAAGGAGTGGCGCCTGGGCATCGGCTCTTGGGGCACTGCGATGGGCATAAGGTCTCGAAAATCCTCGGTTAAAAAGGTTGGAAAGGCAGCATTTTGGTAGCCAACAGTTTCCAGATGCTGAAAGTCAACCTCTAAGCCATGTCATGCCGTTCTAAAAGCATGTAAAACACAGTAAGGGGACTCCAACCACAGTCTCCCTTGTTTCCAAAAATTGGGCCACACACACCCCACTTGACTGGCATCGGTTGAGCCCCCTTTTGAAAAAGAAAAAGATGCTTTGCATGAAGCACTCTCAAAAATACGCATGCCTTTCCCGTCCCCTGGCTGACCCAGGGGAAGAAAAGTCCTCTGAGAGCCATGACTTGTTCATCTTGGTTCTTTTAGAAACACAGCGAGGGGACTCCAACCACAGTATCCCTCGTTTCCACTAACTGGGCCACACACACCCCACTTGACTGGCATCGGTTGAGCCCCCTTTTGAAAAAGAAAAAGATGCTTTGCATGAAGCACTCTCAAAAATACGCGTGCCTTTCCCGTCCCCTGGCTGACCCAGGGGAAGAAAAGTCCTCTGAGAGCCATGACTTGTTCATCTTGGTTCTTTTAGAAACACAGCGAGGGGACTCCAACCACAGTCTCCCTCGTTTCCACTAACTGGGCCACACACACCCCACTTGACTGGCATCGGTTGAGCCCCCTTTTGAAAAAGAAAAAGATGCTTTGCATGAAGCACTCTCAAAAATACGCATGCCTTTCCCGTCCCCTGGCTGACCCAGGGGAAGAAAAGTCCTCTGAGAGCCATGACTTGTTCATCTTGGTTCTTTTAGAAACACAGCGAGGGGACTCCAACCACAGTCTCCCTCGTTTCCACTAACTGGGCCACACACACCCCACTTGACTGACATCGGTTGAGCCCCCTTTTGAAAAAGAAAAAGATGCTTTGCATGAAGCATTCTCAAAAATACGCGTGCCTTTCCCGTCCCCTGGCTGACCCAGGGGAAGAAAAGTCCTCTGAGAGCCATGACTTGTTCATCTTGGTTCTTTTAGAAACACAGCGAGGGGACTCCAACCACAGTCTCCCTCGTTGCCACTAATTGGGCCACACACACCCCACTTGACTGGCATCAGATGACCCCCCTTTGGAAAAAGAAAAAGATGCTTTGCATGAAGCACTCTCAAAAATACGCGTGCCTTTCCCATCCCCTGGCTGACCCAGGGGAAGAAAAGTCCTCTGAGAGCCATGACTTGTTCATCTTGGTTCTTTTAGAAACACAGCGAGGGGACTCCAACCACAGTCTCCCTCGTTTCCACTAACTGGGCCACACACACCCCACTTGACTGGCATCGGTTGAGCCCCCTTTTGAAAAAGAAAAAGATGCTTTGCATGAAGCACTCTCAAAAATACGCGTGCCTTTCCCGTCCCCTGGCTGACCCAGGGGAAGAAAAGTCCTCTGAGAGCCATGACTTGTTCATCTTGGTTCTTTTAGAAACACAGCGAGGGGACTCCAACCACAGTCTCCCTCGTTGCCACTAATTGGGCCACACACCCCACTTGACTGGCATCAGTTGACCCCCCTTTGGAAAAAGAAAAAGATGCTTTGCATGAAGCACTCTCAAAAATACGCGTGCCTTTCCCGTCCCCTGGCTGACCCAGGGGAAGAAAAGTCCTCTGAGAGCCATGACTTGTTCATCTTGGTTCTTTTAGAAACACAGCGAGGGGACTCCAACCACAGTCTCCCTCGTTTCCACTAACTGGGCCACACACACCCCACTTGACTGGCATCGGTTGAGCCCCCTTTTGAAAAAGAAAAAGATGCTTTGCATGAAGCACTCTCAAAAATACGCGTGCCTTTCCCGTCCCCTGGCTGACCCAGGGGAAGAAAAGTCCTCTGAGAGCCATGTCCACATTGTCAGTGGACAGACACGTGTGCTTATCTGCCAGCAGACCCCCAGCAGCACTGAAGACAGGTTCCGAGAGAACGCTGGCTGCAGGACACGACAAGATCCCCAAGGCGTACGTGGCGAGCTCAGGCAATTTATCAAGATTGGAAGCCTAAAATGAGCAGGGCTCAAGTTACACAATAATGGAATCGATGTTTCCTTGCATATACTCATATATCTGTGTGTCCTCCTCTTTTTCCTTGTCCAGCTGTTTTGTTTTCGCATGAGTATATGTCCTTGTCACTTTCCCATGTGTTTGTGTTGTGTTGTGAGTTGTTTGTCACCTTTTGGACACCTTTGAGGGTGTTTTCTAGGTGTTTTTATGTGTTTGTGATTGCCTGCCATTGTTTCCTATGCAGTTCGAGTTCGGTTTGTCGAACGTTCGACGAGCCGAACTCGAACGGGACCTCCGTTCGGTGAACCGACCTCGAGCCGAACCGGGACCGGTTCGCTCATCTCTACTTCTGAGTAAATAATGATTTTATCAAAACTATTCTAAGCAGCCCAGTAAGTGACACATCGCTGGAATCAGGATCTCTACCCCTACATTATGCTGCTCTCAGATTTAGTGGCAAAATCCTGGTGACAGATTCCCTTTAAGAGCATGTACCTTGGCACACACCAATTTTGCTTTAAGTGAACTTTGTTAGAATTTATATTTTTTTGCCATTCTTTACAATATTTTTTTTTCCTTATTTTAAAGGATGCAACACACAAAGTGCAAAGTGTCTTTTTGGTATTTGTCCCAGAAAATGACGCAAATTAAGAGTTTTAATTTTCAATCATGCTTGCAATATTTTATTCAGTGTGGGATAGATGCCAACTTTTACAGAATGTCTTCTCTACAGTAAAACATACGAGACAACAAGGAAACTGCAAATGTAAGGGGAGCAGGTTTAAAGAGGTTCCAAGAGCATATCATTTCGAGGACCCTACCCCAACACAGGTCATCAATATCACATCGATTGTGATCAGTTGTTACTATCTCCGGAGATGACTGCATGTGAACACTATAATTGACCGGTGCGGCTGTATTCAATGTGTAGTGGCAGCTGCTCGGTACTGCAGATCAGCTACTGTTCTCCTGAATAGGAGCTGATCTGCAGAACTCTGTAATGACCATCACACTCTAAACGTAGGTGCACAGTGCAGTTGTGTTCAATATATAAATCCAGTCTCAGTTGGAGATGCTAAAAATGTGTTAGACCCCCAGCGATCTGATATTGATGACATATCCTATGCTCATGTCAAGGTGTAAGGAGTAAGGAGTTGGAAGGTGTAAGGCTAAGGAGTTGGAACTGCTGTCTACACCCCATCAACAACAATGTGACATTTTGCAATATAATGCATTGTTTTGAATGTATTTTATGGTTGACATGTATTTAGTCTGAAATAGTTAAGGGTGAGAATGATTCCCACTGGGAGTAGATATATGGGAAGACACGAGAGTTGCTTCCTTGGAGGTGACAGTTAGTGAGTTAGGGGTACTTTGCACACTACGACATCGCAGGTGCGATGTCGGTGGGGTCAAATTGAAAATGACGCACTTCCGGCATCGCATGCGACATCGTAGTGTGTAAAGGCTCGATGATACGATTAACGAGCGCAAAAGTGTCATTATCGTATCATCGGTGCAGCGTCGGCACAATCCATAATTACGCTGATGCGACGGTCCGATGTTGTTCCTCGCTCCTGTGGCAGCACACATCGCTGTGTGTGAAGCCGCAGGAGCGAGGAATATCTCCTACCGGCGTCACTGCAGCTTCCGTAGGATATGCGGAAGGAAGGAGGTGGGCGGGATGTTTACATCCCGCTCATCTCCGCCCCTCCGCTCCTATTGGCCGCCTGCTGTGTGACGTCGCACGACCCGCCCCCTTAACAAGGAGGCGGGTCGCCGGCCAGAGCAACGGTCGCAGGACGGGTGAGTCCATGTGAAGCTGCCGTAGCGATAATGTTCGCTACGGAAGCTATCACAAGGATATCGCTGCTGCGACGGGGGCGGGGACTATCACGCTCGGCATCGCAGCATCGGCCTGCGATGTCGCAGCGTGCAAAGTACCCCTTAGTAGTGAGATTCAATTTGTGGGTAGTGGACCTTAGATCCGAGAGTTGGCAGGCTGTTGAGTTTTAGGTTTGTCATAACTAGAGTGTCAAGCTACCACTAGCACTAGAAGTCCCAGAAATTTCAAGCTCCCCCCTGAAGTCCCGAAAGAGGGTCAAACTTAGTTCAAACTGAATAGAACTAACTAGAAACTAAATGGCTAAACTCAATGGAAAACAACAACCTCCTGTGGTGCGATAGTAATGGCCTTAATTACAGAACAAAAGACGGTGATTATATGATGTTAGCTAAAATCCTTCAGGTCATTCGACCCATCTCTGGGTTCCAAAGGTGGAAATGTTAAATGACCCCTCTCTGGGACTTCTAGTGCTAGGGGGCGCAGGGACTCAGGAAGAAAAAAAACCCCTGAGTGTGGTTAGACAGAAACCCACTAGAGGTCGCTAAAACAAGAGGAGGGATAGTCGATCAGTCAGGGTTTATGCCGGGAAGTCACGTCTGTACCAAGGAGAAGACTATCCAAAGAACAGAGCCGAGGTCGGATATCGGGAGAGCAAGTAAGCACAGGGGAGGATGTAGGGAACACGGGACAAAACAGGAGACTTGAGGACAGGGAGGTATGGAGGAAAGGATGGGTAGGAGGGAAGGAGGTACAGACGAGCAGGACAGGCCAGGGGAAATGGACGTCTGGTCAGGTCGGGAGGACGGAGGTCTGGTCAGGCAAGAGGGACGGAAGTCAGGTCGGGCAAGGGGAACGTAGGTCAGGACAAACATTACCGGGTAGCAGGACAAGAAACAGAGAACCTCTCATAGGAACAGAGCACACAGCAGAGCTGGAGACAGCAGCACCAAGATATGGTGGCGTGACCAGCAGAACGAGGCCAGAATAAATAGACCCCTCCCAAGAGACCTAAACCAAGCAAGCAGGATACATGCACCGGCTCAGGAACGGCAGAGCCCTGCATGAATCACGACAAAGAGACCACAACAGATAGTAAGATCCGGAGACCAAGGAACTGGCAGAGGAATGTGAAAGTTTGCAGAAACTGATGGACTGGAAAGACCGATAGTCAGGACTGAAGCCAGCCTAAGATCTGCAGCTCCCAAACACTGCTAAATGGATGAGATAGGTTTAATATTAGTTGATTAATTCATTTTTCCTATCATTTAATATTGATGATAGGATGTATGAATATTGTTCCTTTTGACCAGTAGAAATATAATCATATAAACCTACATCAAAAACAAAAGTGTCATAAGCAAATTTTTTGTATAGTTCAGAATACATACAACTCTATGAAGTGGATAGATTATGGTATCTGGTTTAATATTTTTAACACTCATTTACAGGAGTCTTTAAAGTGATGTCCACTTAATGTTGACAGTGAACATCCAGAATTTTATCATTTACCTTTACATCAGTGAATCAGGATAGGTTTTATGAGAGATAAAGAAAATTAAATATTAAGCTCTAGTCCGACCCAAAAATGCTATCGAATAAATCGGAATAGAATTTTGAACTTTGCACTTTTCCTCTTTTTTTGTCCCATGCTAGGTTTATCAATTTAATCTTTATGTGCCCTCTTGGAGTAAACTAAATAGGAAAAGAGATCATGTACAGTGATCCCTCACCTATTGAGGAAGTCACGTTTTAGAGACCCCACGATAAGTGAAAATCTGCAAGTTATATTTATGTGACACCCCAGGGGTACTCGGCCCCAAGCCATTATGTATGGGGATGCTGTGTCAATGTTGTGTAACGGCTGACGCCCGGTACCGTGACCCTGGGGGTTGCTTTTTAAAGGGATTATATTCAGGGGAGATTAAAGAGTTTATATCGTGATGCCACTTGCGGGTTGCGGTTATGGTGATGGAACTGCCGTATCATAGTCTTTTACCACTGGGGCTGATGGTGATGGCAGCCTGGATGGTAGGCCCTCCCCAAGTAGGGCCGGGCCCCGGGGATTGGATGATGGGATCTGGCGCAGAAAGAAGGGTAGACCACACAAGGGTTGCTGTTTAACTGTTTTTCTTTACTCACTGTAGGTGGTAACTTATACCCAGAGGAAGGCTGGTATTCAACTCGGCTTCCCTTAGTCCCAGTGCCAGTGTGGTAACGTTCGCCTGGCCTAGGGCCCTGTGCCCCGTTGGTGCTCTGGTTCCAGGGGTACCTGGCTGTACCCTCTCTGGCAACCACTCTCCTCCGCCACCTAGGTCACTGCTACACGACCCCATCTGGAGACACGTCCGTCCCCTTCAACTGTCATTACCGGACTCCCGTGTCTTTCTATCTGTTCCCTCCCACCTGGTTGGCGTCTAGTGGACTGGACTGGCTCCACCCCTGGGCAGCCATCCATTGGGTACCAGACTAGTCAGTCACCATGATTGGGAGAGGGAAACTGGGGATGTTTATGTGTTTTGCATGTTACCGGCACTGGTCTTCCAGGTCCCTGGGGGTAGGCTCTGCATATTTGATAGGATGCAATACTTAGTAGTGCCCTGAGGGGTTCAGGGGCGCTACATTTACTTTTTTTATTTTTCACATATTACAACGCACTTTTCCTCCCAAAAATTTGGGAGGAAAATGAGGAGTGCGTCTTATAAGCCAAATGTAGCTTACCGTGGAGTGGTTGAGAATGGTCACAAAAAGAGGGGCAATGCTGCGGGTGTCCCTGCGGGCGGTGAGGCAAGGGCCATCCTGAAAATGTCGGCAATGCGGATTCAAATAATGGCGCCCCGAGTCAGCGCATGTGCAGATTGAGCTCCTGGCTCAAGATCTTATCAACACATGCGCCAACTCTGGCCCATTGTTCTCCCACCAGCGAACTTAAGGAAAATGGCACCCAGGTCTCGACTCGTCATTGAGGCGATAGCTCAATCGGCGCACGCGCCGACTACGGGCACCATTTCTTTGAAGCCCGCACCACCAACAATTTCTGAATATTTCTGCCTCACAGCGCCCGTAGCGAACATCCGGGACACCTGCCGCTCCACCTGCAGCATCGCCCAACTCTACCACCGCCCCTGCCTCCCGTGATCCCGCTCCATCACCGCTGTCGCCTCCCTCTGGTACGGTATATTGTTCTTTAAAAACTCACCATACAGTAAAGTCGCAATAAGTGAACCGCAATATAGCAAGGGACAACTGTAAAGGAAATGCAAGTACCTAAAGCAACATCTTCTGTACCCAGCCCTGCAAATACATAATCTTACAATTTCCACTGCTTAGCTCTCTGAGCTTGAGAATTATTAGGAATCCATATAATGTGTTCATATTGTTCAGCATTTGGAATCATAAAGTATTTTTTTAATACTGCCCCTTTAACAGTAAAATTTAAAGCACTGCTACTGACGGCTCTATATATGCAAATAAAAAAATATTAATGGATTAAATTAATTTCTGGAAATATCAGAACCAAAATCTCCTGCAATATAAAAAATGTCCCCTGTGAGATACTAAGGTCATCATCGTACATGGTGTAGAGTGAAGAGTATAGAACGAATCTCTGTAATATTAATGATAGGTGAGATCTCAGGTTTCCATTTTCCTATAGAATTAATTTTATATTAAGTAAAGAAAATCAGAATATTCTTCCTAGAATAAATTCCTGCAGATACTGGATCCTTACAGAGTCAATTTGTGAAGAGGCGGAATATTCACATTTAATATTTAATTCAGTCCGGGAACTGTCAGAATATTTACCTACGCTTTGGAATTGGAATTCCACTGACCCCAGAACCCTGCAGATGAGAAAAAATGGCTGAGGACGCTGGGGGATTATTTTTTTTCTATAGCATTAATTCCTAATGATCTAGTAATATTCCTCTTCTAGGGATTTCTTTTAATTAAATATATTAATGTGAACAATGGAGGAAAACTTTAGGAAGAGAAAATCTTTTATCTTTAGGATCCAGAATTAAAGTCACTCTCACAATATGTGAACAAAGAGTCTTGCAGAGTTTTCGGAGCAGTCGTTTTTGAGAAGTTTTGATGAGGATTTAAAGAATCTTCTACGCAGTATCCACTTAGTTCCTGCTCCAAAAAAATTCACAAGCATGTATTTATACCGTGATATTATATATATATATATATATATATACCTATATTGCGTATATATATACTGTATATATGTATATATATATATATATATATATATATATATGTATATATATCATCATCCATCCATCTATCCATCTATCTATATATAGTATATATATATTTACAAACATTAAATGTTAATGTTAACATATATATATATGTATATATATATATATATATATATATATATATATATATATAAACATTGCATTTTTATGACATTTTTTCTATTATTCAAAAGGATTGGGTTTTTGCAGTGTTTTATTTTATCAGTTTGTTCTAGATGTGGAGACTTTTTTTTTGCATTTTTCCCATAGCCTATATAAAAGAGCAATTCAGCTCACCTGATAAAGTTCACGGTGCAGAGCATTCTCATGGACAATCCAAAAGTATAAATAGTACCATTACAAATCCGTAAAAACGTTTTCATTTTATTCAATGCAAAAAGGCATAAAAACAAGTAAGTAGGTGGATATAAATTCTAAACTGATACAAGACAGGTACAGGTAACGCGTTTCTGGCCCAAAGTGCTCCTTAGTCTCAACCTGCTGAAACTGCAAACTAGGAAGAATGTAGTTAGCTGGTGTACTTTATTGCCTAGATGGGCATTTTTTCTCTCTATATATATTCTTTTTAGTTTGGGGTTTCAGCAGGTTGAGACTAAAGACCACTTTGGGCCAGAAACGCGTTACCTGTACCTGTCTTGTATCAGTTTATAATTTTTATCCACCTACTTTCTGTTTTTATGCCTTTTTGCATTGAATAAAATTGAAAAGTTTTTACGGATTTGTGTTGGTACTATTTATACTTTTGGATTTTTCCCATTGACTTTTACTCAGGCGAAAAAAAAAATTGAGCATAAAAATTTGCCGCCAAAAATGTTTGGAAATATTGTATGAAAACCGTGTTTTTTGGCCAGGAAAAAAGTCCCAAAATATATGAGAAGGAAGACACAGTGTCTTTGCCACGTATGCTCCCTATAGATAAAGAAGCATTTCATGATTAAATGAAATAATAGTAATGATGATCAATTCAATTCACCCTGTTCTGTTCCAACGTCCGACTGTATTTTCTGTGGAAGACTGTTACGAACCAGCGCCGCCATAGCTGCAAGCAGCCTGCTGCGATTCCTGTTGCGCCCAGGCGCTGTCTGCCGTTCTTGGCCGTGCCTCGGGTCATCCAGTTGGCTGCTCCTTCTGTAAGGGTTGGACGGACCCCTAGTGTGGAGAAGACGTTTTTCCCCCCCTGAAGATGCCACAGGAGTATGGTGGCACATTGTACAATGTTGTGTGTTATGTACGGTTCTCCCCCCCCCCCCTAGGTGCCAGTGTAGTGAGTGGTTCCCCTGGTAACAGTGACAGGGAAGGAAGGGGCAGGGCAGCCTAGGAGGGAAGAGAAGGGGGTTGGGCTCTGAATGCAGGGCAGTGTGCTGTGAGATGTAACAGGAGAGAGCTGAGGAGAAGTGCCGGGGCAGAGTGCAGGAGTGGGTGCTGTGGCAGTGGAGCGAAGAAGTTGGAGCTAATCCGGAGCCGGTAGTGAGTACTGGAGCCGTCCCCTAGTTCAATACAAATCCCTGGGAAAGGGCTGGACTAAAATCGGGATAGGAGTACCACTGCTAGGGGGACAACAATTGGCCCCTGCAGGCAAAGGAAAGTGCCCGTAGAGAAAAAGGAAACCGTTTTTGTAGAAAAGGACTTGTAACTTGTAACGTACTAAAGTAAGCCTGCTGCAAACAGAAAGATGGAAGCTTTGTTTAATAAATCAGTGTTTGGTTTATCCGCTGCCTGCAATTGTCTCTTTCCTGAAAGTGAAGAAGGAGCTGGAGAGCACAGAAAGAACGCTGTCATGAATGGGCCCCATGCATCCACACTCTGCCCCAACAACACACCTGCTTTGCAAGTGACGGCCGGGCCGGGGTTTAGCCTGCGGCCCACAAGGCGAGGGGACCCGACTACACCCCCTGAGGCGCCCCCTGCCCCCGTTACACTTCCACCACGTCTAAGTGTGGAGAGTCGGCTAGTGCGCATGCGCACGCCGATTTACCCCAGCCAGAGTCAAAGCCTCTTGTTTTGCCTACTGAGCATGCTCAGCCTGATTGTGTCATTTCTGAGACTAAGGGGTACTTTGCATGTTGCGACATCGCTAGCATCGGCTAGCGATGCCGAGCGTGATAGCACCCGCCCCTGTCACACATGCGATATCTTGTGATAGCTGCCGTAGCGAACATTATCGCTACGGCAGCTTCACACGCACATACCTGCCCTGTGGCGTCGCTCTGGCCGGCGACCCGCCTCCTTCCTAAGGGGGCGGGTTGTGCGGCGTCACAGCGACGTCACACGGCAGGCGGCCAATAGAAGCGGAGGGGCGGAGATGAGCGGGACGTAAACATCCCGCCCACTTTCTTCCTTCTGCATAGCCGGTGGAGGCAGATAAGGAGATGTTCCTCACTCCTGCGGCTTCACACACAGCGATGTGTGCTGCCGCAGGAACTAGGAACAACATTGTATCTCCTATTGGTGCGACATTATGAAAATGACCGACGCTACACAGATCACCGATTTTCGACGCTTTTTCGATCGTTTATCGGCGCATCTAGGCTTTACACGTTGCGATGTCATTACTGGCCCCGGATGTGCGTCACTTTCGATTTGACCCCAACGATATCGCAGTAGCAATGTCGCAGCGTGCTAAGTGCCCCTAAGTCCTCAGTTCAGGCTACTGAGCATGCTCCCACAATTAATCTTAACAGCCTCTTTGCACAGGTACTTGGACTTCGTGCTGTGTCTAAGTTCTGGGATGTGCCTACTGAGCATGCTCAGCCAGATAGTCTGATTTCTGAGTCGGTTGTTCAGGCTACTGAGCATGCTCAGGCACTTAGTGCATCAGAGGCTAGGTCCGGTAGAGACCTCACTGAGCATGTCCGTGAGGTGGCAGGCCCTGATAGAACAGAGGGTGTCAGGTGTCCTGATGACGTGGCCAATCCGGACTGGCTCGCAGAGGCCCGCCCCTATGATCTGGCACCTCACTATTGGTCGTCAGAAGATGACTGGTGAAGTGTTTGAGGCGTGGCTGCCATGAGGTCATCATTGACATGGCGGTTCCGGATAGGCCGCTGGTGACGTCGCTGATGATATGGCACTCTGCTATTGGACCTTGGTGGTTCCACCCTGGGTTTGGGGCGGATCTAGGTTATAAAAGGGGCTGGAGACAACATGGAGGTGCACAGTCTTCACTCATATTCACTTAGAATTCATGGTGGCATAAGCCTTGTTGGAAGCGGTAGGTAGGGCTAGGCGAACGGTGCTTGTCACGCCAAAATTCGTGGCTCAGCACATGAGGGTCAGGTGTGCTTCCTTGCTACCGTTCCTGTTGTGCTATAGCAGTCCAGTGGCGTTAACTGGGCTGCGGCTGCTGCATCACCTGTCCAGTTGTGCCTCCTACGCACACGGACAGCATACCTGCTGCGTCACCTGTCCAAGAGTGCCCTCTACGCACACGGACAACGCACCTGTTGCGCCACCTGTCCGGTTGTGCCTCCTACGCGCACGGACAGCATAACCCAGGACCCCTGTGGAGTTAACAGGGTATGTGAACCTATTATCCTCCTTGGCATCCCAGTTTACGCTACTGGTGTGATCCCTTGGCCTGGTGTGTCCTCTACACACGTGGCAATTCGAGTAGTGACCAGAAACGCTAATCGAAGGACTGCTCGGCCTGTCGTGTCTGACCCACGTGGCCGACAGGACGCTGTTGCAGCGGTCTTCTCGGTCAATGCTATCTGGTCACCATCCAGTCTGACGTGTTCCCTGCACATGTGGTCGGGGTTGCGCCAATTCCACCGACACGCTAACTGGGTTGTCCGGTTTAACGTGTCACTACACATGTGACCGGTTCCCTGGGTTATCTCAGAGCCATCCAGCTCTATAGTCTCCGCCTAACCCACAAGGTGCATTACCATCTGGCGCACGGTGGGCCCCGACTGGCGATTGGGATATATACCCCCTGGTCCTAATCTGCCAGTTTCCCCGTAACAAAGACAGTTTTCAATTGTTTGCCACCATTCATGTAACCTCTGGTGCTTACTAGGCCAGGCAACGTCGTGACATGGTGTGATGCCAAGTGACTTGGCTCTGGTAACATCATGACATTGTGGGGCCGAGTAGAGGACAAAAGCAGCCAAGATCTTTCGCAAAGTATGCTAGATACGGAATGTAAGATTAGCTGCCACCAAGGACCAGAATGGATCCGGAATCAGGGCTGCCCAACTTGAATTGCACATCTCTGGCAATAAGAACTTTCCCTATCATTGACTTCTCTCTTAGCATTGTATGATTAAGATGATATGGTGTTCACCGTTTTGACCGGGCCTTATTATGCATGGAGGCTACTGGTCCTTTTGTCACATTAGGCTTTTAGCTATGCTTGTATACAAGGCCTGTGAGAGTACAAGTGCTAGAAAAACAGCTATTCCTGAGCAGCCACCATGAGCATTGAGATCCTTCACGTACTAGAAACAACTAAATTATGACAGGTCCAAGAATAATCTTGTTGGGTGACAACAGTAAAATATATTTATTGAGACAGGGCAACATGGTTTACGGGCTTGTGACAAAAGAGCACATGACTGGATTCAGAAGTTTAGAAGATAGCTAGAAAGTCTGTTGAGAAGCTTCACGAGTAGCCATGCTAACATTCTCATCAATGTCCAGGATGAGCCATGCTCCTCCCTGTCCAGGGTGGTGGATGCAACTCTTATCAGCATCAGCCTTCATCTTTAGGCATAGTCCATTGCAGTTGAGTTTATTTCTGTCAGAGTATAGTTCATGGGGGGGTTTTCATGCAGCAATTATTTGGGATACATTATAAAAGTCTGTAAGAGATGGTCTTATTGATGCTATCCTTACCAATACTAGAAACAGTTGTGTACTTGAGTTGTCATACTTTAGTAATAAGCTGCAAGATATATCACCACTACAGAGGCTGGATTTTGTTGAGTAAAATATTAATGCTATTTACCTGTAGATATACGGTTAATCTTAAAGAAAATACAATTTAATCCCTTAGTAGCCACCTTACAGTGGCTACAGGGAGAAAGCTAACTTATTTCCTCCTTGTAGCTGCTCACTTCCATTCATTGAGAACACTTATAAATCCCCTCTTTGATTAACAGGCTGCCGTGCATCGTGTGTGCACAGCCGGCTGTAAACCAATGTACTGGGTAGTGATTTCAGCGCATTCTCTGTATAGTGAGTAGTGACTATAACCATTCCCTGCATGCCTCATTGATTGGAAATGAGTGGCTATAGGGAGAATAAATCTTAATTTTCTACCTGCAGCCTCTAATCCAGTAAGTCGGTTACATAAGGTTTAAATGCTGTTTAACTGCAGATATCTGAAAATAAATAGCATTTCTCAAAATGACAGGTCTCTTTCATACCTTACTTTGTACTCTATACATTGTGTTAGTCAGTGTTTAGTGTGGGTACTGACATAAACACATGACAAAGGAGGATCAATTAAATGTATACTACTTTCTAGTTCCGACCCTGAGTGGAGACAGAAGTATCAATTTGTATTAAAGTTACACATAAGGTTGCTTTACACGCTGCAACATCGCTACCGATATATCGTCGGGTTCACGTCGTCAGTGACGCACATCCGGCGCCGTTAGCAACATCGCAGCATGTGACACCAAGGAGCGACGATCAATGAGCGCAAAAACGTGAAAAATCGTTACTCGTTGACACGTCGCTCCTTTCCCAAATATCGTTGCTGCTGCAGGTACGATGTTGTTCGTCGTTCCTGCGGCAGCACACATCGCTATGTGTGACACTATAAACAATGAGGAAAAGAAGAAAATTGGCACAAAATGGAATGTAAAAAGTATCAAATTTTATTAACACCGATATAAAAGTATATAAATATCAGGCTAGTCATAGGAATTGCAAAATCAAGTAAGACAAAAGGGGATGGAGTCACAAAGCTGCAAATGGATACAAGAATTGGTGTAGAACACAATTGATATAAAACAGTCCACCCGCCACTAGGGAAAAACAGGGGGAGGGCCCATAGAAAAAGATAAAAGTGATGTGGAAGAATTGTATGTCAAAGATAAATGGGCCCAGGAAAAAGCCCCTGAACCCCAGCAAGTAACAAGTAGCCGGAAGCCCCAAAACCGCTAAGTATGGACACAGTACAATGGCTATTCAAAAGCTGAAAGGAGGTACCAGAGTGGTATCAAAGGAGAGAAAATTAAAGAATGGGGGACAGGTGTATCAGTGGCAGTCCAGAACTAAAAAATGGGTGTGGGAAAATTTACAATCCAGATGCATAAACCTGTATATAACAGGGAATGCCAAAGGTAAAAGTAGTAAACATAATTGAGTAAATCTGGATGGTAAGGACTGGCAGTGGTACACCTGAACACCAAGAAAATGAATATTAAAGTAGATGAGAACAATAGTCGTGAACAGAGAGATGCAGATAGTAATAGATTAGCATGGACTAGTCGTGGTGCAAAGAGAGGAGACTCTGATGATAAATAAGAAAATCAAGTGTAGTCACAAGGCCGAAAGGTACCATAAGCTAATAGCACAATTACAGCCAGGTCTGAGAAAATGAGGACAGAGAACAGCACAGATAGTAATAGAATAGTATACACTAGTCATGGAGCAAAGAGAGGAGACTCTGATGATAAATAAGGATATCAAGTATAGTCATGGGGCCGAAAGGTGTCATAAGTTAATAGCACAATTACGGCCCGGTATGAGAAAATGAGGACAGGGTGCAGCACAGCTCCTACACTAGTCGTGGAGCAAAGAGAGGAGACTCAAATAGTAGATGAAGTTATCACATGTAGTCATGGGGTCGAGAGGTGCCGTAGCCTGATAGCAAAAATAAAGGCCAAATCTTGAGAGAGTGGGAACAGGGTGCAGCACAGCCCCTAGACTGGAAGAAGTGGACAGGCAAAGAGGAAAGAGGGAAGACAAAAAATATGCCAGCCAAAGATAGTACAACGCTGTATAATGCGTTGCTGGCACATTTAAGTGAGAGTACAAGTATACCTGGTGGGGTAGTGGAGCGTGGCGGCGGATAGACGGTCCCAACAGCCGTTTCGCCTGGACGCTTTTTCGAGGGAAGTAAGATGTCAAGTAGTGCTGACCGCTATATAAAGGGTCAGCACATTTGTTTCTAATCAAAAGTAAGCAGTGTCTGTAGCTGCGCATGCGCCGGAAGCCGAGGCCAGTGGGCGGAGCGGGCCGAGACCACCATGCACAGTGCGCATGCGCGGGAGAACGGACGTCTCCATAATTCCCGCGCATGCGCACAAGGCGGACACGGCCAAGCTACGCCCCCGCAGCAGTCGGCGAACCGGCAGACGCGCACGGACACCAAGTGTAAAGCAAGGAGAGTAAGATGAATAACCATTATAGTGGCACGACAAACCATTATTAAATAAGGCACATGAATATGCATAAAACAGATAAAGAAAAAAAGAGAAAAAGAAGTGAGATGTATAACAAATAGATAGCACAGAGACATTGATAAATAACGTACATAAAAGTGCATAAAAAAATGCAAGTTCCCAATATATTTCAATCCAGGTATTCTGTGCTATCCGAGTTGTCCACCAATGAGAGAAGAATGTAGATGGAATGAAAAGGATTCAAATCCACGGCGACCTAATACCTATATAAAAATCATACACAAAAAAGGAGAAAATTTTAGTAGAAACAAAAACAAAATGGGATTAAAAACAATGGTAAAAAGAAGGACAAACGATTGTGTTCATAGCAAAATTATGCCCCCAAAGACCCAGTGGCGTGGGCCAAGGAAGGGAGAATGTGGACCACGCCACTAAGTGGGCAAAAGCTAAGGGGGGCACTGCAGGAACGACGAACATCTCCTTACCTGCGTCCACCGGCAATGCGGAAGGAAGGAGGTGGGCGGCATGTTCCGGCCGCTCATCTCCGCCCCTCCTCTGCTATTGGACGGCTGCTTAGTGATGCTGCAGTGACGTCGCTGTGACGCCGAATGCACCTCCCCCTTGAAGGAGGAATTGTTCGGCGGTCACAGCGACGTCGCTGAAAAGGAATGTGCGTGTGACGCTGCCGTAGCGATAATGTTCGCTACGGCAGCGATCACCAAATGTCGCACGAACGACGGGGGCGGGTGCTATCGCGCACGACATCGCTAGCTATCGCTAGTGATGTCGTAGCGTGTAAAGCACCCTATACATCTATTCTTAGAAAATTATGTCTAATTTGGCATCACTGTTATAGCCTAGCAAATGTATGTTATCAAAATGATGACTCCAGATAGAAGGGAGCATGATTGCTTATACAGTTGAAAGTAGACATTTACATACACTATCTATAAAGACACATCTGCACGTTTTTCTCACTATCTCCCATGAAATCAGAATAAACCTTTTCCGTTTTTGGTCAATTAGGAACCAAAATTATTTATAAAATGTCAAATGTCAGAATAATGAGAGAGAGAGAATGTTTTAAGGCATTTTATTACTTTCTAAAAAGTCAGAAGCTTACATAAAGTAAGAGTACTATGTCTTTAAACAATATGGGACAGCCCATATGATAATGTAATGTCTTTGGAAGCTTCTGATAAGTTTATTGGCAACATCTGAGTTAATTAGAGACACACATGTGGATGCATTTTAATGCACACCTGAAATACACTTCTTCTTTGTGTAGCATCATGGGAAAGAAATCAGCCAAGAACTCAGCAAGAGAATTGTGGACTTGCACAAGTCTGGTTCATCATTTGGGGCAATTTCCAGATACCTGAAAGTCCCTCATTCATCTGTACAAACAATTATACGCAAGTACAAACAAGATGAGAATGTCCAGCCATCATACCACTCAGGAAGGAGACGGGTTCTGCTTTGGTCAGACATGTCTATATCAACTGAAGAACAAAAGCAAATGACCTTGTGAAGATGCTGGCGAAAGCTGGTAAGATTGTGTCATTATCCACAGTGAAACGAGCACTGTATCAACATCGTCTGAAAGGCCATTCTGCCAGGAAGAAGCCATTACTCCAAAAGAAATATAAAAAGCCAGATTAATTTTTGCAAATGCGCACAGGAACAAAGCCATTAATTTTTGGAGACATGTCTTGTGGTCTGATAAAACTAAAATGTAACTGTTTGGCCATAATGACCATTGTTATGTTTGGAGGAAAAGGGAGAAGGCTTGAAGCCTAAGAACATCATGCCAACTGTGAAACACAGGGGTGGCAGCATCCTATTGTGGGGTTGTTTTGCTGCAGGAGGGACTGCTGCACGTCACAAAATAGATGGCATCATGAGTAAAGAAGATTATGTGGCAATACTGAAGCAACATCTCAAAACATCAGGCAGACCTATAGTTTGGGCAGAAATGGGCCTTCCAAACGAACAATGACCCAAAGCATAGTGCCAAACTGGTTACAAAGTGGCTTAAGGATAACAAAGTCAATATTTTGGAGTGGCCATCACAAAGCCCTGATCTCAATAATGTTGAATATTTTTGGGCAAAGCTGAAAAGGCCAGTGAGACAAGGCAACCTACAAACATGGCTCATTTACACCAGTTCTGTCAGGAGGAATGGGTCCAAATTCCTACCAACTATTGTGAGAAGCTTGTGGAAGGAGATCCAAAATGTTTCAGCCAAGTCATACAGTTTAAGGGCAATGGTACCAAACACTAATGAAATGTATGGAAACTTTTGACATTGCAGAAAGTAATAAAAATGCCATTAAAACATTCTCTCTCTGATTATTCTGGCATTTGTCAAATATAAATAATTTTGGCTCCAATTGACCTAAAACGGGAAAAGTTTAATCTGATTTTATGTCAGATAGTGAGAAAAACCTGCAGATGTGTCTTTATAGATAGTGGAGGGAAAAACCTGCAGATGTGTCTTTATAGATAGTGGATGGAAACTTCTGGTTTTAAAGGGAACCTGTCACCGGATGGTCATAGTACTTACCTAATGGTCGGTGCGGAGCAGACGGGTCGAAGCAGGTAAGATCAAAGTGGGCCTGCGCAGGACCTCACGGACGGCTAGTGTAGATGATATAGAGTGCGTCATCCACACTAGCTTTAGAAAGAGGACAAAGATGGCCGAGAGACGAGGCGCGCGACCCGGAGAACGGAGACGCCCATCCGACCAGTCTGGTCCGCACCGACAGGTAAGTATTATGAACATCCGGTGACAGGTTGCCTTTAACTGTATCTGACTACAGTTTGTTTATATTGTAGTCCTTAACACTAGAAGTCCCAGAGAGGGGTCATTTAACATTTCTACCTTTGGAACCCAGAGACGGGTCGAATCACCTGAAGGATTTTAACTAACTTCCTATAATCACCGTCTTTTGTTCTGTAATTAAGGCCATTACTGTCGCACCACAGGAGGTTCTTGTTTTCCATTGAGTTTAGCCATTTAGTATCTAGTTAGTTAGGTCAGTTTGATCTAAAGCTGGTGTCACACTAAACGACAGCGACAACGACGTCGCTGTTACGTCACCATTTTCGGTGACGTAACAGCGACCTTGTAAGTCGCTGTTATGATCGCTGCTTAGCTGTCAAACACAGCAGAAGCAGCGATCATAAGGTCGCTGTGCTACATGTTCAGAGAGCAGGGAGCCGCGCTTAGCGCTGGCTCCTTGCTCTCCTGCAGCACACATCGGGTTAATTAACCCGATGTGTGCTGCAGCTACATGTCACAGTTCAGAGAGCAGGGAGC
Organism: Anomaloglossus baeobatrachus; assembly: GCF_048569485.1. Taxonomy (NCBI): domain Eukaryota; kingdom Metazoa; phylum Chordata; class Amphibia; order Anura; family Aromobatidae; genus Anomaloglossus; species Anomaloglossus baeobatrachus. The sequence goes on along the minus strand of NC_134360.1, from coordinate 213,523,183 downwards.
CGCGCTTAGCGCTGGCTCCTTGCTCTCCTGCAGCACACATCGGGTTAATTAACCCGATGTGTGCTGCAGCTACATGTCACAGTTCAGAGAGCAGGGAGCCGCGCTTAGCGCTGGCTCCTTGCTCTCCTGCAGCACACATCGGGTTAATTAACCCGATGTGTGCTGCAGCTACATGTCACAGTTCAGAGAGCAGGGAGCCGCGCACACTGCTTAGCGCTGGCTCCTTGCTCTCCTTGCTACAGTATGCATCGGGTTAATTACCCGATGCATACTGCAGCCACATGTCACAGTGCAGGAGCCGGCACTGGCAGCAAGAGCGTAGGCTGGTAACCAGCGTAAACATCGGGTAACCAGGGAAAGGTCTTCCCTTGGTTACCCGATGTTTACGCTGGTTACAGCTTACCGCAGCTGCCAGTGCCGGCTCCTGATCGCTTCATTTCGTCGCTCTCTCGCTGTCACACACAGCGATGTGTGTGTCACAGCGGGAGAGTGACGACCAAAAAATGAAGCTGGACATTCAGCAACGACCGGCGACCTCACAGCAGGGGCCAGGTCGTTGCTGGATGTCACACACAGCGACAGCGACGGGACGTCGCTGCAACGTCACAGAAAATGGTGACGTAGCAGCGACGTCGTTGTCGTCGTCGTTATGTGTGACACCAGCTTAAGGGTACCGTCACACTTTAGTGACGCTCCAGCGATCCCACCAGCGATCTTACCTGGTCAGGATCGCTGGTGCGTCGCTACATGGTCGCTGGTGAGCTGTCAATCAGGCAGATCTCAATAGCGACCAGTGACCAGCCCCCAGCCATCAGCGACGCGTGGAAGCGATGCTGCGCTTGGAACCTAAGGTAAATATCGGGTAACCAAGCGCTTGGTTACCTGATATTTACTTTGGTTACCAGCGCACACCGCTTAGCGCTGGCTCTCTGCACTCCTAGCCAGAGTACATATCGGGTTAATATGCAAACCACTTTGCTTATTTACCCGATCTGTACTCCATCTACGTGTGCAGGGAGCAGGGAGCCGGCACTGACAGCCTGAGAGCGGCGGACGCTAGTAACCAAGGTAAATATCGGGTAACCAAGCAAAGGGCTTCGCTTGGTTACCCGATATTTACCTTGGTTACAGCTTACCGCAGGCTGCCAGAAGCTGGTTCCCTGCTCCCTGCACATTCAGATTGTTGCTCTCTCGCTGTCAAACACAGCGATGTGTGCTTCACAGCGGGAGAGCAACGTCCAAAAAATGAACCAGCACTGTGTGTAACGATCAGCTATCTCACAGCAGGGGCCAGATCGCTGCTCAGTGTCACACACAGCGAGATCGCTAATGAGGTCACTGCTGCGTCACAAAAACCGTGACTCAGCAGTGATCTCGCTATGTGAGAAGTACCCCTAAGAGTCATTTGACTCTCTTTCGGGACTTCAGGGGGGAGCTCGAAATTTCTGGGACTTCTAGTGTTAATGATGGAGACAAATAAGTCAGCATAGGAGCTGTATATACAAAGTTTTACAACTATATTTTCCATGAAAACTTTGTACAAAGTCTTTTATGTTTTTTCTTTATTGATTGTAAGAAGACACATTCCCAGTGTTTTTTTTCTTAGCACAATATAAAGTTCTGTATTGATTTATTCATTTAAAAGTGCAATTTTTACTAGATATTTCCCACTATCGATACTTCAGCCCCTTGATGTATTAGATATTGTTCGTAGCAGCTTTGCTTGATCCTAACAGAGAAACTTTTATTGAAATTTGGAGAAGAAAAATAGTTCTGTCCCAGAAGGTGTAATGGACAAGGATTGAACAGGCACTTGGCCTTCTAAAAAGCGTTCACTGAGTTACAGCAGTCATTCCGGCATCCCAAATATTACCCATTGATTTTCGACAACTGCGCCACTTGAGGTTCACAAGTATAAATGTAGGGAGATGATAGATTGTTTTTTAGTGAAGTTCAGGCTCGAAATGTTTCCCTCTTTCGTTTCATCTATTTGTTAATCCTGTCCCTTGGAATGAGTAAATCTTTTATAGAAGCCATGCGGCACTTCATAGCTATGGAGGAATTATACAAAAGGCATAATACAATTTACAATAGGTGACATGGCCTGGTAAATCTGAAGCCGCTTATGCATTAGGAAAAAAGTAACTCAGAATTAATAGTGTTGCCATCAGCATAATTAAAGAAACACTAATTCATGAGAAAAATCACATTGCCTTAGGAATAATAGTGTACTCATGAGCCTCTCTTTACCTAGCGAAGAAGGATGTAATACCCAGATCAACTGATATAACAGTTAATACATGCTCCCCCCCCCGTAAAAATTTTTTTTCAGCTATGCAACAATTATTCGTAGGCAACACCATTTGTATGACCTGAATTAAAAGTTCTTGACACTATTAATTCTCGGAGATAAGTAAATCCTCTTCAGAAGTTTTCAGTTTCTAAAAATGTCAGTGTTTTATCCTTTTCTGATGAATTAGTTCACAAAGGTCATTCATTCTGGAAAATACCGGAATTTTGACAAAATAATCTTTTAACCTGTTTGTTATGAAGAAAACAACAGACGAAATGTAGTTTTTGAACAAAAAAATAGATAATTTCATGAGAAGAGAAGTTATTACTATACATAGGCAGCAAACTCTACTTTATTTTTTCTTTTAATGGTCTTCAGCTTTATCTCAAGTCATGGCGACTTGATAAATGGATGCTTTGTTGGAAGATCGATCTTGTGCAAGCTTAGAGAGGTCCATCAGGGTCTTCTTCACCGTTTGCTTCATTGCATCAAGTCATTGGGTTGATGGTCTTCCTCTTCACCGTGTTCCTTCTATTCTTCCGACCCTGGTGTCCCTCTCCAGTGATTGCTCTTTTCGTATGATGTGTCCAAAGTAGGCAAGTTGTAGCTTGGTGATCTTACTTTGAGTGACAAGTCTGGCTGCATTTGTTCCATTTCACCTTGTACCTTTTATTTTTCCGACCATGATGTCCTTCTCTAGTGAGTGCTCTCTTCATACGATGTGTCCAAAGTAGGTAAGTTGTAGATTGGTGATCATACTTTGAGTGACAAGTCTGACTTGATTTGTTCCATTTCGCCGTGTTCCTTTTATTTTTCCGACCATGATGTCCTTCTCCAGTGATTGCGCTCTTCGTATGATTTGTCCAAATTAGGCAAGTCGTAGCTTTGTGATCCGTGCTTTGAGTACCATTTCTGGCTTGATTTGTTCTAAAATTGATTGTTTGTTCCTCTTGTCAGCTATGGTATTGATAACATCCTTCTCAAGCATCACATCTCAAGGGCGTTGATTCTACTTCTGTCTTGTTTCTTTATCATTCAGGTTTTGCATCCCTCTGTGACTACAGAACAAACCAGACTATGTATGAGCTGAGACCAGACTATGTACGAGCTGTGTTTTTTTACTACTGGTTAACAAATTCCCATTCCATCAATAAAGGCAAAAGTCTATCAAGTTCATCCTAGAACCTAACAGTAATAATCAGGTAGTTCCTAATTCTCCATTTTATCAAAGAAAATTCCTTTCTGATTTCAAAAGTGGGAAATCAACAATAAAAAATAATTCTATGCAAAGATGTGTGGAACCTTTAAATTGGAGCTGTGACTGGGTTTCATGATGGTCACTATAAACGTTCTGAGAAAAAGAAGGAAAAAGATGGCAGTCATCGTCCCATATAAATCTTTTATTCATCAATAGAGTAAAAACATGGAGACAGGAGAATCCGGGAAGCATTGCAGATGACGTCCATTTCACTTTGACACATCCTAGTACACTGTAAACAATATTATATAAATCTCTTAGGCCTGATGAGAAAGGTGTACATTCTGTGAAACAAAATCCACATTAGGAGGGATGTATAACTTTTTTGGAAAGTTTTTCTGCCTGATATTGCAGGATTCGTAAAATGCTCATTGTAATTCCAAGTTATAAAGCAATTCTGACATTGATTTTCAAGGTAAGCTCACCAGCTTCATTAAGCTTAAGAGACTTATTTAATAAGATATGCATTGTATTTTGTAAAGTCTGTTCACAGTTCCACTTTACGAGGTATGGCAAGAAACCATGGAGTCTCATTGCAAAAAGAGGAAGCAGGTCCCACTTAACTATGTCCCTATGAGCTTTGAGTAAAGCCAACCATACACATTTGATGGCTGTCAGCCCAATAATGGTTAGGCCAATTTACTTGTCCATCTCTCCTGTACATGGGAGTGCTCATTCGGCTGAGCAATCCTGTGTTATCTATAAGAGGAGTAGACTTATCTACGAGAACTAATGATCGGTAGCCTGAAATTGGACATGGTAGATCCTTAACTCTCTTGACATTCATTTGTCTTGGCCACCCGTACACATTAAAGATAAAATGGATACAGCCGCACACTAAATGCCATCAATGTATAAGGGAACTCTGGTACTGCATTACTGCTATATGAAAAAATGAGATTTTTAGTTTATGAATTGGCCAATGCATGTAAGCCCGGAAACCAAACGGCAAGGTAAATCTCAATATTCCGGGTCCCTAACTAAAATGCCACTATCTAGGTTAAAAACATCCATGCCTGGGCAGCTAGACTAAAAATCTAACTTGAAATGCCACTATCTGGACTAACCTCCATGTCTGGGCAGCTAGGACTCCTGGTATAAGGATTGTGAACACAGCCTGGTTTATAGGGCGGAGTGCTCAGTCAGAAAAAAACTCACTGCAAATATTTCAAAAGACTGACCTGCACATCCTACAAGTGTGTATAGGTGCCAGCTGAAAAAACCTAGCAAATACAAAATGGATACAGCCGCACACTAAATGCCATCAATGTATAAGGGAACTCTGGTACTGCATTACTGCTATATGAAAAAATGAGATTTTTAGTCTATGAATTGGCCAATGCATGTAAGCTCGGAAGCCAAACGGCAAGGTAAATCTCAATATTCCGGGTCCCTAACTAAAATGCCACTATCTAGGTTAAAAACATCCATGCCTGGGCAGCTAGACTAAAAATCTAACTTGAAATGCCACTATCTGGACTAACCTCCATGTCTGGGCAGCTAGGACTCCTGGTATAAGGATTGTGAACACAGCCTGGTTTATAGGGCGGAGTGCTCAGTCAGAAAAAAACTCACTGCAAATATTTCAAAAGACTGACCTGCACATCCTACAAGTGTGTATAGGTGCCAGCTGAAAAAACCTAGCAAATACAAAATGGATACAGCCGCACACTAAATGCCATCAATGTATAAGGGAACTCTGGTACTGCATTACTGCTATATGAAAAAATGAGATTTTTAGTTTCTGAATTGGCCAATGCATGTAAGCCCGGACACCAAACGGCAAGGTAAATCTCAATATTCCGGGTCCATAACTAAAATGCCACTATCTAGGTTAAAAACAGGTTTAGTGTGCGGCTGTATCCATTTTGTATTTGCTAGGTTTTTTCAGCTGGCACCTATACACACTTGTAGGATGTGCAGGTCAGTCTTTTGAAATATTTACCCGTACACATTAGACTGACATATTTTCAGACACTGAATGCTACCTTTTCTCTTTTTTTCAGGTGTCATCTTTGTATATCCCCTGATGATCCCCTTTTTATTGCGTTAGGAGGGGGGGGAAACAAGGCGTGAGAGTTAAGGGTACCCATTTGGTTAAGTGGGCTCATTGACTCTTATCCTAAAATTATATCTATTTGCTCTAACTAGGAATTTAGCACTAGTTAGAAACCATATTATATTTAACCCAATTGTTGTATTGTGTGTATGTGGTTTGTCTCTCACTTTTTCTTTACATCTGATTTGGTGGTGGATACTTTGCGAGGTAGTTATAGGGAGAGTAAGGGGTGCTTTACACGCTGCGACATCGCTGCCGATATATCGTCAAGGTCACGTCGGTAGTGACGCAGATCCAGCACCGGTAGCGACATCGCAGCGTGTAACACAAATGAGCGATGATCAACGAGCGCAAAAACGTGCAAAATCGTTGCTCGTTGACATGTCGCTATTTCCATAATATCGGTGCTGCTGCAGGTACGATGTTGTTTGTTGTTCCTGCGGCAGCACACATCGCTATGTGTGACGCCGTTGGAACGACAAACATCCTTACCTGCGTCCACTGGAAAAGGAGGAAGGAAGGAGGGGGGGCGGCATGTTCTGTCCGCTCATCTCCTCCCCTCCTTTTCTATTGGGCGGCGGTTCAGTGACGCTGCTGTGACGTCTCTATGACGCTAAACTAACCTCCCCCTTAGAAAGGAGGCGGTTCGACGGTCATAGCGACGTCGCCTAGCAGGTATGTGTGTGTGATGCTGCCGTAGCGATAATGTTCGCTACGGCAGCGATCACCACATATCGGCCGTGCGACCGGGGCAGGTGCAATCGCGCTCGGCATTTGCTAGCGATGTCACAGCGTGTAAAGTACCCCTAAGGGTCAGCCACCTGGAACGGGGGATGCCCAAAAAATTATGACATCCTCCGTCGGTAGGAAGGGCAATTTAGGGTGTGTCTTAGCATCATTAAGCCTACTTCGAAACTATTGATATCTCATTAATTCCTCACTACATCGATCCTATACCTACCTAGCACTCCCTGGCACAATTCTTCGTCTATGTTCTATGTTGTTTGAAAGGACGCTCTATGTGTCTATTTTAATTAGATAAATAATAAAAGTATTTTTTAGAGGTAATTATGTAATTATATACATATGATGGTTTCTACTGTCGGCCAAACCCAAGCTAATGTGCATGGGGGGGCTTAACCTTGGGCCCCCAGAATTAATGGCTTGACCAAATCACCCCTTATAGGGGAAATAGTCAGCAGATCTTCAGGAGCTGCTATGATGCTTGCTCATGGGAATCATGTCATCATGCCCACAGGGGCAAAACACGGAAAGAAAGCCGACTAGTCTAGGGAAACAACATCTCAAACTGGCAGGTTCTCTTTAAAAACTACATCTTTTCAAGGAAAAAATAAGACCTAATATGGCTCCATTGAAGGAGGATTGTAAAACATATAGCTCTCATAATATAACAGCACAAAAACTAAGAACATTTTTTGCCAGAGTACAAAAGTAGTAAAACATAACTAAAGCTATATACATTTAGGATCACCATAATCAAACTGATCCACTGAGTAAAGTTAACGCTTTATTTGTGAACTACAAGAATAGCGTATACTTTAAAAGCAACAGTAGAATTGCCGTTTTTTATTTCTTCTCATAAAAAAATTTACAAAAAAAATTTAGTAAACTGTTATATGCACCCCAAAATGGTGCAACTAAAGCTGCTTTCACACTTGCGTTGTTTTGCATCCGTTGCAATCCGCCGCCTTGAGGAATTACGGTAACCGTTGCAGGAATCCATTTATTCTTCATAGACATCTATTAGGGGCGGATTGCAACGGATAGTTTTGCGTTGCATCCACCCTGCGGTGCATCAGTCGTTTAGCGATTGTGCGTTGGTCGGGAGGAACGCGCAATGTAACGTTTTTTTGTTTGTGTAAAAAAACACAGTCCGCACGATTCCGTGGGGATCCGTTAAAAGGCATAATGAATGTCTATGGTGCTGGATTCCGTCGTCATGCATCTGGTGACGGATTCCAGTGCAGGATTTCGTCATGTTCTACTGAGCATGCTCAGCATGTCCAGCAGAACGTTCTAAATAGTCTAAAAGCACTCCCCTCTCTCTCTTTCTCCTATAGAATACATTAAAAAAAAATCACAAACGCAAAGCGTTATTTCACGGGAATCCGTTGCCTTTATTATCACAATATTTACAACGCATCACTCACATGCGTCACACAACGCATTGTGACGGATGCCAAACAACGCAAGTGTGAAAGTTGCCTAACTAATACAACTCATCCTTGATGGAAAACAAGAATAAAAACACCTTTGCCTTAAAGTCCCAAAATGGGCCAGTCTTTAGGGGGTTAAAGACTCGGTATAGACTTATGATTTGTACTGTAATATCCCAAAAGCTGACAATAACTTGTATTACTTCAAATGGTAAATACATTTTGTCAAGCAACTACTTAGTCTCTGAATCATCCTTAAAGGGGTTGTCCACTACTTTTACATTGATGACCTATCCTTAGGATAGGTCTGATCTGCCGGGATCTAATACCCTGCACTCCCGCCTACCAGCTGTTCTTGGACCTAGCGGTGGCAGAAGGTGGGCAGAAATGCTCAGTTCTGGCACTTCTCTGTCTTCTGATAGTGGCTACAGCTGGGTACTGTACATCCACCTCTTATTGATTAGAATGGGAGACGGATGTGCAGTACTCGGCCTTGGCCGCTATCAGAAGATAAAGCAGTGCCGGAACTGAGCATTTCTGGCTGCCTGCTGCCAAGACCAAGAACAACTGATCAGAGGGGGTGTCGAGTCTCAGACCCTGGCCGATCAGACATTCATGACCTATCGTAAGCATAGGCAACAAATGTAAAAGTAGTGGACAACCTCTTTAAACCATGAGAATTTGCATGCTTAAAGATCTCTCTTGCCTTCTTCAAAATCCCCTCTTAGGTCACCTCATCCAAAAAGATGACAACAGTGGGTCCTCTACTGAAAGTCTGTGACGTCTATGAGTCTTTTCTTTCTGAAACACGAATAAACTCAACATAATCTCACTAGTATGAGAAGGCAAAATCCGACTCTCAAACTATATCGTGAAAACTGAAACACATTTGGCTGTTTTAAGATTTTCATTCTTAGGAATGCTTTCAAAATTCCCTTTAATAATTCCAGTGGACAGTTATAAACGATTCACAATCAAAAGGTCAGTTTTAAGATTTTATTTATTAGGAATGCTTTTAAAATTCCTTTTTATTATTTTAGTGGATACTTATAAACTATTTACTTACCAGAAGGTAAAAACTATTTTTTTAACCTAATATGGAGTTCACCAACCAAAAATAAGGGGTACTTTACACACTGCGACATCGCATCTGAAATATCGTCGGGGTCACGTCGTTAGTGACGCACATCCGGCGCCGGTAACGACATCGCAACGTGTAAAGCCTAGATGCGCCAATAAACGATCACAAAAGCGTTGAAAATTGGTGATCTGTGTAGCGTCGGTCATTTTCATAATGTCGGTTCGACCGCAGGTACGATGTTGTTTGTCGTTCCTGCAGCTCCACACATCGCTGTGTGTAAACCCGCAGGAGCAACAAACCTCTCCTTACCTGTGTCCACCAGCAATGCGGAAGGGAGAAGGTGGGCGGGATGTTATGTCCCGCTCATCTCCGCCCCTCCGCTTCTATTGGTCAGCCGATTAGTGACGTCGCGGTGATGTCGCTGTGATGCCGAACGCACCTCCCCCTTGAAGGAGGGATATTTCGGCAGTCACAGCGACGTCGCCGAGCAGGTATGTGCGTGTGAATCTGCCGTAGCGATAATGTTCGCTACGGCAGCAATCACCACATATTGCATGTGTGACGGGGGTGGGTAATATCGCGCTTGGCATTGCTAGCCGATGCTAGTGATGTCGCAACGTGTAAAGTACCCCTAAGTCCTTATTACAAAAAGTGGACAAGCACCACACCATGGATACCAAATATTCCCCAATCTTGGTTCTTCCAATGTTGTGTAGATAATGAATTTTAAACCCATGTGATGACCTCTGGCCATAAGTTTTCTTGAAATGACTTCCCTAAGATTATGTGCCCATGATTAGGACCCGCTGCATCCTGGAAGCGGCAGGTCCTGACCTGCAGGGCTGTGAGCTGCCTCCGCAGGAGACGGCAGCTGCTCATACCCATGATCCGAGCTCAAGCAGTTGCGGTCTCACGCTGTGTTCTCTCTATGGAGAATGCTTGCGTCTCTGCAGCAAAGAATTAACATCCTGTGGCTCAGGAAGCTGCACTGCAGGTAAGTTTTCGCTGCGTGAAAAACAAGCACAGTGGGCACGGGATTTCTAGAAATTCCATCCACTGTGTCTTGTACTGTAGAACGCAGCATGAACCCTGATCGCTTACATGCAGCCTAATAACAATGTTATTTTATGCATGACCTACCTAAGGTGGGCTATATATTTGATAATTATAGGAAAGGAGTGCTACACCTTCCTAGAATGCTGACATTTTTAATCATAATGAGGAAGTCTCCCAGGTACAGAAATACATCAAAGCTTCTTGGTTTTTAGGCGTTTTCCAGCTTCTCTCTTTTAACCCACCAGTGTCCTTTATGGTGACTAACTTGGGCCAGACATCTGGCCAATCTGACAAAAGGTTCTACAGAACCTTTCATTGACACAGCTCAAATCAATCCCACCAATATGAGTTGCAGTGTAACACTCCTGGAGCCATAATTGCCATCTTCAAGTCAGACTGATGGAATCAGCATTGGCTTTTTCTGAATGCTACCTCCACCACATGCACAGAGGCATCAAGAAACAATATTTTTGTTGTCATCAACTAACACAGCAATTTTAATACTGTTGATGCTGGTGCACTGGCTCCTATACCACATGGACATGTGGACTCTGCGAGATTCATTCCTTTCCCAAGAAGTTACAAAAACACTAGTGCATGCCCTTATTATCTCCTTCCGGGACTAATCCAACCCCCGGCTCTGTGGCCTCCCTTCTAACAGTCTCGCACCCCTACAATCTATTCTAAACTATGGTGCCAGAATAATCCACCTGTCCCCCTCTGCTCCCCAACCTTTCCTCTCTGCCAATCCCTTCACTGACTTCCCATTGCCCATTGACTCCAGTTCAAAACCTTAGAGATGAAATACAAAGCCATACACAACCTGTCTCCTCCTTACATCTATAACTATAACCTAGTCTATTGGTACTTACCTGCACACAACCTCAGATCCTCACAAGATCTCCTTCTCTTTCCTACTCTTATCTCCTCTTCCCACAATCGCATCCAAGATGTCTCCCGTGCCTCCCCCATACTCTGGAACTCTCTGCCACAACATATCAGATTCTCACCTCTCTTGAAAAGCTTCAAAAGGAATCTGAAAACCCACCTCTTCTGACAAGCCTACAACCTGCCGTAACCCTCAGTCCGCTATAGCGCCGCACGGCCATCTCCACCCTCACCTACTGTATCCTCACCCATCCCCTGTAGATTGTGAGCCCTCGTGGGCAGGGACCTCTCTCCTCCTGTACCTGTATGTGCCTTGTATGGTTTATGATTATTGTACTTCCCTACAAACCCTATAAACGCGTCCCTATAAACGCTACTTTACACACTGCGATATTGGTACCGATATCGCCAGCGTGCGTACCTGCCCCCATCGGTTGTGCGACACGGGCAAATCGCTGCCCGTGTTGTACAACATCGCCCGGACCCGTCACACGGACTTACCTTCCCTGCGACGTCGCTGTGACCGGCGAGCCGCCTCCTTTCTAAGGGGGGCGGTTCGTTCAGCGTCACAGCGACATCACAGAAGCGTCACTGAACCACCGCCCAATAGAAGCGGAGGGGCGGAGATGAGCGGGACGTAACATCCCGCCCACCTCCTTCCTTCCGCATTGTGGCCGGGAGGCAGGTAAGGAGAGCTTCCTCGTTCCTGCGGTGTCACACGGAGCGATGTGTGCTGCCGCAGGAATGAGGAACAACTTCGTTACTGCTGCAGTAACGATATTTGAACATAGACCCCCATGTCACGATGAGCGATTTTGCACGTTTTTGCGACGATGCAAAATCGCTCATAGGTGTCACACGCAACGGCATCGCTAATGCGGCCGGATGTGCGTCACAAATTCCGTGACCCCAACGAGATCGCATTAGCGATGTCGCAGCGTGTAAAGCCCCATTTATGGAATAAATGGTGCTATAATAATAAATAATAATAATAATAATATTGGCAATAATACACTCTCAACATGATAACACTAAAGACAAATTGAGTTTCCATTATTATACAGCATAACATTATCATTTAGTAAAGGAGTGGGTGTAAGTGATTTCAGTTTACCCCCTTACATGTTGTTCCCACATCCTATTGATGTCATCTTAATCTTATTACATTATACCGTACACTGGAGATCAAAATTAGAGAACAACACACAATTTCTTAAATGATAAGGTCATTATGTAGTCCTATGTGATTATAGCCTTATATGAGTGAACTCGCAGTATTTTAAGCTTATTTCATACACTTAATTTATTCTTAAGCACATAATAAAAATATCAATGAGAGAAATGAAAAAGAAGACTGATCAAAATTAGAGAACACTTTCAGATACCTGCAAGTTATTGATGTTAATCTGGCACCTGGTGCTAATTTCCATAAATATCTGACAAATCCTATGTAACTAGCAGCCTAACTTAACAGTTTGCACTGACTTTTCAAAAATGGTGTGACGTTCCAAAGTGACTGAAAACCTCAGGCAGCAGGTTGTCCAGATGAAGGCCAAAGGGGTGACACTATCAGCCATAGCAAGAGAAGTTGGTTGCTTCAAGTCTGTGATTTCGAGAATATTGCTTCTTTACAACATCAAAAACTCTTATAAGTCCCGCAAAAAGGCTGGTCGCCCTTGAAACACAAATGCAGAGAGGATGGGATAAAGCGGAGAATCTCCATGGGTAATCGTTTCAACATTGGAATTGCTCTCCAGTTTACCTCTGAACAGGGTAAGGATATGTCTCGTCATACAGTGTCACGGCATCTACGAGCATTTGGACTGAAAGCCCTCTCTGCAGTGACCATTAGCAGAAAGAATCAAAAGGCTAGACTCACCTTTGGTGAGGAGCATGTTGTGCGGACAGAGGAGAAGTGGTCAACAGTTCATTTTAGTCTTGAAAGCAAGTTTAATTTATTTGGGTCTGATGGGAAACATTATGCTCCTTGACAAACTGGGGAAAGACTGAACCCAAAGTGTGTTAAGAAGTCAGTGAAAGGTGGTGGAAGAAGTGTAGTTTGGGGAATGTTTTCTGCAGAAAGAGTTGGACCTCTCATACAGCTACATGGCAGAGTGAATGCAAGTGTGGGTCAGAACCCTTCATCAACAAAACATGTTTCCTTACTTGTGTTCATCACTCAATCAGCCAGGAATCTTCATGCAGGACAATGCCCTCTGTCACACAGCAAAATGGGTAAAGCAGTTCCTTGAAACAGAAAACAGTGAAACAATGAAATGGCCACCCAGAGTCCTGATCTAAACCCAATAGAAAACCTCTGGAAAATCCTTGGTGACAAAGTTATGGCCAAGAAACCTCAACAGTCATAGAACTTTGGAAAAGACTGGAAGAAGAGTGGACCAAAATCACACCAGAGCAGTGTGAGAGACTAATAATGTCCTGTGGACGCAGATGTGCTGAAGTAATTCACAGTGATGGCCTGTACAAGTGCTACTGATTAGTGACTGTTGTTACCTGCAGAAATGTAGTTATATAATCTTTCTCTGTGCTACAGTCATTGCTATTCTGTATTTATGGTGAAATATTTTGGCCAAATAAAGGTTTTATGTTGATAAACTTTGGATCTTTTACAAAAAAAACCCTTCAAATGTAGATCCATGTAGATTACATTTTTCTGAGAATGCAAGTGATCATACATTGTTCTCTAATTTTGATCTCCAGTGTATACAGGGATAGTGATAAGAGATTCTATTGGAATTTTTTTAAAAAAATTCCAGGAAAATTCGATTGACAGCTTTCTGATGAATCAAAAGTGCTACAAAAGCCTCCAATTGCCCAGAAAAGACACATATGTGATTGAATTGCAGCAGCTATTACCAAACTGATTAAGCAAGCAGCAGCTGTCAGCCATGTGTCTCTGCCTCATGGACACAATGAGTCTCATTTCTCTCATTCACTTCCAATTAAATCTGTTCTCATTTCTTTACATGCTAATCTTCTCTGTTATGCGTTCGCATACTATATGTATTGTTTCTTCAGTATTTTATGCAATTCTTTTCTTATTTCTATGGCTATGCTGTGAGCTGTGATATCCTCTATCCATCCAGATTCACCACAATATGGCAGCTGCATTCCTTCCATCTGCTTTTATATGGCTATATACATATAGACAGCACCTTATTATTGGCTGTGCTACAGTATGTGATATGATTGTTATAAAAGATTATGGGGAACCCCTTCCAGGGGTGCCTGAGATTATGTGAATTTTATGACTTGTGCAAATTGTTCGAATTAGCCGACTTCAGCAAATTCCTAAAAACCTTACTTTGATTCAATTTGCTCATAAACACAGTTATCTTTAGTATGATGATATATCTACTGTCCCTTTAGGCCCTCAAACATATTACACTAAAGGTGTCTGAACCCACCGATATCTACATATCTGGCTGACACTGTGTATGGAAGCACTGGTCAACTGATCGACTAGGAAGATCTTGATCGGTTTTGGATTGCAGACCACTTTGTTCATCTCCAGATGATCTGCCACCAGACATGCCTCTCAGCATTTTCTCATAATATAAAGTTGGGAAGAAAGACAACAGGAGGTCAAATAGGGTCTTATGTGGGGGAGGTGTAGGGTTTTGGATAAAGATGAGAGGCTCACCTAGGGTAGTTGTCTTAGCCACTACTACTGTAAGAGCATAGCCATGGCTGGAGTATAGACACCCCTGTAGAACGATGTGGAAGCTGTAGAAAGAGATGGGGCAAATGCTGTGCCACCGTGAGGAACTTCTCCAATCCAAGTATTAAAATAGTGATTTTTTTATTCGTCAACTCGTTTCTGCGAATATTTTCACCTTCTTCAGGACAAAAATCCCACCATGTGATTTTATATCCTGAAGAAGGCGAAAGTATTCGCAGAAATGAGTTGTCGAATTAAAAATCACTATTTTAATACTTGGATTGGAGAAGTTCATTGCGGTGGGATGGCGTGTGTCCCATCTTTTCCTTCAGCTTCCACAGCATTTCCTCATAGAAAACCTAGGAGCTCTGAGCCAAATGAGTGCTCCTATGTATAGGGAAGACGACCAAGATGGGTGTTGGTGAAACGATTGGTTTAACCGTCACTAAGCTGACAGCCAACTAATGTTTATGGACGGCTTTAGTGTCTGCTAATTAAAGGAAAAACATAACTTTGGTATGTTGATATAGCATCTTCCTTTGTTCTACCAGGAGAAAAAAAATCTACCCTATGTTCTTTAGCCTAGACTATCAAGATAGTTTTAACTTTCATGTGGTAGAGACATCTGAATAATTGACTCTTTTCTACTGTAAGGTGAGGGCCAACTTGGTTCCTAATTGCGCATCATTCAGTTGGGTAGAATATAAAGTCTCGTTGAAATATAACTTAAGGCCGCTTTACACGCTGCGATATCATGACCGATATCGCCCCCATCGGTTGTGCGACACGGGCAAATCGCTGCCCATGGCGCACAACATCGCCCAGACCCGTCACACATACTTACCTGCCCTGCGGCGTCGCTGTGACCGGCGAACCGCTTCCTTTCTAAGGGGGCGGTTCGTTCAGCGTCACAGCGACGTCACAGCAGCGTCACTGAACCGCCGCCCAATAAAAGCGGAGGGGCGGAGAAGAGCGGGATGAACATTCTGCCCACCTCCTTCCTTCCTCATTGCGGGCGGGATGCAGGTAAGGAGAAGTTCCTCATTCCTGCGGTGTCACACGGAGCGATGTGTGCTGCCGCAGGAACGACGAACTACATCGTTCCTGCAGCAGCAACGATATTCGAGAATGGACCCCCATGTCACCGATGAGCAATTTTGCACGTTTTTGCGATGATGCAAAATCGCTCATTGGTGTCATATGCAACGGCATCGCTAAAGCGACCAGATGTGCGTCACAAATTCCGTGACCCCAACGAGATCACTTGAGCGATGTCGCATCGTGTAAAGAAAGCCATGGACCCCATAGGGGGGAGGGGCGACATGACCAGAGGGAAGGGAGGGAGTGAGGGGTTAATAAAGTTATAATGAGGGGCATTATGGGAAGATATAGGGGATTGGTGGAGAAAGGATCCCTGTAGGGGAGGGGGGGAGTATAAAAGTGATGAGGGAGGGTCTTACCTCCCCTTTTGGACTCTGGACGGCGACAGATTCCCGCCCACCCTCCCTTTTTGGTGTTTGTGAGTTTGTTTTAACTATGTTCAAAAAAAAAAAAAAAAGAAATTATCATGAAAGGGATGTATGTTTTGTCGCAGCAGCGGGGGTAGGTCTGGTCCAGAAGCGGTTGTAAGGGATTGGTAGCTGGACCGAGAGGCACTGTCTTGGTATGGTGTCTCTGGGTTCCGGGAAATTGCAGGCACGGGGTTCTGCAAAGTTTGGGGGGTATTAATCCGTGGGGTGATTAATACCTCATCTCTGGGTCGGAGTGTTGCGGCCAGGGATATTGGTGTAGGAAAGGGTTTCTGGACCGGGCCTACATATGGTTTCATGTACCGTTTATTATTATTATGTGTTACCTATTATTGTGTGTTTGGGGTCGCCCGTTGGACGGCGCCCCCTTTGTGTCAGTATGTTAATAATAGGTAATAAAGGCTGCTGTGGCCAATTTGTTTAACCAAGTCGCATGCAGTCGGTGTGTTATTTTTAGGTTAAGTTTGGGGGGTATAGTAACCATCACGACCGGAGAATCCTTCCTCAGTGGTCAAGCGGCCTTAACACTGTGGTTAATGCTGCTTAGTTAAAGGGACAACCGCTCCACTTTATTAACGTAAATCCAGTATTGGATCATTGATCCTCAGACCCACCATAGGAAATGATTAAGAGGACTCATCACTCATTTATAAAGAATATAAACACACCTGTTTTAAAGGGCTATTGCATTTTAAGAAAAGTCATCTCTAAATACTTTTACACTTGTAAAATGTAAAAACAAAACGGGTACTTACCACTCCTGGGTCCAAAATCGACTGACCATCACTGTGAAGTCACACTGCAGACAATCACTAAGCTCTGCAGCTCAGTCAATGTAGCTCAGTGATTGGTTTCAGCTTGACCTCCATTATGTATGCGGAGCGAGCACGGTATTAGTGGGTCCACTGAACCAAAAGTACCATTCACTTGGCTGGAGGAGCAAACTGGACTGACGAGCCTTCACTACTGGCCCCGGAGGTGGCCATAGGTTAACATGCTGCTAAGCAGCCAGCAGAGGGCAACCCCAGGGGATCTGTGGTACCTCGGCAGCTGGCGCCACAGATACTATACAGTCTCTGATTGTAGCAACAGCAGTAGCATGGGGACGCCAGTATGGACGTTACAACCTCATTTGTGAAATCAAAACAAAGGGACAACAGTAGTGGTGGCAGTAGGCTGTGGAGCCTAGAATCGAGACTGCATGCTATTTTTGTTATTTAACAAGAATTAAGAACATTTAGGGACCAATTTTCTTAAAGTGGAGAAACCCTTTATTTCATTGTAGATTTGTTGTTATTGTATACACAGAAATAATATATAATCAGTAATTTCTAAAGGGTTTTTGTACATCAACCCATAAGAAATAGACCTTAGTAGGTTGACCTTCAGAGGGGCTTTTTGGTTTAAGGTGCATGAGAGCTAAATCATTTTTGTTATGTCTAATATGTCTGGAAATATTTTGAAGAATGTAGTACAGAAAATGTGCGCTGAAGCTTTTTCTCCCTAACAGTAGAAGCGCCACTGGTTATTTGCAGTCTCCGAACAACCCAGGAGACCACACAAGACTTCAAGCTCATCTGCAGAACCGAGATTATAGGCACTTCAGCGTGGACTTCCATTATGAGAATCCGGCTTCTGTCTGTTAAAACTGCCCATTATTTTCTTTTGGCTTTCAAATGCAATAAAGCAAAATCAATCAAGAGAACATAAACATTCCTGATTACCAATGCAGAAACAAGTATCATGGGAATAATTGTACACAGATCCGCTGCACAGTATCTGTGGCTGGAGTGTATTACTGTCTGCAGTGATAGTGAGTGCTTCTTTATAAGACGTACCCAATGCTGATAAACACTGATACCCCTAGTAATACACAAGATAGTCACTATTATATGGCATGATTAGGTCATAATAAATAATTGCAGACTCAAACTGTATATCCAAAAAGAATACCCTTATTGAGAACAACTATAGAAATATAAAGTCCAAAGGTGCTCACACCTCGTGGGCATGCATCCAATGCCACCATATTTAATGTCTCCTTGTCTGCACTTTTTTCCAATTCTTACACACATTGTCTCATTTGGGTCCACCAGTTACAGATGGTTATCTAGCACAATGTCTGTAGCGCTAAGAAACGACTTAAAGATCAGAGCAATTCACTTAGGCCGGTGTCACACTTACGATTGCCTCGCGTGTATCTCGCTCGAGTCTCGCGGTGCATCACCTGGCATGGACTCACACTCTCTTCACAGGAGCGTCTCAGCTGCATAGAGATGCATGCAACTGACCCGCTCCTGTGAGGAGAGTGTGAGTCTGTGCCGGGTGATGCACCGCGAGACTCATGCGAGATACACGCCAGGCAATCGCAAGTGTGACACCGGCCTTAAGGGTATTTTACACACTGCGATATCAGTATCGCTAGCGAGCGTACCCGCCCCCGCCGGTTGTGCGACATGGGCAAATTGCTGCCCGTGGTGCACAACATGGCTAACACCCGTCACACGGACTTACCTTCCCTGCGACGTCGCTCTGGCCGGCGATCCGCCTCCTTTCTAAGGGGGCGGTTCGTGCGGCGTCACAGCGACGTCACACGGCGGCCGTCCAATAGCAGAGGAGGGGCGGAGATGAGCGTCCGGAACATGCCACCCACCTGATTCCTTCCTCATTGCCGGTGGACGTAGGTAAGGAGATGTTCGTCGTTACTGCGGTGTCACACATAGCGATGTGTGCTGCCGCAGGAACGACGAACAACATCGTACCCGCAGCAGCAACGATATTATGAAAAGGAGCAACGTGTCAACGAGCAACGATTTTTCATGTTTTTGCGCTCGTTGATTGTCGCTCATTGGTGTCACACGCTGCGATGTCGCCGGATGTGCGTCACTAATGACGTGACCCCGACGATATATCGTTAGCGATGTCGCAGCATGTAAAGCATCCTGTAGAGAACCTGCCAGCAGCAATTTAGGAAGAGCAACAAGAAGTAATAAAGTATTAAACACTCCTCATCAATTAAAATCATACCTATGTAAACTTGATTCGGTCTTTCATTGCGGGTGATATTTGAATTAAGTCCTAGGCTGCTGCATAGTAAAGGGGTTCACATACCCATCAAGCAGAACTATAAAAAAATTAAGCATCTTCCCTGGCACCTGTGAATAGCTGTACTTTAATGCTATTCACAATCGCCAGAGCTGCATTCGGGGAACGTGGATTATGATGGAGGAGCTTCGTGGAAACATTTTTCATAATACATCGGTGAACAATGAACAGTGTGGAAGAATCTTTATTCAAATAAACTATTTTTTCTGTGTGTGTTTTTTTTTTTACTTTCTGGGTTAGTAATGGGAGTGTCTCTCCATTACTAACAGCAGGATTGATGCCAGCTGACATTACACAGCTGACATCAACCCCCCAAAATATTACCCGGATTGCCACCGCACCAGGGCAATCGGGAAGAGTCGGGCAGTGTCAGAATTGGCGCATCTAATGAATATGCTCATTCTGGGGCAGCTGTGGGCTAATATTTTTAGGCTGGGAAGGGTCCAATATCCATTAACCTTCAACTTCCCAAAATATTACCCCAATTGCCACTGCACCAGGGCAATCGGGAAGAGTAGAGCAAAGTGTCAGAATTGGCGCATCTAATGAATATGCCCATTCTGGGTCAGCTGCAGGCTAATATTTTTAGGCTGGGAAGGGTCCAATATCCATTGACCTTCAACTTTACAAAATATTACCCCGATTGCCACCGCACCAGGGCAATCGGGAAGAGTCAGGCAAAGTATCAGAATTGGCGCTTCTAATGAATATGCCCATTCTGGGGCAGCTGCGGGCTAATATTTTTAGGCTGGGAAGGGTCCAATAGCCATTGACCTTCAACTTCCCAAAATATTACCCTGATTTCCACCGCACCAGGGCAATCGGAAAGAAACGGGCAAAGTGTCAGAAATGGCGCATCTAATGAATATGCCATTCTGCGGCATCTGTGGGCTAATATATTTAGGCTGGGAAGGGTCCAATAACCATTGACCTTCCCACCCTAATAATATCAGCCCACAGCTGTCTGCTTTACCTTGGGTGGATATTAAAAATAGGGGGACTCTATATTATTTTTTTCATTTATGTATTTATTTATTAACAAGTACAGTAAACTACACATGCAAGGCACTAATTGTATATCTGATAGATATCTATGTGCCTTGCATGCGCAGTTTACCGTACTTGATAAATAAATAAATGAAAATAAAGTGAAGTCTCATCTATTTTTTATAAGCAGCCAAGGTAAAGCAGACAGCTGGAGCTAATGTTTACAGGCTAGGAAGGTCTATGGATATTGGCCCCCTACCAGCCTAAAAATAGCAACCTGCAGCCTCCTCAGAATTGGTGCATCCATTAGATGTGCCAATGCTGACACTTTGCCTCGCTCGCCCCAATTCCCCCGGTGCGGTGGCAATCTGGGTAATATTTTTAGAGTTGATGTCAGCTGTGTAATGTCAGCTTGGGTCAAGCCCATGGATTTGTAATGGAGAGGCATCTATTAGACACCTCCATTACTATCCCAGTAATCCAAAAGAAAAACACACACACACACACACACACACACACACACATACACACACACACACATACACACCCAGGAAAAAATAGCTTATTTGAATAAAGACACCCCCACACTATTAATCGGTCATCAATTTATGATCAAATACAAGCTAAATATCTGGTTTCAACTGCTTATACATTAGATCTCTAAGGTCTGAGTTATACATAACTATTTTTTTTATCAGTATTTCTTCAGTATTTCTATGCCAAAGCCAGGAGTGTCTCCAAAACAGAGAACAGGTGTCAATTTTTCAGTTATCATTTTCCTCTGTAAGCTCCACTCCTGAGTTTGGCATACGTGCACTGATGCAAAATAGTAGCTGTTGTGTGAAGGAGGCCTTAAACCTGATGAGATATTTACTTTAAAAATCCATAACAGAATGCTGTCTTAATTCTGATATTGAGATGAGTATTTTATGAGTGCAGCTACAGAATGAAATATCTCATGAGTCCAAATGTATTCAGTATTCAGTCTCTACTCAGCTTTTACTAAGCAGTGTGAGAGCTCAGCGGGGAGAAGGGACACTGAGGAGCTGTCACTCAAGGTATGTAGGAAGAGAATTAGTTAAACTTTCATAAGGAACTATACTGTCGATCTGACATGGTTCTTTACATTTTTATTAGATATTGGAGATCTTTATAGTACTGTATGAAATTTGTATTGTGAAATCTGGTGACAGATCCACTTTAAGTTATGACCATACTTGCTAACAGTGTAACGTTTTTGCCAGAATATTTGCAAATTTTTGGAGGTGGGATTTATTCTACACTAGCTGTAGTACCCGGCATTGCCCGGGATAGTAACTAAGTGTCTCTCTCCCACTCTCCGTCTCTGTCTGTCTCTCTTTCGGTCTATCTCCCTCTCTGTCTGTCTATCTCCCTCTCTGGACAAAACAATCACTGATCTCGGGGAGACCAGCCAGAGAAAACACTGCTGACAGCTAGCAAAAACACTCAACACAGTGAAATCCTAGGTGCATTGCCCCCTGGGAAGTATACAAATCAAAAAAGGTCCGTGAAGCCTCTGTTAGGAGTCTCGACATAGAAAATAGCCAGATATCCCTCTGGGAAGAACCTAGCCAAAGAGTGGCCCTTTTTAAGTACACCACCTTAACCACCATATTAAGTGGCCCTTTTAGTCAATATCCAACTCTTTGACGAGTTTAAAGATATGACAAGGGAAATACCAAAGCCAGGTATCCATCCACAGACAGCTGTTTCGGGGTATTGCCCCTCATCAGTGTGGAATAGGATTCTGGCTAGGTGAGAGCAATGACTAGTAGACCAGCAAGACAAAACAATCACTGATCTCGGGGAGACCAGCCAGAGAAAACACTGCCAGCAGCCAGCAAAGGCACTCAACACAGTGAAATCCTAGGTGCATTGCCCCCTGGGAAGTATACAAATTAAAAAAGGTCCGTGGAGCATCAGTGTGGAGTAGGATTCTGACTAGGTGGGAGCAATGCCCAGTAGACTGTCTCTCTATCTATCTGTTGTCTTTCTCTGTCTGTCTTTATCTGTCTCTCTCTATCTGTCTCTCTGTCTCTGTGTCTCTCTCTTTTTCAACCGATATCATATTACCTCACACATAGGCTTCTTATACTAAGAATGTTCTTTGTTGCCTATAGCAACCAATCACAGCTCCTATTAATGACCTGTAGCTCCCAGCTCCATTGACTTTAATGTAAGTAGTTTTTTTGGCGAATAACTGTAAAGTGAGGGGTTAAATTTTCCCCTCAAAACATAGTCTATGACGTTTTCTGAGTCAAATGAGGCAGCTGTGCAAAATATTGTGATTGTAAATGCGACGTTGCAGATTCCTTTAGTGGACACACACACACACACACACACACACACACACACACACACACACACTACATTCAGCTTTATATATTGGATCTCCATATTCAAGGGCTTTAATATAGAAGGGGAAAAGAGAGCAGTTGCACTGAGAAAATATTGTCCTTGGAGGACTAAAAGGTACTTTTGCTACATAAGATAATGTTATTGAAAAAATGCCACCTTTTACAGGTTATGTTTCCACCAGTATCAAGAAAGATAGATTCTACGATGCAGGACACTAGGGCGCATCATTCATTTATTACTATGCACTCCTGTTCTTACTGCTTGTCCTTGTCTTGATGATATCAGTATTGCTTGTGGACATGACTATAGATGAGTTCACCGTTCCAGCAGCGTCATCCATGCCCACTTTTTCTAATATATATTTGCAATATTCATAGTGGGTACATCCACCTCTTCTGTGCATTCCTATAGATCCTAACGACAGGACTTGTTACCGACAATTATTGCAGCCACGTTCATGGGGAGGGTTTGGCACGACGGCAAAATCTAAAAGGAGTTGATTGTGAATTCAAGTAGACCTGTCAAGGGATGAAGTGTTAATTCCAAGATGGGAATGATGAATGAATTATTCCCCACTACGTAAGAAGGGTTCGTAAATAAAGAATGCACAATATGAGTTTTGTGTTTTTAATGGATTTCTAGCTCCGGTGCTGTAACGTGGTTCTCATAGCACAACTGGCAGCCAATGGCAGATCATGTCGATGATGGAGAAATAGTCCGCTTTTCATCATACAAGTCGTGTAGCCAAGAAAGAGCTAACTGGCCTGGAGCCAGCAAACAGGGTGAAAGGTTGCTCAGTGTAAAAGGGACACGTTGATGCCTGTCAGCCTTTATTTCTTCTTTATTTCCGGCTTCTCCTGGGATTTGTAGATTCCTTTGTTCTGCATAAAAAGGACATGAAATTAGAATGGATGAACACAATCCGACAACCTTGGTTTAGCGAGCAGTGCAAAAATGATACAATGCAAGGAAAAAAAAAGTTTATTCAATGCAGACGGGTTCTAACACTAAGCTTGTGTAGATCTGTAGTGTGCTATAATGCTGGTGAATGCTTTATTGCTGTGAAAGTGCAGGTGAAGATATCTGAGCGCTACTCATGACCCGGTTTTGCATGATAAGGCATGTTTATTATGCATATCCGTCCTGGTGAAAATTCTCGGTAGGACCCAATGAGCCAGAGCCAGAGTTACTGTGAATATTTTATTTTGGAAGCAGTTGGACGTTGAAAACATGCAACCAAATTGTAAAATGGTTGAAAAATATAGAAAAACATATATACATACCGTACATACTGTATATATATATATATATATATATATATATATATATATATATATATATATATATATATTATCTAATATATAAAGTAAGTGTATGTACAGTATGTGTGTATGTCCACTAAAGGAATAAGATCCGAGAACGGGAGAGATGGAGAGTGGGAGAAAGGAAAAGGGGGAGAGTGGGAAATTGGGAGAGAGGGAGAGAGGAAAAGAGGGAGAGTGGAAAATTGGGAGAGAGGGAGAGAAGGAGAGAGATTGAGAGTGGGAGAGAGGGAGAGTGGGAGAGAGGGAGAGTGGGAGAGAGGGAGGGTGGGAGAGAGGGAGAAAGGAAAAGAGGGATAGTGGGAAATTAGGAGAGAGGGAGAGAAGGAGAGAGAGGGAGAGTAGGAGAGAGTGTAATACTATTGTATGAACTGAGGATTTCGATTGCGTTAGGGCAATGACAACCAGAGACGGGTTCTTGGTGCAAAGACGTTTATAATATGCAACCAACAATATGTACACAGAAAAGAACATAAACACAGTAAATACCTGCCAGGTTCAGAGCAAAGGGGAATTCCCGGGGCCGCGCACCGGACTCCCCCAGGGAGACCACCAGGAGCGAACCCCTATACAGGGACTGTCTGGCGATCACCCCAGAAGGCCTAAATGCGCAGCAGCCGGGACACGAAAGGGCAACAGGTATAGTCCAAAAATGTCCGTACGTGATGTGAGTCCTAGGGTGGATATGAAACGGAAGGAACCGGGCAGAAGTGCCGACCAGAGACGGCAGATGGAGTCCGGGCACAGCTTGATGAGACCAGGTGAAGTCCAGAGCCGGTGTTGGGTGTTTCAACAGGATCCAAATAGCAATCAGGAACCAAGAGCAGCAAGGCAGGAGTAGACAGGAAGCAGTATACTCAAGCAACTAGACTAAGCTTAGGGGCGGGCTTTTAAACAGATGAACAGGAAGGAGGGCAACAGAACAGAAAACTCCATGTTAACAAAGGGCAAGATCCTTCAGAAGAAAACTGGAAATCCCGGAACTCTGACAGAGAGATTGAGAGTGGGAGAGAGGAAGAGTAGGAGAGAGGGAGAGTAGAGAGAGGAAGAGTAG
Organism: Anomaloglossus baeobatrachus; assembly: GCF_048569485.1. Classification (NCBI taxonomy): domain Eukaryota; kingdom Metazoa; phylum Chordata; class Amphibia; order Anura; family Aromobatidae; genus Anomaloglossus; species Anomaloglossus baeobatrachus. The sequence continues at coordinate 213,498,313 of NC_134360.1, read as the reverse complement.
GAGAGAGGGAGGGTGGGAGAGAGGGAGGGTGGGAGAGAGGTAGAGAGGGAAATTGGGAGAGTGGGAGAGAAGGAGAGAGATGGAGAGTGGGAGAGAGGGACGGTGGAAGAGAGGGACAGAGGGAAAGGGGAAGAGTAGGAGAGAGGAAGAGTGGGAGAGAGGGAGAGTGGGAAAGACAGAGAGAGAGAGACTTAGTTAATAACGCTGGGTACTACAGATAGTATGTATATATATATATAGCTCTGGCAAAAAGTAAGAGACCATTTCCAAAATTTCAGAGATGCTGGAGTGTGATTGATTGAGTGTGTAGACAGGTGTCTTTTATGCAGGTAAAGAATGCAGGATATGGGGAGTTTCTTAAGGAAAAAATAACAGGTCTGTGAGAGCCAAAATTCTTGCTGGTTGGTAGGCGATAAAATACTTATTCCATGCAATAAAGTGCAAATTAATTATTTAAAAATCATACAATGTGATTTTCTGAATTAATCCTTTTTATCTGTCACAGTTGAACTGTACCTACGATAAATATTACAGACCTCTCCATTTTTTGTAGGTGGGAAAAGTTGCAAAATCGCAGTGTATCAAATACTTACTTTCCCCACTGTATCTGTTTCCCTGATTTCAAATATTTCATGGATATGCCTCATATTTTTATTTAGCAGATGAAAATGTGAAAATAACACAAATACAGTTTTCTTTGCTAATTCATAAGACTCTTAGATGAAAAAAACCTTCAAGAACATCATGTAATTTGCATATACTTTACACACCCAGTCAGTTGGTACAGTCCAATTAATCTATATAATAGACCCAAGAAATAATGTATGAAAACGGACGAGCAGCATCTATAAATGTCCAATAACTCTATAAGTTATCCTTATTATTGGATGTACTAAGCAACAATGAAGACATTTTTTTCCCCAGCAATGAAAACATTATCAGCAGTCCCAGCAGTATTTATGCAAATGATCACTAACGAGCTATTGCACATTCATTTGTCCTCTACTTACCGTGTGGATCATTAAATGATACTTAAATGAGCTTTTATCATCTTCTTATATATTCTGATAGTATGCACTAAGCACCGATTCTTGCTAGAAATCATTGGCCACCAGTGAAAAGACACGCTGCTTTGGTAAATGAGAAAATGAAAAAAAACCATAAAATTATAAATGATCAAATTGCAAAATATCTACCCCGGCATGCTATAAACCTGGATCAATACTTGGTGAGGAGATCTAAAAAAAATTTTCCTATACTACAGAAAAGTTTACATTTAGAGTCTAGTTTAGTGCCACTCTGGAGGTTAGTAAAGTTTTATTAAATCCATTTGAAGTGAATCAAATTTTCTAATTTTACCAAAATGTTGGTTGCAAATGGTTAATGATCAAATTTACAATTCACAGGAAACCAGTGGAATGGTAAAAAATAAATAAATAAATAAATAAAAAAAAATAAAATAAAAAATAAATAAATATATATATATATATATATATATATGTATATATGTATGCATATATATATATATATATATATATATATATATATATATATATATTTATTTATTATATTCACCTCCACTGTCCTTATACTGAAGCTTTCCATCAGTCCTCTGCTCACTCCCTCTGATCTTCCACTCATCAGGCAAGTCTTATGATGAGAAGACCACATGCAAGTCATTGACATATATAATCTATGTTGTAATCTGGTTCTGACTCCAAAGCCTCCAGCATTCTCACTCTGTCTAGCCACGTACATTCTAGTCAATGTGGGACTTACCAGAGTCCTAGTAGTCAGTTCCGGAAGATTGTTACAAGGCTACACGACGGAGAGTGGTCCCTCTGATTTCTGGTGCAGGGCTTCATGCACATTTGCTCAGGTTACTACTGCTGGCTGTGCAGATTTTTCTTTATCCAGTGCTGCTAGGGTTAAGTAGATCCTCTGGTTCCTGAAACTCTGAATGAAAGGTATAGCCAGCTGTCCTATATTGCTAATTAGCTCTGCTATATAGACTTCTCTCCCAGCCCAGGTAATCACTGGTGATAGTTTCTGCTTCTAGAGGGAATCTGGGAACTATGGACCAAGAAGCCATTCAGAGAACATTTGCTGTTTGAAAGCTGTGTTGAGTTTTTCCCTTCCTTAGTCCCTTTGGTTTTTACCCTCTTATCCATTCCTCATATTACCTCTGGTTGTTTGGAGTGCTTTGTATGATTGCTGTTTATTTTACCCTTGACTGTCTAATCCTCTCTGTGTCTTTAATCTAGAGCAAGATCAATGTTCCTGGTGCCCTGCGCACTATACAGGGCTGAGTGTAGGGAAAGACAGGGATAGGCATGGGATTGGCGACATGTTGAAAGAACCCATATAGAGACATTAAGGAGTGCAGAGATCAGTCTCAGGTAAGTTTAGGAGGTGACCCTACTCCTCTTTCCCTAGCGCAAGGGCCCACCGTTGTATCATGTACTCTGTGTGTTGTGGCGCTCGCTGGAGGTTCCCGTGTACCTGGCAGAACCCCGGTAGTCACTGCGTGACAGAGACCAGAAGGCGTGAGTAGAAGACCAGAAAAGTAGCTGCGGTAGCAGGGAAGTGAGTATATTGTTTTAATACTTTTTAACACTTTCTCGTCCTCCATTTAATATTCTTTGGGGTCTGGAGAAACCTTACAGCATAATAAATGTCTTTTAATGGAAATCATGGAGATTTTTTAGTTTGCATCAAATAAATTCGATGAGAGTTAAATCTGTCAGACGAATTTAAACTATTCTCCAAAATTAAAGTTTTAGTAGTTTTAGTAAAAAAAATTGTTTAAAAGAACAGAGAGTCCTCAGTGGTTGATACCTTTTAATGGCTAACTGAAAAGATGGTAATAATTGCAAGCTTTCGAGACTACTCAGGTCTCTTCATCAGGCATGGTATAACACAAAATCTGAAGAGTCACGTATTTATACACAACAGGACTTAGAATAGTGCAGTAAAAAAAAAAAAAAAAAAAAATAAAAAAAAAAAAGAACAGGTTATATGAAACAGAACTATCTCTATGGCAGGGGGACAAGCTGTTCTAGCCATAAATACTGCTGCAGTTCAGTGTGAAAGTTTTATTGTCCTTTGATAAGGGTCTGGTCCAGGGCTGTGACACGCTCGGATGGTCAGAGGAGCACATCTTTTAACTGATGTAAAAAGACATGAATCCATGAGACACATTCATTCCTTCTCTGAATGTGTCAAAGGTCATCATAAGTTTGTACTCCCATAGTCTCCTGTCTCTCTGGGACTTGAAGTTTCCTTTCAATACCAGCAATTTCATGTCCATGATGCTGTGGTCTGGGTTACAAAAATGTTTGGCCACAGGTAGATCCATCCTTTTTTCTCTAATTGTGTGGCGGTGAGAATTCATCCTTGTCCTGAGCTGTTGTCCTGTCTCCCCTACATACAGACCCCCAGTTGGACATTTGGTACATATAATTAAGTACACCACATTGGTTGTGGTGCAGCTGAACGTACCTGGGATCTTGTAGTCCTGATGTGATCTGGGAATCTTTATCTTGTCCGTTGTCAATATTAATGGACAGGTCTTGCATTTTTTCTGGTTGCAGGGAAATGTTCCTGTTGGTGTTGGAGAGGACAGGGAGCTTCTGACAATGATGCTTCTTAGATTTGGGGGCTGTCTAAAACACAGAAGTGGGGGGTCTGGAAAAATAGATTTTAACCGGGCATCTTTTTGCAGTAATGGTTGTAGTTTCCGTGCAGCTCCTCTAAACACCTCCAGATGTGGATTGTAGGTGACTACAAGAGGGACCCGGTTGTTCTCTTCTTTGGTTTTATAATGTAGAAGATGGTTTCTTGATATTCTGGTGGCTCTTATAATCTGGTTTTGAAGGAAGACGGATCTTGACAACCAGGAAAAGATCAGATTGGACACCTCCACCAGGACGCAACCCTCATCTGGATAACTATATAGACACTTTCAGACATTTGGTAAAATCCACTTTCCTAGACACACACAGGAGGCAACCATCCAACATCAGTGCCCAGGAGAGAAGGGCCATAAAATCTTTGAAAACCAACAAAGAAATCATCATTAAACCTGCAGACAAGGGGGGTGCAATAGTCATGATGAACAAATCAGACTACATGAAGGAAGCACACAGACAACTGATGGACACACGCTACTATAAGAAATTGGAGTCTGACCCTACACAGGACTATTACAAGGAACTTAACAAGTTGGCCTCTTGTCTGCCTGACATATCCATAAGAACTGATGAACTGATACCGGTGAGTCCAAGAATAGGCACATTCTACATGCTTCCCAAAATTCACAAATCTGGAAACCCAGGAAGACCCATCATTTCATGTGTGGGCACCCTCACTGAACAAGTCTCTGGATGGGTAGAGGGTATCCTTAAACCCTTGGTAAGGGATACAACCAGCTACATCCAGGACACTACTGACCTATTGAAAAAACTATCAGCAATAGGTCCTCTTCCAGAGGGAACCATCCTTGCCACCATGGATGTGGAATCCTTGTACTCGAATATTCCACACCAGGATGGATTAAATGCTTGCAAAATTTTCCTGGAAAATACAGGAACTGATGCCAATTCTGTGGTGAAGCTTACAAAATTTATCCTCACCCATAATTACTTTGAATTTGACAATGACATATATCTACAGGAGACTGGGACTGCAATGGGAAGCAAAATGGCACCACAATATGCAAATCTTTTCATGGCCAAGCTTGAGAGTGACTTTTTATCCTCTTGTCCTATCAGGCCTCTGGCCTACTACCGTTACATTGATGATATTTTAATCATCTGGACAGAGTCTGAGGAGCAGCTGAAGACCTTCCATGAACACTTTAATCAGTTTCATCCCACCATCAACCTAACACTCAACTACTCCTGCACGGAAATCAACTTCTTGGACACCATCATTAAACTACGGAACAATGAAATACAGACATCCCTGTACAAGAAGCCAATTGACCGTCCAACATACCTGAAATGGGACAGTTTTCATCCAAAACACATAAAAAACTCTATTGTATACAGCCAGGCTATCAGGTACAATCGGATATGTTCCAACAGTACAGATAGAGACAATCACCTTGAGGGCCTCAGAAAGACCTTTTTGAATCAAGGCTACCACCCAAGAACAATTGAAAACCAGATTATAAGAGCCACCAGAATATCAAGAAACCATCTTCTACATTATAAAACCAAAGAAGAGAACAACCGGGTCCCTCTTGTAGTCACCTACAATCCACATCTGGAGGTGTTTAGAGGAGCTGCACGGAAACTACAACCATTACTGCAAAAAGATGCCCGGTTAAAATCTATTTTTCCAGACCCCCCACTTCTGTGTTTTAGACAGCCCCCAAATCTAAGAAGCATCATTGTCAGAAGCTCCCTGTCCTCTCCAACACCAACAGGAACATTTCCCTGCAACCAGAAAAAATGCAAGACCTGTCCATTAATATTGACAACGGACAAGATAAAGATTCCCAGATCACATCAGGACTACAAGATCCCAGGTACGTTCAGCTGCACCACAACCAATGTGGTGTACTTAATTATATGTACCAAATGTCCAACTGGGGGTCTGTATGTAGGGGAGACAGGACAACAGCTCAGGACAAGGATGAATTCTCACCGCCACACAATTAGAGAAAAAAGGATGGATCTACCTGTGGCCAAACATTTTTGTAACCCAGACCACAGCATCATGGACATGAAATTGCTGGTATTGAAAGGAAACTTCAAGTCCCAGAGAGACAGGAGACTATGGGAGTACAAACTTATGATGACCTTTGACACATTCAGAGAAGGAATGAATGTGTCTCATGGATTCATGTCTTTTTACATCAGTTAAAAGATGTGCTCCTCTGACCATCCGAGCGTGTCCCAGCCCTGGACCAGACCCTTATCAAAGGACAATAAAACTTTCACACTGAACTGCAGCAGTATTTATGGCTAGAACAGCTTGTCCCCCTGCCATAGAGATAGTTCTGTTTCATATAACCTGTTCTTTTTTTTTTTTATTTTTTTTTTTTTTTTTTTACTGCACTATTCTAAGTCCTGTTGTGTATAAATACGTGACTCTTCAGATTTTGTGTTATACCATGCCTGATGAAGAGACCTGAGTAGTCTCGAAAGCTTGCAATTATTACCATCTTTTCAGTTAGCCATTAAAAGGTATCAACCACTGAGGACTCTCTGTTCTTTTAAACAATTTTTTTTATCTCTACTGGCTAACACGGTACAAAGATATATTTTACTTGTATCAAAATGGAGGATACCAGAATGTACCGCATCTTTATGGAACTAAAGACACTTCTGAAGAAACGCGCACAACTGGACAGCGACATATTTTTCTTATCCAAATGCAAAAAGGAGAATCTGATCCCCAAAGGACTCTGGATTACAAACCCAATTCTACATACCTACAATACCCATTATGCACAAAACCTTTGTCACAGGACTTCTGAGAGACTAAGGAATCACCTTTTGCATGTCTTCTACAGCATCAAGAGTAAAATCCAGAGGGAATTTGAAACACAAAGGAAGACACTTCCAGAAAGCACAGAACAAGAAGTACAACAATACTACTACAGACTACGAACCCTTCTGATCCACAACAAGGAAAAGAAGCTACACAGACTGCGCCTCAATTCAGGACTTAATACAAACAGGTGGAGAACAAAGCCAAAACCTGACAACTTGGAAACCAAGTCCATTCAAGGCACAAAAGCATCTAACTGTGTTATCAATCTCTCGGATTACAAACCAAACAAAATGGAAGTTGCTGTGCTTTCTAGAGGACTCTCATTTTGTCCGACTAAAGCTCTAGACAAAATTGAACTCTGCAGCGACATGGAAGATTACTTCAGGAGACTACGTCTGAGGGAATATTTTAGCGATGCAGATGTTTCAGAATCCTCCCAGACTGAAGGAAGACGGATCTTGACAACCAGGAAAAGATCAGATTGGACACCTCCACCAGGACGCAACCCTCATCTGGATAACTATATAGACACTTTCAGACATTTGGTAAAATCCACTTTCCTAGACACACACAGGAGGCAACCATCCAACATCAGTGCCCAGGAGAGAAGGGCCATAAAATCTTTGAAAACCAACAAAGAAATCATCATTAAACCTGCAGACAAGGGGGGTGCAATAGTCATGATGAACAAATCAGACTACATGAAGGAAGCACACAGACAACTGATGGACACACGCTACTATAAGAAATTGGAGTCTGACCCTACACAGGACTATTACAAGGAACTTAACAAGTTGGCCTCTTGTCTGCCTGACATATCCATAAGAACTGATGAACTGATACCGGTGAGTCCAAGAATAGGCACATTCTACATGCTTCCCAAAATTCACAAATCTGGAAACCCAGGAAGACCCATCATTTCATGTGTGGGCACCCTCACTGAACAAGTCTCTGGATGGGTAGAGGGTATCCTTAAACCCTTGGTAAGGGATACAACCAGCTACATCCAGGACACTACTGACCTATTGAAAAAACTATCAGCAATAGGTCCTCTTCCAGAGGGAACCATCCTTGCCACCATGGATGTGGAATCCTTGTACTCGAATATTCCACACCAGGATGGATTAAATGCTTGCAAAATTTTCCTGGAAAATACAGGAACTGATGCCAATTCTGTGGTGAAGCTTACAAAATTTATCCTCACCCATAATTACTTTGAATTTGACAATGACATATATCTACAGGAGACTGGGACTGCAATGGGAAGCAAAATGGCACCACAATATGCAAATCTTTTCATGGCCAAGCTTGAGAGTGACTTTTTATCCTCTTGTCCTATCAGGCCTCTGGCCTACTACCGTTACATTGATGATATTTTAATCATCTGGACAGAGTCTGAGGAGCAGCTGAAGACCTTCCATGAACACTTTAATCAGTTTCATCCCACCATCAACCTAACACTCAACTACTCCTGCACGGAAATCAACTTCTTGGACACCATCATTAAACTACGGAACAATGAAATACAGACATCCCTGTACAAGAAGCCAATTGACCGTCCAACATACCTGAAATGGGACAGTTTTCATCCAAAACACATAAAAAACTCTATTGTATACAGCCAGGCTATCAGGTACAATCGGATATGTTCCAACAGTACAGATAGAGACAATCACCTTGAGGGCCTCAGAAAGACCTTTTTGAATCAAGGCTACCACCCAAGAACAATTGAAAACCAGATTATAAGAGCCACCAGAATATCAAGAAACCATCTTCTACATTATAAAACCAAAGAAGAGAACAACCGGGTCCCTCTTGTAGTCACCTACAATCCACATCTGGAGGTGTTTAGAGGAGCTGCACGGAAACTACAACCATTACTGCAAAAAGATGCCCGGTTAAAATCTATTTTTCCAGACCCCCCACTTCTGTGTTTTAGACAGCCCCCAAATCTAAGAAGCATCATTGTCAGAAGCTCCCTGTCCTCTCCAACACCAACAGGAACATTTCCCTGCAACCAGAAAAAATGCAAGACCTGTCCATTAATATTGACAACGGACAAGATAAAGATTCCCAGATCACATCAGGACTACAAGATCCCAGGTACGTTCAGCTGCACCACAACCAATGTGGTGTACTTAATTATATGTACCAAATGTCCAACTGGGGGTCTGTATGTAGGGGAGACAGGACAACAGCTCAGGACAAGGATGAATTCTCACCGCCACACAATTAGAGAAAAAAGGATGGATCTACCTGTGGCCAAACATTTTTGTAACCCAGACCACAGCATCATGGACATGAAATTGCTGGTATTGAAAGGAAACTTCAAGTCCCAGAGAGACAGGAGACTATGGGAGTACAAACTTATGATGACCTTTGACACATTCAGAGAAGGAATGAATGTGTCTCATGGATTCATGTCTTTTTACATCAGTTAAAAGATGTGCTCCTCTGACCATCCGAGCGTGTCCCAGCCCTGGACCAGACCCTTATCAAAGGACAATAAAACTTTCACACTGAACTGCATCAGTATTTATGGCTAGAACAGCTTGTCCCCCTGCCATAGAGATAGTTCTGTTTCATATAACCTGTTCTTTTTTTTTTTTTTATTTTTTTTTTTTTTTTTTTTACTGCACTATTCTAAGTCCTGTTGTGTATAAATACGTGACTCTTCAGATTTTGTGTTATACCATGCCTGATGAAGAGACCTGAGTAGTCTCGAAAGCTTGCAATTATTACCATCTTTTCAGTTAGCCATTAAAAGGTATCAACCACTGAGGACTCTCTGTTCTTTTAAACAATTTTTTTTATCTCTACTGGCTAACACGGTACAAAGATATATTTTAGTAGTTTTAGTAATCATCTTTAGATGTCACTTCACACACAGGTACAGAATGCCAACGTTTTTGTACATAGCTGTCAGTGGGCTGGTACTATATTTCCATATATTTTGCATGGTGACCAATCTCAAAATCAACTCACTTATTTCTATTGGAGACATTTCTCAAACTCCTTTTGTATAAAATATCGGTCCCATTCTCATTTAGAAAAGTTGGACGAGCAAAATCCGTTTGGCATCTCGCTACTATTTTCTCGCCTAGCATGCCTTTTTTTCTCAGCAGATATACCCGTGATGCAGAACCGACGGGGGCGGGTACGATCGCTAGCGATATCGATAGCGATTACGCAGCGTGTAAAGCACCTTTTACTGTTTGATGGTACTTCTGGATTTCTTGATCCTGGTTTTCTAGATCAGAGCTTATTATCTCAGGGTTTTCCACCTGCTTTATCCTGTATATGTGACAATGTTATTCACCTCTGTGGAAGAGGCACATCAGCTGAGTCTATATCAGCTGTACACGTTGCTTTTTCACACAGTTGCACATGTCTGCAAGGTAAGCATATTTTATCACCTTGATATGTGCCCTACTGTTTATTTCAGTGATCTCTACTCTATGGAACACTATTTTATTTTTGTCTCTCTCTATACAGTTCTCATCTTCTTTGAGACAACAACCCCTCAAGGAGATCTTGATGTTCCCAAAGAGGTCTCATTGTAGTTAAAAAAAAATTTGGCTTTCCAAATGTCAGAATTGTTGACAGCTATTTCTTGTAATATCTCATGTCTTTCTGGCTCAGTATAGAACTAAACCAAGCACCTATTTTCCAAGTTTTGAAAGGTCAAACCCATTCATCAGTTAACTTTACAATCTTTTTGGATGTAAATTTTTATATGTCCACTATTGAATATTCTGGAATTTGGTTAAAGTGTAAATAAACCATTTTATTGACTTTCCTTCTTATAATGTAATTTGGGTACTTTTTGTAATAGGGTTCATTACACTATTTTGATGCCTCCATGGACAAAATACGGTAGGTGCTAAAGTGTGCTAGGACAAAGTGCGTAAATTCGTTCTCCACTTTTGGAGTGCAAATCTCCCAAGTGTGTTTTGCGTGGGCACATTTTCTCTTTTTAAATATTAGCTACATTGAGAAGATTACAGGAGATGGACCTGCACATTGATGTCACTGTGACTGCACGATGGAGGCTGGAAAATTTGTTCAAGTGCAATCGAATTCTACTCAAAATTTTACCAAAATACACATGCTGGAGAATACAGATTTTCTTTTTTAAACAAATTCTGTGAGAAGTCAGAAAAATAAGTCAACCAGATGCTGCTGTCATCTTGTTAATCAATAGAAGACCTGTCAAAGGTTAAAAAGTAAAAAAGCAATGTCATTGCTCACCTCTTTCCAGCCAACCTCTCTGCTCCCTCTCCGCAGTCACGTTCTCCGCACCTCTGTCATTGTGATCAGATACTAGAGGTCACTTATACATGCAGATGTCCCAACAAAGAGTTGACACCGGGTTGGAGAAAAAATGAGGCAGAGGCTCAGAAAATCAGCCAGCACGAAGCAGCAATGGCGGCTAAAAAGGTGAGCGCTGATATGAGTATGAACCTTTTTGGGGCAGTTTTAGTAGACACCTTGACAGAATATGGGACATCCAAGTCACAGAAAACGACTTTGCTGCAAATTTCCTGGTAAAATCCAAGTGGTTTGGTAAATTTGTATTTTGTGAGATCAGCTCATTTCCACTGCAGAGATTATATGCTACAATCATACTTGTATAAGGTCCAGGGTTTTCATAGAACTTGTTGTGTCGTTTTGCCCTCATCTAAGATGAAGTCTGTTGCCTCGTCTTGCCCTTGAACTTCCTGTTTACCCTACTTATAAGTCCCGGTCTAGCATTTATTCCTTGCCTGAGTATTTTGTGCTGCTGGCTCCTGATTCACTTCTGGTTTGTTTCTGAACTTCTTGCTACTGCTTGTTAGTTCTGTGCTCTGCCTCATTACTGCTCAGCTGCCTGCAGTCTATGGTGAATTATACTGATCCTGGCCGTGCTTCCCTCCCTTCAAAAGTTATACGAGAAGAGCTTACTGCTGGACTTCCTTGATCTGAAAGAACTTAGTTTCTCTGTTCAGTGATCAGTGTACTTAATCCAGGACTCAATCTGTATGGGCTGTGTGCTGGACTTCCATGGGACTTTGGCAGCCCTAGGAAGTACACTGGTTGCATGTCTGCATATTGTTTCTGGACATTCACATATTAGTGCTGGTCACACTCCTTCATATTATTTCTGGACATTCATATGTTAGTGCTGGTCGCACTCTCATTTATTATTTCTACACATTCACATATTAGTGCTGGTCGCACTCTTGTTTATTACTTCTGGACATTCATGTATTAGTGCTTGTCGCACTCTCGTTTATTTCTGGACATCCACATATTAGTGTGGTTTTCACTTGCATTTAATTTTTTGCTGCCTACTGTAATTCTCTATTATTTATACTGTGTGTTTATTATTTGTTAATGCAGAGTATGTATCCAACCCTTGTCTCAGTTTCATTATATTCCACGCTATCAGATTCCAGAGTATCTACCGTACATAAGTGTTACAGCTTGCCATTGAGGCCATAGACTTTCTGTGTGTTGTTTTTTCATACAAGCTCTTCGGGATCCTCACTCCTGCATACTAGAGTCACAGTGAGAGTGCTGTGCAAGAATGAGGATCGCTCATAGGGAAAGCAAACAGGCAGAATGTGGCTCAGTGAGAAGTGTGATTGTAGTGTGTTCTCTCCTATACAAGGATGTATACAAGGACGTATAGTTTAGATTATATTGGAGTCACATTGAGAGCGCCGTGCAGATCCAGGTCCTGCACTTCTCTCACGACACTATGAAGGTTCTGCTCTTCCCACAGTCATAGTTAGGTGATCCATACTCCAGCTATAGATTATCTTAACTTAACTTTTTATAGCACACTTTACCACCTATTTTTGCCGTGAATACAACAAAATAGGGTAATCATCAATCATAATACAAAATGTATTGGAATTGCATTTCTAATTACAAAAAAAGTTTAGTTATTCTTGAAGAATCCAATTGTTATAAAACAACTTCAATACATTTTTCCAACAGCAACATCCTAGAAAAACCATTTACAGGCTGCAACCCACGTCCCAACTATTGGGTGAGCACAGATAGACACGTGCAGCATAAACAATTCTTGACAAAGTATTAAAAAATCTTTTTTTTTTTTAAGTTGTTCATTTTGTGACACTCATCTGGGGATACATTGAGACATAACCAAGGGTAAGGAAGGACACATCTGTATGAATTGGTGAAAATGTATTTTTATGAAGTATCTACATGAGTCATGTATTCTCCTGTATCCAGTAATCAGATGACAATGTCATTGATGATCACCACCTCGAGAGATCGCAAGACGCAGATACTGATGGAGATGTGACATCTGATTCTTAACAATGAGCCTTGCATTTAAACTCTTAATGACGACGATATATGAAACATAAATTATAAAAAAAAAAATCTAATCTCCCTTTTTGCACATCTTTGGTAATGTAGTGCAGCTTACTGTCTTATCATGGTGCCAGTTTCCATACATTTCTGTTTTATTATACAATGAACTGGGGTTAATGAGCCTTTTATGGAACATTTCTGGATGCAATGAGAATGTGAAAGAAAGTTATGTTTGCAAAATCCATTCAGAAATCATTCATTTCATGTTGCTTTGGAAGCTGATTGAAAATGCACAAATTGGTAGCCAAAAATCGGAACTGGTAAAGTGTAATGCACATCTGAATATTAGTCCTCATGCATATGGCTGTATTACATCCTTATATAGAGGAAGATAGAGATTTTTTTTCATAGTGTCCATGAGAATACTAAACAAAAACATAAAGTGTCTCACGACATTGTTAGGGAGCTCAAGGGAATATCACAGACGCTGGAGAATGGAGGAACGTCATTATCGGGCGGTGGGGCCCCATACTCGTAATTGATGCTATCGCAGTGATATTGGTTCATGTCACACTGTATAAAAAATGCTCTTAGGCTGCTTTCACACATCAGTTTTTTGGCATCAGGCACGATCCGGCGAAACAACTGATGCGACGGATCCGGCGAAAAAACGGATCAGTTGCATCAGTTTTTTTCCATCAGTTCCTTCAGTTTTTTGACAGATCCGGTGTGATTCTGAGCATGCTCAGTTCAAAAAAACGGATCCGGCGGCCGGATCCGTTTTTTGCCGCATAACGCTGGATCCGGCATCCATAGGCTTCCATTATAAAAGACGCCGTACGCCGCCGGATCCTGCGCGATCCATTTTTGCCGGACACAAAAACGTTCACTTCAACGCTTCATCCGGCCGCCGGGCAAGTAAATTTTGCCAGATCCGGCAAAAAAACGGATGAAACGCAAGGCCATCCGGCACAATCCAGCGCTAATGAAAGTCTATGGGGGGAAAAAACAGATCCGGCGGCAACAGACGCCGAATCTGTTTTTTCATGTTTTTGCCGGATTGTGCCTGATGGCAAAAAACTGGTGTGTGAAAGCAGCCTTACACAGGTGAAGAGCAAAACAGTTTGAAAAATCATTGATATTTTCATATTGTGCTCAAGATGCCTAACAGCTTACACCCATACCAACAGTGCCACTATGTCTCTAAAGACCGTCATGTAAGACAGTGGAAGGATGATCAGCACCCCCCGAAGATCATATAACAAATGTAATGTGTTAAGTTGATGCATTTTTCAGTTGCTGCCATGATTTATAAACGTAATGTGAAAACTATTGCTAAATGAAGGAATTTTGGGTAACAAAGGGTTATCAATTAGTGGGGAGCTTCAAGAAAGGCTTCAGCTTAATAAGGATCTGTTGAGGCCTAGTATGTCAGAGAGTGTCTATAGTTACAGCACAGTGAGCATCGGCCAGACTGAAAGCCGTTTCTACCAACCCTGAACTGTACACAGTATACAGGTGGGGTCTGACCAGGTGTCACGGATGTGTCTGGACCTTCAGGTGCTGCTGCTGGGACCAGGTGCAGAAGGGCCCGGTGATCGTCCAGACATTAATGGACGCTGTCCCTTTAAGGGCTTGATTTAGTTTTTTTTTCTGTTTCATTGCCAGGTTGGAGGAGCCGTTCCTCCACCTGGTAATTCAGGACCTTTCTAACGTGGGGCCTCTCAGTCCTCCAGTGCGGGTTATACTCTTCACTTGGGGAAGTTGCTTGCTCCGGTGTGCATGTGGCTTCATACTACAGTTGCTGTATATTCTGTAGATTCCCTCTCAAAATAAGTTGTCATTTTACCTTTTTCCCCTTTTGGCTGTTTATTTTTGTGTTTGTTTTTTCCTCCGTGGATAGGTGGGTGGTGGGATTTAGTCCTAGGGTCTGGTTAGGAGACAGGGGCATGTTGGCGGGCCACACATCCTAACCCTTATAGGTACCTGTGGTTTGAGGGCTAGCGCAGGGCCCTCCAGTGTCAGGGTCAGCGCAGGAGCCCCCTGTTACCCCCCCCCCTTGTGTTTCAGCCTCCTTGTGGAGGGAGTCCATTTGCTGGGTGTTTCTCCCCACACCCAGCGTGACACCAGGGCAGAGTATAGGCAAATAATAACCTCTCTTGGTCTAAATTCAATGCTTGTGATCTAGATTCAATGCTTGTCTTGATGCATCGCAAAGTTTTGTTGGCCTTTTTAGCTGCTGCACGGCACTGTTGGCTCATGTTGAATCTGGGATCTACGATTATGCCCAAGTCCTTTTCCCCGATGCTATCTCCTAGTTCTATTCCTCCCATACTATATATGCTTTTTACATTTATTTTGCTTTTTACATTGGTGTTCATAGTTTCCAACTCACACTCCGCCAAACAAAACCTTTCACAAATTAGATTCAATATCAACGAAATTGGGTGACCATGTAATGTACTGTATATGAGTGTCTCTCTACTGTCCCCCGACAGATTATGTAGGGGAGTATAAGGATCTTGTGTTTGGATTTGATCCCTTTGTTCTGCTGTTACCAAATGATGATTTTGATAACAGCATTCTCATAGAAAACCTTGGAACGCTCATTCGAGCTGAACGGTTTGGTGTGTGGGGGAATTGTGAGAAATAGCTGTCAGCCGAATGATCATTATGCTGACAGTTAAAGTAGCAAAGAGATAAGCGCCAGCACTGCTTAGCACAAAATAAATTGCACAGGGGGGTTGACCAGTGAATCAACGTGCTTGTCCACGTTCAGATCTCGAGGAGCTCAGCTTATGTGCAAACTTGTAACTTGTAAAGTTGAAGTAAAGAGAAGTAGAAAGCGCTCACCACTGGCATTTCCATAAAAGTCAGTTTATTCGATCATCACTTGTATTACACAGATCATGTTGACAGTTACGGTATTTAATGTGTATGGCCTGTTTAAAAAGAGGCTACTCCCCCTAGTATTCAAATGGGAAAAAAACGCACTCAACACTGTATTGTGGGGGTCCGTTGTAATTCAATTAGAGGCTTCCAGCTAATCCCACCGGCTCATGGTTAATAGAAGTCCATAGAAAAGAGTGACCGTTAACGCGTTTTGAGTTGACTTGTCCGAGTCTCAATTGTAACAACAATTAAGACTCGGATGAGTTGAAATGCATTAATGGTCACTTTGTGTGACATCCGATTTTATGGATTACCAAGAATCAAAGAAGTTATACGTTAACAGATGATCCAGTTTATATTTTCCCTTTTCTTTGGGCTACCACCATTTACCTTGGCTTAAGGCCGCTTTACACGCTACGACATCGCATTAGCGATGGGGTCACGGAATTTGTGACGCACATCCGGTCGTTTTAGCGATGTCTTTGCGTGTGACACCTATGAGCGATTTTGAATCGTCGCAAAAACGTTCAAAATTGCTCATCGGTGACATGGGGGTCCCTTCTCAAATATCGCTGCTGCAGCGTGTACGATGTAGTTCATCGCTCCTGCGGCAGCACACATCGCTCCGTGTGATGCCGCAGGAACGAGGAACCTCACCTTATCTGCCGCCGCCCGCAATGCGGAAGGAAGTAGGTGGGCGGGATGTTACGTCCCGCTCATCTCCGCCCCTCCGCTTTGATTGGGTGGCCGCTTAGTGACATCGCTGTGACGCCGCACGGACCACCCCCTTAGAACGGAGGCATTTCGCCGGTCACAGCGACGTCGCAGGGAAGGTAAGTAGTGTGATGGGTCCGAGCGATGTTGTGCACCATGGGCAGCGATGTGCCCGTGTCGCACAACCGATGGGGGCGGGTACCCACGCTAGCAATATTAGTACCGATATCGCAGCGTGTAAAGTGGCCTTTAGTTAACTGGTGCATTGCTTGAAAGGTTGCACCAAAAATTTGTACAGAATGACAATGGTGCCTCCATAAGTGCGGATAAAACTAAGGCCTCTGCTATTTTCTGGAATTACTCTGATCACACACAATTGGGAAATCAATTTGAGAGCAGTCCTAATAGGAATGAGCTGACCCATGGATGTTCGGGTTTGCCAGGTTTGGCCAAACTTTAGTTAAAAGTTTGAAGATATAAGGAAATGCTCCAGCTCACCCTTTTTCACTCCTGAGTCCTGAATGCACGGAAAATGCCCTGACCTGGGCGGGAACAGCAAATTCAAAAGGAGGGATCCAGCGTCTCAAGGAGAATGGAAGACGTTTAAAAAATTGAAAACTTTATTGTATACATTAAAATGTCCAAAAAATCAACACACAGGAGGCACATAGGAACAGGACAGAGGATATTTCCTAGGCTTTCAACCCATTAAGGTCTTAATCATGGAATAATTAAAAGTTTGGTTCGGATCCCAGACCCTGAACCCCACAGACGTTAATGTGCTGCAAAATAGTAAGTGTTATGGGGCTGCAAAAGGAAGCCAAATAGGGGTAAGACAGGACTATTGCTCTGCAAACAAATGTGGATAGGGAATAAATTAATAATTAAATAAAAAGGTTTGAGGTCACCCCTATTTTTGATTACCAGCCAAGGTAAAGCAGACAGCTGGGGACTGGTATTATCAGGTTGGAAGAGCCCAAGGCCCTTCCCAGCCTTAACATAGCATCCCGCAGCTGCCCCAGAAGTGGCGCATTCATTAGATGTGCCAATTCTGACGCTTCTCTTCCCATTTGCTCTCATGCGGTGGCAAATGAGGTAATGTTTTATGGTGTTGATGTCAGCTGTGTAATGCCAGCTGGTATCAAGCCCAGTGTTTAGTAACGGAGAGGTGTCTATTAAACCCCCTCATTACTAACACGTTAAGTGTAAAGTAAAAAAAAAATACACAGTAAGAAATAGTTTATTTGAATAAAGAGTCCCCCACACTCCCTCTTTCACCAATTTATTAATTGAAAAAATCCTCAAAGTTCCGACATAATCCAATGGTGTAATGTCCCACAATGTCCATCAAATCCTATGGAGTTTCATTTTCAGAACGCAGCTTCATAGGTCTCTTGCGGTCAGCGCCAGACACGGACTTTGTGAGAAATTCCATACCTGCTGGTGACTGCAAGTGACCTATGGAGACGTGTCCATGTCCAGTTTGTTGATTGGCTGCCCTTCAACCTTTCAACAAACTTTATTCCGCATACGCACAGCATCAGAATTCAGAACTCGACCATGGACTTCTGTGAGAAGTCCATGTTCGAGCACCAGACACTAAGCGTCCAGTGTGGACTCATAACTTTAAAGTTTAAGTTTGCTTATGTCTAGTCCCCGTTCCTAACAATACAGTTTAAGTAAACAGTCTATGACAAAGGTGCTGCTTCTTAGGAATACCTCCTTAACTCTAGGTGCAGAAGCACAGTTAATTTAACAAGAACACTATTTGCAATTTTGCATAAAGTTGAACTTTCAGTATCAATTGCACCACTGTCACATTGCATGAGGTGGATTAATACATATTTCAGAATCTTTACAGCTTCCCAGTGTTATCTACAGTAATTTTCCCTATCCACTACTCACAACATACACACACTTCCAGTCTTCATTTGTTTCTCGCTGTTTGTCTAGTGACCTTAGCAACCTGTCCTTATTATTATGCTGAACTTGTTTGGTTGCCTCATTATTCTCCTTGCTTGCCTATTTAGGTCCGAACCTCCGCTCAAACTTTCAGCATGCCTGACAATAGTCTTATCTCAAAATATTGTGGAGCAACACTTTGGCATCGCAACGCCAACTGTTAAGCCAAAGGGCACAAAGGTAATGGCCACTTCTAACTGCCACCTCCTTGGGCAGGATGACATCCAACAATGTGTTTCTTGATATCATCTACCGGATTCGGTGACACCGTTGAGACCACAGCTCCTATTACAACAATGCAGTGCAAAAAAACAACAGCACCTTCTTATTAATGATATTTCATACTAAATGAAAAATTCCTATGTGACAAGGAGCGATTGGAAAACAAAACTAATGTGGGTGAAATCAAGTAAATGTTGTTTTTACGACCATAACACAGACTGCAATTAATTTGAAGGTGGTCATTGATTTTTACAGTCACGGTCTACTACCCACTCACCTCTAACCCTAATTCACTTCCTTTTTTTTGCCCTAAGCCATCTCCTTTTATTATTTAGTATGTCAGACCTGCTTAGATTTAGCGGTATGAATTCATTGCCAATTTCTGGCTGCTCTTCTTAGTTTTCTGTTGATATTTTGGCCTGTTTACTATTTCTTATACCAGTATATCTTTGTATGAGTTGATCTGATTTTGGAATATGTTCTATAACCTTTATACCTCCAGCTGTCTAGATTTCATGTAGTGATCCATCTCAATCTACTTGACTTCTACTAAAACGTTGCAGAAGTTTGCATCGGCGTTAATTAACAATTTTACTTGTTGGTATCTAGTCTTTGTATTTCCATCGTTATGTTTGTCGGGCGAGCAGTGATGCTAGTGAACTTACTGGGCCGCAACACACAGAAAACCCAGAGGGGTTTGATTACGGCCCTGAGCCTAGTATTCTCCAGATTCCCTGATGGTGAGGGTGTTGCGCTGCAGGTATGGGTCCGGGTGCTACTTGGAAAGACTGGTGTTGTGTCGGCAGCCGCCAGGGGTATGAGAGCAACAGTCTCTGGTATTAGGTTGCGGGAGCAGCGGGTGTAGAGAATCCATCCGGGGTGGATGGATGGACACATGGATGAATGCGACAGTAGCTGATGGAGATGCTTTTGGCACCCATACTTGTGGCTGGCGTGGCAGCTTGCGGCAGGATAGGTAATAGCGGCCAGTAGGGCAGCTTGCAGCAGATTTAAGTGATGGCAGCAGCACTCTGTAATGCAAACAGGTGTAAGTGACAGAATTAGCACAGACACAGCGGCAGCGGCACATTGCTAGGGAACTTGACTACAGCAATGAGTCTAAAGGCCCCGTCACACACAATGACATATCTAACTATATATCGCCGGGGTCACGGATTCCTTGACACACATCCGGCATCGTTAGCGACGTCGTAGCGTGTGACACCAACGAACTACTGTTAACGATAGGAAATACTCACCAAATCGTCCATCGTTGACACGTCGTTCATTTTCAAAAAATCGTTGATTGTTGAGGTTGCAGGTTGTTTGTTGTTCCCAAGGCAGCACACATCGCTATGTGTGACACCGCGAGAACGACGAACTACAGCTTACCTGCGGCCACCGGCAATGAGGAAGGAAGGAGGTGGGCGGGATGTTACGGCCGCTCATCTCCTCCCCTCCGCTTCTATTGGGCGGCCACTTAGTGACGCCGCTGTGACGCCGCACGAAACGCCCCCTTAGAAAGGAGGTGGTTCGCCGGCCACAGTGATATCGCTAGGCAGGTAAGTACGTGTGACGGCTCCGAACTATATTGTGCTCAACAGGCAGCGATTTGCCCGTGACACACAAACGACGGGGACGGGTATGCTCGCTAGCAATATTGCTGCGTGTGACGGGGCCTTAACTCTAACTCATTGCCCAGGCAAAAAAAGGGTGCGTGGCCGCAGGCATGCCCTACGGGCAGAAGCCTAGAGCCTATCAGGAGTACAGATGCTCTGGGAGGCTGCAGCATGGGATGAGGATGGGACCACCGCCCCAGGATGCCTGGACAGGTGAGGGAATCAACATTCTCACGGGGGAGGGGGACAGCAGAGTGTGAAGATGCCAGCATGGGTGTTACATCCATCCATTGAACACCCTTCTATGAACTAAGCACTATTGACAAAGCTCATTTATTGATTCTCCATATCTGAGTTCATCGATCTAAATGACTGCTATTGGAATCTATTTTCCTTCATAATTGGAGAGTAACAAATGTTCAGAAAAGTAAAAATGTAGCAAACTGCAAAAAATATATTCATGAGAATTAATTACCTTTTTAGAAACTGGAAAATTAATTAAAAAAGTAACACTTTTAAACAACATAAGACAGTAAATGTTATATAATTATTTGTTTTCTTTTAACAATTTGTTGTAAACTACATAATAACCAATATGGCCACTAAGCCACCAATACAGGTATTGCATGGTTAATATGGCCTTGGTTAATATGACCAATATAACCACCAATCCAGGTATTACATGGTTAATATGGCCATGGTTAATATGACCAATATGGCCACCAATCCACCAATACAGGTATCACATGGTTAATATATCCTTGGTTAATATGACCAATATGGCCACCAATCCAGGTATTACATGGGTTCTCACTCACACTCCTAAATGCCAAACCTGAAAACATATGTAGTGATTATCCCCCTCCTCTTAAGTCAAAGCATAATGAGTCTACTTTGCTAGATCAGAGAAAACTCTTATGAAGTAATATCAAAGAAGAGAATCCGACTATGACAATGGAGCCATTGTAGGGACATAAAAAGTACTTGCTTTTAATAGGTCCAAAATATAAAATCAACAAACAGTGACATCCAAATTCAGTCAAAATGACAATCTCCACCCCTAAAACCAACGTGTTTCGGCAGTGCCAATGGCAATGCCTAATGATGGCTTTACACGCTACGACATCGCTCAAGCGATCTCGTTGGGGGTCATGGAATTTGTGACGCACATCCGGCCGCTTTAGCGATGTCGTTGCGTGTGACACCTATGAGCGATTTTGAATCGACGCAAAATCGCTCATCGGGGACATCACCCCCTCTTCCCAATTATCGTTGCTGCTGCTTGTACGATGTAGTTCGTCGTTCCTGCGGCAGCACACATTGCTATGTGTGACACCGCAGGAACGAGGAACCTCACCTTACCTGCCGCCGCCCGCAATGCGGAAAGAAGGAGGTGGGCGGGTTGTTACATCCCGCTCATCTCCGCCCCTCCGCTTTGATTGGGCGGCCGCTTAGTGCCATCGCTGTGACGCCGAACGAACCACCCCCTTAGAAAGGAGGCGGTTCTCAGGTCACAGCGACGTCGCTAGGCAGGTAAGTAGTGTGACGGGTCCGCGCAATTTTGTGCACCACGGGCAGCGATTTACCTGTGTCGCACAAACGATGGGGGCGGGTACGCTCGCTAGCGATATCGGTAACTATATCGCAGCGTGTAAAGCGGGCCTTAGTCATGGTTATAGCCAAATAAATAAATAATTAAAAAAAATTAGATCCACCCTATTCTTGATTACCAGCCAAGGTAAAGCAGAAAGCTGCTGGCTGATATTACTAGACTGGGAAGGTCCATGGATAATGGGCTTTCCAGCTAAAAAAAAAAAGCCCACAGCCGCCCCAGCATTGCAGGCGCTGGGTAGTCAAGACATCAGAGCCGCTGGTTCAACACTGCACTCAGTGAGACCACGGTTGCAGTGCGATGTTTTTAGGCTGGGAAAGACCAAATAACCATGGACCTGCCCAGACTGATAATATCAGCCTCCAGCTGTCTGCTTTACCTTGGCTGGTAATAAAAAAAATGGGATGGACCCTGTGACATTTCTTAAATTATCCATTTATTTAGTTCCCAGCAGCAGCCTGTGACTCAGAGATGCAGCCAGGCATCTTCCCCATGCTGCTTCCATCCATTTCAGCAATTCTCCAACCTCCCATTCCCTCCTGTTAGGGTCTTCCTGAAAAATGCTCAAATTTCCCATTATACTTGTTATTCAAGTCGAGCCCCTCCGAGCATCTATCCTGCTTGATGTGTGATTTATTAATTCTATCATACAATATGTCTTATTTTCTAAGTTAATTACTAGCACTGGGGTCCCAGATGAACTTGTGCAGTACTTACAAGCTCTTTCCAATAGAGCTTGTATGTGCTGCTGTGAAGCTGGCTGGGAACTGGAGTGCACTTTTAGCTCCAAATCCTAGTCAACATCAGTACTTAGGATGTTGCAGAAAGAAAGTAGCCTCCTATAGCAGAATGGGAAAGCGCACAATTTGGACCACTAGTCCAACAATGCTGCTGGTCCAAACTGTCAGGAAAATGGGAGGCAATAAAGAGGAAAAAGAGGAAAAAATCACTCTAAAATTTGGGGAGAACTGGAGTGCACTTTTAGCTTCAAATCCCAGTCAACTTCTGTTGCGAAAAGATGCCGCCTAATCCTAAAGCAGAATGGGAAAATGCACAAATTGGGCCACTAGTCCAACAATGCTGCTGGTCCAAACTGTCAGGAGACTGGGAGGCAATAAAGGGGAAAAAAATGAAAAATCACTCTAAAATTTGATAAACTGTTAATTATAAAGCTCATTAATTCCTCCTCCTTTCTCTATTGGATAGTGGTGCGCTCCATCTCTCTTTTCTCTATTTGATAGTGAGAGAGGGGAGCCAGCACGATCTGAAATTGGCATGCATAATATAAAAAGTAAAAATTCACAGATTTATTCCAACTGTACTACAATAAAAAAAATGAGATTTTTAGCAAATAATTGATCAATTTTTTGAGCCACCCCTGCCAACGTCACGGCAAATCTCAATAGGGGGGTCCTACTCTACATTCTGTATTTCATGTGCCATGCGGCCTCCTAGATAAAGTTAAAAGCAGAACCATAATAGAGCACACATACCTGTAACCTGTATATAACCGCTTCTATGTTGCAAAAAAGGCACTTGTGGATAGAGACCAGCCCAGGTCCCAGCATGTGGAGCAAGCTCTGCACCATACCAGGACTATATCAGAACTGATCCTCCCAGTGCCAGAGAGCAACCATTGATAAAGGCGGACCAGATCCAAGATGGTGCTTAATTAGCATTGCCTGTGGAAAGGGGTGAGGTAACTGAATCTGAACAGCTACCATGAAATACAGAATGTAGAGTAGGACCCCCCTATTGAGATTTGCCGTGACGTTGGCAGGGGTGGCTCAAAAAATTGATCAATTATTTGCTAAAAATCTCTTTTTTTTTTATTATAGTACAGTTGGAATAAATTTGTGAATTTTCACTTTTTATATGATGCATGCCAATTTCAGATCGTGCTGGTTCCCTTTTTTTCTCTGTTTTGACCGTAGTTATGCTACAAATCTGGTGTCTGACCAACACCATACCATGCACGCCTGATTTTGGCTTGCAATATATTCCTCCTGTTGGTAGCTGTTCAGACTCAGTTACCTCACCCCTTTCCACAGGCAATGCTAATTAAGCACCATTCTTGGATCTGGTCCGCCTTTATCAATGGTTGCTTTTTGACACTGGGAGGATCAGTTCTGATATAGTCCTGGTATGTGTAGGGCTTGCTCCACATGCTGGGACCTGGGCTGGTCTCTATCCACAAGTGCCTTTTTTGCAACATGGAAGCGGCTATATACAGGTTGCAGGTATGTGTGCTCCATTATGGTTCTGCTTTTAACTTTATCTAGGAGGCCGCATGGCACATGAAATACAGAATGTAGAGTAGGACCCCCCTATTGAGATTTGCCGTGACGTTGGCAGGGGTGGCTCAAAAAATTGATCAATTATTTGCTAAAAATCTCTTTTTTTTATTATAGTACAGTTGGAATAAATTTGTGAATTTTCACTTTTTATATGATGCATGCCAATTTCAGATCGTGCTGGTTCCCTTTTTTTCTCTTTTTTTTTTTTCTTTTTTTTTTCTCTATTTGATAGTGGTGTGCTCCATCTCTCTTTTCTCTATGTGATAGTGGTGCGCTCCATCTCGCTTTTCTGTATGTGATAGTGGTGCGCTCCATCTCGCTTTTCTGTATGTGATAGTGGTGCGCTCCATCTTTCTTTTCTCTATTGGATAGTGGTGCGCTCCATCTCTCTTTTCTCTATTGATGATAGTGGTGCGCTCCATCTCTCTTTTTTCTATTGATGATAGTGGTGCGCTCCTTCTCTCTTTTCTCTATCATCTCTCTTTTCTCTATTGAGATAGTAGTGCGCTCCAGCTCACTTTACTCTATTGGATAGTGGTGTGCTCCATCTCTCTTTTCTCTATTGAGATAGTGGTGCACTCCATCTCTGTTTTCTCTATTGAGATAGTGGTGCGCTCCATCTCTCTTTTCTCCATTGAGATAGTGGTGCGCTCCATCTCTCTTTTCTCTATTGAGATAGTGGTGCGCTCCATCTCTCTTTTCTCTATTGAGATAGTGGTGCGCTCCGTCTTTCTTTTCTCTATTGGATAGTGGTGCACTCCATCTCTCTTTTCTCTATTAATGATAGTGGTGCGCTCCATCTTTCTTTTCTCTATTGGATAGTGGTGCGCTCCATCTCTCTTTTCTCTATTGATGATAGTGGTGCGCTCCATCTCTCTTTTTTCTATTGAGATAGTGGTGCGCTCCATCTCTCTTTTCTCTATTGAGATAGTGGTGCGCTCCGTCTTTCTTTTCTCTATTGAGATAGTGGTGCGCTCCATCTCTCTTTTCTCTATTGAGATAGTGGTGCGCTCCGTCTTTCTTTTCTCTATTGGATAGTGGTGCACTCCATCTCTCTTTTCTCTATTAATGATAGTGGTGCGCTTCATCTCTCTTTTCTCTATTGAGATAGTGGTGCGCTCCATCTCTCTTTTCTCTATTGAGATAGTGGTGCGCTCCGTCTTTCTTTTCTCTATTGGATAGTGGTGCACTCCATTTCTCTTTTCTCTATTTGATAGTAGTGCGCTCCATCTATCTTTTCTCTGTTGGATAGTGGTGCGCTCCATCTCTCTTTTCTCTATTGAGATAGTAGTGCGCTCCATCTCTCTTTTCTCTATTAATTCCTCCCAAAATACATTTCTCAATACTAAACAGATCTATGATGTATATTTCTATGCTCACAGTGGCCACCAAGAAGATAAATAGAAGAAGTCCTGGCTGCTTTTAAGTCACTTCATCGTCTTTTAGCGCTCTACACCTCAGTAGCAAACACCTTCCTAGGAAAAACAAACTGAATTGATTGATTATATTTTTTCCCTATTGCTCCAGGGATGCTTGTCTAGCTCTCGCTCTATCTGAGAATCAGGCCGTCAATGACAAAACTACAATGTCCTTCTTGGAACACATAATGTCTAATTCAAATCAGCCCTGACTTATATTCCATCTTTTCATCTGGAAAGCGAATAATCTCTTTATTTACCATACCTTTTCCGACAACGGTTTCTTTTTTATACAGTAATTAAATTGTTATAATTTGATATTGCGCAGTATCTGCTGAGATTTTCTATAGCAGTTTTCCTTACGATTTGCATAATATGCAGGATTTAACTCTTCTGGGATATAATAGATGATCACAATTTTGGCGAGCCAGCCAGGATGGTTCTCAGTGGGTTAACTCCACTATCTCCACTGCTGTGTGACTGCTGTAATGTGCTACCGGCCCCACTGTGGTTAAATGAGCTTGTCCGAGCTCTGAGTCTCCTTTATGCTCTTGATTTCCTGAAGGACTTACTAAGACCTTGCATTGCAAAATACCAACATTCATTCTTGAACCAAGGGGGTTAATCCACACTCGGCTTTAGGAAGAAAAAAAAAATATTCCTGGCATGAAATGGGATTTGAAGGTAAAACAAACAGAGTCCTCATTTGCATGTCTGCACCCAGAATCTCACTACGGTACATGAATTTTATGTTCCGTATGATGTTCAAGACTAAAATAGGCTGATGGCTGCTTTGCCAGGACAGTATAATTTTTTCTTCTTCGTCCTTTCCGTTTATCATTAAACAGATGGGTACTTACGACCCCCTTTTGACCAGTTTACCAAATCATGATCACCATTCCAATTTACAATGAAAATAAAGTATCCTTAATGTCGCTCCTGAAAGCAACAGTTGACCATATGGGGGATTTTTTTTTTTATTTCCCTTAAAGCATTTATTTATTTAATTAGGTTTAATCCACAAAGTCCAATTATTTTTCAGATTCTGGAAACACTTGGATGAATTTGAAACAATATTTTTTCTAAAGATGTAAACAGAAGGAAGATCGAGAACAAAGACTATTATTCACAGACAGTGTTTTATGCTAATAATACTAATACTAATAATACCTTGAAAAGCTTCAAAAGGAACCTGAAGACCCACCTCTTCCAACAAGCCTACAACCTGCCGTAACCCTCAGTCCGCTATAGCACCGCACAATCAGCTCTACCCTAACCTACTGTATCCTCACCCATCCCTAATAGACTGTGAGCCCTCGTAGGCAGGGACCTCTTACCTCCTGTATCCTCACCCATCCCATGTAGACTTTGAGCCCTCGTGGGCAGGGTCCTCTCTCCTCCTGTGTCCTCACCCATCCCTTGTAGACTGTGAGCCCTCGCGGGCAGGGACCTCCCCCTCCTGTATCCTCACCCATCTTTTGTAGACTGTGAGCTCTCGCGGGCAGGGACCTCTCTCCTCCTGTATGCTCACCCATCCCTTGTAGACTGTGAGCCTTCGCAGGCAGGGTCCTTTCTCCTCCTGTGTCCTCACCCATCCCTTGCAGACCGTGAGCCCTTGCGGGCAGGGTCCTCTCTTCTCCTGTATCCTCACTCATCCCCTGTAGACTGTGAGCCCTCGCGGGCAGGGTCCTCTCTCCACCTGTATCCTCACCCATCCCTTGTAGACTGTGAGCCCTCGTGGGCAGGGTCTTCTCTCCTGCTGTATCCTCACCCATCCCTTGTAGACTGTGAGCCC
The DNA here is from genome assembly GCF_048569485.1 of Anomaloglossus baeobatrachus. Taxonomy (NCBI): domain Eukaryota; kingdom Metazoa; phylum Chordata; class Amphibia; order Anura; family Aromobatidae; genus Anomaloglossus; species Anomaloglossus baeobatrachus. The sequence goes on along the minus strand of NC_134360.1, from coordinate 213,470,951 downwards.
TCGTGGGCAGGGTCTTCTCTCCTGCTGTATCCTCACCCATCCCTTGTAGACTGTGAGCCCTCGTGGGCAGGGTCTTCTCTCCTGCTGTATCCTCACCCATCCCTTGTAGACTGTGAGTCCTCGTGGGCAGGGTCTTCTCTCCTGCTGTATCCTGACCCATCCCTTGTAGACTGTGAGCCCTCGGGTCAGAGTCCTCTCTCCTCCTGTACCAGTCTGTGCCTTGTATTGTATGATTATTGTACTTGTCCCTATTATGTATACCCCTTTCACATGTAAAGCGCCATGAAATAAATGGCTCTATAATAAAAATAATAATAATAATAATTATTATTATTATTAAATATTTTTTTCTCGTATTGGTCCATGGTTAGCCCCTGACACCTGTCACTTTTTACTTACTTCAAAGTAAAGTAATATTCCAATATATTGTGGAATGATTTACATTGAGTTATTATTTTACAAAATCTTACCTTTTTAGTTTAAAAGACTTGGTAAGAGCAGAAACCCTTATACATATTAATTAGCCACTATCTTGAATATTATGTGTAAATTAAAGGGAACCTGTCAGGTGCAATATGCCCCTAGGAGCACGAGCAGTTCTGGGTGCAAATTTCTAATCCTTGCCTAACAGTCCCTGTATACACTAGCATAGATAAAGGGATCTTTAGAAAAGTATATCTAATGATCTTATATTGTATGCTAATGAGCGAGGGGACTAGTCCCCTGGGCGTTAGTTCCCCTGGCTAGTCGGCTCCATTAGCATGTTACTACTCCCCTGTGGGCTCCTGTGGGCGTACTAACATGCTAATGAATGTGCAGCGTCAGAGAATGATCTCATTCACCTCTCAATCGAGTTCAAGTCAAATTTTTGAATTCGAACACTTTGAAATTTGATTTGCGGGTCCTCCCACACCCTAAAGAAATGTACCCAGCACCACTTCCCACATTTATAAAGTATCAGAGAGTGGGTTACTGTGTTTTTATGTGGCCATGCGGGCTTCCCCAAAGTGACCTGCAGCTATAACATTACAGATTATCATACTTTGTACAGTGGTGGCCAGTACCTGCGTCATCACAGACCAGTGGTTCCCAGTAGAGCATAATTTGAATGAGACATTTTCCATCTCCAGAGTCACCGGGTAAGTCTCTCTTCCGTAGAGTGTAAGCTCTTATGGTCAGCAGTCTCCTCTCTCTTCTGTAGAGTGTAAGCTCTTATGGACAGCAGAGCCCACTCTTTCCTGTAGAGTGTAAGCTCTGTTGGTCAGTGGGGCCCTCTCTCTCCTGTAGAGTGTAAGCTTTTATGGTCAGAAGGGACTACTCTCTCATGTAGGGTGTAAGCTCTTTTGGTCAGTGGGGTCTGCTCTCTCACCTGTAGAGTGTAAGCTCTTATGGACAGCAGAGCCCACTCTTTCCTGTAGAGTGTAAGCTCTGTTGGTCAGTGGGGCCCTCTCTGACCTGTAGAGTGCAAGCTCTTATGGATAGTGGGGTCCACTCTTTCTTGTAGCGTGTAAGCTCTTTAGGTCAGTGGGGCCCGCTCTCTCTTTGTTTCTCCTGTAGAGTGTAAGTTCTTATGCTCAGCGAGGTTCTCTCTCTCTTGTAGAGTGTAAGCTCTTTTGGTCAGTGGGGTCTACTCTTTCCTGTAGAGTGTAAGCTGTTATGGTCAGAGGGATCCACTCTCTCATGTAGGATGTAAGCTCTTTTGGTCAGTGGGGTCATCTCTGTCCTGTAGAGTGTAAGCTCTTATGGACAGCGGGGTCCACTCTTTCCTGTAGCGTGTAAGCTATTTAGGGCAGTGGGGCCCTCTCTCTCCTGTAGAGTATAAGCTCGTATGGTCAGAAGGGTTCTCTCTCTCTCTCCTGTAGAGTATAAGCTCTTATGGTCAGCAGAGTCTCTCTCCTGTAGAGTTTAAGTGCTTATGGTCAGAAGAGTCCTCTCTCTTTTTCTCTCCTGTAGAATGTAAGTGCTTATGGTCAGAAGGGTCCTCTCTCTCCTGTAGAATATAAGCTCTTATGGTCAGAAGGGTCCTCCCTCTCTCCTGTAGAGTGTAAGTGCTTATGGTCAGAAGGGTCCTCTCTCTCCTGTAGAGTATAAGCTCTTATGGTCAGAAGGGTCCTCTCTCTCCTGTAGAGTATAAGTTCTTATGGTCAGAAGGGCCCTCTCTCTCCTGTAGAGTATAAGCTCTTATTGTCAGAAGGGTCCTCTCTCTCCTGTAGAGTATAAGTTCTTATGGTCAGAAGAGTCCTCTCTCTTTTTCTCTCCTGTAGAATGTAAGTGCTTATGGTCAGAAGGGTCCTCTCTCTCCTGTAGAGTATAAGTTCTTATGGTCAGAAGGGCCCTCTCTCTCTCTCACTCTCTCTCCTGTAGACAGTAATCTCTTTTGGTCAGTGGGGTCCTCTCTCTTCTTTAGAGTGTAAGCTCTTATGCTCAGCAGGTTCCTCTCTCACTCGCTTCTTTTCCTCATGTCTATTTTCTGAGCAATTACAAGCTTTCCAATATTGAAATATATTTTCCACAGACCAAATTTTTGGGAGAAATTTGTCATAGCTGGCGTGCTCAAATATCAGGACATCCTCTCACCTCTACTTGCAATAGCTGTTAGCTATATGCTTTTGCTGTAAACAGTTATTGAAACTGATCTCCTCATTCACATGCAAGCTCTGTTCATCCAAGCACATATGTGCTCCTAATTGAGAGACGCTGTCAGACACTTCAAGCCTTGTCTTATCTGTTATCTCTCCTGACTATGACCCCAGCTAGACTCAGTCTGCTTTGATTGACCTACTGGTATCTGACCCCTGCTTATTCTCCGACTACAGTTTTGGAGACTGTGTTTGTTCCCGGTTTTGTCTCTCTCGTTACTAACCTGACTTTGTTTTACCCTCCTTGCTGTAGATTTCAACTCCAGTAATTTATCGTAAGGTGACTGACCCCAAACCATACAATAGTGTATAGAAAAATTAAATAAGGACAAATGAATCGCGTAAAAAGTATAGTACCCCTGATGTTATGCAAAAATAATTACATGTTAATTATAAGGCCAATATCCGAATATTAAGGCTCACCCACCATACGACACGCATTTCACATACTGGTTTGTCAAGGGCGATTGATGAGTATTAATGTCTAAATGACCTTACCCAAACATACATATATCTAGGATATATCAATAAGTGATTGGCCCAAATTCATTATGGGACAACTGAACTGATATATCCGGGTTTTGGAATCATTTACAGATCATTGAGTTCTGTATATTTAAAATAGTTCTCATCATTGTGATTAAACAGAAATCTCATGCAAATACTAGATTTCTATTCTACATTAATTCTCCAGTGTGTAAATCACTTCAATTCACGTTGACTTTTAATCAATTTCGCCATCTGTAGTGATATTCAATATGGTTTCCTAAAGGAGGTTCCACTCAGCTGCATCATATTCCTGAACATTAAGCCTATTGTACCTTATCTACTGTATGTTCAGGATTGAGCTGGACAAGGAGACTACCAGTAGGACCAGACTAGACGATCCTCTGGTAGTCTCCTTGTCCGGCTCAATCCTGAACATACAGTACATTTTCTTCTGACACGTTATCTACAAGATATGCCTTGAATATCTGATAGATGTGGGTAACAGCCATATGACTTTCACTGATCTCAAGGACAGAGGAAAAGTAGGCAATAGACTTTTGGAGATTATGCTGTAGACCTGCCCTAAATGTCTAAGATGGGAATTGTCTTTAAAGAGGACCACTCACCAGGATTTTCCCATATAAACTAAAGCCAGGGCTATACTGGTGCTATCATGCTGATTCTATTCATACCTGTAGTTGTGAGATCGGATGTATACTTTCTGAAATATAGACAAGTAAAGTTTGTGAAATGCACTGTTATTTGATTGATAGGTGCAACAGAATATCTAATTAGTGGGTCAGGTTTTGCTACTTATCCCCGCCCCTGTCTGCCTGTCTGCCTGTCCTTCCTCCCCCTGTCTCTTTTATTTATGCTAATTACTATATATCACAGATTTACTAAATCTCTTCACTAAGATGGCGTCTGAGTTGTCGCGTACGCAAAGAACTTTTCTCGGATGCCATCTTTGTGAAGACAATGTGACATCATTTATTTATTTGTGGTCTATGCTAAAGTAGCACATCCTCTACTCTTGTTGTGACTCCAAGAACGCATGCGCCACCACATTTTACAGTTAATAATGTTTCCTAACATTTTTGGCCGTAAAATCCATTTTATCTTCAGTTTCCTAAATTTTATTGTCACTCAATAAAAGTGGCATAATATTCCAGCAACGTTGTTGTTCCTACCAGCGACCTGTAAGGCAGAGATGATCCACGCATCTTCCACATGTTGATCTCATTCCTGAGCCCTGTCTTCATCCATTTCAGTGATTTTTCTGCCCCTCCTCCAGACCACCTGGGATGGTCTTCCAAAAAAATGCTTGAGTTCCTCATTGACTTCTATGATACTCGTTACTTGAGTTGAGTCCATCCGAGCATCCAAACTCGTTACTCGAGTCGAGTCCTTATGAGCATCCAAATTTGTTAATTGAGTCAAGTCAGTCTGAGCATCCGAATTCGTTACTCGAGTCGCGTCCGTCCGAGCATCCAAACTAGTTACTCGAGTCGCGTCCATCCGAGCATCCAAACTCGTTACTCGAGTTGAGTCCTTCTGAGCATCCGAATTCGTTACTCGAGTCGAGCCCATCCGAGCATCCGAACTAGTTACTTTAGCCCGTCTGAGCATCCGAACTCATTACTCGATTCGAGTCTGTCCGAGCATCTGAACTTGTTACTCGATGTGCTTGATTCCAGTAATGAGCACCTGAACATTTTAGTGCCCGCTCATCACTACAAGTAAGCACTTAGCTCCTTTTCTAGGAGACCGGCCACTATTGATAGACTGTGCAGATAGCCGGAACCCTAGACAATGGGCAATAAACAATAGAATTAAAAATGTCTACATTCTCGAGAATAAAGAAGATTTTTCATCAGTAATTTTCAAAGTTTTTAAAAGCACTTTGTTATTTTAGCCATTTATAATAATGAGTTACTCTTCAAGGAAAAAATAAATCCTGTACACCAATTTATAACTATAACTGTAAAGCTATAATTAAGAGTATCGAGAAAAGTGGAAATTATTTGATAGCTGTTGACTATAATGGTTTCTATAAATGTTCCACACTGTAATGATTCATTAGTCTCATTAGTACACAACATACCAGACTATAAAGTTTTCAGAACTGAGACTGTACTCTCTTTGGAACGGAACTTTATATTGTTTTTATTTCTTGGCCTCTTTGAGTAATGTAAAGGTACTGTCCCCGCTCGATACTGAGCTTGAATGATGGAGTGTTAGAATCTGAAATAACGATACCAACTGGGCCCAGTGAGTTCTAATCCTCATTACTAATATATAACCAATGTACCTGAAAAACTACCAAAACAAACACAAAAAGGCAATAAAACAAACATGGATTAGCTCATTGTTCATCCAACATTTCATAGTACTGCAATTTAGCCAAGACAATGTCTCCCTTGGAGCCCCTGATGGAGCAGGCCAAGGATAGTATTTGATCAAATTGCAGTTGTAAAGAGAAATTGAGAAAAAAGGAGACTCTCCGGTGAGGTTTGTGGACTATCTGCATCTATTTTGAAGAGCAAGTGACAAATTAACAGAACATTTGTGTGTAAATTGTCCTACTGTTCTCTGCTTTGGGCAATACCAAGCAATGCAAACTGAAAAATTATGTTTATTTTATTCTGATGTAGATACCTAAAGCCGAACAGAACCTGGAGCAGATGTAATAGTTCGCGTATCTCCGAGCTCTGGCACTTATGAAGAAATACTTGTGAACATTACCTCTTCAGTTATTGTTGCTGCCTTAAACTTTGTTCTACATTTGCTTTAAATCCAAATGTGTAACTCTAGGTACAAATTAAAATTTCTTTTGCACCTTGGTCAGTTCCATGTCATGGCCCTGGCTCCTGCGCTGGGACTTTCTTTTAGGTTCTCCTGCATGCAGTCACATGTTATTCTCTGCCCTGTGACGGGCCGTTCCCTGTACCGGGTTGTTCACCGGCTGTGGAAGGGGCTTAAGGCCTCTTTACACGCAACGACATCGCTAACGAGATGTCGTTGGGGTCACGGAATTCGTGGTGCACATCCGGCCTCGTTAGCGACGTTGTTGTGTGTGAAACGCAGGAACGACTGTTAACGATCAAAACTACTTACCTAATTGTTGATCGTTGACGCGTCGTTCCTTTCCCAATTATCGTTGCTGCAGCAGGTACGATGCTATTCATCGTTTCTGTGGCAGTACACATCGCTATGTGTGACACCACAGGAACGAGGAACGTCACCGTACCTGCGGCCGCCCGCAATAAGGAAGGAAGGAGGTGGGCGGGATGTTCGTCCCACTCATCTCCGCCCCTCCGCTTCTATTGGGCCGCCGCTTAGTGACGCCGCAGTGATGCCGCACAAACTGCCCCCTTAGAAAGGAGGCGGTTTGCCGGCCACAACGACGTCGCTAGGCAGGTAAGTAGTGTGACGGGTATAAGCGATGTTGTGCGCCACGGGCAGCGATTTGCCCGTGATGCACAACCGACGGTGGCGGGTGCTTTCACCAGCGATATCGATAACGATATCGCTGCTTGTAAAGTGCGCTTTACTCACATGTGCTGCTACTGGGTGGTTGCTCTCCTTCATCCAGGAGAGTTCATGTCCTGAGCAGAGCCAGTCATGTTCTCTGGCTAAGTAGTGGTAAACACCTGTCTCCTGGTTATAGTAACTGATTTTGGTACTCAACCCCGGGCTGACTCCCTGACTTACCTCTGTCTACTCCTCTCTGACTTCTCTTTTCCCGTCTGGCTCCTGACCTCAGATTTCTCCCCTGACTACTCTTCTGCCTGACCCTTGTGTTTATACTTACTCTCCTGGTACACGACCCGACCTCCTCCGACTTGTCTGACGACCTCTCTCCTGTCTGCTCCCTGTGTCTCTTCATGCCCTCTTGGTTCTGACTCCAGCTGGCCCGACTTCCATCAGCAACTAGGTATCCCCAGTGCCACCTACTGTCCTGCCGGAATACAGCATCTCTCGTTACTCTGTGAGAGGAACTTTAAATTCGCATTTTGCATTCTTTCCCCATGCAAAAAAAAAAAGTTTTTTTGTGATCTCTTCTTTATATACAGAAGAATGTGTATGGAGACTGTCCGGCAGTGTGTGGTGGTCTGACCACATGCAAGTATGGAGCTGCACCACATTAGTATGCTGCCATTTTGGTTATTATGCTGCTGTGGGAAAATATCTAAAAAAAACCCATCTTTTGCATCCATGTAGTTTGCATGGTACTTCTTTTAACTGCTTTATTTTTTCTAAACCATTAAAGGGAACCTGTCAGGTGCAATATGCACCTAGAACCACGAGCAGTTCTGGGGGCATATTGCTAATCCCTGCCTAACTGCCCTTTATCTAGTAGCATAGATAAAGAGATCTTTAGAAAAAGTATTTCTAAAGATTCTTTATATTATGCTAATGAGCACGGGGACTAGTCCCAAGGTCATTAATTCCCTTAACTAGTCAGGCCCCTTAGCAAGTGAGCAGGTCCACCGGGGCATACTAACATGCTAAAGAATGCGCAGCGTCAGAGGCAAGGTTGCTCTCACCTCAGCTGCTACCGCTAGTTTTCGGCTCAGTGCACACGATCAGAACATGCACGGACTTCCGGTCATGTGCACTACACCAGTTTGAAGCCGAGACGCGTACACCCGACTTCATAGCACACATGACGGGAAGTCCAGGACTTCAGATCATGTACACTGAGACGAAATCCAGCGTCGGGGGCGGTGGCAACAGATGAGTGAGATCGACCATACCTCTGACGCTGTGCATTCATTAGCATGTTAGCACGACCACAGGGGCGTGCTTCCATACTAAGGAGGCTGACTAGCCAACGGAGCTAACGCACTTGCGACTAGTCGCTGGCCTCATTAGCATATCATAAAAGATCTTTATAAATAGCTTTTTCTAAAGATCTCTTTATCTATGCTACTAGATACAGGGACAGTTAGGCAGGAATCACTAATATGCACTCAGAACTGCTCGTGGTTATGGGTGCTTATTTCACCTGACAGGTTCCCTTTAAGCGGCTTAGAAAAAGATGAGATACAAGACAGAACATGTGTAAAGGAGTGTTCATTTCTTGCAGTGGTGGTGTGGTATTTTCTCCGACAAATTTCAAGCAGAAATGGACAGCCCAGACTGCCACTCCAAAGAGGCTCAAGGGAGGGCAGCATGACTGGAGGGATGCTAGGCCTTAGGTTCAGTTAAGGGGTTAATTTCAGCATGCACTTTTGTGTTGGAAAAGTGTGTGGTGGAGCTATAGGGGCAGTTGGGATGTGAGTCCTTGTGATTGGTTAGGGGGTGGTGTTTATAGGATAGTATATAGGTCAGGGTCTTGGGGGGGTTTGTCATTCCTACATGGAAGGTATCCAGAATCGTTCCCACCCACCCACCTTGTTACAGGTTTGGTCAGCCGACGCGGAGAAAAGGATGCGAGTAGTCTCTGTTGCAGCAGTGGGGGAAAGGAGGAGGGTATTTGAAGGTGGGGTTTTCACAAAAGAGCGAAGGGCGGGAACCCAGTGAAGGAACAGGTTACCCCGTGTGGTGCAATTATTTGGTTTACAATGGGTCCTAGCTGGGTTGAGTATCAGCGGGACATTAGTTGGGCAACATTTGGCTAGGTGCCCTCAAGCTGGTGTGGTGCAGCTGAGGGCAGGTGGGGGAGCATATGCTGCAATCAAGTGGTTTTTGGGAACCTTCATTTACCCCTCTTCCTTTCGGGTTCTATTCATGGATGTTGGTATTAAAATGTTATTGTTTGATGTTTTGTTTGTCGTTATTTAATACACAGGGCAGCTGTGGCCTTTTATATCCAATTGACACGCAGTCTTTGTGTCTTTTTTAGGTAATAACCCGGGAAATGGGTGGGTGTGGTGGTCGGATGGGCAAGGTAACGACTTGAATATTGGGAGTGCCTTGTGTCTATACTTAGGATGGGCAAGGTAAGACCACATTTAGTCAGACTTTCCGGAGTCATGTGCATACATGGTCAAAATTGTTGGTATCCCTCGTTTAATGATAGAAAAACCCACAATGTTTACAGAAATAACTTGAATCTGACAAAAGTAATAATAAATAAAAAATCTATGAAAATGAACAGATGAAAGTCAGACATTGCTTTTCAACCATACTTCCACAGAATTTTTTAAAAAATAAAACTCATGAACCAGGCCTGGACAGAAATGATGGTACCCCTGAAATAATGTGACAAAAAGGACATGTTAAATCAAGGTGTGTCCACTAATTAGCATCACAGGTGTCTACAATCTTCTAATCAGTCAGTGGGCCTGTATATAGGGCTACAGATACTCACTGTGCAGTCTGGTGACATGGTGTGTACCACACTCAACATGGACCAGAGGAAGGAAAGGAAAGAGTTCTCTCAGGAGATTAGAAAGAAAATTATAGACAAGCATGTTAAAGGTAAAGGTTATAAGACCTTCTCCAAGCAGCTTGATGTTCTTGTGAGTACAGTTGCACATATTATTCAGAAATGTAAGACCCATGGGACTGTAGGCAACCTCCCTGGACGTGGCTGCAGGAGGAAAATTGATGACAAATCAAAGAGACGGATAAAACAAATGGTAAAAGAGCCCAGAAAAACTTCTAAACAGATTAACGGTGAACTTCAAGCTCAAGGAACATGAGTGTCAGATCGCACCATCCATCGTTGTTTGAGCCAAAGTGGACTTCATGGGAGACGACCAAGGAGGACACCATTGTTGAAAAAAAAATCATAAAAATGCCAGACTGGAATTTGCCAAACTACATGTGGATCTGAAAAAGTTGACGCGTGCATCTAACGTAAGTGTGCCGCCCACGTGGAAGTAGTCGAGCTGCTCGGATTTGAGTTCTCAGTGGCTCGAGGGTCGCCGCACCCGGGGGTCGTGCGGCCACTCAAATGAAGGGGGGATTTACAAGGGATTATAGAGTTTGTAATGCCACCTGTGGTGCATGGTAACTGTGGTGGTTACTGCCGCTGCCGTTGGGGAGTACCCGGGTGATAACGGGGGCAGCCAGGTGTTGTGACCCTCCACGGGTAGTGGGGAATGCCCCAGGACTCGGTGTGGGGATAAGGCCGGGGGATGCAGGGGTCACTCTTGTATTCACTCAGTCCATTAAGCAGACACCGACAACCGGGTAAACCAAGTCTCTGGACACCGCTGCCGCTGAGGGGAGCTAGTTTGGGTCTCGTCCCCAATGATGCTGCCTGGTGATCCGTGACTTACCTCCTGGTACTAAGTTTACTTCTCTGGTGGTCTCAGTAGTGTGGAACTTGCCGAGTGCTGCTCCCCACAATGGCTAAGTGTGGGAGCTTGCTCTCAGGGCTCATGCTTGGGATTTTCTGGACTGTTTTGGATGGAAAGTCATATCCCCCTCGTTGCGCTAGTGCCCCGATTTTGGAACGGTTGGGAACGAATCTTGAAGGCTCCGTTCTCCACGGATAAATTATCGGGTTGCATGCAGCTACTCCCCAACCTAGGGTCCACGTACCCCGTCATGCCTCGGTCCCGGATTGGTGATGGTGCAAGGCCGCCGGCTGTCCTGCTCGACAGATCCGAGCCCCTTGCCACGATCCCCTGTGACCGGGGGTCCGACTCCTCTAGGCCCAGACCACCGTCTGCAACCTAGACATTTTCCTTATTTCCTTATGGGAGTCAACACTCCTGACCTCCTCAGAGCTCCTCACAGCTTGAGGGCTACTCTCTTACCACCACTCGCTAACTTACTCCTCAACTACTGACTACACTCCTCACCTCCCCTCCGTGACCCCCCACTTGGGCGACTCTATTCCACTCAAGTCGTCCACATGTGTGTTTGGTGGGTGTGGTGCAGGGTGTATCTCGGGTTTGATAAGCCGTTGTGTAAAACACCATTTGGTTAGGGACCCATAACCAAGAGGGAGGTGGATACTGCACGGGAGGGTAGGTTGTGCAATACCCTGTGACGACCTGATAGGCCAGGGGCATCACATAAGCGTCTTTCAAGTGTTTGGGTTTTTTTTTTTTTAGAACTTTATGTGGATGTCTTTTGAAGCAGACCTGCTCCAAAACACTCCTCAAAAATTGCTGTCTGAACATACCCTAACACATTCTGATTTGAGATTTTGGGATGATTTGCGCCACATACTACTGAATGCAAAGTGCTGTTTGTTGTTTTTTCCTAAAACAGAAGAGCGTTTACATTGATTTCCATTGGTCAGGTCACTTTCTAGATGTTTGGGCAGATCTTCGCCAGTAGAAACAGGACAGATCATCCGCATTCCGACTAATACAAATGCTATTATATGATTTATTATTGTCATACATTATTTATTTTACTTTCTAATACACAATATAATGTATTTGTAATGAATACATTGTATCATGGGACAAAGCATTATACAGGAATACGACTGCGCTGATTTGTATCGTGGTGCACTCTTGTAACAGACAGTACGTTTAATGGTTTATGACATTTTATAGCCATGGGGAACCCCGACAGGTTGGAGTGCAGGCCTAAATATTTGTCTTTGAAGTATAGATGGAGAAGACATGTAATTGGTTAATTACCTGTAGCAGGCCCTTGTGCTTGGACGTGTGCACTCCAGGGTTGTGCAACATTGCCAAGGAAATACAGCAACTTGCAGTGTCTTTCTCTCCTTAACAAGCAAACGGTATATGCTCATTAAAGCGGTATAGTCTTTGAGATCCATGTGCTTCTCTGTCCAAAAGAGAGATAACACACTTTATGCTTCTCTAATACAGAGGTCTATTCTCTGTACCTACCGCTAATGAGCTCCATCTTCAATAGCTAATAGGTTCAGGATTCATACTTCCCAAAAAGATGGCACTAGATGCTGAATGATTGCACACAAGCATCTTTTTGGCAAAGCTGTGTATAATGTTCAAGAAAAGAATATGTTTCAAAATCTAAAATGTTTTTCTCTTTTCAGAAATGTTAGGTTCTCTCGACTGCAACAACATTCTCCTTAGACCTCAGCTCCATTTGCGCATAGATCTCGATGCGAGAACATTGGAAGCGATATGCTAATGACCCTCTACTGCAAGCGTCAGCTGAGGGTCATCCAATCTTTCGATCATATCACAGTAATGCCGGCATCACACGGTACGATATATTGGCCGATATGATGGCGGGGTCACGGATTCCATGACGCACATTCGGCATCGTTAGAGATGTCGTACCGTGTGACACCTCCGAACGACTGTGAACGAGCAAAAATACTCACCTTATCGTTGCTTGTTGACACGTCGTTCATTTTCATAATCTCGTTCCGCCTTCTGCGCGCCGGTTATTCGTCGCTCCCGTGGCAGCACACATCGCTCCGTGTGACACCCCATGAGAGACAAACACAGCTTACCTGCGTCCTGCCGGCAATGCAGAAGGAAGGAGGTGGGCGGGATGTTGACGTCCCGCTCATCTCCGCCCCTACGCTTCGATTGGCCGGCCGCTGTGTGACGTCGCTGTGACGCCGAACGTCCCTCCCCCTTCAGGAAGTGGATGTTCGCCGCCCACAGCGAGATCGTCAAGGAAGTAAGTACGTGTGACGGGGGGTTAACGACTTTGTGCAACAGGGGCAACAAATTGCCCGTGACGCACAAACGACGGGGGCGGGTATGATCGCTCATGCGATCGCACGATAGATCGTCCCGTGTGACGCTGGCATAGCACTTTCTCCCCTTCTCTTCTGCTGCCTATCTCTGCGTACATCACACTCCAGTCGGATGACATGCAGGTGCAGTGCGATGTTTCACACTCTCCCATAGACTTGTATAGGGGCACGTGAACCGAGACTCGCTGCCAAACGCAGCATGCTGCGATTCTTTTCTCAGGCCGATATGGCATGAGAAATCAATCACAGATGGACACTGCCCCATAGTTTTACACTGGTGTGAGTGCAGTCCGATGTTTTATTGGAATGTACTCGCCCATGCAAAACGCAAGTGAAACTGTACCCTAAGTTCAGGCGAGTATATAAAAAAAATCTCTTGACCTTCATCCACAAAAAAATTAAACTATTCTTTATCTGTATGGTTATCCATATGGCATTGCTTTTTTCCCAAGTTTTTTATATCTGCTATTATTATTTATTAACATCTACAAGGCCAAAAACTGTTTCTTATGTTAAAGGGAACCGGTCAGGTTCAATATGCCCCCAGAACCACGAGCAGTTCTGGGCACATAGTGCTAATCCATACCTAACCGTCCCTGTATACGCTACCATAGATAAAGAGTTGTTTTGAAAAAGTATTTCTAAAGATCCTTTATGATATGCTAATGAGGCCAGCAACTAGTCGCAAGGGCGTTAGTTCCAAGTCTGCCCTCTTAGCATGTTAGTGGCACTAACATGCTATTCAATGCCCATTTCCCAGTGTGATCAGCGGTGATGCGCGTACCTGTGTCCATTGTCACTGCCTCAGTCGCCAGGTTTAGGCTCAGTGTGCCTGATCAGAAGTCACCGCACTTCCGGTCATGCGCACTAGACATCTCTGTAGCTGCACTCTTGACAAAAATGTAAAATAGACATCAAAAACATAGCAAATAACTTGCTTCTTAGTTATCACCATCACCAACACAAGTAATAACTACAAGTAGGCAGTTACATATTTATTGCCAACCTAATTTATTGCTGAGAATCTGAAGTAATTGAATAGCAAGTGCCACTTTTATTTTCTTGGTTAACTCTGGACTTCAACTTGGCCATAATATCAAAGTTTTTAATCTGGCTATTTTCAATGTACAGGAATTCTATATGTAGATGTGCAAATCAATGCACAGGATCACGGTCAATTTGCCAGATTAGATTTCCATGGCTACTAGAAAGGAGCCCTAAAAAGCGCCTCCTACCTGACAGCATTCTTTGCACCCCTGTGGATATCCAGCCTGGCATAATACACACATGACATCAATACAGGTTGACTTGTCAAAAGATGAACCATGGATTATGGATCATTAGTAGAGATGAGTGATCTTGATCGTCAAAGGTCGGAAAATATTCAAATTGTACAATCTTTGGCTGGATTGGATCAGGATCGGACATCCAAGCATTTACCGCAAAAGTCGGCGATTTTGCCAAGGATTGGTAAATGTTTGGATGGTAAAAACCATCCTCTACCTGCCCATCACAGCCATGTCAAGTATTGGCATGGCTGTGATTCGCCATCGTAAAAAAAAAAGGAAGCAAAAGTTAAAGCAGTGCATACTTACTGAGTCTCCCGGGGCTGCATCGATACTTCCGGTGCCGATAATTATCCCTCATACATATTCACTGCTTTCCCCACCCACCTGCTTTAAGCCTTTTTTTTTTAATTTTCTTTCTTTTACAGTCCCCCTTACCTCATTTTACAACACAGCACTTTTTCCTCCCATTGAATGCATTGAATTCGGCTAGTATCAGCAATTGGATTGGCTAGGATCGCTAATAAGAACGGCGATCTCAGGCGGGTTCGGCAGTCCTGAACTGATCCAAACCTTGGCAGGATTGCTCATCTCTAGTCATCAGGTAGGAGACGGGTTTAAGGGTCTTCATCCAGCGGCCAAAAAATACCGAACTAGCCACTAGATGAGTGTCCTATTAATTAATTCTGTCATCACCAGTTATAGATGATAGTTCTACTGTTATATGCACACACACTACAGGTTTTAGGTTGTAGAGGTTAGACTTGACCATCTGCTTTAGAAAGTTTCATACTTTATATAGTCCATGGATCTGGCAAATCATCCAGATTGAGTATCCAAAAATATAACATAATGATTGAGATTAGAAAAGGGTCTGGTTTTGAAAGGACCGAGAAAAATGTACATAAAAACACTCTAAATACAGTAGTAAGCTAAGTTAACGAGATGTTGAGGTACAACACTCCAGTCCCAATTTTTTTTACATGTGGTATTATATCGGAAAGCAAATCACCAGGAGTTCTAGAACATTGGATACTAGAATATACATTATTTGTGTTCCTCGTTGACTGTGACCTTACTGGTGGACACTATATCCAGTTCTGACACTTATGATTTGCATTTTGACCACATATTCAGCTCCTCAATCACGAGTGCTGACAATCAACTTAGTTTCAATTTGCACTACAATACCAACCGAATGGTTGTGAAGAGCCGGTAATAAGATGTAGCTTAGAATCTAATGTTACTCAAGTGGTTTCAAGTGGGCAGCTGCTTGCATATTCTATACTCTATGTAGCATAGTCCTTTAAAGATCAGGTACTACATTGCAGAAGAACTTGATAGTCACTGCATACCTTCTTTCTGGATTGATTACTAGTAATAATATCCTAATGCTCATAAAATTATTTTTCTGATCAACCTCTATGAAAAGTGAGTAGAGCAGCAGAGTACTTCACCTTCAAAACTGCTAACTACAACTAGACATTTCCTGGAATTATTGGTTTGGCTTCTCGGAACTTTTATAAAATTCTCTTTAAGATGTTTTGCCAAACAGATTTACTGCTGAGAAATTAAAGCAATTAAGTTGCAGGATTGCCAACCTACTGTTCAAGTTTTCTTAGACAACTAAACCAAAATTATAGGACGGTACAATTTTTGACGGACATTTGCCAAACCCTTTAATATAGCCATGATAAAAACCACACCCACTGATAAAATTACACTCCCTGAGATGTGCCCACCAGGTCCTTGGGGCACTCGGGTCCGGGCCAGTTCTGTTGGGGAGTCATGGCGGCAGGACCCGACTCCGTGACCCTGGCGGTGTTGTTTAAATGAGGGTTATTTACAGAGGATGAGTCGTGATCCCACCGGTGGTATTCAGCAATGTATGGCCGACGCTGCAGGATGGGACCGCTGGGGCAGATAGTGATGCAGCAATGATGGTACAGCTCCCCACAGGTGGAGCAGGGCCACAGGGCAACCGGTATAGTCTATGATGGAGGAATTAACAATGGGGTGCAGGACCGAAGACGCAGCAAATAACTGGACAACATAGGGACTGTAGTTTCCTTTACCTTTTTACTTGATAGTGGATGGTGCAGGCCAGGGAAACTAGTTCAGATGGTAACGGAGGTCCGGGCAACTTGGAAGCAATTGGGGGATCCACCTAACCAGGTGGGTTCAGAGGCCTTCCTTCTGCGCTGTCCTGTGTAGGTCCCTGCTGCTTAAAGGGAACCAAACATCAGGTTTTTCATGTATAAGGTGCAGCCAGTGCAGTACTGGCACTATCGGGCACAGTGTGTACATACCATTAGTGGGCAGCTCGGGTGTTTAGTCAGTGAAATCCAACTTTATAAAGTTTGAAAATTCGTGCACTTTTTGATTGACGCGTGCACCTCGCTCCTAATGTCCGGGCGTGTTATGGACGTTTATCCCCGCCCCCCCCCGCCCCCTGTTCCTCCCTCTCACTAGCCGTGTGTAAATTTCTCTCTTCAGAAACATGGCGCCGGGGTTGGCGCATGCATATAGCGCTTATCTCCGGCGCCATGTTTCTGAAGCCCGCTGTACTTAGTATTTTGCAGGAGAAGGCGGCGCATGCGCCCTCGCTTCTTCAGATCCCGTTGTGACCGCGGGAGCGCGCGTGATCACAACAGGACTGCAGAACAGCTGATGAGAGGACGCGATTACCTGCAGCTATTCGCGCCCTGTCATCAGCTGTTCTGCAGTCCTGTTGTGACCACGCGCGCTCCTGCGGTCACAACGGGATCTGAAGAAGCGAGGGCGCATGCACCGCCTTCTCCTGCAAAATAGTAAGTACAGCGGGCTTCAGAAACATGGCGCCGGAAATAAGCACTATGCACAGGCGCCAACCTCGGCGCCATGTTTCTGAAGAGAGAAATTTACATACGGCTAGTGAGAGGGAGGAACAGGGGGCAGCGGGGGGGGGATGAACGTCCATAACACGCCCGGACATTAGCAGCAGAGGTGCACACGTCAATCAAAAAGTGCACGAATTTTCAAACTTTATAAAGTTGGATTTCACAGCCTAAACATCCGAGCTGCCCCCTAATGGTATGTATACACTGTGCCTGATAGTGCCAGTACTGCACTGGCTGCACCTTATACATGAAAATCCTGATGTTTGGTTCCCTTTAAAGCTATGCTGTGGCCCTATTCCTAGTGTTGGTACAGTTTCTCATATGGCAAACGGCGCAAGCCTTTTACAGGTGCCATTTCTCTGGCAGTGGCTTCGGGCTCTTGTATGCTGCTGTGCCACTTGGCGTCTGGTGTGGCCAGAAGACATGCAGTCTCCTGCCCTCTGGATTCAGCTGCCGGGACTTCAGTATCCGAACATCCAAGGACTGCGGCGTCCTGTCTCTAGCACTCTGCTCTGGGGTGAGCTCTGTCACTTCTCCGGTCCCCAGACTCTTCTTGACTTCCTCTCTCTCCTGTTCCCTTTCACTCATTAACCCCTTCCCCAGGCCAGATATGGAAGCTCCCTTTAAACCGGGTGTTAGAGCTCCCTCTTCTAGTCTGGAGTCAGGAAAGCGTTGGCAGCTGGTGATATCTAGCCAGGGGCACCCCCTGCTTGCTTCCAGGCATAACATCACCCTTGTGAGGAGGGCAATGCTACTGTGGCAACCGGACCACTGGGGTGCCACAATTCAAAGCAGTGCAATATGGCACACAGGTCCTGCATGGAGGCCCACTCATTGGTAATGAAGTGGTGTTGGTCAACAAAGTGATTCTGCCATGCGTGCTGTAGCTGAAACTCCCCTTATTGCCTGCTGCTTGCTCGCACAGTCTCCCCACCATATCCAAGGTGGAATTCCATCTTGTTGGTACGTCACATATCCGGTTGTGAGAGTGAAAAAAAAAACCAGCCTGAGACCTGCCTGCGGCAGAGGAAGTGTTTAAGTTTGGAGCGTAGCAGGCACAAATCAAACACATCCTCACCTTGAAGCAGCTACACCACCAGTAGCACCACCACGGCCACATTTTCTCCTCATCCTTTGGCATACAAACAAGGTCAGATTAATAGATGCCGTGTATACTGAGAATGATTATAATAAAGCCTGTATGCAGATGTTTTTGACCGTTACGCAAAGCCCCATGATACAACGCACTGTAAGGTTTCAGAGATATTCACACAGCAAAGCACACTGGAAAAAACTGTCTTTTTGCTAGATTGAGCTAATAGATTACACTGCCTGTACGCTGCTGTTTTGTACCGCAACACAAATCTGCGCAATGTAGAGCTGTATTTGAGTTAGAATTAGGGGTACTTTGCACACTACGACATCGCAGGTGCAATGTCGGTGGGGTCAAATCGAAAGTGACACACATCCGGCGTCGCTGTCGACATTGGAGTATGTGAATCGTTTTTACTACGATTAAAGAGAGCAAAAGCGTCAAAATCGTATGATCGGTGTAGCGTCGGTCATTTCCATAATTTCGGAAGGACCGATGTTACGATGTTGTTCCTCGTTCCTGCGGCAGCACACATCGCTGTGTGTGAAGCCGCAGGAGCGAGGAACATCGCCTTACCTGCGTCCCAGCTACAATGAGGAAGGAAGGAGGTGGGCGGGATGTTTACGTCCCGCTCATCTCCGCCCCCCTGCTTCTTTTGGCCACCTGCCGTGTGACGTCACTGTGACGCCACACGACCCGCACCCTTAGGAAGGAGGCGGTTTGCCGGCCAGAGCGACATCGCAGGGCAGGTAATTGCATGTGAAGCTGCCGTAGCGATAATGTTCGCTACGGCAACTATCACAAGATATTGCAGCTGCAACGTGGGCGTGGACTATCGCGCTCGGCATCGCTACCATCGGCTTGCGATGTCGTAGTGTGCAAAGTACCCCTTACATCCACCTATCATTGTTCCTAAGTCCAACAGCCTACTCTCCATATTCTAGTGAACGCAAAATGGTACCTCGGCCCGTGATCAAGCCTTTATACAGGCCGAGCCACTTGTTGTGCCGACCAATCACAGCCATGCCAATAATTGGCACGACTGTAATGGCTTCAGAAGTGCCCACAGCCTAAAAGCTTGCTGATTGGCTGCTCTGCAACCTTTCAACAAGCTTTATTTGGGTAAAAACCCTCAACAGGAACTGGACGTACAGTCGAAAGTCTGAGTTTCAGTTTCAGCATTGGACACAAGTTGTCCGGTACGGACCCCAAAATTTACAGTTCAAGTTCACTCATTCCTACTGGGCAATCAAACAGAACAGGGTGTACCTGGAAAACACAGAACCTCCTAGTCTCAGATTGGATGGCCGAGCTGTCTCTAACCACATCAACAGGTCAGCACAGCACAGCCCTGCACTAGCTTGGACAACTGAGCTGCTAGTCAGTTCCAACAGCTCAGTACAGCCGGAATCTACAGTGCAGCAAAGAGTCATCTATTGCATCAAAGACGCACATTAGGAATCGTGACAGCAATATATAAGATACTGTGCAATGTAGTAATCTATTGGCCTCATATAGTAATGCATCTCAATAAATTAGAACATTATTTCAATAACTCAATACAAAAAGGGAAACACACATTATATAAAGTCATTACACACAGAGGGATCTATTCCTATATATTATAGAGTTATCATTACACACAGAGGGATCTATTCCTATATATTCTATAGAGTCATTACACACAGAGGGATCTATTCCTATATATTATATAGAGTCATCATTACACACAGAGGGATCTATTCCTATATATTCTATAGAGTCATTACACACAGAGGGATCTATTCCTATATATTATATAGAGTCATCATTACACACAGAGAGATCTATTCCTATATATTATATAGAGTCATCATTACACACAGAGTGATCTATTTCTATATATTATATAGAGTCATCATTACACACAGAGTGATCTATTCTTATATATTATATAGAGTCATTACACACAGAGGGATCTATTTCTATATATATTATATAGTCATTACACACAGAGGGATCTATTCCTATATATTATATAGAGTCATTACGTACAGAGGGATCTATTTCTATATATTATATAGAGTCATCATTACACACAGTGATCTATTCTTATATATTATATAGAGTCATTACACACAGAGGGATCTATTTCTATATATTATATAGTCATTGCACACAGAGGGATCTATTCCTATATATTCTATAGAGTCATCATTACACACAGAGGGATCTATTTCTATATATTATATAGAGTCATCATTACACACAGAGTGATCTATTCCTATATATTATATAGAGTCATTACACACAGAGGGATCTATTTCTATATATTATATAGAGTCATCATTACACACAGTGATCTATTCTTATATATTATATAGAGTCATTACACACAGAGGGATCTATTCCTATATATTCTATAGAGTCATCATTACACACAGAGGGATCTATTTCTATATATTATATAGAGTCATCATTACACACAGAGTGATCTATTCTTATATATTATATAGAGTCATTACACACAGAGTGATCTATTCCTATATATTATATAGAGTCATTACACACAGAGGGATCTATTCCTATATATTATATAGAGTCATTACACACAGAGGGATCTATTTCTATATTTTATATAGTCATTACACACAGAGGTATCTACTCCTATATATTATATAGAGTCATTACACACAGAGGGATCTATGTCAAGTGTTTATTTCTGTTAATGGTGATGATTATGGCTTACAGCCAAGGAAAACCCAAAAGTCATTATCTCAGAAAATTAGAATATTATAAAAGACCTACTGAAAAAATTATTTTTTTACTCAGAAATGTTGGCGCTTCCTGCAAAGTCTGTACAGTAAATGCCTCAATACTTGGTCGGGGCTCCTCTTGCATGAATTACTGCATCAATGCAGCAATGTGGCATGGAGGCGTCAGCCTGTGGCACTGCTGAGGTGTTATGGAAGCCCAGGTTGCTTTGATAGCAGCCTTCAGCTTGTCTGCATTGTTGAGTCTGGTGTCTCTCATCTTCCTCTTGACAATACTTCATAGATTCTCTATGGGGTTTAGGTCAGGTGAGTTTGCTGGCCAATCAAACACAGTGATACTGTGGTTATTAAACCAGATATTGGTACTTTTGCAGTGTGGACAGGGGCCAAGTCCTAGTGGAAAATGAAATTTCCATCTCCAAAAAGTTTGTCGGCAGAGGAAAGCATGAAGTGCTCTAAAATTTCCTAATAGACGGCTGCACTGACTTTGGTCTTGATAAAACCCAGTGGACCTACACCAACAGATGACATGGCTCCCCAAACCATCACTGATTGTGGAAACCTCACACTAGACCTCAAGCAGCTTGGATTGTGGCCTCTCCACTCTTCCTCCAGACTCTGGGACCGCGATTTCCAAATGAAATTCAAAATTTACTTTCATCTGAAAACAACACCTTGGACACTGAGCAACAGTTCAGTTCTTTTTCTCCTTGGGTCAGGTAAGACACTTCTGGTGTTATCTATTGGTCATGAGTGGCTTTATACAAGGAATGCGACACTTGTAGCCCATGTCCTGGAGACATCTGTTTGTGGTGTCTCTTGAAGCACTGACTCCAGCAGCGTCCACTCCTTGTGAATCTCCCCCAAATTTTTGAATGGCCTTTTTCTTAACAATCCTATCAAGGCTGCAGTTATCCCGGTTGCTTGTGCACCTTTTTCTACCACACTTTTTCCTTCCACTCAACCTTCCATTAATATGCTTGGATACAGCACTTTGTGAACAGCCATCTTCTTTAGCAATGACCTTTTGTGTCTTACCCTCCTTATGGAGTCTGTCAATGACTGCCTTCTGGATATCTGTCAAGTCAGCAGTCTTCCCCATGATTGTGTAGCCTACTGAACAAGACTAAGGGACCATTTTAAATGCTTAGGAAGCCTTTGTAGGTGTTTTGTGGCAATTATTCTAATTAGACTTTTGGGTTTTCATTGGCTGTAAGCCATAATCATCAACATTAACAGAAATAAACACGTGAATTAGATCCCTCTGACTCTAATAATGACTCTATATAATATATAGGAATAGATCCCTCTGTGTGTAATGACTCTATAAAATATATAGGAATAGATCCCTCCGTGTGTAATGACTCTATATAATATATAGGAATAGATCCCTCTGTGTGTAATGACTCTATATAATATATAGGAATAGATCCCTCTGTGTGTAATGACTCTATATAATATATAGGAATAGATCCCTCTGTGTGTAATGACTCTATATAATATATAGGAATAGATCCCTCTGTGTGTAATGACTCTATATAATATATAGGAATAGATCCCTCTGTGTGTAATGACTCTATATAATATATAGGAATAGATCCCTCTGTGTGTAATGACTCTATATAATATATAGAAATAGATCCCTCTGTGTGTAATGACTCTATATAATATATAAAAATACATCCCTCTGTGTGTAATGACTCTATATAATATTTAGGAATAGATCCCTCTGTGTGTAATGACTCTATATAATATATAGGAATAGATCCCTCTGTGTGTAATGACTCTATATAATATATAGGAATAGATCCCTCTGTGTGTAATGACTCTATATAATATATAGGAATAGATCCCTCTGTGTGTAATGACTCTATATAATATATAGGAATAGATCCCTCTGTGTGTAATGACTCTATATAATATATAGAAATAGATCCCTGTGTGTAATGACTCTATATAATATATAGGAAAAGATCCCTCTGTGTGTAATGACTCTATATAATATATAGAAATAGATCCCTCTGTGTGTAATGACTTTATATAATATATAGAAATAGATCCCTCTGTGTGTAATGACTCTATTTGATATATGTGTTTCCATTTTTATATTGAATTACTGAAATGAATTAATTTTTGATGATATTCTAATTTATTGAGATGCACTTGTATTTACTGAGCTCATATGCTTTCAACTAATTTTAACTAAAGCATGACAAATGCCACAATTATACAATGTACGATTATTTATCATTTTCTATGTTTTAATTTTTTGCCTGTTCTAATATTCTCCCTCGAATATATCAGCAATACCCTTCTCTCCTTATTTTATTTCATTATGCCGGCATTGGACAGGTATAATGTGTTAAAACCGAACAAAGGAAACTATTTTCCAATGAGTTCTGTTTGGTAAAACAGTACAGTATTAATATTTAATTGGTAATAAAATTATTTTAATGGCTATTAATTAAATATGCTTTACTGAAACGCCATTTAATACTACAAAAACCTTAATAAAACTAATATATAGCAAAATCCCGAGGTGATTATTTTTTTTAATTTTTGAAGTAAATGGAAATTCAATATAATAATCTAGCATTCATTTTTATAATTACATGGATGTATTAACTCTTGTTTTAAACACCTAAACTACCAGTATCAAATATTCGCTGACTTTTTTGCAATATAACACAGCAGTGCTAGAGTCTTAGAGCGCTGTTCTTCAATGATAGACCAAAACAGACCAATAATGTTGTTCATTAATGCCAGCTATAGCTTATGTATATTGGTCTGGTGAAGTATTGTGATCCAGACTTACTGGTTGTATAGTATGTAAGGAGAAAAGCAAGAGCAGTAAGGCAGCAACAAAAAGACAACAAGGGTTATCACCGCAGCTGCTCACAGCAATAAACCACTACATCACCAGTAAGTCTGGATCACAACATCTCACCAGATCAGTATTTGTTTGAATATGGGGAGAGTGAGGTGGCCTCTGATTGGTTGCTGGGTTCCTGTGACGTCCCACTGGTACGCCAGCCCGGCAGAGACAGTGAGGACACCACTGGGGGATGGCGCCAGCACTGGCACCGGAGATGAGTATAAGCTTTATTATTTTAAAAAAGGGGAAAAATTCAGATTGAGAAGGTGTTCTCCACTACTTGGCCAACATTATGATATAGATAATTAGAAGAGGACTTCTTTTTTATTCCTTTTGGTGGTATCCATGAAACAAATGGATGCCACACGTAAGGAAACATTGACATGTGTGAAAGGGACCTAAGACATACATGTTGGTGTGATATTACCATAAAGACTCAGTCTCGATATACAGTGGCACATTCAGGGGTGTAAAGAGGGTGTAGATGTCTCCTGCCAAAAAGGGATGTGGTTATCTAAATAAAAATTCAAAAGCCCATCTCTCCAAAAAGTTTGGAAAGTATTATTTACATGTGTATTCTAGCTGAAAATTGCATCATTATATCATTGTTTACTTAAAGGGAACCTGTCACCAAGATTTTCGCTTATAAGCTGTGGCCCCCACCAGTGAGCCCTTATATACAGAGTTCTAGAATACTGTATATAAGAGCCCAGGCCGCTCCTTATAACATCTTTTATTATACTCACTTGAGGGGTGGTTGGATCTGATGTGCGTTGCTGGTTTCGGTATGGCACCTCCTGTTTTCCTTCAATCGCCTTTCTCCTTCAAAGCTCCATATGGATGATGCATCCTACGTTATCCAGACAGAGGCCTCTATTGTGGTCCTGCGCATGCGCACTTTGATCTGCCCTGCTGCGGCCAGAGCAAAGTACTGTAATCGCAGGCACGGGGAAAGGTCAAATACCGCTTGCGCATGCGCACTACAATACTGTTATCTGCCCTCAGCCGGGCAGATCAAAGTGCGCATGCGCAGGAGCGCAATGGACCCTTCTTTGTGGATGATGTAGGACACGTTATCCACACGGAGCTATGAAGGAGGACAGCGACTGCACAGGATGGAGGAGATGCTGGACTCGAAACCAGTGACTCCCATTAGACTGGACCTCCCCACAGGTGAGTACTGTATAATAAAGGTGTTTTTTTACTTTATACAGAGTGGCCTGGGATCTTATATACAGTATTCTAGAAAACTATATATAAGGGCTCACTGGTGGTGGCTGCAGCTTATAGGGGACAAATCTGGTGACAGGTTCCCTTTAATGTAGTTGCTCCTCAACTCATTTACAACTTTGGCAAAGTACACGTTCTCATCATGTAACTAAATACTTTCGATATATTGAGCCTAAAATGTACAATTAAAATATAAAGTAGCTTAGGGTTCGCAAACATAAAGCGACAACATTACACTGCGTGTTATCTCTAGGGAAAACAATTACACATAGGACCACAGTCGGAGAACAGATTGACAGATAGAATGTGAAATAGTCCGGCCGGCCATGGTAATACAGTAATGACTGGACGCCTGTAATCAGGAGTGATTTCTACAGATGGTTTCTCAAGGACAATAAGCTGAAAGTGTCCAACGTGACACCGACGCATAATTCATGTAAATGGTGCAAGGCCTAGAACCACAACCCTCCCCGTTCACTTCCCAGGCAGTAGACTCCTATTCAAGCCTTTAGTGAAGAGGTTTAGCTGATGAACGAATTCTCTCGGGAAATCAGCTGAGATTTAACATAAAACAAAAGCGGCTATTGATCATTTGTAAATGTAAGACAGTGTTTAGTGTAGTAATGCTTCATATATATCATGTCATCAATAATGAGTCAGCGGGTTAAAATCTCACACTAACCTTGGGAAATCCTTCAAATTCTATTTTAAGGGAGTATTCTCAATTTCATAACCATGGTGTATTGAAACATTTCTCAAAAATGTAACATATTTTTTAATTTATCTATTTATTATGTATTACTAATCATGCTGCTCATTTACGTGTTAGCACCACTTGGGACTGCACCAAGGACTGGCGGGCCACCGGAGCCTCAAATCATTTTTTTTCTAAAAATATTAGGCACATATGTTTTATTGGGAATTGCGAAGTTGGTGTAATGGGATCAACAATTCAGACTGCATCATTAATGTAGAAATGGATCTGAATACTGTTTCAGCAATTGCCCACAAGGGGGCAGTGTCAGACTGTGCAATCACAAACACAGAGCTGGGAAATCCCCTACTGCAGCTTGTGTGTGAAAACCAGGAAGAAAAAAAAGTGCGGGAAGGTTGTTCAGCTCCAGAGCTCAGCCAGAGGAGAGCTGCGTGTGGTCTCCCTGAACAGAGGGCTCTTTTGCCACCGGAGTCTTGGAGAAATCACCCTGTGGAAGTGGTTTCTGCCATTCCCGGTCTGCAGGACTTTGTTTTCACCAAGGATCTAACCGGACTGCAGAGCATCGCGACCAGAGTGTAAGTGCAGGGGCTGTGACCTCCCTTCTTCTGCTCGGCGTGCCCCGGGACTAAAAGACTGATTAGAATCCGTTACCAGCGGGGGAAGATCAAAGGAAAAGACCGAGGAGCTGCATCCCTTCAGCGCTGCACCGGGACCCATCATCGTGAGACTCCAGGCCTGCGACGTGGGAGCGGCATCTTCTTCCGGGATAGACTGGTACGTGATTGTAGGGAAAGTTAGGGAAAGTTGCCGCCATTTCTTTGTTGTTGTTTTTCCTTTCTTCTTGCTGCGTACCCGGAAGGAGTGAAAATCCAGGGACTCCACTATACTCATGTGCGCAGATAGTTCGGTTGATTGTATTATAAATATGTTTCCTAGTAAAGAAATGTTACTACCGGTAAAATCTGAGTATGGGGATTTTGTTGGAATAGAGCATACACACACACCCACGGCCCTACCCCGGGCAGCTTCATTGGTAAACTGCATTATCTTCCTCATTGTGACTGTACTAGGTGAGGAACGTATATGGGAAATCTGGCTCTAAATTGACCTATGCCATGTGCTATGAAGTCTCAGAACGCCTCTTTTCTCGGTATGTGTGTGGCATTGTGATAGAGCCATACGGGCCTGGAAGGTCGGTGCGTGTAGAAGTAGAGACCATGTTGTAAATGTTATGACAGTGTATGGCTCAATTTCCTCCATTCCATACCTTTTTCTTTTATGTTCACTCACCCATAACCCCCCTTCGCCACTTATACGAGATAAATAACCACACTACACCTTCTTTGGGTAAGTTTGGCCTTTTTATTAATATAAATCAACAATAAGAATATAAAGAACCACAAATTGGGGGGAGGTCCTTGAAGCTACCAGATCTGGCACATACCACCAAATTACAAGGTATCTCTATTTTACCCTCAGCCCTGAACCCCCAGCTCAAGGGCACCATACCACAATACGTGGCCCAACATGTGTAACTACCAGCTCCCAGGGCACATCCCCATCCAGAGCCTGTTAAGTGCCAAATCACCAACACCTCAATTCCATCCGGGATGGAATTATCCATATAAATCCACCCCAACACCAACTTTACCAACTCCAAGGACCTCACCCCACCGCCACAACCACTGTGACATGAAGTACCCCAAAAACAACCCTCCAACTGTGACTAAGGAACTCTCACACCTCTTTTTTCTTTCTATAACCACCAAAAGAGGGTGGGTAGGTGGAAATCCAGTCTTTGGGCACCCCAAAATGGCCACTTTTCCCGCACTTTTCCTTTTTATATCCCCATGTCCTGCACCCCTCCCCTAAACACCTTTTGCCCTGTCCCCTACTACTCCCCTTACATTCCCTCATGGACCTGTAAGGGGTGGACGGACCCCTAGTGTGGAGAAGACGTTTTTCCCCCCCTGAAGACGCCACGGGAGTATGGTGGCACATTGTGCAATGTTGTGTGTTATGTACGGTTCTCCCCCCCTAGGTGCCAGTGTAGAGCAGTGGTTCCCCTGGTAACAGTGGCAGGGAAGGAAGGGGCAGGTCAGCCTAGGTGGGGAAGGAAGGGTTCTGAATGCAGAGTCCAGTGTGTAGTGAGATGTGAGAGGCGAGCAAGCTCGGTCTGAGGTGACGGGGCAGAGTGTGGGAGTGAGACGAGGCAGTCAGCCTGAGTGAGTACTCTTGGCTAGAAAGCAGAGGAAACCCATGAGAAACGGTGGAAGAGTTGGGACTAGTCCGGAGCCGGTGGTGTGTACTAGAGTGGAGTGCAGCTATCAGGGGGATAACAAGTGGCCCCTGCAGGCGAAGGTTAGTGCCCTGACAAAGAAGTGGAGAGGTGAGAACTTATCCAGAGCCGGTAGTGTGTGCTGGATCTGCCCTACAGTAAATCCGGGTTAGAGCGCAGCTACTAGGGGGTTAACGTATGTCCCCTGCAGGCAAAGGAAAGTGACCGTAGAGAAAAGGAAACCGTTTTTGTAGAAAAGGACCTGTAACTTGTAACGTACTAAAGTAAGCCTGCTGCAAACAAAAAGATGGAAGCTTTGTTTAATAAATCGGTGTTTGGTTTATCTGCTGCCTGCAATTGTCTCTTTCCTGAAAGTGAAGAAGGAGCTGGAGAGCACAGAAAGAACGCTGTCATGAATGGGCCCCATGCATCCACACTCTGCCCCAACAACACACCTGTTTTGCAAGTAACGGCCGGGCCGGGGTTCAGCCTGCGGCCCACAAGGCGAGGGGACCCGACTACACCCCCTGAGGCGCCCCCTGCCCCCGTTACAGACCAACCCCTGTCATGTGGCCTTTGCTCATTTTTTTTAGCTCTGGCCCTTTTTTTGTATGCTGAGTGTTACGCTGTACAGCGTATTCCTCACTAGATGGCAGCAGAAAAGTGAAAGAGAGTCAAAGTTGCACTGGAACAGAAAGGCAGCTAAAGTACAGCAGAGTAACAGACGAAACACCGAGGGCAATAGAGTAATAAAGCAGTCAGGGTCTAGCCAGGAATGTCAAGTCACTGCAAAGGGAGGATCAAAATCAAGTCAGAAAACAGAACCGAGTCGGAAGTCGGGAGATCAGGTATGCAGAGGGAAACACAAACATCAGACAGGAGCAGGAAGTCAGGGCCTGGGATAGACAGACGAGCAGGGGAGGGTACAGGTCAGGGCACAGTAACAAGGAGTCAGATCAAACAGGAAATCTCCCCAGAGCCAGTCACAGGCTGCAGAGCGAAACTATAACCAGCACAGGAATGCAAGTGCAGAGGCCAGATATAGTGGCTCCTGAAACCAGAATGAGGATGATGGGAGTTAACCCCTCACATGACCAGGCCGGGTCTGGGAAACTCTGGAGCGGAGAATACTGGTCCTGGATCATGACACTGCGATGGATGATCCATTGATATGTCAACGTGGAGTATTACCCTATACAGCTGATCATCATATTATGAAGTTGTGATACTGAAACTGAGATGAGTCCAAAAACAGAATGTCAGGTCTGATTTCTCTATATTCTTTGCTGCTTTACATCTTGGGACTTGTGCACATGACCGTGAAAATCACACAAATGCTCTCCGTCGTTCTGATGGATAGCACCTATCCGCATATTATTTTATAGTGTCGTACACATGTCCAATTTTTTCCTTGATAGAGTCTGTCCAAGGAAGAAATCACAGCATGCACAATTTACCTTTGTAAATCGGGTCGCACTTGGCCATAAAAGCTAATGGGTCGGTGAAAAAAAAAATCGGAGACATCCAAGTGCGGTCCAATTTTTACCGACTGCAGAATGGAGATGGGGTGGGGGCATTTTTTTTCAATCTTCTCCACACCCGAAAAAATCAGATCACACTCTGATCAAACTCTAATCACACTTTGATTACACTCTGATCACAGATCGGACTGTTTTCTTGAATCAGAGGAAATCAGTAGTGTGACCGTAGCCTTACTATGAAATTTATTTGAGAATTGTTGTCAAAAGCTCAAGAGTGGAAGCTCAAGTGATCATAAACTTCTTAAGGCCTCTGCCACACTCACGTGAATTTCACGCACGTGCCGAGAGACACGTATTTCCCCTGCGTGTTGCGTGCAGGTAAGTACGTGTCTCTGGTACGTGCGTGACACGTGTGTTCTACGTGTGCTATCCGCGATAGCACACGTAGAATCAGTAATTATTATACTCACCTGGTCCTTCCTGATGTCCGCGCTGCTGTCCGTGGTGCTGATCCTCGGTCTCCAGCCCTCCCGTCTCCCCGCTGCTGCTGCTGCCAGGCAGTGAAGTGAATATTCAATGAGAATAATGAGCGGCGGTCGGCAGCAAGAGGCAGCAGCGGCAGAGACAGGAGGGCTGGAGAAGGTGAGTTAATGTTTTTTATTTTTTTCCCTGACATGTGTGTTTTCTCCGGCGCGTGTCACACGGGACCGCATCCACACTACACCCGTGTGGTACGGGTGCGGGCCGTGTAACACCCGTGCTGCGGGAGAAAACACTGACATGTCAGCGCTTTGAAAATCGCACACACGTACAAACGCACACGGACACACGTTCCGTGTGGTTTTACGTGTGTGTGCCTGCTACCATAGGGTAGCATTGCTGTACATGTCTCCGTGCCGCCGGTACGTGTAAAAAATGACAAACACGTGCCGGAGGCACGGATGTGTGGCGCAGGCCTAAAGGGAATATGTCATTAGACAATGAACTATTGTTCAAATCTTGGTTTATTGTTAAATACAATTTATTTTTGTTATTTTTTTTTCACAATGCTTTCTTTTCCATATCACAATCTATATTAAAAATAAAACTCAGAAATCTTGTGATTTTCTCACTGGCCACTGGGACTTCTTTAGACTAACTTCCTGTTATTTCAGGAAATTCACATGAACATTAGCTACAATTAATAGAATGACCCTATATTTTTTATTGAAGCATCTAATGAGCGTGTACAAGGTTACTGTGAAGGGAGGGGGAGGAGGGGAGCTGTGATATCACCTATTGTGATTGGTGGATCTTGTATATTTAGCTGTGTATAGAGAAGTCATATCTCATTGCAATCCTGTCTCTGCTGATAAGGAGACTGCTGAAATGACAAGAAGCATAATTCTAAAATAGCTCCAGTGGTCAATGTGAATTTCTTTGATACTGAAAGAAAAATTCTTTAAGCCACGTTTCTATGAATTCAGTAGGATTTCTTCCCTCTACTTTTTCTGGGAAGCCCACCAGTCTTATATTGTTCCTCCTGGAATGGTTCTCCAAGTCATCCATTTTTGCAGACAACTCAGATGTCTGCTGCTGGAACTTTTTCTCTGCTTTTTGCAGTGTAGCTATATGATCCTCAGCTGCCCCCACTCTTTCCTCCACAGCACTGGTTCTCATATCAGTTTTCTTATGATCTTGTTTGAGAGTAGCTATATCTCCCTGTATTCCCAGCACCTGCTGGGTTAAGGTTGTGAGGGCCTGTTTGCAGAAGGAGACCACCTGAAACACATCCTTAATAGTGGGGTTCTCCTGTATTTTCTCTGCTGCCTGCTGCTCTCCTGAATCCTCCTCCTGTTTGTCTTCTGGTTTTCCCTCTATTCCTTCAGCCTCCTCCAGATCTTTCTCCTCCTCCCCGTTCTCCTCCACCATCTTACCGGGCTCCTCCAGAGATTCCTCTGATTGTCTTGCAAACTGTGCAAGCTTTGCAGCCGCTTCCATGCGACGCCGGCAGGCTGTGTTTGCTTTCTCCGCCTCCTCTCTTACCTCAGTGCCATTTTGAGATCCAGGCCCTATGCCTGCTCCCACTTCCCTCTGTCGCCGCCTGGACATGTTGCCGATTCAGGAGCTGAGACTTTTCCTGCTGGATGCCGGTACCTTCCCCTGCCCTCCGGTGTCACTATGATCGTCGGCAGTGCGGCGGCTACAGCAGTATCACGGTGAGTCAGCAGGAGAGTGTCTCCCTGCGTGTGCTCACATCCTGGTCCAGGCTCCACCTCCACTGAAAATTCTGATCAAATTATTGCTCAAATCATTAACCTCTTCACTACACAAGACATACTGGGTACATCATGGATCATGTCAGTGTAATCCCTGCCGGCTGTTTCGGGAAACCGACAGAGATTCCCGTACATGTTAGCTGATTTCAATAGCTGACATGCATGCCTTGCAGGCGTGAGTAGATCCGTGATCCCCCAGTGCCTGTTAACCCCTTAGATCGCACTGTCAAAATGCCGGCCGCGGTAAACGTTCACTCACCCACCGCCATTGGAAGTCACATGACGTAATCACGTGGAGCCAATGGTTTCCCATGATAACACAGGGTCATGTGATAACTCCTGTAGCTATCATGAGTCACTTACTCTGACACCCAGCAGAGGGCCGTGTGTCAGAGGAAAGCAGCATTTCAGCAGATCAGAGCTGTGCAGCAGTGATCTACAGAAACGCACAAGTGATCAGACTGTTGATCCTTATAGCCCCCTAGAGGGACTAGTAAAATAAAAAAAACAGTTAGAAAGTTTTAAAAAAATGAAAAAAAATTAAAAAACCTAAAATTTCAAATCACCCTCTATTTGCCCCATTGAAAGTCAAAGGGTTAAAAAAATAAAAAATATACACATGTTTAGTATCATAAAAAGAGGAGAACAAGAGCAAAATTGCTGAAAACAATTCATAAGTTTTATTATATAGAAATATCAAAGTGCAAGTGCAATAAATCACATTAATGATAATACACAATTGAGGGAGGAGGGGGGAGACAGATGGTAATAAGCAGAACAATGGCCTGGTGCGGACAACAGGAGAATGGAAGTGTTCACAAATAGATTATAATAATATAGCCTAAATCACTAGCATATAAGCATCAGAATGGGTAAAAAGGTATATCTCTGATAGGGATACATGTCTCCAAATCACTGGCATGTAAGCAAAAGAGAACTTTAATAAAAAATCAGATCTCGATTAAGAAAAGTGGGCATTATGACCATGATAGGGAAAAGACTTAACCCGAGTCTGCATTGGCCAGATACAGACAAACAGGAGAAGAAAATTCACCAAACAACGGTACAAATCCCAGGTTTTATAGTATATGAGTGTAACAAAAAAAACAAAAAAACCTGAGAGAATCCCTAGCAGAGATAAGGAGCCCAAATCACTGGCCAGTAAGCAAAGGGGTTTTAATAATTGTAGCAAGGTAAATACATAAGAAAAAACAGGAGAAAAAGGCCTGTACAGATGGAAGACAGCTACAGTTTGTGTTAATATAGTATATTAAGGAAATACACATAGATCGTGCAGCCCCATCAACAAGTATTACGAGTCAAACAAAAAACCCATTGGATAAGTAAAAGAGGGGGGTGCCGAAATTCAGCGGTATCCATAAACACACTGTGGCAGAAATCAGGGTATGGATATTAACCTAGATTAGAGTACAGGCAAATTCCTAAAGCCAGATCAAAAAAACCCATATAGAAAAAGGGGGGCTTGATAATTTAAGCCCTGGTAGAGGAACACATTGTACCTGAGTCCGGTAGTAGGAGGAGGCCCGACGTACGTTTCGCGGCTTAAAAGAACGTCGCTTGCCGCTTCATCATGGGGGAAGGTGAAGAGTGATCACTCTTCAAGCCCCCCTTTTTCTATATGGGTTTTTTTTGATCTGGCTTTAGGAATGTGACACTTACCAGCGACCTTAAGCGACCTCAAAAATGGTGAAAATCGTTCACCATGGAGAGGTCGTCCCAAAACCAAAAATCGGTAATGGTTGATTATGGATGTTCGTCGCTCCTGTGGCAGCACACATCGCTGTGTGTGACACCGCAGGAGCGAGGAACGTCTCCTTACCTGCCGCCGGCCGCAATGAGGAAGGAGGGGGTGGGCGGGATGTAACGTCCCGCTTATCTCCGCCCCTCCGCTTTGATTAGCCGGCCGCTTAGTGATGTCGCCGTGATGTCGCTGTGATGCCGAACGTCCCTCCCCCTTGAGGGAGGGATTGTTCGGCAGTCACAGCGACGACGACGACCAGGTAAGTGCGTGTGACGCTGCCGTAGCGATAATGTTCGCTGCGGCAGCGATCACACGATATCGCACACACGACGGGGGCAGGGGCTTACACGCTCAATATCGCTAGCAATTGCTAGCGATGTCGTAGCGTGTAAAGCCTACTTTAGGGTTCTGTGAAACATAGGTACCCTAGCAATAGAGCAACTGATTAATCAATCCTAACTCTGACCAGACAACAATGGAATATTGTTGGGTGATGCCATAGTTTTTGGTGGCACCGGCAGATGATCTAATGTTGATAGACTTGTCCTCGCCAATATTGGTGGTCAAGGGATAAGGCTGATGGATATTTGTTCCTTTTCGACTGAAGAGAGGGATAAGAAGCTTCCAGAGATATTTTTCAGCAGTTTGCTCCACTCCCTCCCAAAATTCAGAACACACGCTCGGTCAGCCAAAGTAAGAAGGTGCGTGAATGGATTGTCGGGAGGGAGATCTTTTGGATAAAGGAGTGTTCAGCAAATGTGTAGCGCCAGGTTCTGAAGTAATGACTACAACCAGACATTTTCTATAATTATTGGGTTGATCTCTCGAAGCTCTTTGAATTCTTCTTATGGTTTCTGCTTTACTCCTGAGAGATTAAGGTAATTGAGCGGCAAGTGCTGCTTTTATTCACTTATGGAGTTATGGATTATTTTTTCTTTTCAGTGATGTACATGAACTACAGATTTCAGCTGGTAGTTTTAAGACTTGACCTTCCCCTATAGAACATTTCTTACAGGACACACAATTTATGGGTTTGGTAAATCAAGTCAAAACCTGTAAAGTGTGTCTATAATAAATATCAGGAAATTGAGTAGACAGTCTAAGAACGCTATTTGATCCGGCAAAGGTTTCTTTTGTGAGCTTCTTTTCTTGTTTTTAAGTGTACAACCACCAAGAGACTAAAAGGGAATCTCTCAGTAGGATTAACCCCGCTAAGCCGTCTACATGGACGTGCAAATCATAGAAAGTTTATTAAAATTATACCTTCAGATCTGAAGTCAGATGTCTTATTCTAAAGAATTCCATGTTTTTATTATTATTATTATTATTATTATTATTATTATTAGTATTATTTATTATTACTATAGCACCATCTATTCCATGGCGCTTTACATGTGAAAGTGGTATACATAATAGGGACAAGTACAATAATCATAAACAATACAAGGCACAGACTGGTACAGGAGGAGAGAGGTCCCTGCCCGCGAGCGCTCACAGTCTACAGGGGATGGGTGAGGGTACAGTAGGTGAGGGTAGACCTGGTTGTGCGGTGCTATATCAGACTGAGGGTTATTGTAGGTTGTAGGCTTGTTGGAAGAGGGGAGTCTTCAGGTTCCTTTTGAAGCTTGTCAAGGTAGGCGAGAGTCTGATATGTTGTGGCAGAGCATTCCAGAGTATAGGGGAGGCACGGGAGAAATCTTCGATGCGATGGTGGGAAGAGGAGATGAGAGGGAAGTAGAGAAGGAGATCTTGTGAGGATTGAAGGTTATTTATTATGTAAATAAACTGTTAAGCTATATGGGCGGGACATAGATCTCCCTGAAAATCTGCCTCCAAGGAGGTCAAACCTGGACAGAGATTACTTTAAATGAATGGGGATGTTACCAGTGTGAGATATATAGATCAGAAGAGCGGACTGTTAGTTATTACATGTCTCATACTGTTAAAGGGAACTTGTCACCAGGTTTTCCCTTGTGAGCCGCGGCCACAACAAGTGAGCTCTTATATACAGCATTCTAATATGCTGTATATAAGAGCCCAGACCACTGAGTAGAACGTAAAAAACAGTTTTATAATATTCATCTAGAGTGCAGTCCGGTCCGTTGGGTGTTACTGCTCTCCGGTCCGGCGCCTCCTCTTTGCAGTGATCTCCGTCCTCCTTCTTTTGAGGCCCATGTGTATGACATGTCCTATGTCATCCACACTAGCCGGCATTGAGGTCTTGTGCAGGTGCACTTGATCTGCCCTACTCAGAGCAGATCAAAGTATTGTAGTGCACATGCGCTGGCGGTCTTTAACCTTTCCTCGTGCCTGTGCTTTACAGTACTTTGATCTACCCTCAGCAGAGCAGATAAAAGTGCACCTCCGCAGGATCGCAATGTCAGCCTGGGCTGGATAGAAGGAGGATGGAGTCGCAACAGAGAGAAGGCGCCGCACCCAAGAGCAGCGACACCCATCGGACAAGGCCGCCCCCCCAGGTGAGTATTATAAAAGTGTTTTTTTACATTCTACACAGCGGCCTGGGCTCTTATATACAGCATTCTGGATTACTGTATAAAAGAGCTCACTGGTGATGGCCGCAGCTTATAGTTGCCAAATCTGGTGACAGGTTCCCTTTGATGCACCCTATCATTTAAAATAGGCTCTGGAGTCATATTCTCAGGCAGATCTGTGTCCTACCGTATGTGGATTACTTTGAAATGAGACATCAGATCACAGATTCCCTTTAATGAAATCAATATTTGGGAGCACTGATTACTTTCAAAAACTCCAAAAGCTAAAGATTTTAGGAAAGACTTTGGAAATTTGACATAGCTTATTAATGCTGTAGATGATCATTTCATCGCCATAATGAAAAATTCAATTAAAACACCAGAAATGTGTTTTTCAGTTTTTCAGTTACTCCTTCTACCTAGAAAATGCAATAAAAACAGATCAAAACGTTGTAATTTTGCCAAAAGTGGTAGCAATAAAAAAGTCAGCTAACCTCAGCTGCACGTTCTCTTCCTGAGGTCATGTCGTCTTTCAGTTACTGATAGAATTTACTGCAATGCGTAAAACAGAAGCGGGAATTTTTTATGATTTGCGCAAATCAAATCGCAAATTCTTCAACTTTGCTAGAATCTACAAATTTCTACGTTAATTTGATTTACATCAACTTATTCACCGCATTTTTCGCTTTATAAGATGCACCTGATTATAAGATGCACCCCCAAATTTGGTGAAGGAAAAGAGAATTTTTTTTTAATGCTAAATGGGGTCCGTCTTATAATGCCAGTGTTCGTCAAACAAATCATATAGGGTATATGTCCCTCATAGCCCCCCATCCTAAAATTAGCCCCCTTAATCTGGATATGGCCCCCTTATATTGAATATAGCTCCCTTGTGCTGGCACACGTACCCCAGTGATGCCATGTGTCCCCTATTGCTGGCACACATCCCCTATTGCTGGCACACGTCCCCTATTGCTGACACACGTTCCCTATTGCTGGCACACATCCCCTATTGCTGGCACATGTCCCCTATTTATGGCACACATCCCCTATTTATGACACATATCCCCCTGTGCTGACACACGCCCCCTATTGCTGGCACAAGTCTCCTATTGCTGGCACAAGTCTCCTATTGCTGGCACACGTCTCCTATAGATGGCACACGTCTCCTACAGCTGGCGCAGGTCTCCTATGGATGGCAAACGTCCCCCTGTGCTGCCCATGGCCCCCTATGGATGGCAAACATCCCCCTGTGTTTGAAATGGTCCCCTATGGATGGCACATGTCCCCCTATGCTGCTCATGGCCCCCCTATGGATGGCACACGTTCCCCTGTGTTTCATATGGCCCCCATGCTGCTGCCCATAGTAAAATAAAAAACTCTTTCCTTACCGTCTCCAGCGCTGTCCTCCCTCGTGTCTCCCTCCATGCTGCTGAGCTCCTGCACTTCCTGGTTCTCGGTGCCGTTCATGTGATTGGCACAGCAGAGTGACATCATCTCTGTGTGCCTGATCACAGCGGCAGCAGGGAGACCGGGAAGACACGCTGGAGGAGGTAAGTAAAGAGTTTTTTATTTTACTATGGTCAGCAGCATGGGGGCCATATCTAACACAGGGGAGGGGACATGTGCCATCAAAGGGGGGCGCAGGTACATATAATTTGCGCCGCTCCCCCAGCCCATCACAACGGTGCGGTTTCAACACCACGGTGATGGACAGCAGCAGTGCATATATTATATGAGCGAGAGCAGGAGAACTTCCGCTGCCTCCTGCAGCCTTCACCAGCCTCCATCAGCCTGCCTTAGCCTCCATCACCGCTCCAGAGCTGCCCCCACCTCCCCTGGGCCCTGCAGTATATAATCCGTATATTCGGATTATAAGACGCACCCCCTACTTTCCCCCAAAATTTGGGGGAACAAAAGTGCATCTTATAAAGCAAAAAATATGGTAATTAATCTCTAATTGATAAGCAACCAGATTTTATTTAGAAATCTCCATGAAAGTAATATTCCAACAGTTCCATATTTTTAGTAATTGCTTTCTAGATTTATTCTGTAATGCCTGTCTGGAACCACAAACTCAGACTGGCTGGAACGGACAGGCTAGAGGAAAGTCGCTCACATAACAGGACCCCGAGAACCCTGAAACCTTTTAACCCATTTACAGGGATTTGGAATTACACAGGACCATGGAGATCGCTAACTGTGGTAGGCTGCAGTCTGATGTGAGTAGTAGTCAGGCAGGGTCAAACCAAGAATTGCAGAACAGGGACACAATCAGGCAGGCAAGGACATAATCAGAAAACCAGGCAGAGGTCAAATCGGGATCGGGTAGCGAGGTACAAAAATGTCAAGCAGGAGAGTAGTTAATGAGTAGGCAGAGGTCAAAACACAGGAATTACAATAAAGAACAGGACGAGAGCCAGGAAGCAGGAACTCATAACTATCTCTGGCAGAGACCAGCAGACAGGAGGAGGAATAAGAAGGGTATGGTGTCTTCCCATTGGCTGTAGCTGAATGGTGGTAACTAAAGCTGAAAGACCCACACCACCAACAGTCAGCCAATGGTACTGCAAGTCCCAGGGAAACCCAGCTTAGTCGATGAGTGGAGCCTGCACTCACCAGTAGAGATGAGCGAACCGGTCCCGGTTCGGCTCGAGGCGGTTCGCCGAACGGGGGGTCTGGCTCGAGTTCGGCTCGTCGAACGTTCGACGAACCGAACTCGAGCCCATAGGAAACAATGGCAGGCAATCACAAACACAGTAAAACACCTAGAAAACACCCTGAAAGGTGTCCAAAAGGTGACAAACAACTCACAACATAACACAAACACATGGGAAAGTGACAAGGACATATACTCATGTGAAAACAAAACAGCTGGACAAGGAAAAAGAGGGAGACACACAGATATATGAGTATATGCAAAGAAACATCGATTCCATTATTGTGCAACTTGAGCCCTGCTCATTTTAGGCTTCCAATCTGGATAAATTGCCTGAGCTCGCCACGTACGCCTTGAGGATCTTGTCGTGTCCTGCAGCCAGCGTTCTCTCGGAACCTGTCTTCAGTGCTGCTGGGGGTCTGCTGGCAGATAAGCACACGTGTCTGTCCACTGACAATGTGGACCTGGCTCTCAGAGGACTTTTCTTCCCCTGGGTCAGCCAGGGGAGGCGAAAGGCACGCGTATTTTTGAGAGTGCTTCATGCAAAGCATCTTTTTCTTTGTCAAAAGGGGGGCTCAACCGATGCCAGTCAAGTGGGGTGTGTGTGGCCCAGTTAGTGGCAACGAGGGAGACTGTGGTTGGAGTCCCCTCGCTGTGTCTCTAAAAGAACCAAGATGAACAAGTCATGGCTCTCAGAGGACTTTTCTTCCCCTGGGTCAGCCAGGGGACGGGAAAGGCACGCGTATTTTTGAGAGTGCTTCATGCAAAGCATCTTTTTCTTTTTCAAAAGGGGGCTCAACCGATGCCAGTCAAGTGGGGTGTGTGTGGCCCAGTTAGTGGCAACGAGGGAGACTGTGGTTGGAGTCCCCTCGCTGTGTCTCTAAAAGAACCAAGATGAACAAGTCATGGCTCTCAGAGGACTTTTCTTCCCCTGGGTCAGCCAGGGGACGGGAAAGGCACGCGTATTTTTGAGAGTGCTTCATGCAAAGCATCTTTTTCTTTTTCAAAAGGGGGCTCAACCGATGCCAGTCAAGTGGGGTGTGTGTGGCCCAGTTAGTGGCAACGAGGGAGACTGTGGTTGGAGTCCCCTCGCTGTGTCTCTAAAAGAACCAAGATGAACAAGTCATGGCTCTCAGAGGACTTTTCTTCCCCTGGGTCAGCCAGGGGACGGGAAAGGCACGCGTATTTTTGAGAGTGCTTCATGCAAAGCATCTTTTTCTTTGTCAAAAGGGGGGGTCAACCGATGCCAGTCAAGTGGGGTGTGTGTGGCCCAGTTAGTGGCAACGAGGGAGACTGTGGTTGGAGTCCCCTCGCTGTGTCTCTAAAAGAACCAAGATGAACAAGTCATGGCTCTCAGAGGACTTTTCTTCCCCTGGGTCAGCCAGGGGACGGGAAAGGCACGCGTATTTTTGAGAGTGCTTCATGCAAAGCATCTTTTTCTTTTTCAAAAGGGGGCTCAACCGATGCCAGTCAAGTGGGGTGTGTGTGGCCCAGTTAGTGGCAACGAGGGAGACTGTGGTTGGAGTCCCCTCGCTGTGTCTCTAAAAGAACCAAGATGAACAAGTCATGGCTCTCAGAGGACTTTTCTTCCCCTGGGTCAGCCAGGGGACGGGAAAGGCACGCGTATTTTTGAGAGTGCTTCATGAAAAGCATCTTTTTCTTTGTCAAAAGGGGGGGTCAACCGATGCCAGTCAAGTGGGGTGTGTGTGGCCCAGTTAGTGGCAACGAGGGAGACTGTGGTTGGAGTCCCCTCGCTGTGTCTCTAAAAGAACCAAGATGAACAAGTCATGGCTCTCAGAGGACTTTTCTTCCCCTGGGTCAGCCAGGGGACGGGAAAGGCACGCGTATTTTTGAGAGTGCTTCATGCAAAGCATCTTTTTCTTTGTCAAAAGGGGGGGTCAACCGATGCCAGTCAAGTGGGGTGTGTGTGGCCCAGTTAGTGGCAACGAGGGAGACTGTGGTTGGAGTCCCCTCGCTGTGTCTCTAAAAGAACCAAGATGAACAAGTCATGGCTCTCAGAGGACTTTTCTTCCCCTGGGTCAGCCAGGGGACGGGAAAGGCACGCGTATTTTTGAGAGTGCTTCATGCAAAGCATCTTTTTCTTTTTCAAAAGGGGGCTCAACCGATGCCAGTCAAGTGGGGTGTGTGTGGCCCAGTGAGTGGCAACGAGGGAGACTGTGGTTGGAGTCCCCTCGCTGTGTCTCTAAAAGAACCAAGATGAACAAGTCATGGCTCTCAGAGGACTTTTCTTCCCCTGGGTCAGCCAGGGGACGGGAAAGGCACGCGTATTTTTGAGAGTGCTTCATGCAAAGCATCTTTTTCTTTGTCAAAAGGGGGGGTCAACCGATGCCAGTCAAGTGGGGTGTGTGTGGCCCAGTTAGTGGCAACGAGGGAGACTGTGGTTGGAGTCCCCTCGCTGTGTCTCTAAAAGAACCAAGATGAACAAGTCATGGCTCTCAGAGGACTTTTCTTCCCCTGGGTCAGCCAGGGGACGGGAAAGGCACGCGTATTTTTGAGAGTGCTTCATGCAAAGCATCTTTTTCTTTTTCAAAAGGGGGCTCAACCGATGCCAGTCAAGTGGGGTGTGTGTGGCCCAGTTAGTGGCAACGAGGGAGACTGTGGTTGGAGTCCCCTCGCTGTGTCTCTAAAAGAACCAAGATGAACAAGTCATGGCTCTCAGAGGACTTTTCTTCCCCTGGGTCAGCCAGGGGACGGGAAAGGCACGCGTATTTTTGAGAGTGCTTCATGCAAAGCATCTTTTTCTTTGTCAAAAGGGGGGGTCAACCGATGCCAGTCAAGTGGGGTGTGTGTGGCCCAGTTAGTGGCAACGAGGGAGACTGTGGTTGGAGTCCCCTCGCTGTGTCTCTAAAAGAACCAAGATGAACAAGTCATGGCTCTCAGAGGACTTTTCTTCCCCTGGGTCAGCCAGGGGACGGGAAAGGCACGCGTATTTTTGAGAGTGCTTCATGCAAAGCATCTTTTTCTTTGTCAAAAGGGGGGGTCAACCGATGCCAGTCAAGTGGGGTGTGTGTGGCCCAGTTAGTGGCAACGAGGGAGACTGTGGTTGGAGTCCCCTCGCTGTGTCTCTAAAAGAACCAAGATGAACAAGTCATGGCTCTCAGAGGACTTTTCTTCCCCTGGGTCAGCCAGGGGACGGGAAAGGCACGCGTATTTTTGAGAGTGCTTCATGCAAAGCATCTTTTTCTTTTTCAAAAGGGGGCTCAACCGATGCCAGTCAAGTGGGGTGTGTGTGGCCCAGTTAGTGGCAACGAGGGAGACTGTGGTTGGAGTCCCCTCGCTGTGTCTCTAAAAGAACCAAGATGAACAAGTCATGGCTCTCAGAGGACTTTTCTTCCCCTGGGTCAGCCAGGGGACGGGAAAGGCACGCGTATTTTTGAGAGTGCTTCATGCAAAGCATCTTTTTCTTTTTCAAAAGGGGGCTCAACCGATGCCAGTCAAGTGGGGTGTGTGTGGCCCAGTTAGTGGCAACGAGGGAGACTGTGGTTGGAGTCCCCTCGCTGTGTTTTACATGCTTTTAGAAGGGCATGAAATGGCTTGGAGGTTGACTTTCATCATATGCAAACTGTTGGCTAC
The DNA here is from genome assembly GCF_048569485.1 of Anomaloglossus baeobatrachus. Lineage (NCBI taxonomy): Eukaryota > Metazoa > Chordata > Amphibia > Anura > Aromobatidae > Anomaloglossus > Anomaloglossus baeobatrachus. Next base: position 213,428,849 of record NC_134360.1, on the reverse strand, counting down.
CAAAATGCTGCCTTTCCAACAACTGTGGTTATAGGCAATGAGGAACATACTGATGAAGATGAGACGCAGATACCCGATTGGGATGACAACTTAAATATTCGGTCAGGGCAAGAAGAAACTCGGTCTGAGGGGTAGGGGAGTGCAAACACAACAATTGATGATTAAGTTCTAGATCACACCTACTGTCAACCCACAGTCAGACACTCGAGGAGGTCAACAGAGGCGGTGGAGGAGGATGCAACCGACGTCGAAGTAACCTGGCGCCTTCCTGGACACAGTCGGAGCACTGGTAGCACGTCTACAACTGCATCCTCAGCCACCACTCTGCCTCTGAGCATTATTCGGGGTGGATCAACAGGTCGCATGGCCTCTAAGCCTTGCCTAGCCAGGTCCTTTTTTGACATAGAAAAAGATCGCCCAAATTATGTGATCTGTAAAATTTGTCATGGTTCTCTTAGTAGAGGTCAAAACCTCAGCAGTTTGACAACTTCTTCCATGAATCGTCACATGAATAAATATCATATGGCCCGATGGGAAGCTCACCGTGCTGCAATGCGGCCTAGCGGAGCGAACCATCCACCGCCTGCCCCTTCCAGTGCATCCGCGCGCTCGTCATCTTCTAGGACTGTGGGGACAGCTGTCACACCTGTTTTTCCACCCACAACTTCCACCACTGTAACCGCAACAGGCAGTTTGCTTGGTAGGTCGTCAGTTGGTTTGGAAGGGGAAACAAGTGAGTGTGTACAGCTCTCTCAGACATCGATAGCACCAACTTTGGATGAAGGCAACATCATGTCTCCGCCTGCACTTTCCTCACAAAGCTGCATTTTTCCAGGGACACCCGACTCAACACCGTCTACACACAGCAGCCAGATCTCTGTCCCTCAGATGTGGTCAAATAAAAGGCCACTTCCTGCGACCCATGACAAAGCGAAGAGGTTGACTCTATCCCTCTGTAAGCTGTTGACTACAGAAATGCTGCCTTTCCGCCTAGTGGACACACAGGATTTTAGAGACCTTATGTCTGTCGCTGTGCCCCAGTACCAGATGCCTAGTCGCCACTACTTCTCTAAGAAAGGTGTGCCCGCGCTACACCAGCATGTCGCACACAACATCACCGCTTCCTTGAGAAACTCTGTGTGTGAACGGGTGCATTTCACCACCGATACTTGGACCAGTAAGCATGGACAGGGACGTTACATGTCGCTGACTGGCCACTGGGTAACTATGGTGATAGATGGTGAAGGGTCTGCTGCACAAGTCTTGCCGTCCCCACGACTTGTGTGTCAATCCTCTGTCTGTCCAAGTTCCGCCACTGCTTCTGCATCCTCCACCTCATCTGGGTCCTCCACCTCCGCCCCAAGCCTGCCTGGTCAGGCCACCAGCGTTCTCACTGCGCAGAAGGAATCACGCACCCCTCATTACTATGCTGGTAGCAGAGCGCAACGGCATCAGGCGGTCTTTAGCTTGACATGTCTTTGAAATAGGAGTCACACAGCGACTGAGTTGTGGGCAGCTCTGGAGACTGATTTTGATAAATGGTTGTCTCCACTCAACCTGCAGCCTGGTAAGGCCGTGTGCGACAATGCTGCAAACCTGGGTGCGGCCCTTCGCCTGGGCAAGGTGACACACGTGCCTTGTATGGCTCACGTGTTTAACCTTGTTGTCCAGCAATTTTTAACACACTATCCCGGCCTAGATGGCCTTCTGACCAGGGCACGGAAACTGTCTGCAGTGCTCACTTCCGCCGTTCAACCGCCGCACCTGAGCGACTTGCATCGCTCCAGAAGTCTTTCGGCCTGCCGGTTCATCGCCTGAAATGCGATGTGGCGACACGCTGGAATTCAACTCTCCACATGTTACAGCGACTGTGGCAGCACCGGCGAGCCCTGGTGCAATACGTCATGATGTATAGCCTGGGCCAACGAGATGCAGAAGTGGGGCAGATCACCCTGATGGAGTGATCTCAGATCAAGGACCTATGCACCCTTCTGCACAGTTTCGACATGGCGACGAATATGTTTAGCGCTGACAATGCCATTATCAGCATGACGATTACAGTCATTTACATGCTGGAGCACACGCTAAACACTATTCGTAGTCAGGGGGTGGGACAACAGGAAGGGGAGGAACTACAGGAGGATTCATATGCGCAAGACACAACAACATCACCAAGGTCCAGACGTTCATCATCACCAACGCGGCAGGCATGGGACCATGGGGGACAGGGATCAACAAGGGCGCATGGTAGCAGGTGAGATGTTGAGGAAGGTGCAGGAGGACATGAAGATATGGAGGACGAACTGTCCATGGACATGGAAGACTCAGCAGATGAGGGGGACCTTGGTCAAATTTCAGTTGAAAGAGGTTGGGGGGAGATGACAGAGGAAGAAAGAACGGTTAGCACCTCTATGCCACAAACACAGCGTGGACTTGGTGCGCATGGCTGCGCAAGACACATGAGTGCCTTCTTGTTGCACTACCTCCAACATGACCCTCGTATTGTCAAAATTAGAAGTGATGATGACTACTGGCTTGCCACACTATTAGATCCCCGGGACAAGTCCAAATTTTGTGACATAATTCCACCCATAGAAAGGGACGCACGTATGCAGGAGTATCAGCAGAAGCTGTTACTCGATCTTAGCTCGGCTTTTCCACCAAACAACCGTGCAGGTGAAGGGAGTGATTCTCCCAGTTGTAACTTGACAAACATGGGACGGCCTCGTCATCTTCAACAGTCTACCCGTACCAGTAGGACCGTATCTGGTGCTGGTAACAGCAATTTTATGGAATCTTTTCATAATTTTTTTAGACCCTCCTTTGCAAGGCCACCAGAGACAACAAGTCTGACACATAGTCAACGGATGGAGAGGATGATACAGGAGTATCTCCAAATGAACATCGATGCAATGACTTTGCAAATGGAGCCTTGCTCCTTTTGTGCTTCAAATCTAGAAAAATGTCAAGAGCTCTCCAGTTACGCCTCGAAGATTTTGTCGTGTCCAGCTGCCAGCGTTGTCTCTGAACGTGTCTTCAGTGCTGCTGGGTGTGTGCTGACAGATAAGCGCACGCGTCTGTCCAGTGACAATGTGGACAGACTGACGTTCATCAAAATGAACAAGTCATGGATCCAGAAGGAATTTACTACCCCTGTGTCATCCTGGGGAGAGTAAATGCTTGTGGATTTGGAATGTGCTTGATGCAAATCAAAACATCCTGTTTGCAACTAGGGCACAAGTGCTGCCACTGATAAGGTGTCTGTGTGGGGCCCAATTTTTGGAAAAAAAGGGAGACTCCGCTTGGAGTAACCCTTGCTTGCTGTGTTTTTTAAAAATGATACAAGATGAACAGATCTGAAGGCAAGATGAAGCCAACATCATGTCTCCGCCTGCACTTTTCTCACAAACCTGCATTTTTCCAGGGACACCCTACTCAACACCGTCTACAGACAGCAGCCAGATCTCTGTCCCTCAGATGTGGTCAAATAAAAGGCCACTTACTGCGACCCATGACAAAGCTAAGTGGTTGACTCTATCCCTCTGTAAGCTGTTGGCTACCGAAATGCTGCCTTTACGCGTAGTGGACACACAGGATTTTACAGACCTTATGTCTGTCGCTGTGCCCCAGTACCAGATGCCCAATCACCACTGCTTCTCCAAGAAAAGCATGCCCGCGCTACACCGGCATGTCGCACACAACATCACCACTTCCTTGAGAAAATCTGTGTGCGACAGGGTGCATTTCAACACAGATACTTGGACCAGTAAGCATAGACAGGGTCATTACATGTCACTGACTGGGCACTGGCAAACTATGGTGAGAGATGGAGAAGGGTCTGCTGTACAAGTCTTGCCGTCCCCACGAGTTGTTTCAATCCTTGTTCTGTATGTAGAAGTTAATACACTGCTTCTGCCTCTTCAACCTCGTGTGGGTCCTCTACCTTTGCGCAAACCCTGTGTGGTCAGGCCACCCTTCCTTGCAACTGCGCACAAGGACTACCACACACCTCCTTACTATGCTGGCAGCAGAGCTCAATGCCATCAGGCGGTCAAAGTTTTACTTTGAAATGTATGGGAAATGTGAGTCACACCGCTATTACAGAGAATAGTAGTCAGGCAGGGTCAAAACATTAATTGAGGAACAGGAACAGAATGGGACGGCCAGGACTTAATCAGAAAACAAGCAGAGGTGAAATGCGTATCGGCCAACAAGGTACATAAACAGCAAGCAGGAAAAGTAGTCAGGTAACAAGCACACAAAATCATAAAACTGAACTGGGGGTAAAATTAACCAGAGGTTCATAGCTATGTCTGGCAGTGGTCTGCAGACAGGATGGGCATAAAAAAGGGTGTGGTGTCTTCCCATTGGTTGTAGCTGAATGATGGTATTTCATCTGTGAGATACCCACCAGCTACATTCAGCCAGAGATTCTGCATCTGTCAAGGTAATGCAGCCCAGTGGGTGAGCATAACCTGCGTCCACCTGCGCCGCTGGCATCGACTACTCTCCCATCATCAGCACTATTCATGAAAGGAACACGTTGTCACCTGGCGACCGGAGTACAAATTGACGGAGCGGACTCCGTTGGTGACTTAACAGCCGTGTGCGGCAATGATGCAAACCTGGCTGCGGGCCATCCTCAGGGCAATGTGACACACGTGCCTTTTATGGCTCACGTGTTGATCCGAATTCTCCAGCAATTTTTAAAACACCATCACGGCCTACATGGCCTTGTGCAGCGGGCACGCTCGCTATGTGCTCACTTCCATCGTGCGCACACAGCAGCTCAACAACTTTCATCACTCCGGAAGTCTTAGGGTCTGGCAGTTAAACGCTGGAAATGCGATGTTCCGACACGCAGGAATTGGAATCTGCACATGTTGCAGCGTGTGTGGCAGCACCGCAGAGCCCTGCTGAAATACGGTAAGACATATAGCCTGGGATAAGTTGATCCAGAGGTGGTGCAGATCACGCTGCTGGAGTGGTGTCAGATCAAGGACCTATGCACCCTGCTACACAGTTTTGAAATGTCGACGAAGATGTTTAGCACTGGCAATGTCATTCTCAGCGTGACAATTCTGGTCATCTACATGATGGAGCACACTGTAATTATTATTCGGAGTCAGGTGTTGGGACAAGAGGAAGGGGAGGAAGTACAGGAGGAGTCATATGCGGAAGGGATAACAAGATCTACGAGGTCCAGATGGTCAGCGGCACCTATGCGGCAGTCATGGTGAGGGAGAGGGATTAACAAGGGCGCATAGTATCAGCAAAAAGTGTTGATGAAAGTGCAGGAGCCCATGAAGAAATGGAGGACGAACTGGCGATGGGCATGGAAGACTCAGCAGATGAGTGAGAGCTTGCTCACATTTCGGTTGTGCGAGGTTGTGGGTAGAGGGCAGAGGAAGGATGCACGATTCTCACCTCTCTGCCACCAACACACCAAGGACTTGGTCCTCCTGGATGCACAAGACACATGAGCGCCTTCTTGCTGCACTACCTACATGACCCTCGGATTGTATGAATTTGAAGTAATCCTGAATACTGGGTTGCCACACTGTTAGATCCCCGGTACAAGACAAAATTTGGCGAACTAATTCCTGCCATAGAAATAGACGCACGTATACAGGAGTATCTGCAGAATGTGGTACGCAATCTTAGATCTACTTTTCCACTAAACACCAGTGCTGCACAGAGTGAATCTCAACACTTTGTCATGGATAGGAGGAAATGGTCTTTTACTTGTCCACATCGGAGGGACCGAGGGATGGCTGCTGTGCTGAGATGGCGTTGAGTACGGTGTCCCTGCACAGTTGCACTTTTGGTCATATCCCAAAATGAGTTGAAAAAGGACAGATGCTGTTGGAAAGGGGAACAGGTGTGTTGGAAAGGGGAAAAAAATTTTGGTCCGTGGATTTGGTGGTTAAACAACTGTAACATTTGCTGAAGAAACAACATCTGTTACAGTGGGACTGGCAGATTTGGATAAAGTGGTATATAATCTGTGACCGCTATATAACAAAAATTAATAAGAAAAGAAAGAGAAAGGTATATATCACCTTCAGCAGTCAGTGTCCACCGTGCTCCCAGTTGGAAAAGGAGAGGTTGGCAACTTGAAGGTTTGGTGGAGGATACAGAGCTGTGTGGCTATGAAACTAATAGTAGCCTGAACCGAGTTAGACGCCATTCGGATCTGGAGACTGTGAGCCCTGTTAGCGTCACAGGGTCCACATGCCCACCCAGCCCAGGAACTCCCTGTTAACAACACAGGGGCCATTGAGTACGCTGACCGTGTGCGTAGGGGCCACACCTGTGGACAGCAGGCGCATCAGCAGCAGCAGGCCTGTTAATGCCACTGGGCTGCACAAGCAGGACTGTTAGGACAGGAGCTGGTCTTAACCGTTCTGCGTTACCAACTGTGGTGGTGGCCTGCATCCACCACCCTATCCCTGCCTACCTCTGGCCTAAAGCCGCAATGGGTTCAACACATGGAGGTGTGCTCTTTCGGAGCATAATAGAAGACTGCGCACCTCCTTGTTGGCTCCAGCCCCTTTTATAACCTGGGTCCGCCCCAAACCAGGGTGAACCACAATGCACCTCCTGGAGACAAAAGCAGAGTGACACGTCATGAGTGGCATAACTAGCGTCCTATTTGGAAACGCAACTTCAATGATGACCTCATGGCTGCCATGACCCAAACACCTCACCAGTCATCGTCTGACCATCAATAATGCGGTGACAAGTCATAGGTGTGGGCCTCTGCAAGCCATTTGGGAGGACACCTGATGCCCTGTGGTCTATATGGGACCCCCACATCAGGGCCAGGGCCAAAGAGTTCATTACCGGACCTAGTCTCTGATGCAGGAAGTGCCTGAGCATGCTCAGTAGCATGAAATACAGTCTCTGAAAAAAGACTATCAGCTTTAGCATGGTGTCTAGGCACAAAACAGGACTTAGACCCGGCACAGAATGCAAGCACCTGTGCAAAGAGGCTTTTCACACTTAGTGTGGGAGCATGCGCTGTATCCCGAAATGAAGACTTAGCGTCAGGAATGGCACAGTCAGGCTGAGCATACTCACTAGGCGAAACACTGTAATTATGCTGCAGCTGGGGTACATCGGCACACGCATGCGCACTAGCTGCCTCTCCACACTTAGACGTGGAGGGGAAATTTGTCTTGGAGATGCTGTCTATGAACAGAAGGAAAAGCTAAAGGAAGCCTGACTTTCTATCCCTCCGAATTATGAAATGCAGCAATGAATTCCATGAGTTTGCTATAACATTAGCGTAGCAAAATGTGCATGAGGGTGTGATGTAGAGGTGCTAGAAATAGCTTGTCACCAGTGGGGCACTAATGGAATACAACAGCCAGTTCTATGATGCCACAAAATGGCAGTATTTTGTGCTATCATTATAGCTTATTAAAAACAGAGCACGAGGTTGTCATGCAGAGGTGCTGCACATAGATTTGCAGTAGTGTGAATAGACAAAAGTACAATAGCCACGTTTAGGATACAACTAGGTACAGTGAGTGTTTGCTAGTATAATGGCTGAGTTTAAAAAAGTTTGAGTGTGCAATGCAGGCAGATGTCCTGCAAATATCGTTCCAATACTGTGAATTGACAAAAGTACAATAGCCACGTTTAGGATACAACTAGGTACAGTGAGTGTTTGCTAGTATAATGGCTGAGTTTAAAAAAGTTTGAGTGTGCAATGCAGGCAGACGTGCTGCAAATAACGTTCCAATACTGTGAATAGACAAAAGTACAATAGCCACGTTTAGGATACAACTAGGTACACTGAGTGTTTGCTACTATAAATGGCTGAGTTTAAAAAAGTTTGAGTGTGCAATGCAGGCAGACGTGCTGCAAATAACGTTCCAATACTGTGAATTGACAAAAGTACAATAGCCACGTTTAGGATACAACTAGGTACAGTGAGTGTTTGCTAGTATAATGGCTGAGTTTAAAAAAGTTTGAGTGTGCAATGCAGGCAGACGTGCTGCAAATAACGTTCCAATACTGTGAATTGACAAAAGTACAATAGCCACGTTTAGGATACAACTAGGTACAGTGAGTGTTTGCTAGTATAATGGCTGAGTTTAAAAAAGTTTGAGTGTGCAATGCAGGCAGACGTGCTGCAAATAACGTTCCAATACTGTGAATAGACAAAAGTACAATAGCCACGTTTAGGATACAACTAGGTACAGTGAGTGTTTGCTAGTATAATGGCTGAGTTTAAAAAAGTTTGAGTGTGCAATGCAGGCAGACGTGCTGCAAATAACGTTCCAATACTGTGAATTGACAAAAGTACAATAGCCACGTTTAGGATACAACTAGGTACACTGAGTGTTTGCTAGTATAATGGCTGAGTTTAAAAAAGTTTGAGTGTGCAATGCAGGCAGACGTGCTGCAAATAACGTTCCAATACTGTGAATTGACAAAAGTACAATAGCCACGTTTAGGATACAACTAGGTACACTGAGTGTTTGCTACTATAAATGGCTGAGTTTAAAAAAGTTTGAGTGTGCAATGCAGGCAGACGTGCTGCAAATATCGTTCCAATACTGTGAATAGACAAAAGTACAATAGCCACGTTTAGGATACAACTAGGTACACTGAGTGTTTGCTACTATAAATGGCTGAGTTTAAAAAAGTTTGAGTGTGCAATGCAGGCAGACGTGCTGCAAATAACGTTCCAATACTGTGAATTAACAAAAGTACAATAGCCACGTTTAGGATACAACTAGGTACACTGAGTGTTTGCTACTATAAATGGCTGAGTTTAAAAAAGTTAGAGTGTGCAATGCAGGCAGACGTGCTGCAAATATCGTTCCAATACTGTGAATAGACAAAAGTACAATAGCCACGTTTAGGATACAACTAGGTACACTGAGTGTTTGCTAGTATAATGGCTTAGTAACAATGAGTTGTAGTGTGCAATGCAGGCAGACGTGCTCTGCAAATGTCTTTGCACTAGTGGGACTATAGCAAAGTCCAATAGCCACGTTTAGGATGCCACTAGGTACACTGAGTGTTTGCTAGTAAAATTGCTTAGTTTAAAAAAGTTGGAGTGTGCAATGCAGGCAGATGTGCTCTGCTAATATCTTTGCACTAGTGGGACTATATCAAAGTCCAATAGCCACGTATAGGATGCCACTAGGTACACTGAGTGTTTGCTAGTATAATGGCTTAGTTAAAATGAGTTTGAGTGTGCAATGCAGGCAGACGCGCTATGCAAATGTCTTTGCACTAGTGGGACTATAGCAAAGTCCAATAGCCACGTATAGGATGCCACTAGGTACACTGAGTGTTTGCTAGTATAATGGCTTGGTTTTAATGAGTTGGAGTGTGCAATGCAGGCAGACGCGCTCTGCAAATGTCTTTGCACTAGTGGGACTATAGCAAAGTCCAATAGCCACGTATAGGATGCCACTAGGTACACTGAGTGTTTGCTAGTATAATGGCTTGGTTAGAATGAGTTGTAGTGTGCAATGCAGGCAGATGTGCTCTGCTAATGTCTTTGCACTAGTGGGACTATAGCAAAGTCCAATAGCCACGTATAGGATGCCACTAGGTACACTGAGTGTTTGCTAGTATAATGGCTTAGTTAAAATGAGTTTGAGTGTGCAATGCAGGCAGACGCGCTATGCAAATGTCTTTGCACTAGTGGGACTATAGCAAAGTCCAATAGCCACGTTTAGGATGCCACTAGGTACACTGAGTGTTTGCTAGTATAATGGCTTGGTTAGAATGAGTTGTAGTGTGCAATGCAGGCAGATGTGCTCTGCTAATGTCTTTGCACTAGTGGGACTATAGCAAAGTCCAATAGCCACGTATAGGATGCCACTAGGTACACTGAGTGTTTGCTAGTATAATGGCTTAGTTAAAATGAGTTTGAGTGTGCAATGCCGGCAGACGCGCTATGCAAATGTCTTTGCACTAGTGGGACTATAGCAAAGTCCAATAGCCACGTATAGGATGCCACTAGGTACACTGAGTGTTTGCTAGTATAATGGCTTGGTTTTAATGAGTTGGAGTGTGCAATGCAGGCAGACGCGCTCTGCAAATGTCTTTGCACTAGTGGGACTATAGCAAAGTCCAATAGCCACGTATAGGATGCCACTAGGTACACTGAGTGTTTGCTAGTATAATGGCTTGGTTAGAATGAGTTGTAGTGTGCAATGCAGGCAGACGCGCTCTGCAAATGTCTTTGCACTAGTGGGACTATAGCAAAGTCCAATAGCCACGTATAGGATGCCACTAGGTACACTGAGTGTTTGCTAGTATAATGGCTTGGTTAGAATGAGTTGTAGTGTGCAATGCAGGCAGACGCGCTCTGCAAATGTCTTTGCACTAGTGGGACTATAGCAAAGTCCAATAGCCACGTATAGGATGCCACTAGGTACACTGAGTGTTTGCTAGTATAATGGCTTAGTTATCAGTTGGAGTGTGCAGAGGACAAGAGGGTACAGTGGCAGGATTGTGGTGCTCTGGGTAGAGGAATGGAAGCCTGCCTTTCTATTCCCTCCTAATGGTGAAATGCAGGTAGGAAATCCCTGACCTGGGCTACACAGACGCTGTTGCTGTTTGCAGGACCTGTCACCTATGGCTCTCTGACCCTGCCGGTTGGAGCCCTTAAAAGGACTGCTATAAAGTGCTCTCCCTAAGCTGTCTAACGCTGTGTATGCAGCGCATACAGCTGTATCGGCTATAGGACTCAGGAAGACGGAGCTGCGACAGTGATGTCTGACACCAAAGACGCAGAAGGCAGATAATGGCGTCCGTGAAGAAAATGTCCGGTTTTATAATGCAGGGACATGTGACATGCAGATCCTATCACACATGCCGTTGCTTCTCTGGCTCAAAGTCCACTTAGCTGTGTGTGTGTCTGGGATTGGCTGACATGCTGGCCCGCCCCACAAGACGCGCGCGCTTAGGGAAGGAAGACAAGAAAAAAAAAAAAAAAAAATGGCGATCGCCATTATAGAAACAGCAGTGATCTGAAGGCGCTGTTCACGCACACTATACACTGAAATGTGATAATAGTTTGATTCACAGAGTGACTTACACTATTACAGCAGAAACCAAGCTATGATTTAGCTGTTTTTTGGCTGCTAGAACCGTTCTCGAACGTTTCTAGAACTACCGAGCTTTTGCAAAAAGCTCGAGTTCTAGTTCGATCTAGAACATGCCCCAAAATCACTCGAGCCGCGAACTGGAGAACCACGAACCACGAACCGCGCTCAACTCTACTCACCAGAGCCACTGGTACCAACTTCTCTCCTATCACCTGCACTATCCACATCGGGAAGACAGCGCTGCCTGGTGATCGAAGCAGAAGTTGCAGGAGCGGACTCTAGTGGGGACATGACATATTCTTGGTCAGATGTTAAGAGCTGAATTGTTGACATTCTTGCTCTTCCAAACTCCAAAAGAACTCTGAAAAGCCATCATTCCAGAACTTTAGCCTTTGCAGAAAACAACTTAACTCTTATAGGGTGTAATTGTACCTCATGCTACATGAGATTATTAGAAATGGTACATGGTACGTGGGAGCCCAATTACAAATATTACATTGGAGCCAAGGAGCTTCAAGTTATACATAAAAAATATTCTCCTTTATACTGCTTTTTGAGAGGACGATTCGCTTAGTAGACTATTTTTCTGTGGTTTTAAAATTTTACATGCTTATCTTAGAGATGTGTCATGGTAGTAACAGAGTGACTGAGAATCGGGATTCCTGAACTGACCCTCAGGCTAGCGGATCTCCTAACTGTCCCTCATCCCAGAGGTACGCCTGACGGTGGCGAGGTCTGGATCTCCAGCATAACCCTAACTCCTGAGAAGCCCCGGTCTTATACCCCTTACCTCCACCGAGGGAGGAGGCTAGGACTCAAATAGACAGGGAGGAACTAAACCTCACACTCACAGCAGTCACTCACAGAGGTATAGACAATATGTGCACGGGGTAAGTAAAGATATGGAAGGAAACACACAACAACAAGGGTATCGTCACAATATACAATGATAACACACAACAGTGCTCCAGCAGCTGAGTCACCATGCACCAAGACCGGTATCACTTTCGGTATATTCAGCATGGAGGACCATATTTTAAAGGACACAGGCTGCTGTGATAGGTCTTCAGTAACTTGTGACCCCAGCAGCAAGACACAGGCTAGCAGGAATTAACTCCTGCCAGACCGATCAACTGGGGGGAACAAAAGTGGTTGACGCCCAACTCTGGCTAAACAACCCAGAAGCACCAGGTGGCGTGTCAGACTCTGCAGTGTGAACAGAGTCCAAATTTGCCATGACACCTGGTGCGTACAGAGCAGCACACAACATGACAAGTGTCGCGATTGAAAGAAGGCTAATAGTCAGACACCCAGCAATCAGCAAATTGCCTTTTATTCTATGGATAGAAGATGTTATTTTTTTAATTTTTTAAGGATAACCATTTGTCATGTTCTGAAACTTTGATTGCAAACGTCATTGCCCTATTCATGTAACTTCAGTGAATCCCCAAGACACAGAACAGTGAATATATAGATGACTAATCTTTTTTCGCATCTTTTCAATAGAATGTACTTTGCACAAAACAATTGTTTTAAAGACTCCCTCAGTTAACTTACAACCTTTGTCTATTTTAGCTATTATTTCTCAAGTATTTTATAGACAGTGACGCTTGTTAATGATAAATAGTGTATTTACTTGTACTGTTATGTGGAGTAATTCATCAGTGACTACAGTTACAAACCCATTAGAGTTCATCGTCAATGTTCCTTATTGTTTGCATATGTCAGCCAAGGAGTAGTTACAAAATTACAGGTATCTACATTGCCTAAGAGACTTTCTATATTGTATAAAATAGAAAAATAACCATTTGCAGAGATCTTGAGTATATATATATATTCAACATAAGGGATGGATCCAGCAAAGACGTCAGAACTTCAGAGAGATGATTAAAAATTCTTCAGATTTATTGGTAAATTCTTAAAATACAAAGGTCCAATCGTCTTAGGTACAAAGGATTAATGCAGGAACTGAACGTAGATAGGACTACGCGTTTCGGCAATGTTGTCCGCCTTCCTCACGGTCCAACTATATATATGTCAATGTTGCATTAAAAGCTAAAGCAAAATGAAAAATAAAGGAATGATTGATCCCCATATCTCCATATCTCATCTTTATGAACCTGGTATGCTATAGGTGCATCTCGATAGTTTAGAATATCATCAAAAAGTTAATTTATTTCAGAAATTCAATACAAAAAGGGTAACGCATATATTATATAGTCATTACACACAGAGTGATCTATTCCTATATATTATATAGAGTCATTACACACAGAGGGATCTATTTCTATATATTATATAGAGTCATTACACACAGAGGGATCTATTCCTATATATTATATAGAGTCATTACACACAGAGGGATCTATTTGAAGTGTATATTTCTGTTATTGTTGATGATTGTGGCTTACAGCCAATGAAAACCCAAAAGTCATTATCTCAGAAAACTAGAATAATTACCACAAAACACCTGCAAAGGCTTTGTAAGCATTTGAAATGGTCCCTTAGTCTGGTTCAGTAGGTTACACAATCATGGGGAAGACTGCTGACTTGACAGATGTCCAGAAGGCAGTCAATGACACACTTCACAAGGAGGGTAAGCCGCAAAAGATCATTGCTAAAGAAGCTGGCTGTTCACAGAGTGCTGTATCCAAGCATATTAGTGGAAGGTTGAGTTGAAGGAAAAATTGTGGTAGAAAGGGATTGTTAAGAAAACGCCATTAAAAAATTTGGGGGAGATTCACAAGGAATGGCTGCTGCTGGAGTCAGTGCTTTAAGAGTCACCACACACAGACATATCCAGGACATGGGATACAAGTGTCGCATTCCTTGTGTCAGCCACTCATGACCAATAGACAACGCCAGAGGCAGCTTACCTGGGCCAAGGCGAAAAAGAACTGGATTGTTGCTCAGTGGTCCAAGGTGTTGTTTTCAGATGAAAGTAAATTTTGAATTTCATTTGGAAATCGCGGTCCCAGAGTCTGGAGGAAGAGGGGAGATAGCACAATCCAAGCTGCTTGAGGTCTAGTGTGAAGTTTCCACAATCAGTGATGGTTTGTGGAGCCATGTCATCTGCTGGTGTAGCTCCACTGGGTTTTATCAAGACCAAAGTCAGTGCAGCCGTCTACTAGGAAATTTTAGAGCACTTCATGCTTCCCTCTGCCGACAAGCTTTTTGCAGATGGAAATTTCATTTTCCAGCAGGACTTGGCACCTGTCCAACTACTACTACCAACATTACTAATACCTGGTTTAATAACCACAGTATCACTGTGCTTGATTAGCCAGCAAACTCTCCTGACCTAAACCCCATAGAGAATGTATGGGATAGTGTCAAGAGGAAGATGAGAGACACCATACCCAACAATGCAGACAAGCTGAAGGCTGCTATCAACGCAACCTGGGCTTCCATAACATCCCAGCAGTGCCACAGGCTGAGCGCCTCCATGCCACGCCGCATTGATGCAGTAATTCATGCAAAAGGAGCCCTGACCAAATATTGAGGCATTTACTGTACAGACTTTTCAGTAGATGCCAACATTTCTGAGTGTAAAATAATTTTTTCAGTTGGTCTTAAATAATATTGTAATTTTCTGAGATAATGACTTTTGGGTTTTCATTGGCTGTAAGCCATAATCATCAACATTAACAGAAATAAACACTTGAAATAGATCACTCTGTGCGTAATGACGCTATATAATATATAGGAATATATCCCTCTGTGTGTAATGACTCTATATAATATATAGGAATAGATCCCTCTGTGTGTAATGACTCTATATAATATACAGTTAGGTCCAGAAATATTTGGACAGTGACACAAGTTTTGTTATTTTAGCTGTTTACAAAAACATGTCCAGAAATACAATTATAGATATAATATGGGCTGAAAGTGCACACTCCCAGCTGCAATATGAGAGTTTTCACATCCAAATCGGAGAAAGGGTTTAGGAATCATAGCTCTGTAATGCATAGCCTCCTCTTTTTCAAGGGACCAAAAGTAATTGGACAAGGGACTCTAAGGGCTGCAATTAACTCTGAAGGCATCTCCCTCGTTAACCTGTAATCAATGAAGTAGTTAAAAGGTCTGGGGTTGATTACAGGTGTGTGGTTTTGCATTTGGAAGCTGTTGCTGTGACCAGACAACATGCGGTTTAAGGAACTCTCAATTGAGGTGAAGCAGAACATCCTGAGGCTGAAAAAAAAGACAAAATACATCAGAGAGATAGCAGACATGCTTGGAGTAGCAAAATCAACAGTCGGGTAGATTCTGAGAAAAAAGGAATTGACTGGTGAGCTTGGGAACTCAAAAAGGCCTGGGCGTCCACGGATGACAACAGTGGTGGATGATCGCTGCATACTTTCTTTGGTGAAGAAGAACCCATTCACAACATCAACTGAAGTCCAGAACACTCTCAGTGAAGTAGGTGTATCTGTCTCTAAGTCAACAGTAAAGAGAAGACTCCATGAAAGTAAATACAAAGGGTTCACATCTAGATGCAAACCATTCATCAATTCCAAAAATAGACAGGCCAGAGTTACATTTGCTGAAAAACACCTCATGAAGCCAGCTCAGTTCTGGAAAAGTATTCTATGGACAGGTGAGACAAAGATCAACCTGTACCAGAATGATGGGAAGAAAAAAGTTTGGAGAAGAAAGGGAACGGCACATGATCCAAGGCACACCACATCCTCTGTAAAACATGGTGGAGGCAATGTGATGGCATGGGCATGCATGGCTTTCAATGGCACTGGGTCACTTGTGTTTATTGATGACATAACAGCAGACAAGAGTAGCCGGATGAATTCTGAAGTGTACCGGGATATACTTTCAGCCCAGATTCAGCCAAATGCCACAAAGTTGATCGGACGGCGCTTCATTGTACAGATGGACAATGACCCCAAGCATACAGCCAAAGCTACCCAGGAGTTCATGAGTATAAAAAAGTGGAACATTCTGCAATGGCTAAGTCAATCACCAGATCTTAACCCAATTGAGCATGCATTTCACTTGCTCAAATCCAGACTTAAGACGGAAAGACCCACAAACAAGCAAGACCTGAAGGCTGCGGCTGTAAAGGCCTGGCAATGCATTAAGAAGGCGGAAACCCAGCGTTTGGTGATGTCCATGGGTTCCAGACTTAAGGCAGTGATTGCCTCCAAAGGATTCGCAACAAAATATTGAAAATAAAAATATTTTTTTTTGGGTTTGGTTTATTTGTCCAATTACTTTTGACCTCCTAAAATGTGGAGTGTTTGTAAAGAAATGTGTACAATTCCTACAATTTCTATCAGATATTTTTGTTCAAACCTTCAAATTAAACGTTACAATCTGCACTTGAATTCTGTTGTAGAGGTTTCATTTCAAATCCAATGTGGTGGCATGCAGAGCCCAACTCGCGAAAATTGTGTCACTGTCCAAATATTTCTGGACCTAACTGTATAGGAATAGATCACTCTGTGTGTAATGACTCTATATAATATATAGAAATAGATCCCTCTGTATGTAATGACTCTATATAATATATAGGAATAGATCCCTCTGTGTGTAATGACGCTATATAATATAAAGGAATAGATCGGTCTGTGTGTAATGACTCTATATAATATATAGAAATAGATCCCTGTGTGTAATGAATCTATATAATATATAGAAGTAGATCCCTCTGTGTGTAATGACTCTATATAATATATGGAAATAGATCCCTCTGTGTGTAATGACTCTATATAATATACCGTATGCGATTCCCGTTTAGTATTGAATTACTGAAATTAATTAACTTTTTGAGGTTATTCTAATTTATTGAGGAGCACCTGTATATGATGTAAATTGCAGTCTGTGGAAGGAATACCTACTTGTATTATTATATATTCTGGATATTATTTTTTTTTTTTTTAATTTTGGACAGCTAACATTTCTTACGAACACAATGAAAAGCCACAATACATAACTACGATTGCTATACATGTCTCCAGCTCATTATTCTGATATGAAGACATGAGCTGCATTCATGGGGAAATGTAAAATGATGATAATTACAGTCATAATAATCTTTACAAGTTTCTCCAGCTTCAAAAATAATCAGGTTGCATTAATTTTTATTTTTTTATGGATAGTTGAAAAAAAGGTCAGAGTTTTATGTACTGTGCAGGAGTTGGAAACTCTGAACATGTCACAATAAGTTATATTATTAGTATTTTAAGTCATCAGACATTTTTTGGTGGAAAGGTAAGAGTTGGATGTGGCGCCCTGGACTAGCCAGGGGCCACAGGTAACAACACACACACACCCCCACCCCCACCCCCAGCAGTTCACAGCAGTCATTTCCAGTGAGACCTGATTTCCTCCCTCGGGTTCAGACAGATACACCAGGTGGGCGGAGTCAGGCAGATGGACACGCCCACTGAGAAGTCTAGCTGGTCTGAGGCAGGAAACAACAGAGTCAAGTCCAGGCAGAGGAAGAGAGAGGAGGTCTGCAGAGAGGCAGACGCAAACTGGGGCCTAGGTTTTAGCCTAAGGCCCTCGTGTAGACAGTCAGGCAGACGGTAGTGGCCGTCTGCGGGAGCCGGGAAGACAGTCTTGGTGGAACCGTAGGTAGCCGGGGTTGGGCGGTGGCCCACCGGTACCGAACCGAGGAGCCAGCTGGAAACCGGCGCGCAGGAGGAGCGTACAAGAGGGTACAGGAAAGGACTTACACTACCAAACTGGGGTCAGGGGAAAACCACCGCAGCCGCTTGTGGGACCCGTCCATCCAGCCGCTTGTTTCACCAAAGACTCCGTGTGCATTACTGGCTGAGTGAGTACCACTGTGCCATCTGGTACTGCGCTGCCCCGCGACCCTGCACCCCGCCAAGCCCTGCTAATCACTCCCCCATCAACATCACCGGGCCCCGGGACTACCAACCCCCTACCCATGGAGGGAAGAGAAACATCTCAGCTGCTCCCTGTCATCGCTCCCGGGATCCCCGTACAGAGCAGCGGTGGTGTCCCAACCTCACCACATACCGTGGGTGGCGTCACAAACCGACATCCCAAACTCCAACAAACCACCCCTTTCGCTCACGGGCGAGGAGCGCCGCTCGAGTCCCCGGATCTGGCCCACCGCTCGAGCCACCGAGCAGCAGCAGCAGCAGCACCGGACCCGAGCATGGTGAGCGCAGCGCCCCGCCGCTCGCGACAACTTGGCGTCACGAACAGGATCTTACCGTTCTACCGCCTGGTAGAAGTGCGCCTTGTGTCCCGCCGGAGGTGTCCGGCCGAAAATTTTCAGAAGCCGCCATCTTGGGCGCGAAAAGTTCCCCACTCGAGCGTCTTCCCGAGCAGTGGAGGCGCGAAAGCTGAAGCTCTGCCCCTGAAGAGGAGGTGCCGGAAAGAAACCAAGGGGGCATGGATGGCGTCCGGCCGCATGTGAACCGCGGCTGTGGAAGCAGGGACACCAGGACTCTGCAAGTATTTGGTTCCTGGAGCATCGCTGCACGAGATGTCCCGTCCGTCCGGCACCGCTGAAACCTCAGTGCCCATGCCTGCGGCCAACGCCCCGACCGACCCATTACCCCTGTCACCGGTAGCGGAGCTCGCAGCGTCTGTGAGGGAGGGCCCAGACCTGGGGTCCCCAGGCCTTACCTTTGTCACCGCCCTGCCACCGGTCCCGGCTTCCATCCCGGCCGCACCGCTGATGATGACGGCCCCGACAGTCCGCCCGGCCGCAAAGGCAGCGAAGTACCCGTCCCGTTAACAAATCTGGGCCCGTTCCTGGACTGGGGTCAAGGGGTGCTGCCCACTTCTTAGGGGCAGCATCAGGGCCAGGTTGTTTGGGTGGGTGACTGAAGGACCCGTTCCGTTGTTCTTATTAAAAGTGTTTTATTGTTGTTGCAACGGTTGAAGTGATATGCCTCCCGTAAGGGAAGATTTCTGAACATGCTTGTTTATTTTCTTTTTCAGTTGTGAAAATAAAACCTGTGATGGACGGGCAGCCCGCGGACGGTCTGCATTTAACCAAGGGGGAATGTGGCGCCCTGGACTAGCCAGGGGCCACAGGTAACAACACACACACACACCCACCCCCAGCAGGTCACAGCAGTCATCTCCAGTGAGACCTGATTTCCTCCCTCGGGTTCAGACAGACACACCAGGTAGGCGGAGTCAGGCAGATGGACACGCCCACCGAGGAGTCTAGCTGGTCTGAGGCAGGAAACAACAGAGTCAAGTCCAGGCAGAGGAAGAGAGAGGAGGTCTGCAGAGAGGCAGATGCAAACTGGGGCCTAGGTTGGAGCCTAGGGCCCTCGTGTAGACAGTCAGGCAGACGGTAGTGGCCGTCTGCGGGAACCGGGAAGACAGTCTTGGTGGAACCGTAGGTAGCCGGGGTTGGGCGATGGCCCACCGGTACCGAACCGGGGAGCCAGCTGGAAACCGGCGCGCAGGAGGAGCGTACAAGAGGGTGCAGGAAAGGACTTACACTACCAAACTGGGGTCAGGGGAAAACCACCGCAGCCGCCTGTGGGACCCGTCGATCCAGCTGCTTGTTTCACCAGAGACTCCGTGTGCATTACTGGCTGAGTGAGTACCACCGTGCCGTCTGGCACTGTGCTGCCCCGCGACCCTGCACCCCGCCAAGCCCTGCTAATCACTCCCCCATCAACATCACCGGGCCCCGGGACCACCAACCCCCTACCCACGGAGGGAAGAGAAACATCTCAGCTGCTCCCTGTCATCGCTCTCAGGATCCCCGTACAGAGCAGCGGTGGTGTCCCAACCTCACCACATATCATGGGTGGCATCACAAACCGACATCCCAAACTCCAACAAACCACCCCTTTCACTCACGGGCGAGGAGCGCCGCTCGAGCCACCGAGCAGCAGCAGCAGTGCCGGACCCGAGCGTGGTGAGCGCAGCGCCCCACCGCCCGTGATATTGGACACATGAATAGTTCTATATCATGACATTATGATCAGTAGAGGCTGACTGTCATGCGAAGTTCGGCTTTGCACACACCTGCTGGCACTGTGGCATCAGACTCTGTTCACACCACAGAGTCTGACAAGCAACCTGAGGCTTCTGCATTGTTCAGCCACAGCCGGGTGTCGTCCGATTCAGGTTCACTCATCTTCAGCTCTGCAGGAGTTAATTCCTGCAGACTGCTGAGTAGGACCTAAATTTACAGATTGCTGATTGCCAAGTGCAACTGTCACTTCCCTATTTAAGGCACTGCCTCCTTCTACAAAGTGCTGATGATAGTTTCAGTTTTTACTCCAGCAATCTTGGTCTTAGTGCTCTTCCGTCAGGGGGTCCTCTCCTGGTAGTCTCTCAACGGTAGTCTGTATGACGGTAGCGTGAACCCTGTGGGGTCGAAGTCTCTGGTCCTGTTTCCCGGTTTTCCCGTTGCTACTGAGTCCAGAACTTCTAAGGTCAATGAGGTCCTTGATGGTCCCCTCACTGTGCAGATTTTATCAAGTCTGCCTGAAGCGTTTGCCTGACCTAGGATTCTGTACCCTGTTGGTGCTATGGTTCCAGGAGCACTCCACCGGCAACTAACCGCCTGGGCCCTCAGGTCACCGTCACACTCCTGTCAGTGCTTCGCTCAATCTCCGTTCATCCGTCACTGACGACTCACTACTTTCTCTGACTGTCCATTGTCTGCCTCTCCCACCTGGTTCTCTAGTGGACTGGATTGGCTCCACCTCTAAGCGGCCATCCATTAGGTCCAACCCTTACGTACCAGTCTATGGTGAATTTGGGGATAAAGCAGGGATTATTTGGAATGTTTTTCTTGTTACCGACACTGGTCTTCTGGGTCCCTGGGGTAGGCCCTGCATCCTGGTTGGGGATGCAGTACCTTGTAGCTCCCTGTTGGCTTCAGAGGCGCTACATTACCATCAAACCTACCTCCGAGATAAGGGACAGCGCAGGGTCACAAGTCTAAGGGCGGCGTCACACGCTACGATATATTGGGCGATATGTCATTGGGGTCTGTGACGCACATCCGGCATCGCTAGAAATATTGTAGCGTGTGACAGCTACGAGCAACTGTTAACAAGCAAAAATACTCACCTTATCGTTGCTCGTTGACACGTCGCTCATTTTCATAATGTCGTTCCTCCTTCAGCGTGATGGTTGTTCATTGTTCCCGAGGCAGCACACATCGCTACGTGTGACACCCTGGGAACGACTAACACAGCTTACTTGCGTCCCGCCGGCAATGCGGAAGGAAGGAGGTGGGCGGGGTGTTACGTCCAGCTCATCTCCGCCCCTCCGCTTCTATTGGGCGGCCGCTGTACGCCGAACATCCCTCCCCCTTCAGGAAGAGGATATTCGACGCCCACAGCGAGGTCGTGCGGGAGGTAAGCACTTGTGATGGCGGTTACCAACTTTGTGTGCCACAGGCAATGAATTGCCCTTGACGCACAAACGACGGAGGCGGGTGCGATCGCTCATGTGATCGCACGATATATCGTCCCGTGAAACGCCGGCCTAAGGGCCAGCCTAGGGGCGCCTATCCGGTCTCCATTTACCCCGTGACACTGACATTCGGGACCTCCAGTGACCAGGAAAACTAAGCTCCTTCAGGCTCATTCCTGGACTTATATTATTACTACAAATTCATCCTAATTCCATTTGAACTCAGAATATGCTTATCACGCAAAATGCAACCAAAAAGAGAAAAAATGCATAGTATCTAATCTATATGAACAAGCCTTCAGCAAGCCTGCACCATTAAATTACACAATAATGGCATAACACATTACCATCTTCAACATCCATTTCATTTATCAACATGCAGTGCCCTGAATATCATACAAGTCATTATGTTTTATTGCAGGCTGATTTCACTGTCCTTTATATTGCCCTCAATTATCAATATCTCACTTACTCCAAATAATGTTAATAAACTCTATGTGAAAACGGACTTGTGTGAAGTAATATGACTCATGAGATAGAAGTGGATAGAGCGGGCCATGGAGAGATAGCAAATTACTCCTTGAAGTTGTGTGGGAAATAATATTACAAATAGCCTTTTCAGATTGGAGAATAATTGCATCAACATTTTTTGTGATTTTTTTTTGTCTGGTGACATATGATCAAGTCAAATGAGCAACATAACTTTCTAATCTTCCATTTTTGTCTCCAAGGTTCAGACCGCACTTTGCGTTTCCACCTGCATTTCAGGTGCTTTTTAGGTCCGTTTTGAGAAGCACCTTTTTCATGCAAAAAGGCACGCGTTTTGATTTTCCAGCAAAGTCAATGGAAAATGGTGATTTTCAGACCGCAATTTGCGTTTCTAAACGCTGCGTTTAATTTGCCTATTTTGTGGCAAAAACCATGCGTTCAAAAAAGCAGGAGGTCAGTTGTTTTTGCCATTTTGGATGCGTTCTACACCCATTGAAATCAATGAGTTGTAGAAAATCGCAGCCAAAATGTGAAGCAGTGCGCTTGCATTGCATTATTATTGCGATCCACATGGTTTTTTTTTAACATAACAAAGGCAGTTCTTTCGTCTTTCTCTCTCTGTCGGTCGGTCTGTCGGTTGGTCTCTATCTCTATGTCTCTATCTATCTCTCTGTCCATGTCTGTCTCTCCCTCCCACCCCCTCTCTCATACTTACCGATCCACGATCACTGGCGCGGCACTGCACGGCGTTCTCACTGTGGCGGCTTCTTCTCTTTTGAAAATGCCGGCCGCTCATTAATCCATCACCTATTCCCTGCTTTCCCCAACCACCGGCGCCTATGATTGGTTGCAGTCAGACACGCCCCCACGCTGAGTGACAGCTGTCTCACTGCAACTAATCACAGCCGCCGGTGGGCGTGTCTATATCAAGCAGTAAAAAAATAAATAAATAAGTGAAAAAAAACGACCTGCAGCCGCCCGGTATTGCCGCATGCATTAGATACGACAGTCCCGGGACTTTACCGGCTCATCCCGAATTGCCCTGATGCGGTGGCAAACGGGGTAATAAGGAGTTAATGGCAGCAGCCCATAGCTGCCACTAAGTCCTAGGTTAATCATGGCAGGCGTCTCCCTGAGATACCTTCCATGATGAACCTGTAAGCTAAAGTAAATAAACACACACATCCAAAAAAATCATTTATTTGTAATGAAAGACAAAAAAACACCCTCTTTCACCACTTTATTAACCCCTCAAAAACACCTCCAGGTCCGACGTAATCCATGCAAGGTCCCCCGACGCTTCCAGCTCTGCTACATCGGAAGCTGACAGGAGCGGCAGTAGAACACCGCCGCTCCTGTCAGCTCCATGCAGCAACTGAAGTGAGCCGCGCGGTCAGCTGTGCTGTCACTGAGGTTACTCACGGCCACCGCTCTCCGGTGGAGGACTGCAGCTGTGGCCGCGAGTAACCTGAGGGAAAGCACAGCTGATCGCGTGGCTCACTGCAGTCACTCAGGGGATTTGCGATCACAGGTGAGTCCTTCACATGTGACCGCAAATCAAGCCGCGGCACACGCACAGAGCCGCGCGATCACAATGAAGTCGGGTGAAGTTCATCCGAGTTCATTCTGATCACGCGGCACTGTCCGCAGCCAGCCATGACAGTGACAGTGCGGTCCCAGTCGGCTCTGCTGCAAGTCTATGGGGATGCTGCAGAGCCAAGTGGGTTCGTTCTGTGAAAAATGTGCGTTCTGGATGCTTTTCCCACTCTGTCTATGGTAGAAAAAGCATCCAGAACACATTAATTCTCTCCAGGAATGTCCGCACTTTGCGTTCTGCAGAATGCATCTCAGAATGCAGCTTTTTCGGCTGCGCTCTGAGACGCACACGCAGTGACTTACACGCTGCAGAATAGAATGCAAAGTGTGGTCTCAGCCCAAGACATCCCTCATGCTGCACCAGTTTTCTGGAATGCACTACCCCAGACAATCCAATTAATTCCTAGTCCCCACATGTAAAACCAGGTGTGGGTGAAAAATGCAGAAGTGGTGCCCATGTTTCTATTATACTTGTCCTCTAATTGTTCCGCACCTCATTTTGGCTTACAAATAGTGATGTAAAATACTGACCAAATACTGAGAATCTGAATGTGGCCTTTGCCTTCAACTCATTAAAGTATATGTATCATTTGGATGAGTGTATGTATGTATGTATGTGTGTATGTATGTCCATTAAAGGAATTTTCACCGTCGCATTTACAATCACGACATTTTGCACAGACGCCCCATGTGACTCAGGGAACGTCGTAGACTATGTTTTGACAGGAAAATTTAACCCAGCCCAGTTACTCTCCAAAAAGCTGCCGCCATTAAACTGAATGCAGGTGGGCGTTACAGGCTATTAATAGCAACTGTCAGTGGTTGCTATAGGAACAAAATAAACTGTTAGTATAAGAAGCTTATGTGTGAGGTAATAAGGTGTCAGTGGGGAGATGGATAGAGAGAGACAGAAAGACAGACAGACAGAGACAGACATGGAAAGAGACAGAGATAGACGTGGAAAGAGACAGATGGGCAAAGAGACAGATGGTCAAAGAGGCAGACGGGGAAAGAGACAGATGGGCAAAGAGACAGGCGGGCAAAGAGACAGATGGGCATAGAGACAGCCCTGGAAAGAGACAGCCCTGGAAAGAGACAGCCCTGGAAAGAGACAGACTGGGAAAGAGACAGACCGGGAAAGAGACAGACCGGGAAAGAGACAGACTGGGAAAGAGACAGCTGGGCAAAGAGACAGATGGGCAAAGAGACAGCCCTGGAAAGAGACAGATGGGCAAAGAGACAGACGGGCAAAGAGATAGAGGGGCAAAAAGACAGGCCTGAAAAGAGACAGACCTGGAAAGAGACAGACGGGGAAAGAGAGAGACAAAGACAGAAGGCGAAAGAGAGGGACAGACAGACACACACATAGAGACAGACACAGAGATAGAGAGAGAAAGACAGACACAGAGATGGAGACAGATAGACTGATACAAATACAGACAGAGAGATGGAAACAGACAGACAGAGACATAGACACAGACAGACAAAGAAAGACACAGACAGAGAGACAGACAGACAGCGACTGGGAGAGAGACAGAGAGACAGTTACTATCCCAGGCAACACCCGGGTACTACAGTTAGTAATATATAAATGCACCATCCTTTATAATGCATGATACTTTTGCTATTCTTCCATCTTTTGATCCTCCCAAATGTTCTGATGCCTCCTCAGTTTCCTTCATTTTTCCAAAGAGTAGGCAATGCTTATGGGACTGGCTGAAGTGCTGGCCGCATGTACACTTGTCTTTCTTTACCTTATTTTTCTCAGGGAATTGCATTATATTAATACACATATACTGCATGCGGAAACCATTGCTAGTCTAGTTTTTTATATACAAATGCACACCAGGATGCAGCAGGTTTCACGGGTGTGTCACGGGTGACAGACAGTGCTGTCGTGTCCGGCAATAGAAGGTCACAGCGTTTGGCTGTGCAAAATGCTCCCTGATTTTCTATTATTCCTGCTGTCAGTATTCAGTATCTCCTCTGCAGGGTTTCATCCATTTCCATTTAGTACCCTGCAGAGCTTCTCTTCCCTTCAGCTGCTAATCATCTGTATTTCCCCTTGGGTTTAAATACTCTAATTTTCCCTGAAATTGTGTGCTGTTGATATTCATTATCTTCACAAGCTCTGGATGAAAGTAGGCGGCTTGCTCTCACCAGTAGGATTGTTGATGAACTTCTTGCTGAGTCGTCTAGAGATAAGTTGTTTGTTGTTATCTCCTTGTTTGTTATTCCTGTGTGTCCTTTAGCACTAGAAGTCCCAGAGAGGGGTCATTTAACATTTCTACCATTGGAACCCTATGGAGCTCGAAATACCTGGGACTTCTAGTGTTAGTGCCTAGTGGGGTTGACGAAGAGCTCATCCAATCTGCTCCCTACCTAGGATCCAGATCAGGGTCAGCCTAGGATCAGGTATCCGGCTCAGCGAATAGGTGCGGAACCTATCTAGTATGGTGAGGGAACCCAAGGCCCAGCGGTAGGCCTGGTCAGTGGTCACAATCTCTCCCTTCCCTTAGAAACAGGGTTTTCCTTCCCTTGCCTTTCACCATTTGCTTAGTACTTTCCCTGTACCTAGCGTGACAGCAGCGGTAGACTTAGTAAGTGGTCACCATCTTCTCCTTCCCTAGACACAGGGTTTCCCTTCCTTTCGGTGTTTGCTTGGTACTTCCCCATATCTAGCATGGCAGCAGGTCCTCATGATAAAGGTAACGGCACCACATGTGAAAAATACTAATGAAACAAGCACTTACTAACCCAATAAACATTAGGGCGGTCGCTGCCTAGTATTCCAAATGCAAGCAGGCTTGCATAGGGTGCCAGTCACACTACTAAGTGAGATGCACCTTTGTCTGGATAACAGCCCATTACCAGTGCCCCTACTATTAATTCAGGTGGGCTACCCACTACTATATGTACATCCACAGGACAGACACCCCACATTACCCAGAAACCACTGAAGGGCCCGGTCTGCAACCTCCATAAGAATGAAAAAAATGTGCAAAAATGATGTATATAACGTATAAGGTATTGATTATGCTGCCCTCCGCCTTTATCATAGTGGTCTCCTGTATCCTGGTGTGCATTTGTGTCCTGACATAATATTGATAAGTATGGCTTTCCATTATTCTGTGATGTTTTTTCAATTTTTGTCCCTTTCAGTGAATTGTTTTGAGTTTAGTAAAGGGAGTCGCAAGATATTGAGGACCCTTAACGTGAGTTGCGAGCTTGTGTATTTTTGGTTAAAATATTGACCAATACCTTATCTAATATATAAAGCTGAATGTGTGTATGTGTGTATGTGTGTATGTATGTGTGTGTGTGTGTGTATGTATGTATGTATGTATGTGTGTGTGTGTGTGTGTGTGTGTGTGTGTGTGTGTGTGTGTCCGGGATTGGCATCTGCACCATCGCAGCTACAGCCACAAAAGTTTGCACACTCACACATCTAGACCCCGATAGCGTCATAGGCTATGTTGTGAGGTGAAATTTGAACCCCGCGCGTTCCAATTTACCAATCAATTTTTTCCCCTCTCTACATAATGGGGAAAAAGTGAAACGAAAAGTGTATCCGCACCGTCGCATTTACAATCACGAAAGTTTGCACAGACACCTCATGTGACCCAGGGAACGTCGTAGACTATGTTTTGACAGGAAAATGTAACCCCGCACTTTACAGTTACTCTCCAAAAGACATGCCTCCATTAAAGTAAATGGAGCCTGGAACTACAGGTTATTAGTAGGAGCTGTGATTGGTTGCTATAGGAACAAAAGACATTCTTAGTATAAGAAGCTTATGTGTGAGGTAATAAGATGTCGGTGGGGAGACGGATAGAGAGAGACAGACAGAGAAAGACAGAGAGAGAGACAGAGACAGACAGACAGAGAGACAGACAGAGAAAGAGACAGAGAGATAGAGACAGACAGGGAAAGTGACAGACAGAGACAAACGGTGAAACAGACAGACAGAGACAGATGGTGAAAGAGACAGACAGAGACAGACGGGGAAAGAGACAGACAGAGACAGACGAAGAAAGAGACAGATGAAAAATATGTGGAGAGTGGATGTTTAAAAACCGCGCCAAGGACCACTCATGAAGGAGATGAATTTAACGTGACTTTATTCCATGTTCAGGTCTACGCGTTTCAGGAGCGTCCGCTCCCTTCCTCAGGACAATACAGGCACAAGCACATCAGGTTTTTGATGTGCTTGTGCCTGTATTGTCCTGAGGAAGGGAGCGGACGCTCCTGAAACGCGTAGACCTGAACATGGAATAAAGTCACGTTAAATTCATCTCCTTCATGAGTGGTCCTTGGCGCGGTTTTTAAACATCCACTCTCCACATATTTTTCACCGATTACAGGGATGACTGCTGCCTTTGACCTATTTCAGATGCCTGCAGAGTGGTTGTGACTTTCACAACCACACTTGGTGAGTAACCTCTTGTTATCACACCCCAATTGTTTGTCGGGTAAGACCCTATTGCGCTCCTTTTCCACAGTGTTTGCACGAAGAAAGAGACAGAGACAGACCTGGAAAGAGACAGACCTGGAAAGAGACAGATGGGGAAAGAGACAGACAGAGACAGATGGGGAAAGAGACAGAGACAGACCTGGAAAGAGACAGACCTGGAAAGAGACAGATGGGGAAAGAGACAGATGGGGAAAGAGACAGATGGAGAAAGAGACAGATGAAGAAAGAGACAGACAGACATGCAGACAGGGACAGGGACAGGCAGACAGGGAAGGAGGAGACAGCCAGAGAGACAAACAAAAATAGATGGGGAAAGACACAGACCTTTATAGATACAGACGGAGAAAGAGGCAGAGACAATGAAAGAGACAGAGACAGTCAGACAGGGAAATAGACAGACAGGAAAAGACACAAACAAAGAGGCGGGGAGACAGACGGGGAAAGAGACAGACCTGGGAAAGAGACAGACCTAGAAAGAGACAGATGGGGAAAGAAACAGAGAGACAGAGACAGACAAAAAAAGAGACAGACAGAGACAGGCAGACGGGGAAAGAGACGGACGGGGAAAGAGACTGACGGGAAAGAAACAGACGGGGAAAGAGACAGATGGGGAAAGAGACAGACCTGGAAAGAGACAGACCTGGAAAGAGACCGACGGGGCACATTACTTGGCCAATTTAGTTAAATCTGTGTGGAATATCTGTGGTGTTGAAATATATGTTGTGAAATGCTTCTATTAGTTTAGTTTTTGCCTTTTAATAATTACATTTCTATCTATTTGTTTTGTGGTGTTTGTGTGCAGAATACATTTTTGTTAATACATTCTATTTTGTTAACAACAGTTATTAACCCAGGCGAAGCCGGGTAGTACAGCTAGTTAATTATATAGATGGGAGTTTTAGGCTTTTTTATTTGATCATATAGGTGGTATATCTGACAGTGCTTCGTAATATATTGACTTTTAATTTGTATACTTTATACCAAGCACATTATTTATATTCCTAAATCCTATTGCAAATTTTGCACTTGTTATATTTTCTAGCACTCCATTTGGATTTCATTCTTAAATGCTGGTCTAAGTGGCCTGTCTGCTTGCTGCGGATCCCAACGCGCGTTTCGTCTGCTCATGACTTCCTCAGGGGAGCTCCTTTGCACTTTGTTATATTTTCAAGCACTACATTTGGATTTCATTCTTAAATCATTTATAATTATTTATGTAATTTATATCAATTGGTCTTTTTAACACTGTACCTTGGTCATGCTTTGCTGCTAATAGGGAATATCTCTGTCTTTTATTAAATATTGCACGATTTGTTTTTATACTGGTTCTAATAAAGTATAGTATTTTATGTATTTTGCTCTTTGGTTACTGTGATGGTATGATATTGTGGGTTGTGTATCATTTTGTGTAGGTTTGTATTTTAGGCATGGTGCTCTGTCTATTCTATGTATTTTTTGTCCTGTCTGCAGTTTAATAACCCCTTGCAGTGGCTTCTGTCCCTAGGTGAGGCGGAAGGGGCCTGGAATCCACCCAAACTTTCTGTTTACCTGGGGGATTATTTAGTCAGGATGGGAAGGACAAGAGACAAGCAGGAAGATTCATCCTCTGGGGGAGAAGCTGCGGCTACAGGCAGCACCCCAGAGAGCCCTTGAGAAACCCTGATTTCCCTGGAAAAGGACTGCTGGAGGATTTTGACTGATCCTTGGGACATTTATCCGATTACTGGATTACTTTACCCTCTGTGTGGTGGATTATTTGATTGACCTTCTGACTTGCTTGGAATACATGTTCTATAGACTGTTCAATTATCTCTCGCTCTGTTGATTGTGTGATATGGGAGAAGGACCCCGTGACAGTTACTTTTTCCCTTTCATAGTGATTCTGCCTACACCTTGCTTGCAAGGAGATTATCAGATTCCCATCACTAGTTAGCAGCTTGCTCACAATGTATACAGAGGAGGCTGCCAATCAGAAGTGTGGATGGGGTTATACAAGGCTAAGCATTCATAGCACTGCTAGTTCTACAGCACAAAAAACTGGGATTCTATAAAAAAATGCACCAAGCAGCCTCGTAAGTCATATATCACTGGAATCAGGCTCTCAGCCCCCTACATCATGCTGCTATCAAATTACATAGCAAAAACCTGCTGACAGATTCCTTTTTCACATCCTCCTCCTTTTGTCTTTATGCTTTTAAAGTACATAAAATATCCAACTTCTCTTAACAAATGCCAACTAAACAAATACCGGATAAATGACAACTTCAAAAACAATAGTATCCTTTGTATTTATAGTCTTTTGATGTGCCACATAAATATTGAAGGTTATCAACCATGTAAAATGATAGTATTAATACATTTCTATTCCCCCAAAAATGAAAAAATTACTATAATTTCAAACAACATCTTTGCGGTTTGATGATAACCGATGAATTGTAATATTTAATAACTATTTTAGAAGAAATTTGTGCTTGATTGACTAGTGTTTAATCAGTTTGACAGTGAAAATGACAAAACAGGCGCTTGTTATTTCTTTTCACAAAAATCCATAGAATTAAACTACAATTTTTTATTGTTCTCCGGCATAGACCATGAACTGTCCTACTGTTATTATTAAAGAGAGCTGCAAGGGCACAAAAAGCTAAGACCACACTGCATAAAGATGCGAGGCACCATCAGACACTTTGATAAATAGGCGTATTTTAATACTGCTAAGTCTAAGGGACCACTTTTTAGAGCAATTTAAGCCATTTTTTAATCTAAGATCCCTGTCCCTGGTCTTCTACTCACCACACACCACCACACCACACACTTATACTTCACCTTTTTTCAGTGTCACTTCGGACCTGAATTGAAGTTTTGTTATTACGACTTCTGACTGGCTGGAAGTCAGAAGTTACGTCATGAGCGCTCAGTGCCACTCTATGAGAGCCATAACAAGGCCATAACGAGGCCAGGACGAGGCCAGAACAAAACTCTCATAGACTTGCATTCAAAAGTGTTCCAAGAAACTCGGAAGCGATCTGGCAGGTCAAAAACTGATGGAGACCAACAAGAGCATTGGTGATAGAGGTTAAAGATGTCAGAAGGTGAGTGTCATGATCCAGGACCAGTATTCTCCTCTCCAGAGTTTCCCAGACACGGCCTGGTCAGGTCAGGAGTTAACTGCCATCAGCCTCGTTCTGGTTTCAAGAGACACTATATATGATCTCTGAACCTGGATTCCTGCTGGTTATAGTTTTGCTCTGCAGCCTGTGGCTGGCTCTGGTGAGAATTCCTGTTTGACCGCCCTCCTTGTTACTGTGCCCTGACCTGTTCCCTCCCCTGCTCGTTTGTCTGTCGCAGCCCCTAACTTCCCGCTCCTGTCTGTTGTTTGTGTTTCCCTCTGCATACCTGATCTCCCGGCTTCCGACTCGGTTCCATTTTCTGACTTGATTTTGATCCTCCCTTTGCAGTGACTTGACTCCTGGCTAGACTCTGACTGTCTGACTACCCTTTTGCCCCCTGGTGGTTTGCCTGTTAACTGCCTGCTGAAGATACTCTGCTGTACTTCAGCTGCCTTTCTGTTACTGTGTTACTTTGTCTCTCCTTCACTACTCTGCTGCCACCTAGTGGGGAATACACTGTACTACATCCTACCAACCCTTTGTACAGTGTGACAGTGAGTATAAGGGCTCACTCACATGAATGTATAACACGGCTATCCGGTGTTTTGTCAGATTGCCCTTGGCCCAATGTTATACTTGGGAGCAGTGCCGAGTGGCGACAAGCATTTTTTTTTTTCTGATGCCGATTCGGCATTAGACAAAAATCACCGTGTCCTGCGATTTGTAGCGTATATTGGACGGCATGCACCAATACAAGTCTATGGGTGCATGCAAAACATTGGACTGGGAGAATAGAAGGTGCATATAACATAACTAAAAAAAATCCTTCCTAAAAACATTACTTTATTGATTGCATTTAAAAACATAAATAGACAAAACAGATTATTTACTAAGATCCAATATCCAAAAATTTGATGGTGAGGCAGACTCACTAGAGCACAGGAAATGGAGGAGCATTAATAACACTCTAAGATAAATCCTCCCCCCTGTATACTACCTAACAGCGGAGGTCGGCACCCTAAAAAGTCGATATGGTGCCCCCACTTATTGTTGACTATCCCTAACCTCCTCTGACTCACCCTACCTTAATTTAAAAAAGTGTTCATGAGAAAAGGCACTAGTACTTTTTTCAATTAAGGTAGGGTGAGCCTTTACTTAATGGTAGAGTATACAGGCACAGGAGGCTGGCCCAGTAGGTAACAGAGGTCCGGTCAGCCTGGAAACAATTGAGGAGATCCACCTAGCCAGGTTGGTTGGAGGCCTTACTTCTAGCGCTGTAGTGTGTGGGTCCCAGTGGTTTGGAGCTACACTGTGGTCCCTTCTTCTCGTGTTGGTAATGATTCTCAACTGTATGGCAGCCAGCGTGAGTCCTTTACTGGTGCCGCTCTTTGGTCAAGGCTCCTGGCTCTACTATGCTGCTGTGGGTCAGGAGACTTGCAATCTTCTACCCTCCGGATTCTGCTGGTGGGACTAGCGCCCGGTGCCCTGTTCTCTGTACTTAATCCTGAGAGAGCTTAGTTACAGCTTCCTTCTCAGAGACCGTCTCCACTGTTCTGCTTAGTTTAGTTTCACTTTCCTGTGTCAGTGAGTTCCTAACTCCTCCTCCAGGCCAGAATGTATAGAAAAGGTCCCCTCAAACCGGGTTCTCGAGCTCCCCCTTCTGGTCTGGAGTAGGAAGTGTTGAGTGCTGGTCACCTAGCATGGGAAACCCCCCTTCTTGTTTCCAGGCATAGCATCACCCCCTGTGGGGAGGGCAGTGTTACTGTGGCAACAGAACCACTGGGGTGCCACATTTGCCTGTTGTTTGGTGTCTTACAGGTCCAAACATGGTCGGGGATGGCCATGTTCAAGAGGGGAAGAGTGTAAGATGGTGGTCGAGTTGCTAACCCTGAAGAGCCTAAATGTGTTGTTGAAAATATATATATATATATATATATATATATATATCCACATACAGTATATGTGAGACAGCTGTGAGCTGCTATTAACCCCTTATTACCCTGATTACCACCACAAAAGGGCAATCGGGAAGAGCCAGGTAAAGTGCTGGGATTGTTGCATCTAATGGATACAGCAGTCTTGGGTGGCAGCAGGCTGCTGTTTTTAGACTGGAGCCCCAATTAGCATGGGTGTCCCCAGCCTGAGAATACCAGCCTCCAGCTGTCAGGCTTTTTCATGGCTGGGTATCGAAATTGTGGGGACCGCACCTCATTTCTTAAAATTATTTATTTAAATAATTAAAAAAACCTGAATGCAGTTCCTCTTATTTTGATACACAGCTAAGATAAGTGCATGGCTGGGGGCTGCAGCCTGTAGCCGTATGCTTTATCTGTGCTGGGTAATATGAGAGGACCCTACGCCAAATTTGTTTTTATTGATTTATTTTTATACCATGATAGACCCACATAGCATCTGTGATAGGAAGCAGTCAACTGCCACGCTGACACTTAGGATGGGGGTGTCTCTGACTGCAACCAATCACAGACTCCGGGGAGGGGGGGAAACAGTGCATATCCATTGAAGGTAATGAGCAGCCCCTGAAGTGAATGAGCGGCTGCGGGAGCAGTTGAGGCCATGCCAGAGCCTCAATAAATACAGCCCACTTCCTCCTATCCCCCCTATACCTTCTACCATCATTGTTAATCGCCAGATTCTAGTCCCCATAGTTTTATTTGGGGACAGACATCTGGTCAGATACCGGGATGAATTCCACGCTGGAACCGGATTTTTTTAAAATCCAGTTAGGTTCACTGGTCCTGGTTATCTGCAAGTCCGCATATCACTATTAATAAGAAAAAACATATTTTCCAATTGTGAACTTTTATTCACATGCGTCACAATTTTACTTTTGTTTGCGTCATTTTAAATCATCTCTGCCAAATCCTAATGCTCCATTTGATATCTCTATAATATAGCCCTATATGATCTCTACTTCTGGTGCAAAGCTTATAACAAGTAAAACAATGCTACAAGAAATATTCATGGAGATATGTAATTCTTCACTTGCAGTTGAGCTTTTCTAATAATATCATCCAATACTTCCCTGAGAGCCCCGTGATGTCAACAGATTTATTCAACCCAGACATGCTAATTGCTTTGCTCGAAAGTACAAAGTGATGAATGGGAGGACTAGGGACGTTGCAGAATTGATCAGTTCATGGGTTGGTTTCGGTGATGTCTTTTACATCTATAAAAGTCTGAAGTTGACTTTACACTTCCTGATTATCGTTTTCGCAGAAATGCTCATCATTCCCTAATAACTGAGCAGTGAAAACAGACTGTTGATCGCCCAACAAACTAGCAAGCAAAGCTTATTTGTCTGTTGTAAAGCAAGCAAAACTCAATGTTTTTGGCAGCACATCATCTTGCGTAAACAGGGCATGTGCTGCCGAGAACAATGACAGTCTTTGTGCACAGCACAATCAATTACTGATCGCTCTGTGAAAAAAGGAAATGGAGTGTGGTTGTCTAAAAAGTCTATTGAACAACTGGCAATAAGCAAACAAGTAGTAGGAGGTCAGCATGATAAACTAATTTCAGTGATGTGTCACTCATTAGAGTGGGTGCTTTTGGTTCAATAGAATCAGTGTTTTATCAGCAGGAGATTATCTCT
Organism: Anomaloglossus baeobatrachus; assembly: GCF_048569485.1. NCBI lineage: Eukaryota > Metazoa > Chordata > Amphibia > Anura > Aromobatidae > Anomaloglossus > Anomaloglossus baeobatrachus. Next base: position 213,394,091 of record NC_134360.1, on the reverse strand, counting down.
GCAGGAGTAGGTCTCCCATGTCTCGTGGTCCAACCACTCCCACAGCATCAATTAGCAGCTCACTGTGACTATACAGTGTACATAAAGAACTGTGGTGTGTCAGAGATCATAAAGGGTTTGTTAGGCAGGTTATTTAGTAATAAATATACAAATGCTGGTTAGTTGGAGGGTTGGGGGACCTGTCAGGTTCTTTTTAAGGCTGGAGTTCCACTTACTTGTGACTCGTCCGAGTCTCGCATCGGCATCACCTGGCACAACCTGATGCTCTCCGGACATGAGCACCTCAGCTGCATGGAAATACATGCAGCTGACCCGCTCCTGTCAGTTGAGTTTGTGGCCGTGCTGGGTGATACCGATGCGAGACTCGCACAAGTCATACGTAAGTGGAACTGTACCCTAAGGGCAGCTTTGCACACTACGACATCGCAGGTGCGATGTCGATGGGGTCAAATCGAAAGTAACGCACATGGGCGTCACTTGCGATGTCGTAGTGTGTAAATCATAGATGATACGATAAACGAGCGCAAAAGCGTCGTTATCGTATTATCAGTGCAGGCTCCAACATTTCCATAATGCCGGTGCCGCGACAGGTACGATGTAGTTCCTCGTTCCTGCGGCAGCACACATCGCTGTGTGTGAAGCAGCAGGAACGAGGAACATCTCCTTACCTGCCGCCAGCGGCTATACGGAAGGAAGGAGGTGGGCGGGATGTTAACATCCTGCTCATCTCCGCCCCTCCGCCGCTATTGGCCGCCAGCCGTGTGACATCGCTATGACGCCGCACGACCCGCCCCCTTAGGAAGGAGGCCGGTCGCCGGCCAGAGCAACGGTCGCAGGGCAGGTGAGTGCATGTGAAGCTGGCGTAGCGATAATTATCGCTATGCCAGCTATCACAAGATATCGTACCCGCGACAGGGGCGGGGACTATCGCGTGCGACATCGCAGCATCGGCTTGCGATGTCGCAACGTGCAAAGCCCGCCTAAGGGAAAAAGGAGACAAGGTGCTGCTTTCTGTGTTTAAAAGAGAGAGATTAAAATCTAAAACAGGGAATTTGTTCACGTGAGTGAGTTGTGCACATTTGGGTACAGCTCCTAAAAATCCTTAAGTAAATCCAATAGGTTCTGCCAGTGTCGGATTGGGGTGTTAAGGGCCCACCCGTAAAATTAACTCTGGTGCCCACTGTTCACCTATAAGCAAATCTGACATTTCCCTCATTCACAAAGATGTGTATTAATAATAAACTGGGCAGTTTAGTTGAATGATGAGATGATGTTTTTGTACAAAGGGAATCAAGTGTGCCAATTCCTGTTCATGTAGGAGGGAGGGGCCACTCCTGCATACGGGCCCACCTGGGGATTCCCCTGTCTCCCGGTGGGCCAGTCCAAGCCTAGTTGAAACCAACCTGGTGTTCTGATGGTATTTCCTTCAGGGGAGCTCTGGCAGTGCATGATGAGAGTGAAGTTACCAGGTGAAGGGTGATCCCAGGATAGCAGGTGTGATCCAGTGGAAAAACTACTGAAAAAAGTACTAGAAGAATAAAATAAAATAAAATATTTAAAAAAAAAAAAGAAAACAATGTGTTTCCGCTGCTTCCTGAAAAAAGATGGATGCAGCCAAAAAGCATTGGCTCCACTATTACCTGAGGATTTAAAACTTAAACCTGAAAATCTCTTTAAACAGTACATAACTGCTTGGCAAGAAATGTCCCTGATAGTATGGCACTATATAAATTTGTAAAATATAATAAAATATTTTGCTCCTTTTCCCTGAACGTGATATTCTCTTTTCACTGGAGATGAGTGAATAAATTTGAGTGGAATTAAATTCTACTCAATTTTGACTAAATACAGATTTTTTGGAATTCACTTCTACATGGATTCAGCAAATTTCCGGACTCATAAAAGGCCATTAAAAGGTTACCCAAAAAATATTTATACTTTCTTCACCCGTTCAATCCTCACAGCATCTTCATATTGCCTAGGATTATACTGATATTCCAACAAGTAGAAAGAATTTTCCCTTCATAGGGAAAAAGAAGGTCCTTTATTTCACTGGGACAGTACGAAGCAGAGGGAGGATGCAGGAAACGAGGAAGGCGGCTGCCGTTTCACGCTTAGAGTAGCGTTTCAAGGGGTCCACCAGTGGACCCGTTGAGCGGTGTCAATCTTGAGATGCGTTGAGGACCAGACAGGTGACAGTGAAGAACAGAGAGGTCAGAGAGTTTAGTGATACCTTTGTGGCACCCTGTGCCTAGTTGCCACAAATAATAGCTACATGTGTATGTCACTCTGTATAACATGTATTGTCAGCTTTAATGAAATATGGTTTTCTCTGCGGTACACCACAAGCACATAATTGCCCACACTACCTTACTGGGTCTGTTCACTTGAGGTAAAACCAACGCTTGAGTGTGAGCCCTAGAAGGAGAAAGGGGAGGAGCTGAGTTCTGATGTAATTGCAGTTGGAGTCTGTAGCAGCCCAGGTGGAGAGAAGAGTGGAATATGGAGACAGTCCTGTACTGAGATAACTAGTAAAACCTATGGAGTGGCCAGCTACACATTGGCAGGGTATCAGTCCCTAGGCCACCAGGACTTCCAAGGTCAGTGGCAAACTGAGAGACTGCTATTAACCTTTCTATCAGGAGCAGGGAATTTCCTGGGAGCACAGTGGCACAGTTAAGTCTGAAAACGTCTGGAAGAAATAGTGAGTTTTCCTTCAAGATTCAAGTCAAATTCTCACCAGAAGGGACTATCAATCCAGATTGATTTTATCTTGGAAATCCCAGTATACCAAGATGCCTATTCCCAGGTAGGGAAATAGTAGCAGCAGGAAGAGTACATTACCACCATCCAGCAGAGAAGCCAACTCTCATCAGGGCAGGAAGAACCACCATCATTGTTAATGCCATGAGAAAAGTTCTGCAGAGCTCCAGTAAAAGGTAAAAGCTCCCTGTCCTGTCTCTGGCTGAATTATTCTCTGCTGCACCATCCCTACCTCAACATCCACAGGAACCAGCCCTAGTTAAGGGGGTGAGAGGACAACCCTCCAGCACTGTGTATCACCACCTAACTCCTGGGGATCTCCAGCAGTGCCCGGCCATACCAAAGCCGAACATCCCAACTGGTGTCACAAACTCTTTATTTATTTATTTATTTTCCTCCTTTTTTTTAAACATGATTTTCAACCCCCCCCCAATACAAAAGCTTGTTGCTTGCACCCAGTACGGCCACATCGCCACTCGGCCTCACCACCGTGACATCCAGAGGTCTACCGGGGGCGGCACAACTTGAGTATAAGGTTGTTTTTTTTATTTTGTACATATTTAATTTTTTTATGCTTTTGGGTCTGGTGAGATCTGCGAGCACATTAAGGAACATTCAATTCATGGAGAATAATTTTTCCGCAAATTGAATTTACGAGGGAAAAAAACACGCAAACAGGCGAATTTTAATTTTGCATGTTGCGCTCATCTCTACTGTTCACTCTTATTCTAGTGATAAACTTTGAAAAATTATAAAAAGTTCTATGGTAAATTATGACCCATCCACACATTACGATTACGATATCACAAATATTCGGTAATATTCAGCTTTGCGAATATTGGACGAATAGTTTGCCGCTATGCGAATATTCGATGCGCAATGTAAGTCTATGTGAAGCCCAAGTAGTTGCTATTCGGCAACTATTCGGGTTTCCCATAGACTTACATTGCGCATCGAATATTTGCAAATAGTCGAATAGTGGCTACCTATTCAGCGAATATGGCCGTTGCCGAATATTTGCGGTATTCGATCATCTCTAATTACGATGCCTTTTGGGCTTCCATTCTTTCTTTTATTTATGCCGGTCTTGCTGGTCACTTGCTTTTTTTTCCCCTTGTTTCCAGACTGATTCAGTCACAACTCAACAAGCTTCTCCTTACCACATATAACTAATGTTGTATTTTTCAGAAGCCGAGCTACAAATGACCATATTCATTGCCATAAACATGTCTTCATTGTGGCTTCAATTATGTCCCGGAGAGGCTGTATTTCCCGAGACTGGAAAACATGTCTGTTCTGCCCTATACAAATGGGCTCACCATCTCGCCCCGGGATGTTTGATCTGCAAGGTCATGCTCTTATTAGCAAAACCTTGTAAGACAAAAACACACTGGAGCTCCACGGAGGAGCTTTAATACGACTCGATATATCCTTAGATCATTTCTTAAGAAAGGATCCCATTATACAAGAGATTTTATTAGGCGTTCAGATGTTATATATATGAAATTATATATTTTTTTAGAACATTGAGGCCTTGAGGACCTGTTGTTATAAGTGGGCAGAGAGAACATTTCCACCATTGGGGAACATTCCTGTATAACTTGCATCCCAGTTTTTATATTTTCCGTAGCTAAGACTATCATTGAGGTTTGGAGATTTTCGGCTCGTGAGGGAGTCATCAAATAATAAGAATTATTTCTTTAGGGAACATTGTAGCTAGGTGAATTTTTTTCCTTGTAAGAAGGATTTGCAGAGATATTTTGTAGAAGATGGAGCAGTGTGGCTACCAGAAGACACTCTTGGAAAGTAAGCTTTTTAATAACTGTAATTACTCCTTAGGTGAAAGCACATTAGAGCTTTGAGGCTTAGTTCTCATACAGACAGATTTCCTCTAATTGTAATCTTTTTTTTGTTTCTGCTGGATAATACCATAATTCTTTCAAGGTCCAACCCCATTTGGGCAACAGTTTTTCTTTTTATCTTTATAACTAATGTAATAACGTATTTTCAATGTGTTACAACCTATTTAAAGTTGAGCAGTCATTGGAGAACCTTGTTCTTTCCTTCTCTCCCACAACTTCCACTTTATCTCGGACATGGTCATGTTCTCTACATTATATTTATTTCTCAGTAGGGTATAAGGGGTACTTTGCACACTACGACATCGCAGGTGGGATGTCGGTGGGGTCAAATCGAAAGTGACACACATCCGGTGTCGCTGTCGACTTTGGAGTATGTGAATCGTTTTTACTACGATTAAAGAGAGCAAAAGCGTCGAAATCGTATGATCGGTGTAGCGTCGGTCATTTCCATAATTTCGGAAGGACCGATGTTACGATGTTGTTCCTCGTTCCTGCGGCAGCACACATCGCTGTGTGTGAAGTCGCAGGAGCGAGGAACATTGCCTTACCTGCGTCCCGGCTACAATGAGGAAGGAAGGAGGTGGGCGGGATGTTTACAGCCCGCTCATCTCCGCCCCCCTGCTTCTATTGGCCACCTGCCGTGTGACGTCGCTGTGACGCCACACGACCCGCCCCCTTAGGAAGGAGGCGGTTCGCCGGCCAGAGCGACGTCGCAGGGCAGGTACGTGCATGTGAAGCTGCCGTAGCGATAATTTTCGCTACAGTAACTATCACAAGATATCACAGCTGCGACGGGGGCGGGGACTATCGCGCTCGGCATCACTATCATTGGCTAGCGATGTCGCAGCGTGCAAAGTACCCCTAAGTCTCTAACTCTGTGCTAACAAAAGGCCATAGAGATTGGTGCTCTTTAATTTAGGATCTACATTTTTATTTCTTTTTTTTTGCCTGCTTCAGTTCTTGGACTAATCATTTATCTCCATAGACCTAAGGTGCATAACAATTAGAGGGAACCTGTCACCAGATTTGGTGACTATAAACTGTGGCCACCACCATTGGAATCTTATATACAGCATTCCAGAATGCTGTATATAAGAGCCCAGGCTGATCTGTATAACGTAAAAAACACTTTTCTAATACTCCCCTATGGGGGTCGGTCCAGTCCGATGGGTATCGCTGCTCTTTGGTCCGGCACCTCCTCTCTGCTGCAATATCCATCCTCCTGCTACCCAGCTCAGTGTACATGACGCGTCCTACGTCATACACACAGGCCAACATTGAGATCCTGCGCAGGCGCACTTTGATCTGCCCTGCTGAGGGCAGATCAAAGTATTGTAAGGCGTAAGCGTGAGGAAAGCTTAAAGACTGCCCGTGCATGCTCACTACAATACTTTGATCTGCCCTGAGTAGGACAGATCAAAGTGCAACTGCGCAGGACCTCCATGCTGGCTAGTGTGGATGACGTGAGATACGTCATGCACATGGGCCTCAGAAGAAGGAAAGCAGACATTACCACAGAGAGGAGGCGCCGGACCGGAGAGCAGTGACACCCATCGGACCGGACAACCCCTTGGTGAGTATTATAAAAGTGATCATTGATAAAACTAAAAATAAGTGGATCAAGCAAAATTCTAAATTTCCTTTTTGCATGGATTTTTCCTGGAAATTCAATGTGCAGAGAAGTTGGAGGTATGGGCAGCCTCGTGGTCTGGCTGGGCTCTCCTCCCATCAGCCCCAGGGTGGTTTAATTACTTAATACCAGACCCTACCGGCCCATGTCTTTGTAGACTTTTAGTCTAGGAGAGCATGAAATTAGGAGAGGGTCCCAACAAAGAAAGGTCACCTTGCCGTGGTTTATAGGCACACAGAATTGGACAATCCATGTGCAAAGTACCTTCATAAGTAGATTCCATATAGCATTAATTCACTTTAAATTTCATATATTCTATATTTGGATATACAGTGCTGGTCAAAAGTATTGGCACCCCTGCAATTCTGTCAGATAATACTCAGTTTCTTCTTGAAAATGATTGCAATCACAAATTCTTTGGTGTTATTATCTTCATTTATTTTGCTTGCAATGAAAAAACACAAAAGAGAATGAAACAAAAATCAAATCATTGATCATTTCACACAAAACTCCAAAAATGGGCAGACAAATGTATTGGCACCCTTAGCCTAATACTTGGTTGCACAACCTTTAGCCAAAATAACTGCAAACAACTGCTTCTGGTAACCATCAGTGAGTTTCTTACAATGCTTTGCTGGAATTTTAGACCATTCTTCTTTGGCAAACTGCTCCAGGTCCCTGAGATTTGAAGGGGGCCTTCTCCAAACTGCCATTTTGAGATCTCTCCACAGGTGTTCTATGGGATTCAGGTCTGGACTCATTGCTGGCCACTTTAGTAGTCTCCAGTGCTTTCTATCAAACCATTTTCTAGTGCTTTTTGAAGTGTGTTTTGGGTCATTGTCATGCTGGAAGACCCATAACCTCTGAGAAAGACCCCGCTTTCTCACACTGGGCCCTACATTATGCTGCAAAATTTGTTAATAGTCTTCAGACTTCATAATGCCATGCACATGGTCAAGCAGTCCAGTGCCAGAGGCAGAAAAGCAACCCCAAAACATCAGGGAACCTCTGCCATGTTTGACTGTAGGGACCGTGTTCTTTTCTTTGAATGCTTCTTTTTTTCCTGTAAACTCTATGTTGATGGCGTTTTCCAAAAAGTTCTACTTTTGTCTCATCTGAACAGAGAACATTCTTCCAAAACGTTTTAGGCTTTCTCAAGAAAGTTTTGGCAAACTCCAAAACTCAAACTTTGGCAAACTTTTTTATGTCTCGGGGTAAAAAGTGGGGTCTTCCTGGGTATCCTACCATACAGTCCCTTTTAAATCAGACGCCGACGAATAGTACAGGTTGACACTGTTGTACCCTCGGACTGCATGGCAGCTTGAACTTGTTTGGATGTTAGTCGAGGTTCTTTATCCACCATCCGCACAATCTTGCGTTGAAATCTCTCGTCAATTTTTCTTTTCCTTCCACATCTAGGGAGGTTAGCCACAGTGCCATGGGCTTTACACTTCTTGATGGCACTGCGCACCGTAGACACAGGAACTTTCAGGTCTTTGTGTCGCGGGCGGAGGAGGGGACGCCGCGCTCCCCCACTGCTCGGGTCCGGCTGCCGCTGCGGCTGCTGCGGCCTGCCGCTGCTCGGTGGCTTGAGCGATGGGCCGGATCCCAGGGACTCGAGCGGCGCTCCTCGCCCGTGAGTGAAAAGGGGAATTGGTGTTTTGGGATAGTTTATTGTCCATGACGCCACCCACGGTTGTGGGGATTGAATGTACACCACCGCTGCTCTGGCTGGGGATCCCGGGAGTGATGGTGTTGAGCAGCCAGTTGTTGTGTTGCCCCTCCGTGGGTAGGGGTTGGTGATCCCGGGGCCCAGTGATGGGGTTGGGATGGTGGACAGGCGGGTCTGGGGCCTGTGGAGGTGCAGGGGCGCAGGGGCAGCGCTGTGCCGCACGGCACGGAGGTACTCACTCAGCCAGTAAACACGACACAGTTCTCGGTAAACAAACGGCTGGTTGGACGGGTCCCTCAGACGGCTCACGGTGCTGACTTCCCTTGCAGTTGACGGTGACGGTCTCTTCCCTGCAGCTATGTGTTGTTGTTTGGTAGCGATGGGTTCCCACCGGTAACCCGCTCCCCAGCTTGGATATGAGCCGGAGGAGCTCCACTCTTGCCCGCAGGCGCTGGCCCTGGGAAACTGGTGCCTTGGCGGTGGCAGTGTCTCCCCTCAACGGTTGGACTGTTGCCTTCAACGGGACTTGGTTGTTGGGAGACAGTCGTCCCCTTCACTGACGGATTTGGCAAATTCGGTGACTCCTAGCCTTGCCGGAATCCGAAAGGCCCCTGCCCTGGTGCTGACTAATCTTCGTATACCGCTCCGGTACCGCCGGGTCACCACCCGTCCACGGTCCTTTCGGCAACCTCCAATCAGTCTCGCCTGCAGACAGTCACCGCCGTCTGCCAACCTTGCTGTCTCAGTCCGGGGCACACACCCGGACCAACTTCAGGCTTCTTTCTGTCACTTTCTCTGTTGCTCTTACTTTAGCTGCACTACTACTTCACTTCCTTCTCCTTTCACTTCCTAAACTTCACTCCTTCTCAGACTCTAGTCTGACTTCAACTCTCTTCTAGCCCTCAGCTAGACTTCAACTCTATTCTAGCCCTCAGCTAGACTTCAACTGCCTGGTTCTCCCGCCTCCAGGGCTGTGAACTCCTCGGTGGGCGGAGCCAACCGACTGGCCCACCCCCTGGTGTGGACACCAGCCCCTGGAGGAAGGCAACAAGGATTTTAGTTTTGACTTTGTGTGTACCTGCAGGGAATGTGGGGTGCGTGTGATGTTGTGACCTGTGCCCCCTGGCTTGCCCAGGGCGTCACATTCCCCCTTAGCAAAACGCAGACCGTCCGCGGGCTGCCCGTCCAACACCGGTTTTATTTTCCTTTTTGTTTTCTGTGAAAATATGAAAAACGGTAACATATTTACAACTTATGGCATCATCCCACAGCGGGAGGTTCAATTCTTAAACGTTGCAAACAGTGTATGGTTACGGTTTCTGCTCTCTCCCACCCAAGCAACCTGGCCCTGATGCTGCCCCTAAAGCCCAGGCAGCACCCCTTGACCCCAGTCCAGCACAAGTTACCCGAGCGGGATCTGTCCTTCCCTCCAGAGGGTAGTAACCGGTTCCTGTGGTGGCTGGGCCCCAGCCTGCTCTGCTGTGGACCCTCCCTCCAACCTGCCTCTCCGGAGGCGGTAAATGCAGAAACGGTAACGGTAACACAACTTATTTACAAGCCACTAACATCTGTGGTTGCCCTGCAAGTTCACGGGCTTGTCCATAAGGAGTCCCTTATGCAACCTTTTGAACGGTCCCCACGGGGACAACGGTGCCGGCACCGGCCGGTTTCCAAATCACGGAATCAGGTGACTGTTCGGTTATCATCTTATCATCATCTTTTTCAAACTTGCAAACAAAACTCAGTGGTGGTCCCAACGGGGACTGGACAACGGTGCTCCGCTGCCTTACTCAGATTCCTCTGCTGAGGCGGACCCATCCTCTGCCACCAGCATATCAAACATGCACTGACATGCCTGCTGTGACAGGGGTACCCGGTACCCATTTCCACTGGTACGCGGGGTATGGAAAACAACGGGGTCTCCCACATAGCGGGAACGCTCACTCGCCTCTTCAAACTCAGCAGCGGACCCGGGGCTGGGACCGGAGTCATCATCTCTTGTTCCTGCGCCAGGCGGGTTACCGCCAGCTGCCGCAGCCTCCTGGCCTCCAACATCCAGCACATGAGAGCCCTCTGCAGCAGCATGGGGCAGCAGGTCAGGCGAGTTTACACTGAGGCACCCCAGAAGTAACGGCAAGGATGATGCATAGGTCGAGACTAGGCCGGGCCCCTCAGCCGCAGCGGCCGGTCCTGGTAGGACATTAGGGATGTGGGTCACTAGTCAGTTCTGCTACATCTGTTCCCCCTCCGTACATCGGGGCAGTCGCAATCAGCATCTCCACCTCGTTGGTCCACTGCTCCATCATCCTGAAGATCTGATCCTGCTGACGCTGGTGGAATTGAATCACCCGGGCTTTCATCCAGGCCACGGTCCCGGGCTCGGGGTCTGGCACAATCACTGCCGGGACTTATAGCACCATGCTGCTAAGGGGCCGCGGTCCTAGCGGTTCCCCCGGTGCACTTCAGGGATGTCCTGGACGTCTGCAGCCGGCTCGCCCGCCGAGGCGGCTTGGCAGGGTATCGCTACCGGGTGGACAGGTAGCGGGCCTAATGGCGGGGCGGCAGCAGCTATCACGGGTAGCGGGGAGAGAGGCAGGGTGAGCGGAAGCCGGCCGGGCCCCTCAGCTCCAATGGCCGATCCCTCAAGAATACAGGGGCGTGGGTCGCTTACCCGCTCCTCCAAATCCTCTTCTACCTCGCTTCTCCACATAGCAGCCACCACGTCCGCCATGTCGGTCTCCCACTCCTCCAGGAGGAGTTGCATATGGGCCTGCAGACGATTACTCAGCGGGACGGTCCGGTCCCTCAACCACGTCGCTGTGCCGGGCGCAGGGGTCTCGCTGTTATTGATTGGAGCGGACATCTCGGCAGTCGTGCTTTCCAGGAACTAGCAACAAGATGGCCACAGGGTCCTGGCGTCCCTGCTTTTATAGCCACCTGACATGCATCCAGCCGCCATCGCGTCCCCCTTAGCTTCTTTCCGGCCCCTCCTCTATTGGGGCGGGGTTTTGGCCTTCGCGCCTCTGCTACTCGAGAAGACGCTCGAGCGGGAACTTTTCGCGCCAAAGATGGCGACTACTGAAATTTTTCGGACGGATACCTCCGGCGGTCACAAGGCGCACCTCTACCCAATGGCAGAGCGGTAAGATCCTGTTCGTGACGCCAAGTTGTCGTGGGCGGAGGAGGGGACGCCGCGCTCCCTCACTGCTCGGGTCCGGCTGCCGCTGCGGCTGCTGCGGCCTGCCGCTGCCGCTGCTCGGTGGCTCGAGCGATGGGCCGGATCCCGGGGACTCGAGCGGCGCTCCTCGCCCGTGAGTGAAAAGGGGAATTGGTGTTTTGGGATAGTTTATTGTCCGTGACGCCACCCACGGTTGTGGGGATTGAATGTACACCACCGCTGCTCTGGCTGGGGATCCCGGGAGTGATGGTGTGGAGCAGCCAGTTGTTGTGTTGCCCCTCCGTGGGTAGGGGTTGGTGATCCGGGGCCCAGTGATGGGGTTGGGATGGTGGACAGGCGGGTCTGGGGCCTGTGGAGGTGCAGGGGCGCAGGGGCAGCGCTGTGCCGCACGGCACGGAGGTACTCACTCAGCCAGTAAACACGACACAGTTCTCGGTAAACAAACGGCTGGTTGGACGGGTCCCTCGGACGGCTCACGGTGCTGACTTCCCTTGCAGTTGACGGTGACGGTCTCTTCCCTGCACCTATGTGTTGTTGTTTGGTAGCGATGGGTTCCCACCGGTAACCCGCTCCCCAGCTTGGATATGAGCCGGAGGAGCTCCACTCTTGCCCGCAGGCGCTGGCCCTGGGAAACTGGTGCCTTGGCGGTGTCTCCCCTCAATGGTTGGACTGTTGCCTTCAACGGGACTTGGTTGTTGGGAGACAGTCGTCCCCTTCACTGACGGATTTGGCAAATGTGGCGACTCCTAGCCTTGCCGGGATCCGAAAGGCCCCTGCCCTGGTGCTGACTAATCTTCGTATACCGCTTCAGTACCGCCGGGTCACCACCCGTCCACGGTCCTTTCGGCAACCTCCAATCAGTCTGGCCTGCAGACAGTCACCGCCGTCTGCCAACCTTGCTGTCTCAGTCCGGGGCACACACCCGGACCAACTTCAGGCTTCTTTCTGTCACTTTCTCTGTTGCTCTTACTTTAGCTGCACTACTACTTCACTTCCTTCTCCTTTCACTTCCTAAACTTCACTCCTTCTCAGACTCTAGTCTGACTTCAACTCTCTTCTAGCCCTCAGCTAGACTTCAACTCTATTCTAGCCCTCAGCTAGACTTCAACTGCCTGGTTCTCCCGCCTCCAGGGCTGTGAACTCCTCGGTGGGCGGAGCCAACCAACTGGCCCACCCCCTGGTGTGGACACCAGCCCCTGGAGGAAGGCAACAAGGATTTTAGTTTTGACTTTGTGTGTACCTGCAGGGAATGTGGGGTGCGTGTGATGTTGTGACCTGTGACCCCTGGCTTGCCCAGGGCGTCACATTTGGAGATGGACTTGTAGCCTTGAGATTGCTCATGCTTCCTCACAATTTGGATTCTCAAGTCCTCAGACAGTTCTTTGGTCTTCTTTCTTTTCTCCATGCTCAATGTGGTACACACAAGGACACAGGACAGAGGTTGAGTCAACTTTAATCCATGTCAACTGCTGCAAGTGTGATTTAGTTATTGCCAACACCTGTTAGGTGCCACAGGTAAGTTACAGGTGCTGTTAATTACACAAATTAAAGAAGCATCACATGATTTTTCAATTAGTGCCAATACTTTTGTCCACCCCCTTTTTTATGCTTGGTTTGGAATTATATCCAATTTGGCTTTATGACATTTTTTTTAATTTTTAATTGAAGGCAAATTAAATGAAGATAATAATTCCAAAGAATTTGTGATTGCAATCATTTTCAAGAAGAAACTGAGTATTATCTGACAGAATTGCAGGGGTGCCAATACTTTTGGCCAGCACTGTATCTTGTCAATTACTGAGTGCTTCTGTATTCATTTGTTTGAATTTGCCTTTTTGCACGGATTTTCCTTGGAAATTCAATTTGCAGAGAAGGTGTTCTTCATAAATTAAATGTAACATTTTATGCTCTGGGGTCTCACCAGAATCCAGAACAGCATAAGCTAAGATTTTAAAAGTAAAAAAAAATACTTATACTCTCCTTTCTACTCACCTCTCCCATCCTTACCATCACCCATCCCATCCTCATTGCATTTCGTCATCAATGTTGCTTGAGCTGATCCCTGGGCCTCATCACACTGAGCTCAGATTTATGGCTTTGATGATGCCCATAAGGTCATTGTCATGAAGTATAAAGTTTAATCTGCCAAATTTCTAGAGTAAGGTAATCTTCTCTGATGAGTCTAATTTTCAGCTTTGCCCAACACCTGGTCGTCTAATGGTGAGACAAAGACCTGGAGAGGTGTACAAGCCACAGAGTCTGCACCCACTGTGAAATTTGGTGGAGGATCGGTGATGATCTGGGGATGCTTCAGCAAGGCTGGAATTGGGCAGATTAAACTTTGCCAAGGATGTATGAATCAAACCACAGACAAGCTTATCCTGGAAAAACAGTTGCTTCCTTCTGCTCAGGCAATGTTCCCCAACTCTGTGGACTGGTTTTTCCAGCAGGACAATGCACCGTGCCACACAGCTAGGTCAATCAGTGTGTGGATGAAGGACCACCACATCAAAACCCTGTCATGGCCAGCCCAATCTCCAGACCTGAACCCCATTCAAAACCTCTGGAATATAATCAAGAGGAAGATGGATAGTCACAAGCCATCAAAGAAGAACTGCTTACATTTTAGCACCAGGAGTGGCATAAGGTCACCCAAAAGCAGTGTGAAAGACTGGTGGAAAGCAGCCAAGACGCATGAAAGCTGGGATTAAAAATCATGGTTATTCCACAAAATATTGATTTCTGAATCTTCCTGAGGTAAAACATTATTAGTATTGTTGTTTCTAAATGATTATGAACTTGTTTTCGTTGCATTATTTGAGGTCTGAAACCAATGCATGGTTTTGTTATTTTGACCATTTCTCATTTTCAGAAAATAAATACAAAATTTATTGCTTGGAAATTCGGAGCTGTTGTCAGTAGTTTATAGAATAAAAAAAAAATTACATTTTACTCAAAAATATAAAGAGAAAAATTAGAAAAATTGACAATTTTGCAGTGGGGTCTTAATTTTTGCCAGAGCTGTATATTCGCTCATAACTCATTGCTAACAAAAGGCCATACAGAACGGTACTCATAGTATAGGTTTTGACTTTTCTTTTTCCTGGTCAGGTTTCGAGCAAGTCAATTATCTCCATAGGCCAAAAGTGCCAAAAAAATGAGACTGTCATTTTTATCTGGCAATGACTTGTGTCTCAAAGATGGTATGTTTAGCCACGCCACCGGGTGTATAAAATGTGTGATAGTCATGTAGTAATTCTCATGGTTAGCATTGATAATTACTGTTAAGGGTGCTTTACATGCTGCGACATCGCTAGTGATAGCTAGTGATGTCGTGCGCGATAGCACCCGCCCACATCACTGTTTCGTCATGGGGGTGATCGCTGCCGTAGCGAACAATATCGCTACGGCAGCGTCACACGTACTTACCTGCTTAGCGATGTCGCTGGAGACACCGAACAATCTCTCCTTTAAGGGGGCGGTTAGTTTGGCGTCACTAAGGGGCCGCCCGATAGCAGAGAAGGGGTGGAGATGAGGGGCCAGAACATGCCACCCACCTTCTTCCTTCCGCATAGCCGGTGGACGCAGGTAAGGAGATGTTCGTCGTTCCTGCGGTGTCACACATAGCGATGTGTGATGCCGCAGGAACGGCGAACAACCAGCGGCATGCACCACCGACGATATTATGAAAAGGAGCGACGTGTCAACGATCAACGATTTTTGACGTTTTTGCGATCGTTGATCGTCGCTCCTTTTAGTCACACACAACGATATCGCTAACGGCGCCAGATGTGCGTCACTAACGACGTGAACCCGACGATATATTGTTAGCGATATCGTTGTGTGTAAAGTACCCTTAATTCCACGGTCCTTAAACAATGGCTGTTATCATCATCATCATCGTAGGTCAGGTCTGGAATTCTTCAGCAGCTTTATAAATAATTTATATCAGCTGGATTGAACATCAAATTCTCCGGATGGCAGGTATGGGGATTTTTTTTTCCAATTGTATGTTTTTCTGTCTCATGATTTATTTAGAATGTTTCGGGATTATGTTTCATAAACCGTGTTGGAACTCTCTGCAGCGTCTCCTATCAATTTTCCATAAAAAATGATAATACTTCAGACCGAAGAAGGAATATCGGAGCCGGTGTCCTTATTAGAATCCGTGTTCTGCTGAGACTTTATATTTATGTTTAGAAAAGGAGGTTGTTACAACAATTATTACCTTCGGAAGCGCACTGATGCCATTGGGCGATAAGGTTGTTTTTTTCCTGTAAGAATTGTACTCGTAGCAAAGCGTTGCCATCTGTCATGTTTGACAGCCAGGTGTAGGAAGCTCCAGAATGCTTTATATTTGTGAAAATGCTAAGAGGCACAAGGAGGTGATATAAGCCCAGGGATTCAGCCGTAGTTTTCTGCTTAAACTAACACATCGATTTTTGAGCACAGTTCATAAAAAAAAACTAGTTCAATTCACATCTGCCCCTCTGAACATGCAGATTTATTTAAGTCTTCGGGTCCCAAGTCAACTCCATTTAGGCTATGTTCCTTGCACATACAAGGAGAAAGAGTTTCCCCTCGGGGCATATAAATGCCACCGAGAAAGATCCTGTTGGTCGGCACTCGGAGAACAATAAATCATACATGACAATACACAAAATATGCATGAGAGAGAAGGCAAAAGTTGAACACGATCTTATTAATGGCTAAGGTGACACAGTCAAATTTTTATTCCTCCCGAACATTTTTTATTCATTGTTTTTAGATTTTGCCTTTTTAATTTGTATAATTATTATTTATTTTCTTTTTTTATGGATATTTATTTTTTGAGAAGTGAGAGGAGGCAACACATAATTGTAGTGGTATTCAGGATGTGGCTTTTGGCCATCCAGTTATTTTACATTTTTTACATTTTTTAAAACCTGCAAATCAAAAAAGTCCATGGAGCCTCTGTTAGGAGTCTCGACACAGAAAACTCGACACAGAAAATTCCTCCGGGAAGAACCTAGCCAAGGAGTGGCTCTTTTTAGGAAGCCACCATAACCACCATATTAAGTGGCTCTTTTAGTCAATATCCAACTTTTTGACAAGTTTAAAGATATGACAAGGGAAATACCAAGGCCAGGTAGACAGACAGCTGTTTCGCGGTATTGCCCCTCATCAGTGTGGCTTAGGATTTCGGCCAGGTGGGAGCAATGCCTAGTAGACCAACAAGACAAAACAATCACTGATCTCAGGGAGACCAGCCAGAGAAAACACTGCCGGCAGCCAACGAGGGTGCTCAATACAGTGAAATCCTAGGTGCATTGCCCCCTGGGAAATATGCAAATCAAAAAAGTCCATGGAGCCTCTGTTAGGCGTCTCGACACAGAAAACTAGCCAGATATTCCTCCGGGAAGGATCTAGCCAAGGAGTGGCTCTTTTTAGGAAACCACCATAACCACCATATTAGGCCCCTTTCACACGTCAGTGATTCTGGTACAATTACGATTGTGCTTTTTTTTAAACGTAGCAGAATCACTGACATACGCAGACCCATTATAATGAATGGGTCTGCTCACACATCAGTGATTTTTCACTGCACGTGTCTCCGTGCGGCGTACCTGCGTATTCGTGATAGCCGCATGGAGACATGTCCATTTTTTTCTGGCATCACTGATGTCCCACGGACCACGCAGTGGTGTGGTCCGTGAAACACGTGCCAGAAAAAAACATGCTTTTAAAATAAAAATCATTTTTACTCACCCGGCTCCAGCGATGAACTCTGCAGCCCGTGCAGCCTGCTGCTTCTGAGCCGGCTCATTACTGTCGCGCATATTCATGATGCACGACACAGCCGACCCGGAAGCAGCTGCTGCGGGGGTCAGCGCCGGCCGGATGCTGCACCGCGGGAGCGATCAGCACCAAGGACAGCGGGCACAGGTGAGTTGATCTCTAAGTGCAATCACGGGCCACGGAGAACGGAGCCCGGATTGCACTTAGACAACCCACGTGTGCCGTAATTCACGGCACACGGAGGGACATGTGGGTGTTTTACACGCCAGTGAAAAAGTCAGTGTTTTTCACTGACGTGTGAAACGGGCCTTAAGTGGCCCTTTTAGTCAATATCCAACGCTTTGACAAGTTTAAAGATATGACAAGGGAAATACCAAAGCCAGGTATCCATCCACAGACAGCTGTTTCGGGGTATTACCCCTCATCAGTGTGGTGTAGGATTTCGGCCAGGTGGGAACAATGCCTAGTAGACCAACAAGACAAAATAATCACTCATCTCGGGGAGACCAGCCAGAGAAAACACTGCCGGCAGCCAACGAGGGCGCTCAACACAGTGAAATCCTAGGTGCATTGCCCCCTGGGAAATATGCAGATCAAAAAAGTCCATGGAGCCTCTGTTAGGAGTCTCGACACAGAAAACTTGCCAGATCTTGTCTTGTTGGTCTACTAGGCATTGCTCCCACCTGACCAGAATCCTACTTCCCACTGATGAGGGGCAATACCCAGAAACAGCTGTCTGTGGATGGATACCTGGCCTTGGTATTTCCCTTGTCATATCTTTAAACTTATCAAAGAGTTGGATATTGACTAAAAGGGCCACTTAATAAGGTGGTTATGGTGGTTTCCTAAAAAGAGACACTCCTTGGCTAGGTTCTTCCCAGAGGGATATCTGGCTAGTTTTCTGTGCCGAGACTCCTAACAGAGGCTCCATGGACTTTTTTGATTTGCATATTTCCCAGGGAACAATGCACCTAGGATTTCACTGTGTTGAGCGCCCTCGTTGGCTGCCGGCAGTGTTTTCTCTGGCTGGTCTCCCCGAGATCAGTGATTGTTTTATTTTTTTAAAACCTACATTAGAAAAAAACTACAAAAAGTGCTATATGAGGAAAATGCATGTGGAAACGTTTTTGATCACATCAACTACTACATATGGCGTTAGGATAAGGCTATGGGCCCACATAGCTTTTTTTTGTGCTTTTCTGTACACAAAAAAGCATGTTTTGGTAGGAAAAAAGCAGCTGAAATAAAGTGCCTTTTTTATGGTATTTCTGCATTTTTTCCTGCTTCTTTTTGTGTTTTTTTTTTAGTCATGGTGATCACGGGGGTTTAGGTGTGACACCCTCACAATCGCCACTGGGTCTCCGGCTGATGTTAGAGCCGGGACCCGGTTCTCACTGCAAGAGACCTCGGGCCGTAATGGTATTTCCTAACCTATATAGCTGTAATCACCTGCGGCTGCTGCGGGCAGCTGCCTATGATCCACGCACATGTCAGCTGATTTGAACAGCTGACATGTGTGCCTCTCAGGCACGAGTGGATTTTGACTTCTAATGCTTGCATATAAGAGAATCCCAAGTTTTACTCTTTGGAAATATTGAAAAATTCATACTTCTGGATCCAATACTATAACAAAGGTGCATTAAATAAAACAAAATATCACATTTAGATATGGCAGTATACAATATATTACAAAACATGTCTAGCTGTTGAAGCTATACATATAACTTGCTTTATTTATAGGGCAAAGTTCTATGTGTGAATAATCCAATCTTTTATGCATTTCCATACATATCCATGTTCTTCAGCAGTTCTTTATTATTAGGTAATCAGCTCAATATACAGGCTTACAGGCAGTAATGAGCGCTAAGGCTGGGTGTACATGGAGTGATAATGGCTCCAATCAGACTGATGTCTAGATAATTAGTTATCGGGACGTCAATCTAAGTTGCACATGTAGAGATTATTTTCTTAAAAGGGAATGGGATATATTGTTTCCATTATAACATTAGTAAATCCTGGTTATTCCAATCCTCATTTTAGGAACTTTATAGAAAAAAGATTATTATAATATTTTTTTTTTTTTAAAAAAAAAGGTAAAACTCTCACTTTGATATTCCATTTTTTAGCCATTTTTTTCAGCATACCTGAATCTTCAAGTCTGATTGTTAAAGATGAGCGAATTGATTTGATGTAAATTAATATTGTGTCAAATCTTTAAGAATTTGTTCAGTTCGAACAACGTGAAACTTCCTTCATCACCAAAAAGGTCTTTCCCTATTTTACACATTGTGTTAGTGAGAGAAGTATCTTTGACGCTAGGTGCGGGGAAATACCAAGCGAGTGGCGAAAGGTAATGGAATGGGACCATGGGTCTATGAAAGGGGGAGATGGTGACCCCTGACCAAACTTACAGCTGGTCCCTGGGGTCCCTCACCACCCTAGTTAGGTTCCACACCTATGTGTCGAGCCACATACCTGACCCTAGGAATCAATAGTGCTGGACTGAATAGGGAATGGGTGGGATGAGCTCTTTATCAACCCCACTAAATGCTAAAGGAAGACACAAGGTGGACACATGGGGGAAAAAGCATGAAATACTTATCCACAGATGACACAGGCAGGAGTTCAGCAAGGTTCAGCCACAATACTACAGATAAGAGCAAGCCACCTGTGTGCAACCAGAGCTAAAATAAACTGAATAATATCACCAGCACCAGTCCAGGGATGAAGGAAATATTTAAGCACTGAGAGAATACTGATGATCAGCAGCTGGATGGAAGGCGAGCTTCTGCTGGATCCTACAGGGCGTGAGATGAAAATCTAGCAGGAAAGCTACCTATTACAATGAATACTGACAGCAAGAACAATAGAAAGTTAAGGAGCATTTTGCACAGCCAAACACTGTGACCTTCTATAGCCGGAAACCTCATGACTGTCTGTCTCCTGTCACACACCCGTGACAATATCAAATGTCCTCTGGCAGGCTTCTTCATAATGCCTTGCAGCTATCATATCACATGGTATAGTACAGGGAATGAAGAAGGACTATCATAGCCTGTATAAAAGCATAGACAGGAAATGCAGTGGCCACTTTTTCGTGAATCTGTATATTTAAAGGATAGATTGTGGGACCTGGAAAGACAAAAGGCACAGGTAGGGTCTTACCCGGGTGGGGGTAAAAATGACATTAGGGGGAGTATCGTTCACCTGAGGTAGTTGTGAGAGTCACAACTACTAAATGCGCATGGATGGAGAGATTCCAGCTGCAGCAGTCCCTATAGCAAATAAACAGGATCACTTATAGAAATTAAAGGGTTAAGACCGCGCTGCCTTACAGGAACAAAACTTCAAAGGTTCCTGAAAGATCATAAGTGATTTTTATTCACGCGTTTCAGAGCAGAAAAACTCCTTCTTCAGGATAAATCACAGATGTACCTGAAGAAGGAACTTTCTTCAGGTACATCTTCAGGTACATCTGTGATTATTTTTTCCTGAAGAAGGAGCTTTCCTGCTCCGAAACGCGTAGAATAAAAATCACTTTTGATCCTCAATGAGCCTTTGAAGTTTTTTTCCTGGACACAGCTCATGTTAACCCTTTCATTTCTATAAGTGATCCTATATTTAAAGGTTGACACAGCTCATAGCTTAACCATACCGTTAGGGACAGAAAGCCATGAAACAATGAAGAAACTGTAAGGTTACGTTCATACAAATTTTGATGAAATCTTTTGAAAATCAAGGCAAAAACATTGCATTTCTACTGGAATCATATCAATAAGCTGCAACGTGTAATCGCAGCTTACAGATAGTGTGTGACAGTGAATTTTAGGTATGAGGAAAACAGAATAGTGTCATAAATGCTTTTCAGTAATTTTGGAGTATTGATGATTGCTGCATATCAAATTTCCAAGGAAAGTTCGGCAAATTCGGATTAAAAGATTTGCTCCTCTCTAGAAATACTGCAAACCCCAATATTGCATCCACATCCCTTATTGTACATAAAAAGGTTCAATACTTTCACAATAAATGATTGTTTGGTGCTGCTATGCCTGTCCATTTATTTTATCTTTTTATGCCTTTGTGAGTTAGATATGTCAGGGTCTTAGAGGCATGCTTTACAGAAAGCACAAAAAAATCTACGCAGACCATGCAATTTTCTTACCTAATGTTTGGAGTTCAGACAACTAATAAAATAAGAAATCATTCATAAAATATATTAAAAAATGTACCCTGCCAAGTGCTGCAAACACGCTTTAAAGGTCATACTGGTAGTAGAACTGCTGACTTCTTTTACTAATCTTGAGAATGACATAGTCCAGTCTGTAAAGGCATTTTCCAAGATATTCAACTAATGGCTAATGTATGATAGATAGAGGTCACACTACCAGAGTGGAGCTCAGCTGCAATACTAAGCACACCGATAGTGCATAAACCCTGAAGAAGTCCTGCCACCTTAAAGCCTTGGCTGATCGCCTTCATATTTTTTTCATCAGTTGGGACCAAGAAGTTGCACCCCCATTATTCTTACATTCATGGTCTATCTTATTAATAAATCATCAACTTAAAACCAATGAGGTCTGACTGTTTTGAGATGGAAGTCAGTCCTTTAAATATTAGATGATAAAGTGAGTTTTTCAAAATGACTGGAATTTTAGTGGCAGCAATGTCAATGATAACAATATTTTAAACCCATATATAGTGTCTTGAAAAAGTATTCATATCCTGTGAAATTTTCTACACCTTTTCACGGTAGATCCACAAATTTATTTGGAAAAGCTTCTGCAGAACATGATGCAGCCTCCACCATGTTTGACGGTGGGGATGGTGTTTTTAGGGTGTGATGTGCAGTGCTATTTTTCCGCCACACATAGTGCTTTGTGTTTAAGGCAAAAAGTTCTACTTTTGTCTGATCTGATCGGAGCACCTTTTTCCAAATGCTCGAATTATCCTGTACATTGCTTTTTGCAAACTGCAAACGGGATTTCTTATGGCTGCTTTCAAAAATGGTTTTATTCTTGCTACTCTTCCATAAAGGCCATATTTGCAAAGTATACAACTAATATTTCTCCTGTGGACAGATTCTTACACCTGAACTATGATCTCTGCAGCTCCTCCAGAGTGACCATGGGCTCTTGGCTGCTTTTCTATATAGCGCCCTCCTTGCTTGAGATGTCAGTATAAGTGGACTGTCTTGGTAGGTTTCAAGTTGTGTCATACTCTTTCCATTTTAACATGATGGCTTGAAGAGTGCTTTGTGAGATATCCAGAGCTTGGTCTATTTTGTTTATAATCTAACCCTGAATTACTCTCCTCCAAAATCCCTGACCTGTCTGATGTGTTCCTTGGACTTCATCATGCTGTTTGAATTCTAATGTTCTAAAACAAACCTTTAAGGCCTTCACAGGACCGCTGTAGTTATACTGAGAATAAATTACACACACGTGGACTCAAATTACTAATTAGATGACTTCTTGAGGCAATTTGTCACTCAGTATTTTATTTAGTGGTATCAGTCTATAGGGGGAGCTGAATGCAAATACACAACGCAATTTTTCAGATTTATATTTTTAAAATCATGTAAAATTTAATTTTACACTTCACAAATGTTTGCTACTTTCTGTTCGTATATCACATTAAAGCTCAATAAAATACATTCAAGTTTGTGGGTTTAACAAAAAAATGCGTAAAAGTTTACCATGTATGAATACATTTTCAAGGCACTGTACATATAAAAATATATATATATATATATATATATATATATATATATATATATATACACAGTATATGTACACAGTGCTTATATATACTGTATATAAATATATATGTAATATAAATGACCTCCATTAACAAAACAACGTATCACTAAATGTACATTGTTAAAGTCCTCGCTGCACTCTGTGAGTACAATAATTTTAAAATTGAAGGGGTTAATTAGCAGAAAATAAAAAGTACCGTATTTTCCACACGTTATCCCCAAAAAACAGGGGGTAAAATGGGGGGCATCTTATAATCCAGATATGGCTTACCAGAGCGGTGATAGTTTAGTGAGGTCACAGGAGGCAGGGTCGGTGATACTGAGGGCTCAAAGGAGGGGATGTCACTGCAGTGGAGCTGCTCAGGAGGGTCACAGGACAGAGGGTTGGTGATGCGGCGGGCACCATTGAGCTGACAGCGGGCTGTGGTTGCCATTGAATTGCCCATGGTTGACACTCTGGAGTTCAAGAAAATAGCCGTGGAGGCAGTGCATGCACAGATTGACACAATGGACTTCAAGAAAATGGCTGCAGAGGCCTATCTGCGCACACGCCTTCTCCTCGGCCATTTTCTTGAAGTCAATCTTGTCAACCGCTGGTGATGCGATGGAGCCCGCAGTCCGCCAGCAGATCAATGGCGCCTGCCACTTTGACACCCCCAAGCTGGCAGTATCGCCGACCCTCCTGAGTCACAATACCCCCTCTTCCAAGCCAGCAGCATTACTGACCCTACCTTCTGTAACCTTCTTGAGCTGCTCCACCACCATCTCTCCCCCTGGTGAGATATTATAAGACGGACTAGGATTATAAGATAGACCCTCATTTTAACTTTAAAAATTATTTTTTCCTATTTTTCTTCTCTAAATTTTTGGTGCGTCTTATAATTCAGTGCATCTTATAAAACAAATAATACGGTATGCATTTTTATAAGGGCTCAGAGTGTTTAAAAAATCAAGCAACAAATACTCTCCTTTATGGTCAACCACTTTTCTCATACCAGTACTTACTTGGCCCCGACTGTTGTCTATGTGCCAGCCCAGGGCTATGGGGCAATGTATTGCTAGGGAGATGTCCCTGGGTGGCCATTACCGGGTTCCCTGACCCTTGGGGTTGCTTTTAAAAGGGGTATATATTTACATGGGAGACGAAATAAATGTTTTTGTCGTGACGCCACCTGCGTTGCGGCTATTTAGTGGAGCCGCCGCTGTACAGTTCTCACTACTGGGGCTGGTGTTGGTGGCAGCCTGGATGTTAGGCCCTCCGCAAGTAGGGCCAGACCCCAGGGGGTAGATAATGTTGTTAGGCATGGAAAGAAGGTAGACCACACCAGGGATTGCAGTGTAACTGGTTTCTTTACTCACAGCGTTGTTATGGCTGGCAACCCACTGATAGCTGGTCTTGACCGCTGGTCCCCTTAGTCCCAGTGCTGGTGTGGTGACCTGGTTGCTTCTTTCCTCTGCACCTGTCTCTGGTTGGTGGGTCCCCATGGCTTAGAGCGTCTGGTGGTCCCTTCCTGGTAATCTTTCAGTCTTAGTCTGTATAACAGGTGGCTTGAACCCTCTTCGGTCGGTTCCTCTGGTCCTGTTCCCCAGTTCTCCCGTTGCTACTGTGTCCTGAACTTCAAGGTTAGTGAGATCCTGGATGGTCCCCTCACTATGCAGATTTTATCAGGTCGGCCTGGAGCGTTTGCCTGAACTAGGATTCTGAACCCCGTTGGTGCTATGGTCCCGGGAGTACTCCACCGGCAACCACACTCCTGGGCCCTCAGATCACCGTTACACACTCCTGTCAGTACGGACATCCAACTCCTCTTACTTCCACTCACTCTCACTGTCACTGACTGTCTGTCTGACCCCTCCCACCTGGTTGTTGTCTAGTGGACTGGATCAGCTCCACCCCTAGGTGACCATCCACTGGGTCTAACCCTAGTCTGTCACCAGTCATTGGGAATGGGGAAAAAAAGGGATTCAATTGTGTTTTGCTGTTACCGGCACTGGTCTTCTGGGTACCTGGGGGAAGGTCTTGCATCACTGTGACAGGATGCAGTACCTTGTAGCTCCCTGATGGCTTCAGGGGT
The DNA here is from genome assembly GCF_048569485.1 of Anomaloglossus baeobatrachus. NCBI lineage: Eukaryota > Metazoa > Chordata > Amphibia > Anura > Aromobatidae > Anomaloglossus > Anomaloglossus baeobatrachus. The sequence goes on along the minus strand of NC_134360.1, from coordinate 213,369,375 downwards.
GCTACATCTACTTCCTGGTCCCTTCTTAATATGTAAATAGGAAATAATCAATCATTGGCCACCAGTCCCACCTGGTAATTGACTGTACAAGCAGTTCCTCCAATTTCCTACATGTTAAAGACTAGATCAAGAAGTAGAAACTGGATAAGTACCGGGACGGAAGCAGTGTGATATCGGTTTGGAGTGAGGTTTTTTTCTTTTATTTATGTAAAAAAAAACTTTAAAATTTTGCAAAGAATGTTTTTACCATTGGACAACCCCATTAGGGAGTAAATGGGCTGACAAATAAGTCTTAGAGGCGATGATTTAACTTTACACTATAGAAGATAGAAAATGCTTACTGGAGAATTTTTCGTGACATTTACTCCTGGCTGATTTATGAGAAGGTTACAAATGACGTCTTGATTGGGATATTAGGGTATGTAAGAAGTAGAAGATACTTGTGACCAGATGTATGTGACTCACAGTTATTAAGACTGAAAAAAAGACATGGCTTAATCAAACAAAATTTCTCCTTAATGAACCCATTGTTGATCCAAAGAAGAAATGTAAGGGAGGGAAGGGCAGGGATTCATCTCTACTCCAGAAGTAGCAATTAGCTATACTGCGAGTATAATATTATGCTATAGACAAGTGCATAATCACCCTTTACCCCGGCTTCAATGAGACAAAATGAGCCTGTCTTGTTGGTTGATAGGTTGTATGTTCTGGACGATTAAAGTGCAAGTTCACCTTTGTTGAGTTTTTACATTGAAAATGTTGAAAGTTGGAGATAAATATCTGACAACGCAGAATGACAAACTGGCGGAACGTGGAGAGATCCTTAGGTTCTATTTTTAAAATTTGGAATGACAAATGGTAAGAGCATTGCAGGGGGATTTTTTTATACAAAGAACAGCCTAGCAATCAGATACAATGGGAAAGGACCACTTTTACGTTGGATTACATCGTTCCTGAGGAAACTGAACAATACTCAAAGCTTCTCCAACTCATATTACGTTTAAGATTAGCTAAGTAGAGAGGAGACACTTCTGAAGTACTATTGTCACACGTACACTGTTAGAAGTTACCTGGCAGCTCCAAAATTGATACCATGAACAGACTTGGTGCAAGCTGCTTCATTTCCTAGAACCCAGGGGTGACGCTGGCCTTCAATATTAAACTCCTGTACAGGGATCTTGACATAAACAAAGGTCCCTGGGCAGCTTCGGACTGGCTACCGGAGGAATCTCCAGTAATGCCAGGTCTGGATTCAGTTACCCGCATTGCACTCCGGAGCTCTCACCTGAGCTCCGGAGTGCAGCCTAGACTGAACCGTGAGTGCCGAGTGATTGATTCCCTGGCGATTGCGGTTCAGTTCATGACAGCTGCAGACATCCCGGGCTGATCTCTGGTGCTCTCACCTGAACTCCGGAGATCAGCCTGGCCTTTCCGCAGCTGTCATGAACTTAACCGCAATCGCCGGGGAATCAATCACTCGGCGCACGTGGCTCAGTCCTGCAAACTCTGAGATCAGTCCAGGCTGCAGGGGAGAGCTCCGGAGTGCAAAGCAGGTAACTGAATCCAGGCCTGGCATTACTGGAGATTCCTCTGGTAGCCAGTTCAACACAGTCCCTGGTTAAGGGCTGCAAATTAAGCTGCTGTCCGGTGGTGCAAGCTATCAAGAAGGATAGTAAGGAAGCCGGGTCAGATCCAAGAGGTCACGTCAGGAACAGAATAAAAAAAATAAGCAGGTAGTCAAATAACAAACTGAGGTCAATGAACGGTAATTAAAAGGTCAAAACACAGGACAGAGGGACAAATCAGGATAGAATCTCTATTGATTGGTAGTTGGAGCTGGCTCTCTGGGGTTTCTTTAGCATACAAATCAGAGTGAAGAGGGGGTTAATGCCGCGCATCAGCCAAAATGAAGATGTAGCACGTTGATGTTATAAACGTATTTTTTTATTCCATCGGTCTACGCGTTTCGAGGATATACCTCTTCTTCAGGACCAGTGCATCAACATATACATTACACTATCAGCACTCCTTATTTTTCAGTTTTTGGGGTTTCTTTAGAACAGTCCCACCCAGTGCTGACAGCAGACAGAAGCCAAGACAATAGATTAACCCCGTAGCTTCCAGACTAGACAGAACCACAAATCCAGGAATAAAATTGGATTAATACTACCAAGCATCACCCACAACAACAGTGTGGTGCTGACTAATAATAGTAAAATGTATCTTCATAAAACCACTCATTAATTTAAGTTAGATTAAATGATGAATCAGGACATACGCGCTCCACCATGTTGATCATCCTGCCCCGAAATTATGTAAGTAGAACGCATTATGCGTTCCACCCAGCTAAACAGGACACTGGGAAACCGGAAATGCCGTTACAGGAAATTACGTGCTTGGCTCCTGATAATGGAGTTGTGTCTATGGAACGCACCAGGCCTTTGTGTCTATGGAACGCACCAGGCCTTTGTGTCTATGGAACGCACCAGGCATTCCATGTACTGGGAGGAATCGATCAGTGCATGAAGTGGAATGTAAATACATTTCATATAAAGGCGTCCCACTTATTAGGGTTTTTTTTATCTTTGTAGATAAATACATACGGTATATTTTTATCCTGAATAGTAATATCTGTATAGGGGGAGAATATATACTTAAAAATCTTAGCCAGGCATAGATTCCATAAATGAGAGCCCACATTATCAAGGCATTCCCCATATATACCCTCCTATTTTCTTCTTTAGAAATTCAAATGTAGGTGGAACACCTACATGTTATAAAAAAAATAGAGAAAATGGAAATAATAATAGAACACCAATGTAAGAAACGTTTATTTTGAGTTTGGCCCATACGTTTTGATTAGCACTTCTTAAGTGAACAAGTGTGTTATTAGTAAATTCAATATGCATCAAATTTTTGGGGTTAAATTTGAGTCAGATTTTAGCAGATTTTGCCAACTCCAATCCGGACCACCGGTCAAAACTTTAGTCAGCAAGTGGTCAATAATGATGAGTGAGTTTCAAAATACTTGGATTCGCGATACTCGTAACGAGTACTGTCTAATACTCGCGTATGCGTTCCGAATACCGTGTGCAATGCAAGTTAATGGGAAATATTCGCAATGTAATGAGTAACCTGAATGCCGTACTATTCGCTATTCACGCGAGTAGCATGGCATTCGGGTTACTCATTACTTTGCGAGTATTTAACATTGACTTGCATTGCACAAGCTATATGGAATGAATACGCAAGTATTAGACAGTACTCGTTACGAGTATTGCAAATCCGAGTATTTCGAAACTCTCATTATTAGTGGTCAACTGTGACTCTAATCCATGATGGAAAATAATGGGGGACCCCATGTCATTTTTTTTTTGTATTTTAATATTTTTAAACCAAATGTTGTGCATTTTCCAGTTGGACACACAAAGATGCAAAAATGAAGGTCTTGGCCATTATAATGATCTTTGCTCCTTTTCCTGAATATCATTTGCTCTAGGGGGACTTCCATAGCCATAAATATTAGAATTTCTTAATTCCTGCCGCTCTTTCCTCTGGATGTAAATGCTGAGTTGAGCTGCTCGCCTATATTCTACACTAATCTAGATGTATTGCCATTTTGTCATTCTGTAAATGTGCTCCCGGGACCTCATTGCCTACATAACACCTCATTACTATGACTCCGCTCTTCTCTGCATTATTGCATGCTATAGATAATGCCAGATTTTGCGTGATAAGATCGACGTGTATGTGTTCATTTACTCCGGTATTGAACCGTGGTTATTTCTGTAATAAAAATCAGATATCGCGTAAAGGCACTATTGATAGGGCAGTCTTGGGGTTAATAAAACCTATATTATATACTACAATATAAAGCGAAGTATAGTGTGATCAATACAGAAAATAAAATGAAGTTATATTTAAAGGTGGTTATATAAAAAAAAAACCCTGGCCAATTTCATTTATGTTAGTAATACCATTATATCCAACCAGATGATACCCGAGTAGTTTGACACTTTGCGGATTGTAATTGTCAGGGGGCAAATTGAACACGTTGGTTGTGAATTCTCCCAAAGGGGAAACTATCAAGTGTTGTGAATCCATAACAGCGCAGATATTATCCTATTGAGGTTTCTGTAGCTCTAGATTTTTTTTATTTGCCTTCTCCATTAGATGTCACGTGTAGTCAATTTTCTTCCATAGGGACAGAAAATTTTGATCTGGGTATAAGGTTCTTCCTGATGGGTGATGTCAGAACACAGAGCATTTGAGAAGAAGAACATGAAAAAATTAGTATAGAAAAAAATGAAAAAAAATTGGTTTACTTAGTATAGGGGCCAACTTGCAGTTTAGGGGGTGTCTGTGAGCTGGAAAATGTAAAATTCAAAAGTGTAACCCATAGAGGTGACGGGGCAATAGTGATAAGTAAATCTGCTGAAATTCAAAGTTATCGCATCTGCTTAAATTTGACCAAGTTACATTGAGTTTATTTAATACAAAGCAAATGAGATTTATCCAGACTCCGTAGTAGAATAAACTTTGCTTAATATACAAATATATATATGTATATATATATATATATATATATATATATATACACACCATATACAATGCTCAAAAAAGTAGAGGGAACACTTAAAGGAGGATTTTGTATTTTTGTGTACCCTTTTTCTTTTTTTCTTTATTTTCATGACTGAAAATTGTAGATACACATTGAAGGCATCAAAATTATGAATTAACACATGTGGAATAAAATACTTGACAAAGAAATGTAAAACAACTGAAAATATGTCTTATATTCTAGGTTCTTCAAAGTATCCACCTTTTGCTTTGATTACTGCTTTGCACACTCTTGGCATTCTCTTGATGAGCTTCAAGAGGTAGTCACCGGAAATGGTCTTCCAACAGTCTTGAAGGAGTTCCCAGAGATGCTTAGCACTTGTTGGCCCTTTTGCCTTCACTCTGCGGTCCAGCTCACCCCAAACCATCTCGATTGAGTTCAGGTCTGGTGACTGTGGAGGCCAGGTCATCTGGTGCAGCACCCCATAACTCTCTTTCCTAGTCAAATAGCCCTTACACAGCCTGGAGGTGTGTTTGGGGTCATTGTCCTGTTGAAAAATAAATGATGGTCCAACTAAATGCAAACCGGATGGAATACCATGCCACTGCATGATGCTGTGGTAGCCATGCTGGTTTAGTATGCCTTCAATTTTGAATAAATCCCCAATAGCAAAGCACACCCACACCATCACACCTCCTCCTCCATGCTTCTCGGTGGGAACCAGGCATGTAGAGTCCATCCGTTCACCTTTTCTACAAAGACACGGTGGTTGGATCCAAAGATCTCAAATTTGGACTCATCAGACCAAAGCACAGATTTCCACTTGTCCATTCCTTATATTCTTAGCCCAAACAAGTCTCTTCTGTTTGTTGCCTGTCCTTAGCAGTTGTTTCCTAGCAGTTATATTACCATGAAGGCCTGCTGCACAAAGTCTCCTCTTAACAGTTGTTCTAGAGATGTGTCTGCTACTAGAATTCTGTGTGGCATTGACCTGGTCTCTAATCTGAGCTGCTGTTTACCTGCGATTTCTGAGGCTGATGATTCGAATAAACTTATCCTCCACAGCAGAGGTGACTCTTGGTCTTCCTTTCCTGGGGCGATCCTTATGTGAGCCAGTTTTTTAGTAGCGTTTGATGGTTTTTGCCACTGCACTTGGGAACACTTTCAAAGTTTTCCCAATTTTTCAAACTGACTGACCTTCATTACTTAAAGTAATGATGGCCACTCGTTTTTCTTTACTTAGAATTTGTATTATGGCAAGAAAAAAGCAGCTAACAGTCTATTCAGTAGGACTATCAGCTGTGTATCCACCAGACTTCTACACAACACAACTGATGGTCCCAACCCCATTTATAAGGCAAGAAATCCCACTTATTAAACCTGACCAGGCCCACCTGTGAAGTGAAAAACATTTCCGGTGACTACCTCTTGAAGCTCATCAAGAGAATGCCAAGAGTGTGCAAAGCAGTAATCAAAGCAAAAGGGGGCTACTTTGAAGAACCGAGAATATAAAACATATTTTCAGTTGTTTCAAACTTTTTTAAGTATTTCATTCCACATGTGTTAATTCATAGTTTTGATGCCTTTAATGTGAATCTACAATTTTCAGACTCATGAAAATAAAGAAAACTTTTGAATGAGAAGGTGTGTCCAATCTTTTGGTCTGTACTGTATATTCTTACATCTTCCTGGCCTTCACCTGTCCCCACACTTGTTTTGGATCTTCACTGGCATCTCCGCTTCAGTGCCATTTTCATCAGTCTTCAATGCTCTCCACTGGCATCTTCAGCATCTCTTCTCCAGTGTTCACTTTTCTTCTTTAGCATCTTTGGCACCTCTACTCCGATCTTCTATCTTCTACATTAGCATCATCAGTGCTTCTTTTTCAGAATTCTGTCTTGTACACTAGCATCTTCAGTGTCTCTTTTCTGACCTTATATCTTTTACACTAGCATCTTCACTGCCTCTTTTCCGCCCTTATATATTCTTATATTCTACACTAGCATCTTCTGTGCCTCTTTTCCGGCCTTCTATCTTCTACAATAGCATCTTCAGTGCCTCTTTTCCAGCGTTCTAGCTTTAACACTAGCATTTTCAGTGCCTTTATTCCGGCCTTCTATCTTCAACACTAACATCTTCAGTGCCTCTTTTCCGGCCTTTTATCTTCTACACTAGCATGTTCAGTGCCTCTTTTCCTGCCTTCCTATCTTTTACTCTAACATCATCAGTGCCTGCTTTCTGACCTTCTATCTTTTATACTAGCATCTTCAGTGCCTGTTTTCTGACCTTCTATCTTCTACCCTAGCATCTTAAGTATCTCTTTTCCATCGTTCTATCGTCTACACTAGCATCTTCAATGCCTCTTTTCTGACTTTCTTCTACACTGGCATCTTCACTTCCTCTTTTTTGACCTTCTATCTTCTACACTGGCATCTTCACTTCCTCTTTTTTGACCTTCTATCTTCTACACTAGCATCTTCAGTGTCACTTTTTCATCGTTCTATCTTCTACACTAGCATCTTCAGTACCTCTTTTCCACCCTTCTATCTTATACTCTAGCTTTTTCAGTGCCCCTTTTCTGGCCTTCTATCTTCTTCACTGACTTTATAAGTGCCTCTCCCCAAATCTGCTATCTTCTTCACTGGTATTTTCACTGCATCTTTTCAAGTTTTCTATCTTCTTTACTCCCATCTTCAGCACTTTTTATCCAGTCTTCTATCTTTTTTACTGACATGTTCAATTCCTCTTTACTGGTCTTCCATTATTTTCATTGGCATCTTCAGCGTCTCTTCTCCATTCTTCTATTTTCTTCATTAACATCTTCTGTATCTCTTCTACAGTCTTCTCTTTTTCACTGGCATCTTCTGCACCTCTTCTCTTGTCTTCCATCTTCTTCACTGTTATCTTTGACATCTCGCATGCTGACCAGGCCCATCAACATCATGATTTTGTGGCGTGTCATATGCCATGACATCACATATGGCCTACCAGGCCAATGGGAGTCTTGTTGACCCATTGGCAATCTGTAAAAACATTGAGCTTGTACTTGGCTATCTTACGTTACTTCATCCTGATGGGTCATTTCAAAGTCTCATTCTCAGGATCTGTTCAGGTCTCATAGTGGAGAGGAGAAGACACTAGTACGAATGCAACATGGTAGGTGGAGGCTTGCATGTAGATGTTGTATTACGGTCCATAAGCCTCAGTTTACACCCTTGTTGTACCTAGTGCATTTCCTTGATTACAGAATACACTTCATATATGAATTTTTCTATCCTGTTCTTACACTGTACAGTCGGCACACAACCAGTATTTTATACTGTATGAAAATAGAAAATGAAGACGGAGGCAAGTGAAATGGACATCCCGTTGAGTTAAGGATCTACATTATTAAAGCTGTGTACCTCTGTGAGTATAATACTTTAATATTCCTCCTGCTACATATTCACCCACGCTCAGAGTTCGCTACAGCCGGCGGTGCTTGTCCCTCTCAAAATCATTGCAAAGATCCCCTGAAGAGAAATAGGTGAGTGTCATGCATATTCATACATATGTTCACGGAATTGCAGCATTTAGAGAGGCCCCAGTGCTTAAACCATAGGATGTAGCATAGAAAAATGAAAAGGTCAGCGCCCAAGTGGGGCTCCAATGTTGAATGATTAATAAACCTGCGCTTTTTGTAATCTCCAGACCAGGGTCTTGTCATTAATTTATAGCCCTACTACTATATATACATACATATATAAATATATATACTGCTTGTGTTGCCATATTATGAATGCCTTCACACACAATGTATACGGAATGTATAATGTATGTTATGCAATATTTATATTAAGGTTACTTATTAATTGTTGTCTAAACAAATGGCCATAAATGATGAAATAGGTAATATCGGCAATCTATATCGCTGCTTCAAACCGATGATAAACTGTTCCATTTGGCGAAACATTCATCGGAAAGTGTCCTTAGCTATTATTAATACAATCCTGCATTTTAATAAAATGAACTTGGAATTTCCCATAAATGTCTACACAAAAATGCAAATACTATGATAGTTTTACAGTTAACTTTATGTTCACACCATGTTTTTAATGACAGATTAGCATATATATATATACTGTGTATACACTGCTCAAAAAATTAAAGGGAACACAACCAACCGAATATATCTCCAAGTTAATCAGTGCTGGTACGGTTGGCCATGGGTTCCTCCTAATGCAGGACAATGTCAGACCTCATGTGGCTGTAGTGTGTCATCAATTCCTGCAAGGTGAAGGCATTGAAGCTATGGACTGGCTCACCCGTTCCCCAGACCTAAATCCGATTGAGCACATCTGGGACATCATGTCTCGCTCCATCCACTAACGTCACATTGCACCACAGACTGTCCAGGAGTTGGAGGATGCTTTAGTCCAGGTCTGGGAGGAGATCCCTCAGGAGACCATCCGCAACCTCATCAGGAGCATGCCCAGGTGTTGTAGAGAGGTCATACAGGCACGTGGAGGTCACACACAATATTGAGCCCCATTTTGACTTGTTTCACTTTCATTTTGACTTGTTTCCACTTTCATTTTGTGTGTGTCTTCAAATCCAGGCCTCCATTGGTTAAAACATTTGATTTTCATTGATGATTTTTGTGTGATTTTGATGTCAGCGCATTCAACTTTGTACAGAACAAAGTATTCATTGAGATATTTCATTCATTCAGATCTAGAATGTGTTATTTGAGTGTTTCCTTTAATTTTTTGAGCAGTGTATATATATAGATATATATATCTATATATATACTGTGAAAATTATTTTTGGCTGGCCCTTCAGATTAAATCAGATGAAATCTGTAGAGAATGTAGTGTTTATGGTAATTTCCCCCAGGTTATGAGCAGGGCTACCTAGTAATGGAATAACATCCCCTTTTGACTAGGTTGTATGAGCGCTCTACTATACTTTTCCATGCCTTAAATGTTATACATAGGTTTTTTCGATTAAAAAATTATGGAATCCAACTGAAAAAAATGGTGGTATGCTCCAAATCACTTTTTCAAAAATTAGGTTAGACAACATTTAAATATGACCCTGCTACCACTCAATAGGGAGGGCGGGCAGGACTATCCCAAGGGAATACAAGCCAAAAGAGGATCCTCCACCTCCAGGCTGACCTATATAAACCCGAACGGACCCCTAGTTATCACGCTACTTTTTGTGTCACCTCCCCCTAACCAAAGTCATGCCGGCTTCCACCCACCCCAGGAGTGCGGTTCTGGCCTTATACTTTCCACTGTTCATTTGTGAAAGGACAGGTAAACTTTTTAATTATCTTGAGTTTTTACTATTCAAGAATCCAAATGTTATTATCTCGTCTTCAAGAATCCTTAACAAGTAGAAATGTAAAACTCGATCAGCACCTGATACAGCTCAGCGGATATCAAGATCTTCCTGCTCACTGGTATATACTGCTGCATTTTCTGCCTCGGGTGGTGTTACTTGTATGTTGTAAGTAAGTGACATTATTAATTATGTATGGAGCCTGCAAAAGTGTAGAATTATGATAGCAGAAAAACACACAATTTCCCAGTGTCATGAATTGGAGCTTTTTCTCTTGAATATTTCATTGTCAGTAACTATGATTTACATGATGTCTCTCACACATAAGCAGTGATATAAGGATTTATGTGTGTACTTATTGTGCAGTGATTTTTAAACTCTTCCTTCATCTCAATGTAGAAGCGCAATCTGGTTCTGCAATAGTCAGGCAGCGGGCGCAGTTCACAGGAACCATTCAGATCAATAAGATTTCTTTATGCCATCTTTATTAATGGTGCACTGTGAGTTTTAACAGCATAGTCTGTCAATCAAACCAACCGGCACAGTACAGTGACCTGGATGAAAGATGAATTGGCCCCTTAGGTCTAGTTCAGACTTGGTGGTTCTTTTATTTTGTTTTATTTCATTTTTTTCTCCCATACTACTATAACAGGGTTGCTAATAACACATTAGCTGTTCACATCATTACCAGTAGGACTGAGTGAGCCCATAAAGAATGAAATAGTGCAGTTGATCTCTTTCAGTCTTTAGTGGCCCATAATAGTAAAAAAACCACAATATATTGCGGCTTTGGTTAAGTAGTTCCCGGGGGTGTCTAATCTTTGTTGGCGCTGTGTGTGTCGAAGGAAGGAACCATGTCCCATATGAGGTGGTCTTGCCCGATCCTGAGAGCCTTCTTGGAGTGGGTGCTCAAAGTGGTGAAGGCTGTCACAGATGTCTTAGTGCATAACTCACCGGTAGCAGTGCTCCTGTTCATGTTTCCATAGTCCAAGACCGCCTATAAATAAATCTTTGCTGTGACATACTGTAGGCTCCAAGCAGCCAAGACAATAAATCCCCAACACTGGAGATCCATTGACCCTCCTTATCTACAAGAATAGTTCACTGAGATTTCCTTTTCTTCTATGGAGATCTTGGTCGCCCAGTCCCATCAAGAGCAGTCTAATGTTGCCACCAAATGGTTCCACTGGGAGCTCTTCTTCTCTTCTTCCCTTTATCAGACTATTCTGAAGAAATATGGTGGCCCATGGTGTTATTCCCTCTGTGCCCACTATCCTCATTGCTTTTCTCTTCTGCCTCAGCGATTCACCGTGTTCAGAGTTTTAATAACCCTGGCTCTCTACTCTTGTGGGTGGGTCCCTCCTTTCTTTTTTCTGCTCTTCTCTCCACTACTAGGTCTTTTCCTGCTAATTTCTTTCTTACAGTTTATGGATTAGCACTCAGTTAACTATATGGTCTTTCTTGTCCCTTTGCTGTTGAGTGTTGCTTGTTTTTCTTTGAAAATTAATAAAATTGTATTAAATGAAAAAAAAAATATATAAATATACTCTACCCTTTTTACAAACTAACGCTCATCTGCCTCCACTCTTCTGTTTTCTACAATCCTCCGCCATGTCATGCATGAAGACTTGATAGATATCACATAACTACAAGACTAAATAAGGTCTCCAGAGGACTAAAAAGACTAGAATGTTTTCATACAGCCATGAAACATGGATTATGTTTGGATTGGAAGACCAAGCCTAACTGCCGGGTCTCCCAACTGGAACTAATTACTTCATATATAGCTATTAAGCCATTATCTAGGGTCAGGAGATCCAATGGTCCAGTAGGGTCTGCTGGTCGAAACGGGGCTTATTTTGCAGACTTTTGCTGAATCCACAAAAAAAAATGAATCTATCAAGAATAGATTTGGCACAAATTGATTATGAAGGGTCCAGTCCATCAGCCACATCATTGATCTGTAGCCGTTGGGTAAGAGCTCTGAGAATAACCTTCTTCCTACCACCATTCATTCCTCTTTATTTGTGTGGATGACCTGGCGTAACATCAGATTTTGAGCATGGATGCACATCTGAAATTGTGCCAGGCCAGGCAAAGAAGACAAGAATGGTTTCATACATCTGTGAAACATGGACTATGTTTGGATTTGAAGACCAAGCCTGACGACCGGGTCTCCCCACCAGAGCTAGCTACTTTACATATAGCTATTAAGCCATTATCTAGGGTCAGCAGATCCATTGGCCACTGGGTCTTTTGGTTGAAATGGGGCTTGTTAAGTAGACTTTTACTGAATCCACAAAAAAATTAATCTATCAAGAACAGATTTAGCAATCAATAGGAAGGGTCCAGTTTATCAGCCACATCATCAGTAGCAATTGGGTAAGAGCAGGGCCGTATTTGCCAATATGGCACCCGTGGTCCCGTGCCTAGGGCGGCACGTTGCGGGGGGCGGCACTTTCTGGCAGCAAAAAAAAAAAAAAAAAAAATATATATAAATTTTTTTATTTTTTTTTACAATCCCCGCCCCCCGTCCCTCCCTCCGTTACACTCGGCTGTGTTCGGGGGGGGGGGATGAGAGGGAGGAGAGGCGCCAGGCATAGTGAGCTGATTAACCCCGGAAGTTCCATCGTCTTAACTTCCGGGGTCAGAGGCGCGCGGGCGCGACAATCAGCTGACTGCCCCGTGCTGCAGCGTCCAATGCTGCAGACGACACACGCCGCGGAGGAGGACGCGTCTGAAGCTGGAGCCAGCCAGAGCAGGGCGGCGGGCACAGGAGCAGGTAAGGCAGAGGCAGAGCCTAGAATGTATGGGCTCCTTACAGGTTAGTTGATGATCGTGGCGATGCCTCTTTTTGTCCACTATAATCATGCAAGGGGAGGCTAGGGGAAGAGAGGCTGAGGCTGGGGGAGGCTGGGAAGAGAGTGAGGCTGGGAAGAGAAAGAGGCGGAGGCTGGGAAGAGAGAGAGGCTTAGGCTGGGGGGAGGCTGTGAAGAGAGTCTGAGGCTGGGGGGAGAGAGGCTGAGGCTGGGGGAGAGGGAGGCTGGGGGGAAAGACGCTGAGGCTCGGGGGAGAGAGAGGCTGAGGCTGGGGGGAGAGAGGCTGAGGCTGGGAGGAGAGAGAGGCTGAAGCTGGGGGGGAGGCTGGGGGGAGAGAGAGGCTGGGGGGAGGGAGGCTGAGGCTGGGAGAAGAGAGAGGCTGAAGCTGGGGGGGAGGCTGGGGGGAGAGAGAGGCTGAGAGGAGAGAGGCTGATGCTGGGGGGAGAGGGAGGCTGGGGGGAGAGAGAGAGGCTGGGGCTGGGGGGGAGGCTGGGGAGAGGCTGAGGCTGGGGGGGAGGCTGGGGAGAGAGAGAGGCTGAGGCTGTGGGGGAGGCTGGGGAGAGAGAGGCTGAGGCTGGGGGGAGGCTGGGGGGGAGAGAGAGGCTGAGAGGCTGAGGCTGGGAGGAGAGAGGCAGATGCTGGGGGAGGCTGGGAGGAGAGAGGCTGATGCTGAGGGAGGCTGATGCTGGGGGAGGCTGGGAGGAAGGAGGCTGATGCTGGGGGAGGCTGGGAGGAAGGAGGCTGATGCTGGGGGAGCCTGGGAGGAAGGAGGCTGATGCTGGGGGAGCCTGGGAGGAGGGAGGCTGATGCTGGGGGAGGCTGATGCTGGGGGAGGCTGATGCTGGGGGAGGCTGATGCTGGGGGAGGCTGGGAGGGGGAGGATGAGGCTTGGAGAAGGGAAGCTGATGCTGAGGGAGACTTGGAGGGGGGAGGCTGAGGGAGGAGGGATGCTGATGCTGGGAGGAGGGAGGCTGATGCTGGGAGGAGGGAGGCTGATGCTGGGAGGAGGGAGGCTGATGCTGGGGGAGGCTAGGAGGAGGGAGGCTGATGATGGGAGGAGGGAGGCTGATGCTGGGGGAGGCTAGGAGGAGGGAGGCTGATGCTGGGAGGAGGGAGGCTGATGCTGGGGAGGCTGGGAGGAGGGAGGCTGATGCTGAGGAAGGCTGGGAGCAGGGAGGCTGATGCTGGGGGAGGCTGATGCTGAGGGAGGTTGATGCTGAGGGAGGCTGATGCTGGGGGAGGCTGGGAGGGGGAGGGGGAGGCTTGGAGGAGGGAAGCTGATGCTGAGGGAGACTTGGAGGAGGGAGGCTGAGGGAGGAGGGATGCTGATGCTGGGAGGAGGGAGGCTGATGCTGGGGGAGGCTAGGAGGAGGGAGGCTGATGCTGGGAGGAGGGAGGCTGATGCTGGGGGAGGCTGATGCTGAGGGAGGCTGATGCTGAGGGAGGCTGATGCTGAGGGAGGCTGGGAGGAGGGAGGCTGATGCTGGGGGAGCCTGGGAGGAGGGAGGCTGATGCTGGGGGAGGCTGGGAGAAGGGAGGCGGAGGCTGGGGGAGGCTGGGAGTAGGGAGGCTGAGGCTGGGGGAGGCTGATGCTGGGGGAGGCTGGGAAGAGAGAGGCTGATGCTGGGAGGGGGAAGATGAGGCTTGGAGGAGGGAGGCTGATGCTGAGGGAGGCTGGGAGGAGGGAAGCTGATGCTGGTGGAAGCTGGGAGGGTGAGGCTTGGAGGAGGGAGGCTGATGCTGAGGGAGGCTGATGCTGGGGGAGGCTGGGAGGAGGGAGGCTGATGCTGGGGGAGCCTGGGAGGGGGGAGGCTGATGCTGGGGGAGCCTGGGAGGAGGGAGGCTGGGAGCAGGGAGGCTGAGGCTGGGAGCAGGGAGGCTTGGAGGAGAGAGGCTGATGCTGGGGGAGGCTGGGAGGGGGAGGAGGGAGGCTGATGCTCTGGGAGGCTGATGCTGGGGGAGGCTTAGAGGAGGGGGGCTGGGAGGAGGGAGGCTGATGCTGGGGGAGGCTGGGAGGAGGGAGGCTGATGTTGGGGGAGGCTAGGAGGAGGGAGGCTGATGCTGGGGGAGGCTGGGAGGAGGGAGGCTGATGCTGGAGGGAAGCTGGGTGCAGGGAGGCTGATGCTGGGGGAGGCTGGGAGGAGAGAGGCTGATGCTGGAGGAGGCTCATGCGGGGGGAGGCTGGGAGGAGAGAGGCTGATGCTGGAGGAGTCTCATGCTGGGGGAGGATGGGAGGAGAGAGGCTGATGCTGGGGTAAGTTGGGAGCAGGGAGGCTGATGCTGAGGGAGGCTGGGGGGAGAGAGGCTGATGCTGGGGGAGAGAGGCTGATGCTGGGGGAGAGGCTGCTGCTGGAGGCGGGGGGAGAGAGGCTGCTGCTGGGGGAATGGAAGAGAGGGGCCAATGCTAGAGACAGAGGACAAGGGTTGAGGGATAGAGCAATGACAATATCGATGGGGGGGGAGTGTAAGGACTCAGAATAGAAGGGGGGCAGCATTGGGAGCTCATTATGGAGAAGGGGCAGCATGTGTGGGCTCAGTATGGAGTGGAACAATGTAGGGGAGTCAATATCAAGAGTGGGGTAGTGTGTGTGTGTGTGTGTGTGTGTGTGTGTGGGGGGGGGGGGGGGGGTGTCTCAGCATAAGCGCTAGTGTGGTGGTCTTAGTATGATGAGTGGGGCAGCATGGAGATGTCATTATGGAAAAGAGGAAGGCAGCATTAGGAGCTCATGGAAAGGGGAAGCATGCATGGGACATTGTGAGGAGGGGGCAGCATGCATGGGATATTGTGAGGAGGGGGCAGCAAGCATGGGACACTGTCAGGAGGGGGCAGCATGCATGGGACACTGTCAGGAGGGGGCAGCATGCATGGGACACTGAGGAGGGGGCAACATGCATGGGACATTGTGAGGAGGGAGCAGCATGCATGGGACACTGTGAGGAGGGGGCAGCATGCATGGGACACTGTCAGGAGGGGGCAGCATGCATGGGACACTGTAAGGAGGGGGCAGCATGCATGGGACACTGTGAGGAGGGGGCAGCATGCATGGGACATTGTGAGGAGGGGGCAGCATGCATGGGACATTGTGAGGAGGGGGCAGCATGCATGGGACACTGTCAGGAGGGGGCAGCATGCATGGGACACTGTCAGGAGGGGGCAGCATGCATGGGACACTGTGAGGAGGGGGCAGCATGCATGGGACACTGAGGAGAGGGCAGCATGCATGGGACACTGTGAGGAGGGGGCAGCATGCATGGGACACTGTGAGGAGGGGGCAGCATGCATGGGACACTGTGAGGAGAGGGCAGCATGCATGGGACACTGTGAAGAGGGGGCAGCATGCATGGGACACTGTGAGGAGGGGGCAGCATGCATGGGACACTGTGAGGAGGGGGCAGCATGCATGGGACATTGTGAGGAGGGGGCAGCATGCATGGGACATTGTGAGGAGGGGGCAGCATGCATGGGACATTGTGAGGAGGGGGCAGCATGCATGGGACATTGTGAGGAGGGGGCAGCATGCATGGGACATTGTGAGGAGGGGGCAGCATGCATGGGACATTGTGAGGAGGGGGCAGCATGCATGGGACATTGTGAGGAGGGGGCAGCATGCATGGGACATTGTGAGGAGGGGGCAGCATGCATGGGACATTGTGAGGAGAGGGCAGCATGCATGGGACACTGTGAGGAGGGGGCAGCATGCATGGGACACTGAGGAGGGGGCAGCATGATGTGAGGTCAATGTGCAGATCATATTTCATAATTGAGGAAGGTGTGGTGGGTATAAATTATAAGGGAGGGCAGTGTGTAGTTTATTAGGGGCAGTGTGACAGTCACAGTATATAAGTGGGGACGGTGTGGTGGGAATATTTTATACTCATGCTATGTTTTGATGTGCCTGTGGTGATCCCCATTGGGGGGGGGGGGTTAGTGCCCTTCGTTTCTCATTGATACTTTTTAAAGTGTTTTACAGAGTAGATCTGCCTTAAACAGATGTCGTGTGCGAAAACTCAGTTTTACGTTGTCACTAAGGGGCGCGACCACTTAAAGTGCCTAGGGCAGCACAAAGGCAAAATACAGCCCTGGGTAAGAGGTCTGCTAATAATCTCCTGCCTTCCAGCATTCGTTGCTCTTTATTTGTGTAGATGACCAGGTGTGGCATCAGGATTTGAGGATGAATGCACATATGAAGTTGCTCCAGTCCGGCTAAAATTAAAAGAAGAGCAATCGATGCTGGCAGGTAAGAGGTGGTTCTCAGGATTCCCATCCAGTGACCGAATATTATAACACTACCAATGGACCAGGTCCTGTGACTTGATTTAGAACAACTTTCACTGGGAATGTTAGACAACGTTCTGAGATTATTTTCTTATGATTGTTTGGATATTTTCTATATTTAAACAATTATTTTTAAGTAATTCTCCATATTACTGTATTTTTAGAAAACCCCTTGTACCAAATGGTCATAAAAGAAAAGACTAAACTATTAAAAAAATTCAATCAGACAGGTTTAATAAATTGGTCCCATCAAGACCTTAGCTAAGCCTACTGGGAATTAAAGTTCAAAAAGAAAGAATGTGATGTACAATGTACATGTTGATTTGATGAAACTTTTATGGTCTTGAGTAATTCCCCAGTTTGATGCAGACTTGTTGCTGTTTGGCTTGTCTAAGATGTCAGACATACATTGATTACATGGTAGAACAAGTGGAATAGTTTTTAGGTCTTAACCCAGATGTATCTGATATTATTTTTAGATCGCACTAAAGCTATTAAAAAATATTCATCTTTGGTTGCGACAACTCTTAAAAAATATGCACCACCAGTTACACTAATGTTTTTTATTGCTGCTCGTAATGACAGATCATTGATAAGGATTTGCAAATTGTTTGACAAATAAAAAAATATCCTAAACCCCAGCCAGAAGTGGTCCTCTCCACTGCAAACCTCATATCCATTAGCCCAATGATGTAATAGGCTCTTTTTGAAGAGAACTTGTTCCTACCAGTGGATCATCTGTTCATCCAGAGATCCTGTTTTACCCATAATCCATTTATTTAGACACTTAATTTGTGGATAGTTCAGTAATTTAATATTTTTTACCATTTGCACATGATCAAGTTTGAGTTGGTATATGATGCAAAAGATATAGGGGTTGTCAACTACTCAGATAACCCTTTCTCAAACACTATGTTTTCCCCGAGTAAAATAGTAACACCTATAGTCATCTCCGATGCCGGCACCATTCCACCGATGTGGGCTCTGGATCTCCCTGGGCTCACATGAAATTGGCAGCAGGGATTGTTTTACCTAACCACCTTTAACTTCCCCTCCTTCTAACGGAAAGCTGTGGCTATTCTCTGACTTCATCCAGATTCGTCTTCCTTTGATTTGTCCAAAGGATAGGAGAGTGAAATGGCTGTTGATTAGCCACAGTAATCACGTAACATAACAGTGTCACACAATTCCTGGTAGAGCCAATGCCGACACTATTAGAACATCGCTAGCAACTGGTGAGTATAGGTGATATTTTGTTACTTGGGGAAACATAGCGATTTCGGTGGGGTTGTCCGAGAAGTGGATAACTCCTTTAATCACAGCATTTGTCATCATCTGTATTTGAAGATTGACCCCAGAAATAATATTTTCTCTACTAATTTAGATCCATATTGCTGTACGAAAATAAAGTAGCAGCTCTAGAATAGTAGGAGTCATGATGTGTTTTCCAACCACTTTAATCCATTGATGTCCCCTTTGCAGTTCTCCGCCTAAATCACACTACTTTGATAGTACGTCATACACATGCTCCAATTCTTGATAAGTGCCTCTGACTTCAACAAATGCCCAATAGTGTAATGGAGGAGAAATCAGTTGTATGCCGCGCTATCATCAAGGAATCCAATGTTAATTATTTAATCTCTTTATTCTTTGTACAGGTCAACATGTTTCAGAGATCGCTGTCTCCTTCATCAGGGCTTCAAAGGACAGATACTGTCTAAATATCCTTTATGATATGCTAATGAGCACAGGGACTATTCAAAAGTGCGTTAGTTCCTGCGCTCATTCAACCCTAATAACATGTTAGCACACCAACTGGGACGTGCTAACATGTTATTTAATGCCAGTGTCATCAGTGTGACGCACGCACCTTGTGTCCATTGTCACCACTGATGACTCTGGCTTTAGGCTCAGTGCGCATGGTCAGAAGTCCTTGGCACTTCCGGTCATGCGCACTAGACCTCTATGAAGCCGGGATATGTACACTCGGCTTCATAGTGCACATCACTGGAAGTGACTTCTGATCATGCGCACTGACCCTTAGCATGGTGTTCTAAAGCGGTAACAGTGGACACAGGTATGCACGTCACCGCTGATGACGCTAGCATTGAATAGCATGTTCGCACGCCCCTGTGGGTGTGCTAACATGCTATGAGGGCGGAATGAGCGCAGGAACTAACGCCCCTGTGACTAGTCCCTGGCCTCATTAGCATATTAAAAAGGATCTTTAGAAATACTTTTTCTAAAGATCTCTTTATCTATGCTACTAGATACAGGGACAGTTAGGCAGGGTTTAGCAATATACACCCAGAGCTGTTCGTGGTACTGGGTGCATATTACACCTGACAGGTTCCCTTTAAAACTAAAATGGATAATTAAAAAATCAATTTCTAGCTCTTTTTGCTCACCCTTTGATTTAGCACTGTAATGCTAATATCAAAGGCAATAAGAACTTCTCACCCATTTTTTGGGATCACTTTGGGTTTTTCTAATTGACATAACACTGGTCCAGTCTTGCTTACTCTACCACCATATTATTCAGAGGGGATCCATTCATTATTTGGAGAGAAGGTCTTTCTTTCCCAGTTGGGCTTAAAGCCTCACCCAACCCTGTAGAGATACTCATTATTCCTTTGAGGCATGGAGAGCCTGACTTGACTAAAATACTGAAGTGTTGACTAATGATTTTCTCCTTGGCCGTCCGTCCTAAATGGAAAAAAAACAATAACTTCCCTCTCATTTTCTTCCAGTCTGTGTTGATGCATACCATCTCCGACTAATCAATAGTCCGCACCTACTTCTAGCTTAGCTTTGATCTGTCCATATATAAGTTGTCACCTTCAGCTCAATCATGCCTGTCTCCTATTATTGACATATATTCACATCCACAGCGGGCTGAGATCTAAAGCCCTTCTCTATGAGAATTACATGACTCGGAAATACATTAGTCTCAATCTTCATCAATCTTAAAGCCTATCTGGGAAGTCACTTACATATGGAAAATATTCAATATCTGAAAAATGACTCTCTTCCTAGTCAATCAATGCTGGTGGTAAAGATTGTTTACATAGATTAAATGGTGTCCGCTGTCCAGTATGATATACATTTCATGCTATCCTACAAGAATGGAGAAGAAAATTACAGCCTAAGAGCAAAAATGCTCACAAACATGTCCACAAGGTGAGCCCTGTCCATACATAGTATACATAATGTATATATTTATATACTGCTTCGATGACTACAAAAACTGTCTATTTAGGCTCTTTGCACACTATCAGTGGCCTATGCTTAGAGCGTAAACTGGAGAAAGATCCCAACATACAGTATATTTTACATCTAGTATAGGGTTCCATATTCACAATTTCAATGGACACTATGCCCTCAATTTTAGGTTGATACTCGAGTGCGATAACTACCGTACTACTGAATTAATTGATGCCCTAATTATCATGAATGCATCTGACAATGTAACGCCAAGACCCCATATCAAACTTTGAATTGACCCCCCACTGCACATCTCTATCGGCCCTCCTGCTCACCTGCAACTAGTGATGGGCGAACCTGAACTGTAAAATTCGGGGTCCGTACCACACACATAGTTTTCGTGTACACGATCCCGAACATGAGCTTTCCTGGGCAGCTCTGTTACAGTTCGGGTCCAGGGGCTGTAAAAACAAGCACATTATTAAAAAACATTATGATTGTACTTACGGGTCCCACAACGCGTCCTACAGACTCTGTCTCCCGACCGCTTCTGCTTCTGGGTCTAAGTGTAACATGAAATGGGGTGGTAGTTGTGGGCGAGGTATCTGTCTGCCGCACCCTTGCTCGCTACATAAAAATTGAGGTCCTGCCTGGGTGTGTGGTGTTTCACTCCAGAGGCTATTTGCATTTGCAGACCGCATGTTGCCAGTTGGTTTGGCCAGCCATGAATAGATGGTACACAGTTCATTGAGGGAGACCACAAGTTTATAAAAAAAACCTTAGTTTTACTGAACATTTACTTGGTAACAACAACAATGTTCCCTTAGTGTATAAATACCCCTTCCTTCCTTTGGACTGTGCTGGTGATATTTTCAGTTCCTTCAAGCCAAGGTTGCAAGCAGCTGATTTGTTTTCCTCTGTGATATGATTGCTGAAAGCTCTGCTAAAGTTTTACCTGAGTCATCTAATGATAAGTAGTTCATGCTTTTCCCCCGTGTGTCCCCTTGTGTCTTCTATAGTTGTTTAGCGAGGTTGCCGTATAGCTCATGCTACCAGTTCCCTACTGAGGGCCCAGCACTAGGGATACCTAGGGTCAGGTATCTGACTTGGTGCATAGTACAGAAACTATCCAGAGTGGTTAGAGACCCCAGGGACCAGCAGTAGGTTTGGTCAGGGGGTCACCATCTTCCCTTTCCCTAGACAAAGGGTTTCCCTTCCCTTTCACTGTGTGCGTGGTACTTCCCCATACCTAGTGTGACAGAGGAGTTGCGGGTGGAATTGGGGTGTGCGGAATCCTGCTCATCAATTTCATGTCAAGTGGTGCAATTCACTAATCCACAAATCTTACTCAAACAGTGGCTGGAGTAGGATTTGTGGTGGAGCACACATAGCGGCACCACTACGCGCCTCACCCAACGTATTAAGAGGTGTGCACTTCTTAATGAATCACGAGCATTGGCTCCAATGCACTACTTATCAAGACCAGCTAGAGAATCACTGGTCTTGATGAAGAGCCCCCCAGAGTCTTTTCTAGCTAACAGGATAGCCTGATTACTACATTTTAAGCAAAATGTTCATGATCATTTTAGTTCGTGAATGTGAAATGCAACATTGCTAAAAAGTTCTGTGCTCAAAAGTTAGATGTTGGATACGATATATAGAGTTAAAAGGATTTTCAAAACTTTTTTAGATTATTTTTCCTCTGCAAACTTGGACATTTCCTAATATACTCAGAAAACACATAGAAAGTTCCGAATGTTCATGAAATGAAGGCATTTTATATATCTCAGTGACCCCGGCTGTCTTACAAGCTGCCCAGTGACCTCCAAGGCTGCCCTCTGCCAACAAGAAATTCACGATGATTCTGTTTACTTAGCTCCAATGTTTGATTGCTTCTATTTTGTAAGTGTTTTTAGACTGTAGAAAAATCCTTCAGCGCACATTGCTAGGAAAATACAAATCCTAGCAATAGTATCAGGAGACCAGACATGTTCAGAGCTTGCAGTCCCACGGGAAGAAGAGTGATTATACTGCATTGCATCTAGAGAGTCGGGGTGAGGACATGTGCTTGGTCTGAAGACTCATTAGTAGCTCGAAACCTCATACTGACAAGATCCGTCGAGGTCAGAAAACCTGTCTGTAAGTATGTTTTCTCTCGTTATACCCTGAGGACTTCATATTAACATGATGTAAAGTATAAAATAGAGAAAAATCAGGACAATTAGTTGCTTATTTGTCAATTAGAAGAAAACACAAAGTAACCAGTAGGGATCTTTCTTTTAATTAGCTTGATATACGCCGGATTGATCAAAGTAAATATTGGAATGGTTGCTATAGATTACTTTTTCTTCCTAAGACAAGGAAAGGTTTGTCACCGGTTTCATTTGCAATTATTTTCGCAGAAAATTAAAAGAACGTGTCTTACGAGTCACCGAGTCATGAGTGATACGTCTACAGGAAATTCCATGGTTGGTAAATTAGAGACCGAGCTCTTGGATGTCATCCTAATAATATGTGAGATTAGCTCTCCATTGAAGACATTTAATGAGGGAAGGATTTCTTAGCAAGTGAAATGAGTAAGTCAAAAATTTGAAGAAAGTCCATTTGCTAGAGAAAATGCACCTTGCAGTTACAAATAATATACCCCAAGGTCGAAAAGGTTGGGAGCCACTGACATAAATGTACCTTATACCACCTTGCCATGATAATAACTGTTCACCTGTCCAAAGGATAGCAATTGGGCCACCATGGATCCCAACATTAAGGTTATGGAGTAGCCCATGTGCATCACCACTCTACTATCATACCTGTGTTAAGCAACACCCACAGATGGGAACACCAGAGAAGATGATAACAGAAAGCCTTGGTGTTAGGGAGAGAGGGCGAGGGATCACCTGCTAACACTCGGTTGGGCTAAGCCCTGTGCTCCCCTAACTTCCCTATGTGGGTCCTAACCCCCGTCGCCATCATGTGCCTCAGCCCTTGCTAGCTATGGAGTAGCCCATGTGCATCACCACTCTACTGACATGCCCATGTTAAGCAACACCCACAGATGGGAACACCAGAGAAGATGATAACAGAAAGCCTTGGTGTTAGGGAGAGAGGGCGAGGGATCACCTGCTAACACTCAGTTGGGCTAAGCCCTTTGCTCCCCTAACTTTCCTATGTGGGTCCTAACCCCCGTTGCCATCATGTGCCTCGGCCCTTGCTAGCTATGGAGTAGCCCATGTGCATCACCACTCTACTATCATGCCCATGTTAAGCAACTCCCACAGATGGGAACACCAGAGAAGATGATAACAGAAGGCCCTGGTGTTAGGGAGAGAGGGCGAGGGGGTCACCTGCTAACACTCAGTTGGGCTAAGCCCTGTGCTTCCCTAACTTCCCTATATGGGTCCTTCCCCGCGTCGCCACCATGTGCCTCGGCCCTTGCTAGCCCTGGACTCACCCTTGCTAGTGTGCAGGCCAGCAAGACACTAGTCTAGCTACTATAACAAGATAACATGAGTGTTAGCAACATCTGAACAAAAGGAAAGGGCCATAATGGTGACGTAGTAAGTGGGTCAAGGCACCCAAAAAGTTAAAGAAGCATAGGACTATGAAAAGTAATAGGTAATGACTCAAAAGCAATACCAACCTATAAATGAATAGAGTCATAAATCCACCAATATGAATATATTCAATTAATTTATTAGAGATATATCATAAAAAGGACACCTAACTATACAATACAACATCAGGTGCACAACGAGGAAAACAAGTGGGGAGATCACTGCATTACAAATCAATGTCAATAAGAGAACATGAGGTAGGTAAGATAGACAGATGGGGAATACACAACAAACAAGCATCTTTAGATGTTTCAGCAGGAACTTCTCTGCAGCAACAGCAACAAACTCCTAAGCTTCTCCAGACACAGGCGCCTTTAAAGTGGTCAGTATAAGAATGTAACAGGCACTGGAAGGCAGTCAGGAGTGAGTATATATTGCGTAAGGGAGTGACCCAAAAAAAGCTACAGCTGAGTTAAAGGCAACAAGTTCTCAGCCAGAAGGGAATGAGTCATTAACCCTAAAGGAAAGTAAAATCTCTCCAATACATGAAAATAGTTATGCGGGCAAGAGTGAGGATCTGCGGTCAATTATGCGTTGTGACCTCAGATTTTCCAGAGGTCACATCGGGATGTGACATACCCATGACATCTACTCGTTGTCTATGGGGCCGACGGAGATAACCAAAAGAATACCATACCTTTGTTTTATTTAGTTATTTTTATTAAAAAACATAAAGATTGGAGAAGACGGTAAAGGTGGCTTTACACACTGCAACATCGCAAACGACATCGCTGTAACGTCACCGGTTTTGTGACGTTACAGCGACCTCCCCAGCGACATTGCAGTGTGTGAAACACATCAGCGACCTGGCCCCTGCTGTGAAGTTGTGATCGCTACAAATCGTTCAGGACCATTCTCAGGTCCTTTGTTTCCCGCTGTGCAGCATGCATCGCTAGAAAGTTTCAGTGTGTAAAGGGGACTTTACAGCGACTTCCCTTTCAAAAAGCTGCTTTACAACATCCCCAACAACCAGCTAGGTCGCTCTGCAGGTCCGGATCGCTGTTGCGTCGTTGGCCAGATCTGCCTGTTTGACAGCTCACCAGCGACTCACCAGAGACTTGGGGAGGTCGCTATAACGTCACAAAACCGGTGACGTTACAGCGATGTCCTTTGCGATGTTGCAGTGTGTAAACCCAGCTTTAGTCAAATTTTCTAAACTTGATACCAGACAAGAGGTTGTGTAAAGGTCTCCAGTAGATGAAGGACACTAGTTTGGCTTCCCTCCACAAAACGTGAGTGGCCTTCCATTCATGGGTAGTGCTGCTGTATATTCTTATGTTGGATCTAGTAGGCTGGTGCTTCATTTTTTCTTTATATAGAGCGGAGAATCTTGTTCTTAGGATCATAGAGGGTCCATGGGGTGAGACCCCTACAACTAATCGGCTAACATGTGGATAGATGATAAGGTGGTATGGTACACCAAGCCCTTTAACTTCTCACTTTTGACAGACAGCACATTTTTCTTGTATATTCATTCCATAATATTTACCAATAGATATTTACTTGCCCTTTTTAGCATTAGCCTAAATAATTTTACCTGTCTCTAAACATGAGCATAAACGCCATTTTAAATCATCCTTAAAGGTGTCAAACAGGCAATGGGAGGTTGCAGGCGTCTAAGAGATAGATGATACCTAATAGAACAGCTAAAGGTAAACTTTTATTAATGTATTAATCCTTAAGGCCTTATGTTTAAGAAGTCTTGAATAATGTTGGAAAAATAACACAGCAATACTGGGAACTATTGAAATATTTACTTTCTTCCAGTTAAAGTAACTCATATCCTAATGACCCAAAAAGATTCCCAATCAGGTCCCCAAACTATTAGCAACACTGAAAAGATAAATTTCTTTCTGTGTCTTACTGGATTACCCAGTATATCCATTTATAGTAAAGACGTCCCATTGATTTTAATTAGCAGTGTGTAATACTTAAATTGCCCTGCGGGGGTGCTGTAGGGAAATCAGTTCCTTCATAGATAATGGCTGATCTCTTGTGTTTCTAAGAGGAGACATCCTCTGGCTAATCATTTTTTTTAGGAACCTTTAAAAAGAGTTTAAAGGGAAACCATCATCAAGATTTCATCCCCCAACTATTTGTATATTTATAATGCTGAGAAATTGGCATTAGAATTGATACGCAACTATCTTTTTGAGGATCTGAAGCCTCTTACACTCCAGCTATATTCTCCGCCCAGCGCTGCCTCCTCCAGCTTGACTGATGACTTCCTTGCCTGAAGTCACACTATAGAGAAGCTGTCAGTCAAGGAGGCAGCGCTGGGCAGGGAATAGATCTGGAGTGACAGAGGCTTTAGATCTACCATAGCTTCTCAGCCACATTTGCATATTAATTCAAATGCTGATTTCTCAGTAATGCAGGAGTAGTGTCACAAGTGTGTCTGGTCCGCATGTTTCATCTTGCATTGTAGTGTCTCAGATTACCCATAGCCTTAATTACAGCTGCAGCATCTTCTCATCACTCCTTTCCTCTATATTTACCCACTTCTGGCTTCACTCCATTCTGGTTTTATATCTTCTATACTGACCACTTTGAAGGAGCTTGTCTCTGGAGAAGCTGAGGTGTTCGTTTCAGTTGCAGCTATGAAGTTTACTGCTGGAGAAGCCAAGAAGTGCTATTTGTAGTGTCTTTCCTCACCTATCTGTTTTACCTTCCTTATCTTCTTTTATTGCAGTAGTGAGACTAGCATCTCACTGGCCTACACACTAGTCAGGGTAAGTTCAAGGCCAGTGAGGGCCTAGGCACGTGATGGTGCATGAGAGGAAAGACCTGTCTTGGGATGTCAGGGAGCATGTTATGAATTGACCCTTCTTCTCTCTACCCATTGCCAGGGCTTTCTATTGTAACTCTTCCGTGGTATTCCCCTTGTGTTGCGCCACTCGATGGGTGTCTTTTCACACTTGGCGTGACAAGTAGATTGGCCATGTAAATGTATTGCTGGACTTGTCTTTGAAAGCTACATGTGAATATAAATATTTTGGGCGGAGAAACCCTGCTGACAAAAACAACCCCTTTATTATTATTATTATTATTATTATTACTTTTTACCATAATATAATTAAAATATCATTATAAGGGTAGTAGAAAGACAAGCATACTTTAATAATATTTCAGCCAGATTATATATACAATGCAGAAAAAGTGAGATCAAATTTGAAATTATTCTCAGGAACGGAAGTTATTTTTGCACCATCCACTTCTGCAAAGTTTGGGCCAAGTTCCAGATAACAACTGCGATATAAATTTGCATTATCACCTTCAATTGGATATAGGGCACAGCGACATCACCCCTCAAGCTGGATGATTAACTTTGCATAGAAATGAATTATATAAGCCGTCGCCAAAATATGTGTCCATAAATTTGTAGCAAAAAATACGTCTTGCAGTTTGCTCCCCTTTTAATGTGACCGTTTCACATTCAAGTGGCAGAACACCAGGCATAAATAATAAAAAAGCAAAAAAAAAGTACAAAAGACATAAAGAGAACACAAAAAAAGAGAAAATTTCATAACATGCTGTTTGGGTGATAAAAATGTTTATTAGGCAATATGCCTCCAGCATATAGGGCAATATAAATCTTTTATCTCTTCTCTTGTACGCCGTGAAATTCTTCTCCACTTTTTCTTTGTCCTCTGGTGTTGTCCAAACGTTCTCCATCATTCCTAGGAGAGAAACCTGCCCTCTTTATATCATTGTGCATGATAACTAAGCAGACATTTAATAATTATTCACATAAGCCAGGGACAATTTATCTTATTTCTTATAGTAAATATTTAAGATTTCATGCACCAGATTCTGCAATGTATGAACACAGGTAAAGAACGGTATGCAAATGCTTAAATATATAATATGTATATATATATATATATACTAGAAGGTGGCCCGATTCTACGCATCGGGTATTCTAGAATTTACGTATTGTGTAGTTCATGTATGATTTTTGTTATATATATAGATGTTGTTGTGTGTAGTTACCAAGTGTTTGTGTAGGGCGCTGTACATGTTCTGAGTGTCGCGGGGGGTGAGAGCGGTGTTGTATGTGTGTTGCGTGTGTTGCGTTGTTTGTGGAGCGCTGTGTGTCTGTAGCGTTGTGTGTGTGTGTGTGTTGTGCGGTTTGTGTGGGTGTGGTGTGTTTTGGGGGGAGGTATGTTTTGAGCAATGTGTGTGTTGTGCAGTATGTGCGTATATTTGTGTGTGCAGCGTTGCCTGTGTGTGTGGGTGTCTGTGTAGGGCGTTGTTTGTGATTCCTAGTGTGTGTGTGTTGTGCAGTGCGCGTGTGTGTGTGTGTGTTGGGGGGAGGTGTGCACCTCCCATCGTGCTCCATCCCCCATGCTGCGCACCCCCCATCGTGCTGCATCCCCCATGCTGCGCACTCCCAAACGTGCTCCATCCGCCATGCTGCGCACTCCCAAACGTGGTCCATCCGCCATGCTGCGCACTCCCAAACGTGCTCCATCCGCCATACTGCGCACTCCCCATCGTGCTGCATCCCCCATGCTGCGCACTCCCAAACGTGCTCCATCCGCCATGCTGCGCACTCCCCATCGTGCTCTATCCGCCATGCTGCACACTCCCAAACGTGCTCCATCCGCCATGCTGCGCACTCCCAAACGTGCTCCATCCGCCATGCTGCGCACCCCCTATCATGCTCCATCCGCCATGCTGCGCACTCCCAAACGTGCTCCACCCGCCATGCTGCGCACTCCCAAACGTGCTCCATCCGCCATGCTGCGCACTCCCAAACGTGCTCCATCCGCCATGCTGCGCACTCCCAAACGTGGTCCATCCGCCATGCTGCGCACTCCCAAACGTGCTCCATCCGCCATGCTGCGCACTCCCAAACGTGCTCCATCCGCCATACTGCGCACTCCCCATCGTGCACCATCCGGCATGCTGCGCACTCCCAAACGTGCTCCATCCGCCATGCTGCGCACTCCCAAACGTGCTCCATCCGCCATGCTGCGCACTCCCAAACGTGCTCCATCCGCCATGCTGCGCACTCCCAAACGTGCTCCATCCGCCATGCTGCGCGCTCCCAAACGTGGTCCATCCGCCATGCTGCGCACTCCCAAACGTGCTCCATCCGCCATGCTGCGCACTCCGAAACGTGCTCCATCCGCCATACTGCGCACTCCCAAACGTGCTCCATCCGCCATACTGCGCACTCCCCATCGTGCACCATCCGGCATGCTGCGCACTCCCAAACATGCTCCATCCGTCATGCTGCGCACTCCCAAACGTGCTCCATCCGTCATGCTGCGCACTCCCAAACGTGCTCCATCCGCCATGCTGCGCACTCCCAAACGTGCTCCATCCGCCATGCTGCGCACCCCCCATCATGCTCCATCCGCTTAGGAGTGCGCAGCATGCCGGATGGTGCACGATGGGGAGTGCGCAGTATGGCGGATGGAGCACGTTTGGGAGTGCGCAGCATGGCGGATGGAGCACGTTTGGGAGTGCGCAGCATGGCGGATGGACCACGTTTGGGAGTGCGCAGCATGGCGGATGGACCACGTTTGGGAGTGCGCAGCATGGCGGATGGACCACGTTTGGGAGTGCGCAGCATGGGGGATGCAGCACGATGGGGAGTGCGCAGTATGGCGGATGGAGCACGTTTGCTCAGCCTCTCTCCTTCCAGCCTCCCTGAGCATCAGCCCCCCCCTCCCAGCCTTCCCCAAGATCAGCCTCTCTGCTCCCAGCCTCCTCCAGCACGCCGTGCTCCTCTGCCGACACTCACCCACACCCGATCGCATCCACTCACCCACACAACCGATCGCATCCACTCACCCACACAACCGATCGCATCCACTCACACACACAACCGATCGCATCCACTCACACACACAACCGATCGCATCCACTCACACACACACCCGATCGCATCCACTCACACACACCCGATCGCATACACTCACACACACAGACACTGACGATATTGCACATACGCGCTGATACTCACAACATCCGGGGATATCACATGCTTCTGGCCATGTGATCCTCCCGGCAGGTCCTGGAAGCTCACAACAGCACAGTATCGCTGCCGAGAAGCAAGTGATATCCCAGGATGTTGTGAGTATGTGGATGCAATGTGATGTGTGTGTGTGAGTGAGTGTGATCTGATTTGTGTGTGTGTGTGTGTGTGTGTGCTGTTATGTTATGTATGTTCTGCAGCTGCAGGACCTTGATGTGTGGATGCGATGTGATGTGTGTGTGAGGTGTGTGTGAGAGTGAGTGTGAGCCGGTGTACACTGGTAACTATGATACACATCGGGTAACTAAGGGACCTTAGTTACCCGATGTGTATAATGGTTACCAGCTTTCACGGCCTCCGTTAAGATCCCAGCATCGCAAGGTTATGTGTGGCGCTGCCGGGATCCTGACGGA
Organism: Anomaloglossus baeobatrachus; assembly: GCF_048569485.1. Lineage (NCBI taxonomy): Eukaryota > Metazoa > Chordata > Amphibia > Anura > Aromobatidae > Anomaloglossus > Anomaloglossus baeobatrachus. The sequence continues at coordinate 213,339,177 of NC_134360.1, read as the reverse complement.
GCCGGTATAGAAGCAAGCGATATCCCAGCATGTTGTGATTAGAGTTGAGCGCGGTTCGTGGTTCGTGGTTCTCCAGTTCGCGGCTCGAGTGATTTTGGGGCATGTTCTAGATCGAACTAGAACTCGAGCTTTTTGCAAAAGCTCGGTAGTTCTAGAAACGTTCGAGAACGGTTCTAGCAGCCAAAAAACAGCTAAATCATAGCTTGGTTTCTGCTGTAATAGTGTAAGTCACTCTGTGAATCAAACTATTATCACATTTCAGTGTATAGTGTGCGTGAACAGCGCCTTCAGATCACTGCTGTTTCTATAATGGCGATCGCCATTTTTTTTTTTTTTTTTTCTTGTCTTCCTTCCCTAAGTGCGCGCGTCTTGTGGGGCGGGCCAGCATGTCAGCCAATCCCAGACACACACACAGCTAAGTGGACTTTGAGCCAGAGAAGCAACGGCATGTGTGATAGGATCTGCATGTCACATGTCCCTGCATTATAAAACCGGACATTTTCTTCACGGACGCCATTATCTGCCTTCTGCGTCTTTGGTGTCAGACATCACTGTCGCAGCTCCGTCTTCCTGAGTCCTATAGCCGATACAGCTGTATGCGCTGCATACACAGCGTTAGACAGCTTAGGGAGAGCACTTTATAGCAGTCCTTTTAAGGGCTCCAACCGGCAGGGTCAGAGCCATAGGTGACAGGTCCTGCAAACAGCAACAGCATCTGTGTAGCCAAGGTCAGGGATTTCCTACCTGCATTTCACCATTAGGAGGGAATAGAAAGGCAGGCTTCCATTCCTCTACCCAGAGCACCACAATCCTGCCACTGTACCCTCTTGTCCTCTGCACACTCCAACTGATAACTAAGCCATTATACTAGCAAACACTCAGTGTACCTAGTGGCATCCTATACGTGGCTATTGGACTTTGCTATAGTCCCACTAGTGCAAAGACATTTGCAGAGCGCGTCTGCCTGCATTGCACACTACAACTCATTCTAACCAAGCCATTATACTAGCAAACACTCAGTGTACCTAGTGGCATCCTATACGTGGCTATTGGACTTTGCTATAGTCCCACTAGTGCAAAGACATTTGCAGAGCGCGTCTGCCTGCATTGCACACTACAACTCATTCTAACCAAGCCATTATACTAGCAAACACTCAGTGTACCTAGTGGCATCCTATACGTGGCTATTGGACTTTGCTATAGTCCCACTAGTGCAAAGACATTTGCAGAGCGCGTCTGCCTGCATTGCACACTACAACTCATTCTAACCAAGCCATTATACTAGCAAACACTCAGTGTACCTAGTGGCATCCTATACGTGGCTATTGGACTTTGCTATAGTCCCACTAGTGCAAAGACATTTGCAGAGCGCGTCTGCCTGCATTGCACACTCCAACTCATTAAAACCAAGCCATTATACTAGCAAACACTCAGTGTACCTAGTGGCATCCTATACGTGGCTATTGGACTTTGCTATAGTCCCACTAGTGCAAAGACATTTGCATAGCGCGTCTGCCGGCATTGCACACTCAAACTCATTTTAACTAAGCCATTATACTAGCAAACACTCAGTGTACCTAGTGGCATCCTATACGTGGCTATTGGACTTTGCTATAGTCCCACTAGTGCAAAGACATTAGCAGAGCACATCTGCCTGCATTGCACACTACAACTCATTCTAACCAAGCCATTATACTAGCAAACACTCAGTGTACCTAGTGGCATCCTATACGTGGCTATTGGACTTTGCTATAGTCCCACTAGTGCAAAGACATTTGCATAGCGCGTCTGCCTGCATTGCACACTCAAACTCATTTTAACTAAGCCATTATACTAGCAAACACTCAGTGTACCTAGTGGCATCCTATACGTGGCTATTGGACTTTGCTATAGTCCCACTAGTGCAAAGACATTAGCAGAGCACATCTGCCTGCATTGCACACTACAACTCATTCTAACCAAGCCATTATACTAGCAAACACTCAGTGTACCTAGTGGCATCCTATACGTGGCTATTGGACTTTGCTATAGTCCCACTAGTGCAAAGACATTTGCAGAGCGCGTCTGCCTGCATTGCACACTCCAACTCATTAAAACCAAGCCATTATACTAGCAAACACTCAGTGTACCTAGTGGCATCCTATACGTGGCTATTGGACTTTGCTATAGTCCCACTAGTGCAAAGACATTTGCATAGCGCGTCTGCCGGCATTGCACACTCAAACTCATTTTAACTAAGCCATTATACTAGCAAACACTCAGTGTACCTAGTGGCATCCTATACGTGGCTATTGGACTTTGCTATAGTCCCACTAGTGCAAAGACATTAGCAGAGCACATCTGCCTGCATTGCACACTACAACTCATTCTAACCAAGCCATTATACTAGCAAACACTCAGTGTACCTAGTGGCATCCTATACGTGGCTATTGGACTTTGCTATAGTCCCACTAGTGCAAAGACATTTGCATAGCGCGTCTGCCTGCATTGCACACTCAAACTCATTTTAACTAAGCCATTATACTAGCAAACACTCAGTGTACCTAGTGGCATCCTATACGTGGCTATTGGACTTTGCTATAGTCCCACTAGTGCAAAGACATTAGCAGAGCACATCTGCCTGCATTGCACACTACAACTCATTCTAACCAAGCCATTATACTAGCAAACACTCAGTGTACCTAGTGGCATCCTATACGTGGCTATTGGACTTTGCTATAGTCCCACTAGTGCAAAGACATTTGCAGAGCGCGTCTGCCTGCATTGCACACTCCAACTCATTAAAACCAAGCCATTATACTAGCAAACACTCAGTGTACCTAGTGGCATCCTATACGTGGCTATTGGACTTTGCTATAGTCCCACTAGTGCAAAGACATTTGCATAGCGCGTCTGCCGGCATTGCACACTCAAACTCATTTTAACTAAGCCATTATACTAGCAAACACTCAGTGTACCTAGTGGCATCCTATACGTGGCTATTGGACTTTGCTATAGTCCCACTAGTGCAAAGACATTAGCAGAGCACATCTGCCTGCATTGCACACTACAACTCATTCTAACCAAGCCATTATACTAGCAAACACTCAGTGTACCTAGTGGCATCCTATACGTGGCTATTGGACTTTGCTATAGTCCCACTAGTGCAAAGACATTTGCATAGCGCGTCTGCCTGCATTGCACACTCAAACTCATTTTAACTAAGCCATTATACTAGCAAACACTCAGTGTACCTAGTGGCATCCTATACGTGGCTATTGGACTTTGCTATAGTCCCACTAGTGCAAAGACATTAGCAGAGCACATCTGCCTGCATTGCACACTACAACTCATTCTAACCAAGCCATTATACTAGCAAACACTCAGTGTACCTAGTGGCATCCTATACGTGGCTATTGGACTTTGCTATAGTCCCACTAGTGCAAAGACATTTGCAGAGCGCGTCTGCCTGCATTGCACACTCCAACTCATTAAAACCAAGCCATTATACTAGCAAACACTCAGTGTACCTAGTGGCATCCTATACGTGGCTATTGGACTTTGCTATAGTCCCACTAGTGCAAAGACATTTGCATAGCGCGTCTGCCTGCATTGCACACTCAAACTCATTTTAACTAAGCCATTATACTAGCAAACACTCAGTGTACCTAGTGGCATCCTATACGTGGCTATTGGACTTTGCTATAGTCCCACTAGTGCAAAGATATTAGCAGAGCACATCTGCCTGCATTGCACACTCCAACTTTTTTAAACTAAGCAATTTTACTAGCAAACACTCAGTGTACCTAGTGGCATCCTAAACGTGGCTATTGGACTTTGCTATAGTCCCACTAGTGCAAAGACATTTGCAGAGCACGTCTGCCTGCATTGCACACTACAACTCATTGTTACTAAGCCATTATACTAGCAAACACTCAGTGTACCTAGTTGTATCCTAAACGTGGCTATTGTACTTTTGTCTATTCACAGTATTGGAACGATATTTGCAGCACGTCTGCCTGCATTGCACACTCTAACTTTGTTAAACTCAGCCATTTATAGTAGCAAACACTCAGTGTACCTAGTTGTATCCTAAACGTGGCTATTGTACTTTTGTCAATTCACAGTATTGGAACGTTATTTGCAGCACGTCTGCCTGCATTGCACACTCAAACTTTTTTAAACTCAGCCATTTATAGTAGCAAACACTCAGTGTACCTAGTTGTATCCTAAACGTGGCTATTGTACTTTTGTCTATTCACAGTATTGGAACGATATTTGCAGCACGTCTGCCTGCATTGCACACTCTAACTTTTTTAAACTCAGCCATTATACTAGCAAACACTCAGTGTACCTAGTTGTATCCTAAACGTGGCTATTGTACTTTTGTCAATTCACAGTATTGGAACGTTATTTGCAGCACGTCTGCCTGCATTGCACACTCAAACTTTTTTAAACTCAGCCATTTATAGTAGCAAACACTCAGTGTACCTAGTTGTATCCTAAACGTGGCTATTGTACTTTTGTCTATTCACAGTATTGGAACGATATTTGCAGCACGTCTGCCTGCATTGCACACTCTAACTTTTTTAAACTCAGCCATTATACTAGCAAACACTCAGTGTACCTAGTTGTATCCTAAACGTGGCTATTGTACTTTTGTCAATTCACAGTATTGGAACGTTATTTGCAGCACGTCTGCCTGCATTGCACACTCAAACTTTTTTAAACTCAGCCATTTATAGTAGCAAACACTCAGTGTACCTAGTTGTATCCTAAACGTGGCTATTGTACTTTTGTCAATTCACAGTATTGGAACGTTATTTGCAGCACGTCTGCCTGCATTGCACACTCAAACTTTTTTAAACTCAGCCATTTATAGTAGCAAACACTCAGTGTACCTAGTTGTATCCTAAACGTGGCTATTGTACTTTTGTCTATTCACAGTATTGGAACGTTATTTGCAGCACGTCTGCCTGCATTGCACACTCTAACTTTTTTAAACTCAGCCATTATACTAGCAAACACTCAGTGTACCTAGTTGTATCCTAAACGTGGCTATTTTACTTTTGTCTATTCACAGTATTGGAACGATATTTGCAGCACGTCTGCCTGCATTGCACACTCTAACTTTTTTAAACTCAGCCATTATACTAGCAAACACTCACTGTACCTAGTTGTATCCTAAACGTGGCTATTGTACTTTTGTCAATTCACAGTATTGGAACGTTATTTGCAGCACGTCTGCCTGCATTGCACACTCAAACTTTTTTAAACTCAGCCATTATACTAGCAAACACTCACTGTACCTAGTTGTATCCTAAACGTGGCTATTGTACTTTTGTCAATTCACAGTATTGGAACGTTATTTGCAGCACGTCTGCCTGCATTGCACACTCTAACTTTTTTAAACTCAGCCATTATACTAGCAAACACTCACTGTACCTAGTTGTATCCTAAACGTGGCTATTGTACTTTTGTCTATTCACACTACTGCAAATCTATGTGCAGCACCTCTGCATGACAACCTCGTGCTCTGTTTTTAATAAGCTATAATGATAGCACAAAATACTGCCATTTTGTGGCATCATAGAACTGGCTGTTGTATTCCATTAGTGCCCCACTGGTGACAAGCTATTTCTAGCACCTCTACATCACACCCTCATGCACATTTAGCTACGCTAATGTTATAGCAAACTCATGGAATTCATTGCTGCATTTCATAATTCGGAGGGATAGAAAGTCAGGCTTCCTTTAGCTTTTCCTTCTGTTCATAGACAGCATCTCCAAGACAAATTTCCCCTCCACGTCTAAGTGTGGAGAGGCAGCTAGTGCGCATGCGTGTGCCGATGTACCCCAGCTGCAGCATAATTACAGTGTTTCGCCTAGTGAGTATGCTCAGCCTGACTGTGCCATTCCTGACGCTAAGTCTTCATTTCGGGATACAGCGCATGCTCCCACACTAAGTGTGAAAAGCCTCTTTGCACAGGTGCTTGCATTCTGTGCCGGGTCTAAGTCCTGTTTTGTGCCTAGACACCATGCTAAAGCTGATAGTCTTTTTTCAGAGACTGTATTTCATGCTACTGAGCATGCTCAGGCACTTCCTGCATCAGAGACTAGGTCCGGTAATGAACTCTTTGGCCCTGGCCCTGATGTGGGGGTCCCATATAGACCACAGGGCATCAGGTGTCCTCCCAAATGGCTTGCAGAGGCCCACACCTATGACTTGTCACCGCATTATTGATGGTCAGACGATGACTGGTGAGGTGTTTGGGTCATGGCAGCCATGAGGTCATCATTGAAGTTGCGTTTCCAAATAGGACGCTAGTTATGCCACTCATGACGTGTCACTCTGCTTTTGTCTCCAGGAGGTGCATTGTGGTTCACCCTGGTTTGGGGCGGACCCAGGTTATAAAAGGGGCTGGAGCCAACAAGGAGGTGCGCAGTCTTCTATTATGCTCCGAAAGAGCACACCTCCATGTGTTGAACCCATTGCGGCTTTAGGCCAGAGGTAGGCAGGGATAGGGTGGTGGATGCAGGCCACCACCACAGTTGGTAACGCAGAACGGTTAAGACCAGCTCCTGTCCTAACAGTCCTGCTTGTGCAGCCCAGTGGCATTAACAGGCCTGCTGCTGCTGATGCGCCTGCTGTCCACAGGTGTGGCCCCTACGCACACGGTCAGCGTACTCAATGGCCCCTGTGTTGTTAACAGGGAGTTCCTGGGCTGGGTGGGCATGTGGACCCTGTGACGCTAACAGGGCTCACAGTCTCCAGATCCGAATGGCGTCTAACTCGGTTCAGGCTACTATTAGTTTCATAGCCACACAGCTCTGTATCCTCCACCAAACCTTCAAGTTGCCAACCTCTCCTTTTCCAACTGGGAGCACGGTGGACACTGACTGCTGAAGGTGATATATACCTTTCTCTTTCTTTTCTTATTAATTTTTGTTATATAGCGGTCACAGATTATATACCACTTTATCCAAATCTGCCAGTCCCACTGTAACAGATGTTGTTTCTTCAGCAAATGTTACAGTTGTTTAACCACCAAATCCACGGACCAAAATTTTTTTCCCCTTTCCAACACACCTGTTCCCCTTTCCAACAGCATCTGTCCTTTTTCAACTCATTTTGGGATATGACCAAAAGTGCAACTGTGCAGGGACACCGTACTCAACGCCATCTCAGCACAGCAGCCATCCCTCGGTCCCTCCGATGTGGACAAGTAAAAGACCATTTCCTCCTATCCATGACAAAGTGTTGAGATTCACTCTGTGCAGCACTGGTGTTTAGTGGAAAAGTAGATCTAAGATTGCGTACCACATTCTGCAGATACTCCTGTATACGTGCGTCTATTTCTATGGCAGGAATTAGTTCGCCAAATTTTGTCTTGTACCGGGGATCTAACAGTGTGGCAACCCAGTATTCAGGATTACTTCAAATTCATACAATCCGAGGGTCATGTAGGTAGTGCAGCAAGAAGGCGCTCATGTGTCTTGTGCATCCAGGAGGACCAAGTCCTTGGTGTGTTGGTGGCAGAGAGGTGAGAATCGTGCATCCTTCCTCTGCCCTCTACCCACAACCTCGCACAACCGAAATGTGAGCAAGCTCTCACTCATCTGCTGAGTCTTCCATGCCCATCGCCAGTTCGTCCTCCATTTCTTCATGGGCTCCTGCACTTTCATCAACACTTTTTGCTGATACTATGCGCCCTTGTTAATCCCTCTCCCTCACCATGACTGCCGCATAGGTGCCGCTGACCATCTGGACCTCGTAGATCTTGTTATCCCTTCCGCATATGACTCCTCCTGTACTTCCTCCCCTTCCTCTTGTCCCAACACCTGACTCCGAATAATAATTACAGTGTGCTCCATCATGTAGATGACCAGAATTGTCACGCTGAGAATGACATTGCCAGTGCTAAACATCTTCGTCGACATTTCAAAACTGTGTAGCAGGGTGCATAGGTCCTTGATCTGACACCACTCCAGCAGCGTGATCTGCACCACCTCTGGATCAACTTATCCCAGGCTATATGTCTTACCGTATTTCAGCAGGGCTCTGCGGTGCTGCCACACACGCTGCAACATGTGCAGATTCCAATTCCTGCGTGTCGGAACATCGCATTTCCGGCGTTTAACTGCCAGACCCTAAGACTTCCGGAGTGATGAAAGTTGTTGAGCTGCTGTGTGCGCACGATGGAAGTGAGCACATAGCGAGCGTGCCCGCTGCACAAGGCCATGTAGGCCGTGATGGTGTTTTAAAAATTGCTGGAGAATTCGGATCAACACGTGAGCCATAAAAGGCACGTGTGTCACATTGCCCTGAGGATGGCCCGCAGCCAGGTTTGCATCATTGCCGCACACGGCTGTTAAGTCACCAACGGAGTCCGCTCCGTCAATTTGTACTCCGGTCGCCAGGTGACAACGTGTTCCTTTCATGAATAGTGCTGATGATGGGAGAGTAGTCGATGCCAGCGGCGCAGGTGGACGCAGGTTATGCTCACCCACTGGGCTGCATTACCTTGACAGATGCAGAATCTCTGGCTGAATGTAGCTGGTGGGTATCTCACAGATGAAATACCATCATTCAGCTACAACCAATGGGAAGACACCACACCCTTTTTTATGCCCATCCTGTCTGCAGACCACTGCCAGACATAGCTATGAACCTCTGGTTAATTTTACCCCCAGTTCAGTTTTATGATTTTGTGTGCTTGTTACCTGACTACTTTTCCTGCTTGCTGTTTATGTACCTTGTTGGCCGATACGCATTTCACCTCTGCTTGTTTTCTGATTAAGTCCTGGCCGTCCCATTCTGTTCCTGTTCCTCAATTAATGTTTTGACCCTGCCTGACTACTATTCTCTGTAATAGCGGTGTGACTCACATTTCCCATACATTTCAAAGTAAAACTTTGACCGCCTGATGGCATTGAGCTCTGCTGCCAGCATAGTAAGGAGGTGTGTGGTAGTCCTTGTGCGCAGTTGCAAGGAAGGGTGGCCTGACCACACAGGGTTTGCGCAAAGGTAGAGGACCCACACGAGGTTGAAGAGGCAGAAGCAGTGTATTAACTTCTACATACAGAACAAGGATTGAAACAACTCGTGGGGACGGCAAGACTTGTACAGCAGACCCTTCTCCATCTCTCACCATAGTTTGCCAGTGCCCAGTCAGTGACATGTAATGACCCTGTCTATGCTTACTGGTCCAAGTATCTGTGTTGAAATGCACCCTGTCGCACACAGATTTTCTCAAGGAAGTGGTGATGTTGTGTGCGACATGCCGGTGTAGCGCGGGCATGCTTTTCTTGGAGAAGCAGTGGTGATTGGGCATCTGGTACTGGGGCACAGCGACAGACATAAGGTCTGTAAAATCCTGTGTGTCCACTACGCGTAAAGGCAGCATTTCGGTAGCCAACAGCTTAAGAGGGATAGAGTCAACCACTTAGCTTTGTCATGGGTCGCAGTAAGTGGCCTTTTATTTGACCACATCTGAGGGACAGAGATCTGGCTGCTGTCTGTAGACGGTGTTGAGTAGGGTGTCCCTGGAAAAATGCAGGTTTGTGAGAAAAGTGCAGGCGGAGACATGATGTTGGCTTCATCTTGCCTTCAGATCTGTTCATCTTGTATCATTTTTAAAAAACACAGCAAGCAAGGGTTACTCCAAGCGGAGTCTCCCTTTTTTTCCAAAAATTGGGCCCCACACAGACACCTTATCAGTGGCAGCACTTGTGCCCTAGTTGCAAACAGGATGTTTTGATTTGCATCAAGCACATTCCAAATCCACAAGCATTTACTCTCCCCAGGATGACACAGGGGTAGTAAATTCCTTCTGGATCCATGACTTGTTCATTTTGATGAACGTCAGTCTGTCCACATTGTCACTGGACAGACGCGTGCGCTTATCTGTCAGCACACACCCAGCAGCACTGAAGACACGTTCAGAGACAACGCTGGCAGCTGGACACGACAAAATCTTCGAGGCGTAACTGGAGAGCTCTTGACATTTTTCTAGATTTGAAGCACAAAAGGAGCAAGGCTCCATTTGCAAAGTCATTGCATCGATGTTCATTTGGAGATACTCCTGTATCATCCTCTCCATCCGTTGACTATGTGTCAGACTTGTTGTCTCTGGTGGCCTTGCAAAGGAGGGTCTAAAAAAATTATGAAAAGATTCCATAAAATTGCTGTTACCAGCACCAGATACGGTCCTACTGGTACGGGTAGACTGTTGAAGATGACGAGGCCGTCCCATGTTTGTCAAGTTACAACTGGGAGAATCACTCCCTTCACCTGCACGGTTGTTTGGTGGAAAAGCCGAGCTAAGATCGAGTAACAGCTTCTGCTGATACTCCTGCATACGTGCGTCCCTTTCTATGGGTGGAATTATGTCACAAAATTTGGACTTGTCCCGGGGATCTAATAGTGTGGCAAGCCAGTAGTCATCATCACTTCTAATTTTGACAATACGAGGGTCATGTTGGAGGTAGTGCAACAAGAAGGCACTCATGTGTCTTGCGCAGCCATGCGCACCAAGTCCACGCTGTGTTTGTGGCATAGAGGTGCTAACCGTTCTTTCTTCCTCTGTCATCTCCCCCCAACCTCTTTCAACTGAAATTTGACCAAGGTCCCCCTCATCTGCTGAGTCTTCCATGTCCATGGACAGTTCGTCCTCCATATCTTCATGTCCTCCTGCACCTTCCTCAACATCTCACCTGCTACCATGCGCCCTTGTTGATCCCTGTCCCCCATGGTCCCATGCCTGCCGCGTTGGTGATGATGAACGTCTGGACCTTGGTGATGTTGTTGTGTCTTGCGCATATGAATCCTCCTGTAGTTCCTCCCCTTCCTGTTGTCCCACCCCCTGACTACGAATAGTGTTTAGCGTGTGCTCCAGCATGTAAATGACTGTAATCGTCATGCTGATAATGGCATTGTCAGCGCTAAACATATTCGTCGCCATGTCGAAACTGTGCAGAAGGGTGCATAGGTCCTTGATCTGAGATCACTCCATCAGGGTGATCTGCCCCACTTCTGCATCTCGTTGGCCCAGGCTATACATCATGACGTATTGCACCAGGGCTCGCCGGTGCTGCCACAGTCGCTGTAACATGTGGAGAGTTGAATTCCAGCGTGTCGCCACATCGCATTTCAGGCGATGAACCGGCAGGCCGAAAGACTTCTGGAGCGATGCAAGTCGCTCAGGTGCGGCGGTTGAACGGCGGAAGTGAGCACTGCAGACAGTTTCCGTGCCCTGGTCAGAAGGCCATCTAGGCCGGGATAGTGTGTTAAAAATTGCTGGACAACAAGGTTAAACACGTGAGCCATACAAGGCACGTGTGTCACCTTGCCCAGGCGAAGGGCCGCACCCAGGTTTGCAGCATTGTCGCACACGGCCTTACCAGGCTGCAGGTTGAGTGGAGACAACCATTTATCAAAATCAGTCTCCAGAGCTGCCCACAACTCAGTCGCTGTGTGACTCCTATTTCAAAGACATGTCAAGCTAAAGACCGCCTGATGCCGTTGCGCTCTGCTACCAGCATAGTAATGAGGGGTGCGTGATTCCTTCTGCGCAGTGAGAACGCTGGTGGCCTGACCAGGCAGGCTTGGGGCGGAGGTGGAGGACCCAGATGAGGTGGAGGATGCAGAAGCAGTGGCGGAACTTGGACAGACAGAGGATTGACACACAAGTCGTGGGGACGGCAAGACTTGTGCAGCAGACCCTTCACCATCTATCACCATAGTTACCCAGTGGCCAGTCAGCGACATGTAACGTCCCTGTCCATGCTTACTGGTCCAAGTATCGGTGGTGAAATGCACCCGTTCACACACAGAGTTTCTCAAGGAAGCGGTGATGTTGTGTGCGACATGCTGGTGTAGCGCGGGCACACCTTTCTTAGAGAAGTAGTGGCGACTAGGCATCTGGTACTGGGGCACAGCGACAGACATAAGGTCTCTAAAATCCTGTGTGTCCACTAGGCGGAAAGGCAGCATTTCTGTAGTCAACAGCTTACAGAGGGATAGAGTCAACCTCTTCGCTTTGTCATGGGTCGCAGGAAGTGGCCTTTTATTTGACCACATCTGAGGGACAGAGATCTGGCTGCTGTGTGTAGACGGTGTTGAGTCGGGTGTCCCTGGAAAAATGCAGCTTTGTGAGGAAAGTGCAGGCGGAGACATGATGTTGCCTTCATCCAAAGTTGGTGCTATCGATGTCTGAGAGAGCTGTACACACTCACTTGTTTCCCCTTCCAAACCAACTGACGACCTACCAAGCAAACTGCCTGTTGCGGTTACAGTGGTGGAAGTTGTGGGTGGAAAAACAGGTGTGACAGCTGTCCCCACAGTCCTAGAAGATGACGAGCGCGCGGATGCACTGGAAGGGGCAGGCGGTGGATGGTTCGCTCCGCTAGGCCGCATTGCAGCACGGTGAGCTTCCCATCGGGCCATATGATATTTATTCATGTGACGATTCATGGAAGAAGTTGTCAAACTGCTGAGGTTTTGACCTCTACTAAGAGAACCATGACAAATTTTACAGATCACATAATTTGGGCGATCTTTTTCTATGTCAAAAAAGGACCTGGCTAGGCAAGGCTTAGAGGCCATGCGACCTGTTGATCCACCCCGAATAATGCTCAGAGGCAGAGTGGTGGCTGAGGATGCAGTTGTAGACGTGCTACCAGTGCTCCGACTGTGTCCAGGAAGGCGCCAGGTTACTTCGACGTCGGTTGCATCCTCCTCCACCGCCTCTGTTGACCTCCTCGAGTGTCTGACTGTGGGTTGACAGTAGGTGTGATCTAGAACTTAATCATCAATTGTTGTGTTTGCACTCCCCTACCCCTCAGACCGAGTTTCTTCTTGCCCTGACCGAATATTTAAGTTGTCATCCCAATCGGGTATCTGCGTCTCATCTTCATCAGTATGTTCCTCATTGCCTATAACCACAGTTGTTGGAAAGGCAGCATTTTGGTAGCCAACAGTTTGCATATGATGAAAGTCAACCTCCAAGCCATTTCATGCCCTTCTAAAAGCATGTAAAACACAGCGAGGGGACTCCAACCACAGTCTCCCTCGTTGCCACTAACTGGGCCACACACACCCCACTTGACTGGCATCGGTTGAGCCCCCTTTTGAAAAAGAAAAAGATGCTTTGCATGAAGCACTCTCAAAAATACGCGTGCCTTTCCCGTCCCCTGGCTGACCCAGGGGAAGAAAAGTCCTCTGAGAGCCATGACTTGTTCATCTTGGTTCTTTTAGAGACACAGCGAGGGGACTCCAACCACAGTCTCCCTCGTTGCCACTAACTGGGCCACACACACCCCACTTGACTGGCATCGGTTGAGCCCCCTTTTGAAAAAGAAAAAGATGCTTTGCATGAAGCACTCTCAAAAATACGCGTGCCTTTCCCGTCCCCTGGCTGACCCAGGGGAAGAAAAGTCCTCTGAGAGCCATGACTTGTTCATCTTGGTTCTTTTAGAGACACAGCGAGGGGACTCCAACCACAGTCTCCCTCGTTGCCACTAACTGGGCCACACACACCCCACTTGACTGGCATCGGTTGAGCCCCCTTTTGAAAAAGAAAAAGATGCTTTGCATGAAGCACTCTCAAAAATACGCGTGCCTTTCCCGTCCCCTGGCTGACCCAGGGGAAGAAAAGTCCTCTGAGAGCCATGACTTGTTCATCTTGGTTCTTTTAGAGACACAGCGAGGGGACTCCAACCACAGTCTCCCTCGTTGCCACTAACTGGGCCACACACACCCCACTTGACTGGCATCGGTTGAGCCCCCTTTTGAAAAAGAAAAAGATGCTTTGCATGAAGCACTCTCAAAAATACGCGTGCCTTTCCCGTCCCCTGGCTGACCCAGGGGAAGAAAAGTCCTCTGAGAGCCATGACTTGTTCATCTTGGTTCTTTTAGAGACACAGCGAGGGGACTCCAACCACAGTCTCCCTCGTTGCCACTAACTGGGCCACACACACCCCACTTGACTGGCATCGGTTGAGCCCCCTTTTGAAAAAGAAAAAGATGCTTTGCATGAAGCACTCTCAAAAATACGCGTGCCTTTCCCGTCCCCTGGCTGACCCAGGGGAAGAAAAGTCCTCTGAGAGCCATGACTTGTTCATCTTGGTTCTTTTAGAGACACAGCGAGGGGACTCCAACCACAGTCTCCCTCGTTGCCACTAACTGGGCCACACACACCCCACTTGACTGGCATCGGTTGAGCCCCCTTTTGAAAAAGAAAAAGATGCTTTGCATGAAGCACTCTCAAAAATACGCGTGCCTTTCCCGTCCCCTGGCTGACCCAGGGGAAGAAAAGTCCTCTGAGAGCCATGACTTGTTCATCTTGGTTCTTTTAGAGACACAGCGAGGGGACTCCAACCACAGTCTCCCTCGTTGCCACTAACTGGGCCACACACACCCCACTTGACTGGCATCGGTTGAGCCCCCTTTTGAAAAAGAAAAAGATGCTTTGCATGAAGCACTCTCAAAAATACGCGTGCCTTTCCCGTCCCCTGGCTGACCCAGGGGAAGAAAAGTCCTCTGAGAGCCATGACTTGTTCATCTTGGTTCTTTTAGAGACACAGCGAGGGGACTCCAACCACAGTCTCCCTCGTTGCCACTAACTGGGCCACACACACCCCACTTGACTGGCATCGGTTGAGCCCCCTTTTGAAAAAGAAAAAGATGCTTTGCATGAAGCACTCTCAAAAATACGCGTGCCTTTCCCGTCCCCTGGCTGACCCAGGGGAAGAAAAGTCCTCTGAGAGCCATGACTTGTTCATCTTGGTTCTTTTAGAGACACAGCGAGGGGACTCCAACCACAGTCTCCCTCGTTGCCACTAACTGGGCCACACACACCCCACTTGACTGGCATCGGTTGAGCACCCTTTTGAAAAAGAAAAAGATGCTTTGCATGAAGCACTCTCAAAAATACGCGTGCCTTTCCCGTCCCCTGGCTGACCCAGGGGAAGAAAAGTCCTCTGAGAGCCATGACTTGTTCATCTTGGTTCTTTTAGAGACACAGCGAGGGGACTCCAACCACAGTCTCCCTCGTTGCCACTAACTGGGCCACACACACCCCACTTGACTGGCATCGGTTGAGCCCCCTTTTGAAAAAGAAAAAGATGCTTTGCATGAAGCACTCTCAAAAATACGCGTGCCTTTCCCGTCCCCTGGCTGACCCAGGGGAAGAAAAGTCCTCTGAGAGCCATGACTTGTTCATCTTGGTTCTTTTAGAGACACAGCGAGGGGACTCCAACCACAGTCTCCCTCGTTGCCACTAACTGGGCCACACACACCCCACTTGACTGGCATCGGTTGAGCCCCCTTTTGAAAAAGAAAAAGATGCTTTGCATGAAGCACTCTCAAAAATACGCGTGCCTTTCCCGTCCCCTGGCTGACCCAGGGGAAGAAAAGTCCTCTGAGAGCCATGACTTGTTCATCTTGGTTCTTTTAGAGACACAGCGAGGGGACTCCAACCACAGTCTCCCTCGTTGCCACTAACTGGGCCACACACACCCCACTTGACTGGCATCGGTTGAGCCCCCTTTTGAAAAAGAAAAAGATGCTTTGCATGAAGCACTCTCAAAAATACGCGTGCCTTTCCCGTCCCCTGGCTGACCCAGGGGAAGAAAAGTCCTCTGAGAGCCATGACTTGTTCATCTTGGTTCTTTTAGAGACACAGCGAGGGGACTCCAACCACAGTCTCCCTCGTTGCCACTAACTGGGCCACACACACCCCACTTGACTGGCATCGGTTGAGCCCCCTTTTGAAAAAGAAAAAGATGCTTTGCATGAAGCACTCTCAAAAATACGCGTGCCTTTCCCGTCCCCTGGCTGACCCAGGGGAAGAAAAGTCCTCTGAGAGCCATGACTTGTTCATCTTGGTTCTTTTAGAGACACAGCGAGGGGACTCCAACCACAGTCTCCCTCGTTGCCACTAACTGGGCCACACACACCCCACTTGACTGGCATCGGTTGAGCCCCCTTTTGAAAAAGAAAAAGATGCTTTGCATGAAGCACTCTCAAAAATACGCGTGCCTTTCCCGTCCCCTGGCTGACCCAGGGGAAGAAAAGTCCTCTGAGAGCCATGACTTGTTCATCTTGGTTCTTTTAGAGACACAGCGAGGGGACTCCAACCACAGTCTCCCTCGTTGCCACTAACTGGGCCACACACACCCCACTTGACTGGCATCGGTTGACCCCCCCTTTTGACAAAGAAAAAGATGCTTTGCATGAAGCACTCTCAAAAATACGCGTGCCTTTCGCCTCCCCTGGCTGACCCAGGGGAAGAAAAGTCCTCTGAGAGCCAGGTCCACATTGTCAGTGGACAGACACGTGTGCTTATCTGCCAGCAGACCCCCAGCAGCACTGAAGACAGGTTCCGAGAGAACGCTGGCTGCAGGACACGACAAGATCCTCAAGGCGTACGTGGCGAGCTCAGGCAATTTATCCAGATTGGAAGCCTAAAATGAGCAGGGCTCAAGTTGCACAATAATGGAATCGATGTTTCTTTGCATATACTCATATATCTGTGTGTCTCCCTCTTTTTCCTTGTCCAGCTGTTTTGTTTTCACATGAGTATATGTCCTTGTCACTTTCCCATGTGTTTGTGTTATGTTGTGAGTTGTTTGTCACCTTTTGGACACCTTTCAGGGTGTTTTCTAGGTGTTTTACTGTGTTTGTGATTGCCTGCCATTGTTTCCTATGGGCTCGAGTTCGGTTCGTCGAACGTTCGACGAGCCGAACTCGAGCCAGACCCCCCGTTCGGCGAACCGCCTCGAGCCGAACCGGGACCGGTTCGCTCATCTCTAGTTGTGATGTGTGAGGTGTGTGTGAGAGTGAGTGTGAGAGTGAGTGTGATCTGATGTGTGTGTACTCACCTGGGAATCGGAGCCCCGTGTCAGTTGGGCCACAGCGAGCGTGCATTGCGTGAGGGGGCGGGGCCTGCAGAGAGCCGGGGCGAGAGGCCAATCCGTGTGGGGGGGCGGGGCCATGGCGAGCCCAGCGGCCAATCAGCTTTGTGTCACCGTAAGGACACAATTTCGGAGCATGACAGACAGACAGACAGACAGATAGACAGACAGACAGACAGACAGACAGAATAAGGCAATTATATATATAGATATATATATATATATATATATATGTGCTATATAACCAGATATTTAATAATTATTAATCATTTAATTAATAATTCAATCATTGAATCATTTAATTGCTAGTCAATCATTTAATAACCAGACATTTCATAGTTATTCACATATACCAGGGACAATTTATTTTATTTTTTAAATTAATATTTAAGACTCCATGCCCCAGATTCTGCGGTGTATGAATGTATGAACACAGGTAAAGAGCTGTATGAGATGCTTAAATATATATCATACATACATTTTATATATATATATATATATATATATTTCATATATATATATATATATTTTTGTTATATATATATATATTAAAATATATAAAATCTATATATCTATCTATGTATATACTTATATATAAATATATCAAATCCATATATTTATCTATGTATATATATATATATATATATATATATTTATCTCTATATATATATATATATATACACACATCTTCTCCGATTGTTCTTTACTTGGAGCACTTATGGCAGTGACCCCTAAGTTGGAAAAATGGCTGCAACAGATTCCGGGAGCAACATCTGAGCTCTCTGTCCAGAAAAGCGCAGTGCTGGGAACAACTAAGATCCTGCGCAGAACCCTCAAACTCCCAGGCCTCTGGTAGAGGACCCGAGAATGAGGAAACACAAATAACCACCCACAGGGGGTGAGAATGTAGTAGATATATATATATATATATATATATATATATATATATATATAATATATATCTATATCTATAGTACATATTTCCATATATATAAATATACGGTATATGTATATACAGTACAGTATATATATATAGATAGACATATAGATAGA
Organism: Anomaloglossus baeobatrachus; assembly: GCF_048569485.1. Taxonomy (NCBI): domain Eukaryota; kingdom Metazoa; phylum Chordata; class Amphibia; order Anura; family Aromobatidae; genus Anomaloglossus; species Anomaloglossus baeobatrachus. Next base: position 213,321,228 of record NC_134360.1, on the reverse strand, counting down.
TATATGTACTATAGATATATATACTGTATATATTATATATATATATATATATATATACATATATATATATAGATATAGATATATATATATATATATATATAGATATATATATATAGATATATATATATAGATATATATATATAGATATATATATATAGATATATATATAGATATTTGTAAAGATAGGAAACACTAAATTAAGCCTTGTAGGTGACATTTCCATCTTTGTCAGATTTTGCAGTGGCTTTATATGAAGCAGCGCAGAAAACAAAGCAAAAGCATTGAGCGATACAAATTGCATTTAATACTTTTGCCACCAGGTGGCGAACTTTAACATCGAGGTCCCAATGAATCAAAAATGGCGTAAAAGGTTGCATCTTTCGCTAATTAAATGTCGTATTATCTTTCTCGTTCTGATGAAATATTCCTGTTATGTCCCTGTAACAATTTGTATGGACGTTTATATATACGAGGCAAAGGCAAAAGATATACAATGCATATCAAGAGTAATGCAAGCACAGACGAGAGATCCGGGCTGGAATAGAATAACAAAAATTATCTTTAAAGAGGAAAACATATGTTAGGTTATTTTTTTCTGAAAAGCATTTTCAATGAGAAATAAAGTAAGTGGGCAGCCCGGTGGCTCAGTGGTTAGCACTTCAGTCATGTGGTGGCTCAGTGGTTAGCACTGCAGTCGTGCGGTGGCTCAGTGGTTACCACTGCAGTCTTGCAGCGCTGGGGCTCTGGGTTCAAATCCCACCCAGGACACCATCTGCAAGGAGTTTGTATGTTCTCCCCGTGTTTGCGTGGGTTTCCTCACAAAGACATACTGGTGGGGAATTTAGATTGTGAGCCCCAATGGGGACAGTGTTGCCAATGTATATATACACTGCTGTGGAATTAATATCACTAATGTAAATGAATAAATATTAGTATTAGTAAGTCCGGGTTTCCATACCTGTGCCAAAACTCGGCATTCATGTCTCCAAATTGCAGATGTGGCTGACTCAGGTTGCAAAGAACAAAATGTATGAGCCTAAAAACACTCCATTGGCCAGTGTGAAAATTGCAAGATTTTGTTAACCCCTTAACCCCCAGGCGATTTTCCGATTTTACATTGTTCCGTTTTTTGGGGGGGTTTTTTGCTCCCCTTCTTTCAAGAGCCATAACTTTTTTATTTTTCTGACAGTCTTGCCATATGAGGGCTTATTTTTTGCGAGACGAGTTGTACATTTAAATTAAACCATGAGTTTTACCATATAGTGTACTGGAAAATGGCAAAAACATTCCACGTGTGGAAAAATTGCAAAAAAAGCGCGATTGCCCGATGGTTTTTGGAGCATTTTCTTCACTGTGCTCGCGATATGGTAAAACTGATTTGTCAGTGTGATGCTTCAGGTCGGTACAAGTTCGTAGACACCAAACATGTATAGGTTTACTTTTATTTAAGGGGTTAAAAAAATTCAGAAGTTTGTCCAAAAAGAGTGGAGCACTTTATGCGCAATTTTCCGTGACCCATAGCATTCTTACTTTTCGGGATCTGTGGCTCAGTGATGGCTCATTTTTTGTGTATTGAGCTGACTTTTTTAACGGTACCATTTTTGCGCAGAGGCTTCTTTTTTATTGCCTGGTATTGTATTTAAGCAAAATTTGCGACCACCAAAAAACATAATTTTGTCATTTGCAATTTTTTTCACGCTATGCCGTTTACCGATCAGGCTAATTTATTTTATACTTTCATATATCAAGCCTTTCTGAATGTGGCGATACCATATATATGCAAATGTTTTACTTTTTAACCCTTTAATGTTCAATGCGTGAATGGGAGTGTTTTGATCTTTTAGGTTTTTTAAACATTTTTAAAACTTTTTTTTTTACTTTTTTTATTTATCTTACTAGTTCCCCTAGGGAACTATAAGGATCAGCAGTCTGATCACTTGTTCATTTCTCTTGATCAGAGCTGCACAGCTCAGATCAGCTGAAATTATGCTCTCCTCTTACAGCCAGTGCTCTGCTGGCTGTAACAGGAAGTGAGTCATGATAGCGACAGAAGTCATAACATGACCCTGTGCTACCATGGCAACCAATGGCTCCCCATGATTGGTTCACAGGGCCTATCATGGCAGCGGGTAAGTGTACGTTACCCGATTCCACCATTTACATCATGCTGTTACATTTTGCATGATCTAAGGAGTTAACAGGCACGGGGGGATCGCGGATTTTGAATAAAGTGGTGAATGAGGGAGTATGGTGGAGTCTTTATTCAAATAAGATTTTTTTTTCCCAATGTCTGTGTTTTTTAATTGTATATTTGCCCTTTTAGTAATGGGGGTGTCTGATAGATGCCTACCCAATACTAACTCCTAGGCTTGATGTCAGCTGTCAATTCACAGCTGACATCAACCCCAAAAGTATTACCTCAATTGCCAATGCACCAAGGACAATCAAGAAGAGCCAGGCAAAGCACCAAAAAGGCATATCTAATGGATTCATCACTTCTGGGGTGGCTTTATGCTGCTAATTTTAGGCTGGGAAGGGTGAAATAACCATGGACTTTCAGACCCTGATAACAGCAACCTCCAGCTGTCTGCTTTACTTTGGCTGATTATGAAAAATACACTGTCTTTTAAATTACTTCAATAAATCATTTTAAAAAACGGTGTGTGATGTCTTCTATTTTTGAAAATAAGCCAAGGCAAACCTGACAGCAGAGGTTTGCAACCAGAACCTTTCTGCACTGGTTATTAAAAATAGGCGGGAGCCCATGCCGTTTGTTTTTTCTAATCTTCATTGTTCACAGCAGTATACAGCCATCTTCCACATGCAATAAACCTTGTTGATTAGAGATGCTGAACCACGTACATGGACTTTTGAGTGCACGTCCCGTTCCTGCTCAGGTTTGTCAACCAAATAAAGTTTATTGAAAGGGTGCAGAGCAGCCAACCAACAAGCTTTTAGGTTGTGAGCACTTCCGGAGCCATCACAGCCATGCGACTCAGCCTGCATAAAGGCGCAGTTAGGAAAATATCAAGTACGTTGTAGGGATAGGACGCTGTACGAGTGAGAGACAGGAACAGATGCATGTAAGTCTAAATCAAATACAGCGCTACATCACACAGCTTTGCATAGCGGTCAAAAACAGCAGCGTAAAGTCAATGTAATTTATTAGTTCAATAAAAAATAAATAGTGTTTTCTGGCATGCCTTGCTGTGTGAATATCTCTGAAACCTTATACTGATTTGCATTACGCAGGTTTGCGTAACAGTCCAAAACAACAGGGTACAGTCAGTGTAATCTATTAGCCTAACTTTACACGCTGCGACATCGCTCAAGCGATCTCGTTGGGGTCACGGAATTTGTGACGCACATCCGGTCGCTTTAGCAATGCCGTTGTGTGTGACACCTATGAGCGATTTTGCATCGTTGCAAAAACGTGCAAAATCGCTCATCGGGGACATGGGGGTCCATTCTCGAGTATCGTTACTGCAGCAGTAACGAAGTAGTTCCTCGTTCCTGCGGCAGCACACATCGCTCCGTGTGACACCGCAGGAATGAGGAACCTCTCCTTACCTGCCTCCCGCCCGCAATGCGGAAGGAAGGAGGTGGGTGGGATGTTCGTCCCGCTCATCTCCGCCCCTCCGCTTCTATTGGGCGGCGGTTTAGGGACATCGCTGTGATGCTAAACGAACCGCCCCCTTAGAAAGGTGGCGTTTCACCGGTCTCAGCGACGTTGCAGGGCAGGTAAGTAGTGTGACGGGTCTGGGCGATGTTGTGCGCCACGGACAGCAACTTTCCCATGATACACAACCAATGGGGCGGGTACCAACGCTAGCAATATCAGTACCAATATCGCAGCGTGTAAAGTGACCTTTATCTAAAAAAACTCAGATTTTTCCAGTATGCCTTGCTGTGGGAATATCTCTGAAACCTCATACTGTGCTGCATCCCGCAGATTTGCATAATGGTACAAAACAGCAGCGTACAGGCAGTATAATCTATTAGTGGCCCCAGCACCACCAAACTCAAGAATGGAAACAAGAGTCTTAAGGCCACTTTACATACAGAGATAAATCTTTGGCAGATCTGTGGTTGCAGTGAAATCATGGACATATTGTTTCATTTGTACACAGCCACAAACCTGGCACTGATTGTCCACAATTTCACTGCAACCACAGATCTGCCAAAGATTTCTCTCTGTGTGTAAAGTGGCCTTTATTCCATTATTCAAAGCTGCCATATTCAGCTATAGCTGCCTGCATCGAACAATAATTTTTTTTTTCATAATAAATGCTTTGGATACCCGGGATAGACACTGAGCAGCCTGGGTGAGCCGCTTCAAGTGTAAATGGCTGGGACTAGTAGTAGCAAGTCTAGCTGGCGTACCTCAAGCTCGATTCCAAATCCAACTACGAGCTTTTTAAATGCAGCAACTAGACTGTCCACCATTAGAGCAGAAGATTGTCTCCTGTGTGGGAACTGTTAAAACAGGCAGTCTAACAAATCTGAAAGTGTAAAAGTTGGCACCTGAGTTGCATGGACATCTTTCATCAATGTCACCCACTTGAAAACACGCAAAGCAGTGGGAACTTCAACAAGTCAGGTACCTGTCACTTATGGTTTTTGATCACTCTGTTTGATGGGATTCCATGGCCCATCTCTGTTTTAATTGGGTGTTGTGTGGTGGCTTTTGGGCAATGAGAGCTGTGAGGGTCAACCGGCTAAATAGGTTGTTTCAGGGCCTTTTTTACAATTCGGTGGTCTGTGAGGGAACTTTATTAATCTTGGCTGTGTAGGTGAACTGGGAATACAGACTATATAATGAACATTTGTTAAACTTGTTGCTTTGTGGGTAAACAATGCCAATATTTTATGTTTGCTGCTTTGAACAATATGTTTTTCAAAATAAATGCTTTGGATTCCTGGGATAGACGGTGAGAAGCATGGGTGAGCTGCTTCAAGTCTAAATGGCTGGGACTGGCATTAGCAATTCAGCTTGATCACAAATCAAACTAAGAGCTTTTTAACTGCAACTGTGATAATCTACGCAACAAGAGCTGAAAATTAGGTTCTGTAGGGAAAACGTGGAAAACAGGTTCTCTCGGGGCCTTTTTTGAAATGTTGTTCTGTGAGGGTACCCTTCCAAATTTGGCTGTGATGGTGAAATGGGAAAACGGGGTCAGAAGAGTGTAATATAATGTGGGCTGCGCCTTAGGCGTAAACCGTTTTAGCGCATGTCATAACACGACCAAGGATCGGTGTACATTTCTCTGTCCATGTTTCCTTCTTCTACTACTCCGCTTCATCTACCTCCTCCTCATCCGGTGAATGTAACACTTGCATGACCAACCTCAGCTCAGTACAGCCAGGGGGAATCAACATGAGGCTGTTCTGAGACTCAGCTGTTTGGGGTTGAAATTCCTCACCAAGCTGGAACTGTGGACGGACTCAGTATGTGCCTTTTTAGAAATTGCTGCTCTGTGGGGCAACTTTGTCTATCTTGCCTGTGTGGGTGAATCGGAAATGCAGACTACATAGGGCAAATTTGTTAAAGTTATTGCTCCGTGGGGGAAGGCTGGTAATCTTGATTGTATGGGTGAAATGGTAATCCAGGCTCTGTAAGGGCCTTTTGTAAATTGTTGGTCTGCGGAGAATCTCTGAAATGAATCTCTGTGGGGTCAATGTTAAAATTGTAAGTTTCTTCATTTACTTGCTATGAAACCATAATTAATAGGGTGACAGAAGCCCTTTAAGTAATTTACCTATCCACATTTGTTTGCAGGGCAATTGGCATGCTCTTACCCCCATTTAGGTTCCTTTTGCAGCCCCCTAGCACTTACTATGACTATTTTACAGGCAAAACTATGGGCTCCCCTTTGAGTTGTATGGGGCTTGTTGATCGGAGTAAAGTTCGACCCCCAAACTTGTAGCCTTTCAACAAATTTTATTATCACACGAATAGCACCCAACTCCAAATTTGGACACAGAATTTTTTAAAAAGTCTGTGTTTGAGGTCAGGCCACGGTCACCCATTGCCGTTACATACCCCGAACTTTACCTTTTGGGTTTGCTGATCTCTGCTGAACACGTAACGCAAAAACCCGATTTATACAATATATTTTCTGATAGATTTCCTTAAAGTATTTTCTACTTGTCACACTTATAAAGATGTTTTGTTATATTTTGAAGGAATACTACACTTAGAAATAAGTGATAAGATTTAATAAGGAATCTTTTTGTCCTCACTGTCAAGTATGCAACATTTTCTTCAAGCTCCTAAAACAGCCGGTCTTATAGAAATCCCACAGAGAACACAGAATTTGAAAAATTTGAGGTTCTATTTATTGGTTCGCAAAAAATAAATACAATTTTGCCAGACACCATTTCTCTCATAGTTGAAGCATTACAGAGTAGGCTAACTTCATTTTGCATGGCGCCGTGAATCTGCCCATAATGCCCTACAGCTTTGACGTCTAGATGGTCAGTGCCTGGGCCATCACATATCAGCGGTTCCCAATAAAGCACAGTTTGTACAGCAGAGTTGTTGATCATCTCCAGAGTCTTTGGGTAAGTCTCTCTTTTCAGCAGATTACAAGCTCTTATAGTCAGCAGGGTCCTCTCTCTTTCCCCTGTACAGTGTAAGCTCTTATAGTCAGTGGGGTCCTCTTTCTCCTATAGAGAGTTAGCTCTTATGGTCAGAAGGTTCCTCACTCTCTCTCTCTTCTGTAAAGTCCAAGCTCTTGTGGTCAGTGTGTATTCTTTCTCTCTATCCTGTAGAGTGTAAAATCTTATGGTCTTCAGGATCTTCTCTCTCTCTCTCTTTCCTATAGAGTGTAAGCTCTTATGGTCAGGAGGGTCTCTCTCGCTTCTGTAGAGTGTAATCTCTTATGGTTAATGGGGTAAATTCTCTCCTGTTGAGTGTAAGCTCTTATGGTCAGCGGGGTCATCCTTCTCTCTCTCTCGCCAATAGAGTGTAAGCTCTTAAGGTCAGGGGGATCCTCTCTCAGTTCTGTAGAGTGTAAGCTTTTATGGTTAACAGGATCCTCGCTCCTCTAGAGTGTAAGTTCTTATGGTCAGCAGAGTCCTCTTTTCCTCTCTCTCTCTCTCTCTCTCTCTCTCTCTCGCATTCTTTCCTGTGAAGTGTAAGCTGTTTTGGTCTGCAGGGTCTCTCTCTCCTGTAGAGTGTAAGATCTTATGGTCAGAGGGCTCATCCTTCTCTCTCTCTCTCCTATAGAGTTTAAGCTCTTATGGTCAGGGGGATCCTCTTTCTTTCTCTCTCTCCTATAGACTGTAAGCTCTTTTGGTCAGCAGGTTCTCTCTCTTCTGTAGAGTGTAATATCATATGGTCAGTGGGGTCCTCGTTCCTGTAGAGTCTAAGCTCTTATTGTCAATAGGGTCCTCTTTCTCCTGTTGAGAGTAAGCTTTTATGGTCAGCAGGGTCCTCTCTCCTTCTCCCTTCCCATATGTATTTTCCAAGCAATTACAAGCTTTCCAGTTTTGAGGTTTGTGCAAATTTATTCTCCACAAGTTGAATATTTTGGGAAAATTTGACAAAGTCGGAGAATTTCAATTGCAAAAGATCCGCTCTTCTCTTCTTACCACTTCTTATGGGGTAATTGACAATCTAATAACTCTTAGGGGTACTTTGCACCCTGCGACATAGGTAGCCGATGATAGCGATGTCGAGCGCGATAGCACCCGCCCCCGTCGTACATGTGATATCTGGTGCTTACTGCCGTAGCGCACATTATCACTACGGCAGCTTCACACGCACTTACCTGGTCGGCGACGTCGCTGGGACTGCCGAAGAATCCCTCCTTCAAGGAAGTGGTGCGTTCGGCGTCACAGCGACGTCACCGCAATGTCACTAATCGGACGGCCAATAGAAGCGGAGGGGCGGAGATGAGCGGGATGTAAACATCCCGCCCACCTTCTCCCTTACGCATTGCCGGTGGATGGTGGGCGCAGGTAAGGAGATGTTTGTCTCTCCTGCGGCTTCACACACAGCGATGTGTGGAGCTGCAGGAGCGACAAACAACATCGTACCTGCGGACGCACCGACATTATGAAAATGAACGACATGACACAGATCACCGATTTTTGACTGTTTCACGCTCGTTCATCTTCTCTCCTAGGCTTCATACATTGCGACGTCGTTACCGGCGCCGGATGTGCGTCACTTTCGATTTGACCCCAATGATATCGCAGTAGCGATGTCGCAACGTGCAAAGTGCCCCTAACTCATTGTATGTCCCAAGTGTGCAGATTATAATCTAATGGGAAGTACACACATTATATTATATATATGTAATATATATATATATATATATATATATATATATATATGGATAGATATTCGCAACTAGCTTTACTGTATGATGTAATCCTATATATACAGTATCAGCATACTGATATTATATACATATTGTGCTATATTTATGAAAGGAATATAAAATATATTCATATTGGGCTGTGCTTTTTTTTTGCATTTATTCCCCTACGTTCTGACAGTTTTGTGTCTTCGGTTCTAATAATTAAGAGCAGAATGTTATGGAACTTAATGCCGTGCACGTTTGTTGTATAATTGAAAGAACCACTGCTGAGAGGAAGGTCCCCATACAGATACCCTAATGTTAGTAAAAGCCTCACTTTGTGCATAGACTGTGTGTTTTCAGTATCGTAATTAAAATGTATACACAATTGGCTTAATTAAAAAGTTACCTTAAAGCTTCAAATCATAAATTGGAGAAGTAAAAAAAAACCTGGATGTGCCTCATTGATGCATGTTACATACGGAAAATAAAAGTAGATGATTTTGTCCCTTTTGTTTTGGAAAATCAGGATTCTTTGACAATTTTGTGATTGGTGCTTTTTCCCGGCACTGATTGGGGTCCAGTTTAAGCAGCCATAGATCCCTAATCCATCCGTGCCAATGCATGTGAAGTTAAAGAAGTGGTTCACCCATATCCGATATTGGCCACATCGATTTACAGTGCCTACAAGTAGTATTCAACCCCCTGCAGATTTAGCAGGTTTACACATTCGGAATTAACTTGGCATTGTGACATTTGGACTGTAGATCAGCCAGGAAGTGTGAAATGCACTGCAGCAAAAAAGAATGTTATTTCTTTTTTCTTTTTTTTTTTAAATTGTGAAAAGTTTATTCAGAGGGTCATTTATTATTCAACCTCTCAAACCACAAGAATTCTGTTTGGTTCCCCTAAAGTATTAAGAAGTATTTCAGGCACAAAGAACAATGAGCTTCACATGTTTGGATTATTTATCTCTTTTTCCAGCCTTTTGTGACTAATTAAGACCCTCCCCAAACTTGTGAACAGCACTCATACATGGTCAACATGGGAAAGACAAAGGAGCAATCCAAGGCCATCAGAGACAAGATCGTGGAGGGTCACAAGGCTGGCAAGGGGTACAAAACCCTTTCCAAGGAGTTGGGCCTACCTGTCAAAACTGTTGGGAGCATCATCCGGAAGTGGAAGGCTTATGGAACTACTGTTAGCCTTCCACGGCCTGGACAGCCTTTGAAAGTTTCCACCCGTGCCGAGGCCAGGCTTGTCCGAAGAGTCAAGGCTAACCCAAGGACAACAAGAAAGGAGCTCCGGGAAGATCTCATGGCAGTGGGGACATTGGTTTCAGTCAATACCATAAGTAACGTACTCCACCGCAATGGTCTCCGTTCCAGACGAGCCCGTAAGGTACCTTTACTTTCAAAGCGTCATGTCAAGACTCGTCTACAGTTTGCTCATGATCACTTGGAGGACTCTGAGACAGACTGGTTCAAGGTTCTCTGGTCTGATGAGACCAAGATCGAGATCTTTGGTGCCAACCACATACGTGACGTTTGGAGACTGGATGGCACTGCATACGACCCCAAGAATACCATCCCTACAGTCAAGCATGGTGGTGGCAGCATCATGCTGTGGGGCTGTTTCTCAGCCAAGGGGCCTGGCCATCTGGTCCGCATCCATGGGAAGATGGATAGCACGGCCTACCTGGAGATTTTGGCCAAGAACCTCCGCTCCTCCATCAAGGATCTTAAGATGGGTCGTCATTTCATCTTCCAACAAGACAACGACCCAAAGCACACAGCCAAGAAAACCAAGGCCTGGTTCAAGAGGGAAAAAATCAAGGTGTTGCAGTGGCCTAGTTAGTCTCCTGACCTTAACCCAATTGAAAACTTGTGGAAGGAGCTCAAGATTAAAGTCCACATGAGACACCCAAAGAACCTAGATAACTTGGAGAAGATTTGCATGGAGGAGTGGGCCAAGATAACTCCAGAGACCTGTGCCGGCCTGATCAGGTGTTATAGAAGACGATTATTAGCTGTAATTGCAAACAAGTGTTATTCCACAAAATATTAAACCTAGGGGTTGAATAATAATTGACCCACACTTTTATGTTGAAAATTTATTAAAATTTAACTGAGCAACATAACTTGTTGGTTTGTAAGATTTATGCATCTGTTAATAAATCCTGCTCTTGTTTGAAGTTTACAGGCTCTAACTTATTTGCATCTTATCAAACCTGCTAAATCTGCAGGGGGTTGAATACTACTTGTAGGCACTGTAATGTTGAGAAACAAGGTTTCGCTCAAATACCTTGTGTTGCCAATAGTGCCTGTGAGCAGCGCTATTGCAGACCGCTCTTCCTCATCACCTGACCCCCAGGCTCCGTGACCTCGGGGATCCGGTGATGTCACGTCAACTTCCTGTTCACCTGACATCATCGTGAGTCTCTGGGTGGAGTTTCACCACTCATCACAGCCCTGCATCACTCCTGCTTGCGCTCTCTGCAGTGAAGAGGGAACAGGAAGATGCTGGGCTGTGACGCTCGGCTGTGATGAGCGGGGAAACTCCGCCCACAGCCCAGTCACTCATGGAGACTGGAGCCGGCCACGGTGATGTCAGATGAACAGGAAGTTGACTGGATCCCCGAGGTCCCGGAGTCCGGGGGTCAGGCGATGGGGAAGAGCGGTCCACAATAGCGCCGCTCACAAGCAGTATTGGCAACACAAGGTATTTGAGAGAAACCTTGTTCCTAAACATAATACCGATGTGGCCAATAATTAATATGGGTGAACCACCCCTTTAAGCCCACAATGTGAGTGCTCTTTGATCAAAATCATTGCAAATTTCTCCAAAAATTAAGTTTTCTCAGAAATAGAAGCCAGCCAGTCAATATTTTGCTGCATTCATTATAGGGCTGAGTAAGGTTTAAAAAACATTGGAGAATCCTTGCATTTCTTAAGCCTCACCTTCCCTCTATCCTGACGCCACAAGTCTGAGCCCAGTCCCCCACTCGTTTGGTAACTTTGGTCTTCTCATCTTTGGACTCCCATTCTTTTTGTCTTTGATATTCAGTCTTGGATTTTCCAGTACTAACTAGGCCTCACAACATTGTGAGCACTAGTCCAATGTCCTAGCCATCTCTGCATCTAGAGACTTGTGACAAGATCAGGGCCAGAGTCTCTCTTTGCAATCTGAGATTCCTCTGTTGTGAATGTCAGTTATGCTTTGTCTGCTGTGAGGCTCCCTCTTGTGGCCAGGAATGGTTTGGTCAGAGAACAGGTGTGTTGAGCAATGGGCGTTTCCATTGCTAACTCTCTGCCTATTTAAACCCTGATCTGATAGCAGGCTATGCCGGATGTCAGTTGTTCCTTGTTCACCAGCCTGCTTCATCCTGCTCCAGACCACATCTACCTCAGATAAGTGCTTGGCTCTTTATTTGTTGTTTGGTTCTTTTGACTCTTATCTGAGTTTGTCATTTGCTGTGGTTGTTGTCAGTTTATTTGCATGCAGGGATCTCCCCTCTCAGTTGCTTAGCTGGGAAGCTCCCTGCAGCTATGTTTGGAGTATTGCTCCTATAAGTCCATGGGTTTGTTGCTTCTTGAATTTGTAATGATTCCTGCTTTCTGTTCATTGGTATGACAAGAGCGCCTGGTATAGGACGGAGCTCAGATCTAGTGATCTGAGGGCCTTTTTGTATTATCAGGTATTTGGATTTTTGCAGGATTTTTCTCTGGCCACCATCAGTCCCTTTCCTGTCCTTTCCTATTTAGTCAGTAGGGTCTCACCTTTTGCTAATCCTATCATCTATCTGTGTATTGTGTTTTCCTATATCACCGCAGTCTTTGAATGTGGGGTTCTTGCTATTCTTTATCTATTTTCTGAGGCAGAGAGTTATTCATCTTTCTTTCCTTTAGGATAGCTAGCTGCACCGGCTGGGTTCGTGATGCACAAGATGTTAGTTCACCCCTCGGCTACTTCTAGTGTTGATGGTTAGTAAGGGGATGGCGGCCAGATTAGTTGCCAATGCTCTTGTCACCTTTTACCAATGATTTATGGTCGTCTTTTATGGTTCCGGATCATAACACTCCTCACATTAAACGTAATTCCCTTTCCTTTGGTGCTGAAAGGGTTAATATACAGTTTTATTTTACAGCAGCTTCTGACTTCAGGCCTCAGGTGCTTCTGGTTGGTGCCACTCCGCATGGTCACATCTCCCAGTAGAGGGCGCTGGCTATTCTGATTTATTCAGTAGCTAGGTCTTGAAGTGGAAGGAGCTGCTGGAGCCCTAGTTGTGTGAAGCAGTGTAGGCTGCAGTCCTGGTGTCCGAAGTTTGGCTTTATCCTTTGTTTTTTACTTTGTCTTTCGTACCTTTCCTCTTGTATTAATGCAGTGGTGGGAATAGCAATCCTCACCTGCCAGCTCACTAGCCAGTGTTATTACAGGGTCTCTCAGGTATTCAGGTAGGCTAGGAGAGTAGTGTACAGCCGCAGGTGAGTGCAGGAGGTGTACCATCATCCCCTTCCTTAGCATCAGGGCCCACTGTTGTTTAAGTGTCCCCAGTGTACCCCTTATTGGTTTTGGTGAGCCCCTTGTTTGTTGTGTGACTCACCATGCTGCGGAACTTCCCCAAGTTTGTGTGTGACATCCTCACATGACCACTTTGTGAGCATTAGTCAGCGCCAAAAGATTCAGAACTAAGAATTAGAGTAGAATACCAGAAGAATACGTGTGTTGCACTCCATGTGGTAACATCATGAGGCCTAGTCTATGCCAAAAAATGACCAAACATAAGAAGACCGAAGACAAGAAGAACAAAGACACAAAGACAAGGGAGCACCAGACACAACCTAGTGCAGGAAAAAAATAGAGACCACCAGCCGGGTAGGGGACCCCGAATGAAACCGGCTGCAGCACTGACCACCATCACCTTGTTTACCAGAGACTTGTGTGTTTTACTAACAGTGAGTACACCAGCACCCCCTGCAGTCACCATCCCCTGCACCGAGCCACTGGGTCCCGGGTCAACCAACTTGCTGCACAACATCTCCTGCGAGTGCCCCATAACAGCAGCGGTGTTGTCCCACCTCACCACACACTGTGGGTGGCGTCACAAACTTACTACGGCCAAGCCCGTACATCTACGTCCCCCCATTTATTCAGCGTGTCCGCGAGACCCCCGAGTCTGGAGACCCTCGAGCCACCACCCCTGAAGGCACGGATCCGAGCAGTGTCTGCTGCTGGCATGGGGGCGGCATAACCCCGAAACTTGGCATCACGAACAGGATACTTACCTATCCACTTACCTTATGGATGTGCTCCTTGTATTGGACAGTCAGCAAAATTTGCTAAATTTTCAGAAGTCACCATCTTTGCCGCCATTTTGGTGCGAAAAACTACAATCCAGCGTCTTCTTCCCCGAGAAAACGGCACGAAAGCTGCCGCCCCGCCCCCTGAGAACGCGACCGGAAAGCGAGTCCGGAAGTCGAAAAATGAAACTAGTAGGCCGCAGAAAGAAGTGCCGACAAAAGACCAAGGGGGGTGGTTGAAGATTCTGCGACATGTGACCAAGCAGACAAAGGGCAGGGACTCCAGGACCCTGCCACCCTTCTTGTTCCTGGATACCACCGAGAAAGCAGCATGGCCGACCCGTCTGGCAAGCCCGCAGTACAGGAGACCGTGCCCGGAACTGCCGATTGGGTAGAAGCCGAGACGGAGCGAATTTGCCGCCGGATCCAGGCACAGGCGAGCTTTCTGCTCAAAAGATGGACGGCCGAGATGGCGGAGTTGGCCGCGGCCGTTCGGGCCCGTGAAGTGGAGGCAGCCTCGGAGGTAAGCGACCCACGCCCCTATGTCCCCCAGGGACTGGACGACCAGGCTGAGGGGCCCGGCCTGCCCCTGCCCGCCACGCTGCCTCTCTCGCTGCCCGTGCCTGCTGCCGATCCCCCGCTTGGTCCGCTGCCACCCACACCGGCAGCGGTACCCGTTCCGTCGGCCCGCGAAGACCAGCCAGAGGAAGCCGCCAGCAGCCAGCCAGTCACCGCCCCGGCACCCGTACCGGCTCCACGCCAGACCAGCGCCCAGAAGGTGCCCCGTCCTGCCTTGGACCCGACAGCGATCCCGGAAGAGGCCGCGCCCAAGATGACAACGGCCCCGGCAGTCCGCCCGGCCAAAGCGGAGGTGGTTCCCGACCGGAAGCCAACAGAGCGGGCAACGCTGGCCGCTCCCAGATTCCAGGCCTCAGCTGAGGCGCCACGGGGTTGGAGCTGTAAGGCAGCAGAGCAGGCCATGTCACAGCGGGGTCCCCCGTTGCCAAAGGTGGTGGTCGTAGCCGGCACAGAGGGACTCTGGCTGGGCCCAGTCCCCGCGCGGGATGGACTAGAGCAGGCCGCAGACACTCCGTACTGGGAGCAGCAGCGGCGCCAGCTGGGAAAGGAGATTGCTGCCCGGGAGAAGCGGAAGGTGGAGGTCCTGTCCCGGACCTATACCGAAAAAGACAATCTGAGAAATGCCACTTTCCGGGTGAGGGGCCCGACGTATGAAGGCCAGGTCCGGCATTTTAACCCCCAAAAGGGATGGAGTTTTATATACGAACCGGGCATGGAGACCGAGATATTCGTGTCCCGGAGGGACGTGGCCCCTCATCTGCCCGTTGGCCATCCTGACCGGGACCTGGAACCCGGGGAGCTAGTGACCTACACCCGGCACTGCAGCGAGAGGGGGTGGTTTGCCCTTGACATCAGAAGGGGGGTGAGAATGGGAGCCCAGCTGCACGTCTACCCCTCTCCGCCATTCTCCAGTCCTGAGTTTGATGATGCAGAAGATGTTTAGGTAGTTGTTCCTGGCTACCGACAGTTAAAGTCCCCGTTGGGATTGTGTGTCCTTTAAAGTTCCCGGTTGAAAAAAACAATGGCTTAGAACTTGCGAGCCAGCCCATAAATTTTGGGTCTTGTAAATAACCCCCAACCTTCTCACCAAGCCACAGTCTCTGGAGAGGCTGGTTGGAGGATGGGCCTGCGGTAGAGTCGACTGAGGCCCAGTCATCACCAAAACCGGTGACCAACCTCCGGGTCAGGAGTCCCCTGGACGTGGGGCCCTTGAAAGGACTACCGGGTAAGGAACTTTTTACCCGGCCCGTTTGGGCAACACCTGGACCTGTCCTGGACTCAAGGGGTGCGCATCAGTGCTTAGCGGTGGCACCAGGAGGCAGGTTGTTTTGGGTGGGTGAGATGAGAAGGACCTGGTCCATCCCGTCCCGGTTTTAAATGTGTAACTTTCAAGTAACATGCCTCCCGTGAGGGAAGAAAACAAAACATACTTAATTGTAAATATGTTATTATACTTGTAACTGTTTATCTTTTTCAGTTAAATAAACGGTGGTAGTCGGACAGCCCACGGACGGTCTGTGTTTAACCAAGGGGGAGTGTGATGCCCTGGCAAAACCAGGTAGTTACAGTTAGGCCCCCGCATTACACCGTTCCCTCACTAGGAAACACACAGCCAACCAGAAAACCCTAGTCACCCCCTTAGGGACAGACAGACACACCAGTGGGCGTGACCAGGTGGTTGGAACACGCCCACCCAGGGGTCTAGACAGCCCAGGGCAGGAAAACAAGGAGTAGGAGTTCAGACAAGATCAGCTTAGAGTTCATTTTGGAGAGGAGTGTGGGCTGGAGCTAAGTGTAGCTCCAGCAGTGAAGTTCAAGTTGAATGGTACGAGGGTTGGAGCCCTGGTGCCACTGGCTAGGAGGCAGACGGTGGTCTCCGTCAGCAGAAGACAGGAAGACGGCTCGGTGGAACTGAGGTGGACCGGGACAGGTTTGTAGCCCACCGATACCGACACGGGGAACCGACACGGAAACCGTAGCACGAAGGGGGGTACTTGGACCCTGAAGCCAGAAACCGGAACCAAGCGGACTGGTTAATTCACCGATTAAGGCCAGGACTAGAGGTCCTGTCCCACCCAAAGTCCCTCATAGAAGACAACAGCCCACCGATTAGGGATAAGAGGTCACCGCCAGGGCCCATAGATCCCACGGGCCAGCATCTACAGGCACGGCTCCTTAGCCAACATCCAGCCGGGAGCGGACTCCTGAGTTTCACACTAGGAAAGTCCACCTTACACAACAGAGTGCAGGAAAAGGATAGAGACCACCAGCCGGGTGGGGAACCCCGAACGCAACCGGCCGCGGCACCAGCCACCATCACCTTGGTTTACCAGAGACTTGTGTGTTTTACTAACAGTGAGTACACCAGCACCCCCTGTGGTCGCCATCCCCTGCACCGAGCCACCGGGTCCCGGGGCCACCATCCCTGCCCATGGAGGGGTTAACAACTTGCTGCACAACATCTCCCCCGGGTGCCCCATAACAGCAGCGGTGGTGTCCCACCTCACCACACACAGTGGGTGGCATCACAAACTTACTACGGCCTAGCCCGTACATCTACGTCCCCCCATTTATTCGGTGTGTCCGCGAGACCCCCGGGTCCGGAGACCCTCGAGCCACCACCCCTGAAGGCCCGGATCTGAGTAGCGCCAGCTGCTGGCACAGGGGCGGCACATTTCCATTGTTTCCTATGGGAAATTTCGCTTTGATATAAGAGTATCATGGTTTAAGAGCACACTCCTGGAACGAATTATGCTCATAATCCAAGGTTCCACTGTATATATATATATATACATATATATATACTAGAAGGTGGC
The DNA here is from genome assembly GCF_048569485.1 of Anomaloglossus baeobatrachus. NCBI lineage: Eukaryota > Metazoa > Chordata > Amphibia > Anura > Aromobatidae > Anomaloglossus > Anomaloglossus baeobatrachus. The sequence goes on along the minus strand of NC_134360.1, from coordinate 213,304,224 downwards.
CCGATTCTACGCATCGGGTATTCTAGAATTTACGTATTGTGTAGTTAATGTATGATTTTTGTTATATATATATATATATATATATATATATATATATATATATATATATATATATATATAGATATATATAGATGTTGTTGTCTGTAGTTACCAAGTGTTTGTGTAGGGGCTGTAAATGTTCTGGGTGTTGTCTGGGTGTGGCGGGGGTGAGAGCGGTGTTGTTTGTGTGTTGCGTGTGTTGCGTTATTTGTGGAGCGTTGTGTGTCTGTAGCGTTGTGTGTGTGTGTTGAGCGGTTTGTGTGGGTGTGGGGTGTGTGTGTGTGTTTTGGGGGGAGGTATGTGCAATGTGTGTGTTGTGCGGTATGTGCGTATATTTGTGTGTTGTGTGTGTGCGGCGTTGTCTGTGTGTGTGGGTGTCTATGTAGGGCGATGTTTGTGGTTCCCAGTGTGTGTGGTGTGTTGTGCAGTGCGTGTGTGTGTTTTGAGGGGAGGTGTGCACCCCCCATCGTGCTCCATCTCCTATGCTGCGCACCCCCCATCGTGCTCCATCCCGCATGCTGCACACTCCCCATCGTGCTCCATCCCCCATGCTGCGCACTCCCCATCGTGCTCCATCCCCCATGCTGCGCACTCCCCATCGTGCTCCATCCCCCATGCTGCGCACTCCCCATCGTGCTCCATCCCCCATGCTGCGCACTCCCCATCGTGCTCTATCCCCCATGCTGCGTACTCCCAAAGGTGCTCCATCCCCCATGCTGCGCACTCCCCATTGTGCTCTATCCCCCATGCTGCGTACTCCCAAACGTGCTCCATCCCCCATGCTGCGCACTCCCCATCGTGCTCCATCCCTCATGCTGCGCACCCCCCATCGTGTTCCATCCCCCATGCTGCGCACTCCCCATCGTGCTCCATCCCCCATGCTGCGCACTTCCCATCGTGCTCCATCCCCCATGCTGCGCACTCCCCATCGTGCTCCATCCCCCATGCTGCGTACTCCCCATCGTGCTCCATCCCCCATGCTGCGCATTCCCCATCGTGCTCCATCCCCCATGCTGCGCACTCCCAAACATGCTCCATCCCCCATGCTGCGCACTCCCAAACGTCCTCCATCCCCCATGCTGCACACTCCCCATCGTGCTCCATCCCCCATGCTGCGCACCCCCCATCGTGCTCCATCCCGCATGCTGCACACTCCCCATCGTGCTCCATCCCCCATGCTGCGCACCCCCCATCGTGCTCCATCCCCCATGCTGTGCACTCCCCATCGTGCTCCATCCCCCATGCTGTGCACTCCCCATCGTGCTCCATCCCCCATGCTGCGCACCCCCCATCGTGCTCCATCCCCCATGCTGCGCACTCCCCATTGTGCTCCATCCCCCATGCTGCGCACTCCCCATCGTGCTCCATCCCCCATGCTGTGCACTCCCCATCGTGCTCCATCCCCCATGCTGTGCACCCCCCATCGTGCTCCACAGTCACACATCAGACAGTATACACGCACACATCTGATCGCATACACTCACACACACACCTCACTTCTCCCTGTGCCCACCGGTGGGCGGTCCCAGCAGCTATGCTGCACGCCGTGCTCCTCTGCCGACACTCACAGATCCGATCGCATACACTCACACACACACACTGACGATATCGCACATACGCGCTCACACAATCACAACATCTGGAGATACCACATGCTTCCGGCCATGTGATCCTCCGGCAGGTCCTGGAAGGTCACTGCACAGTATCGCCGCCGAGAAGCAAGCGATATCATGGGATGTTGTGAGTATGTGGATGCGATCTGATGTGTGTGTGAGGTGTGTGTGTGAGAGTGAGTGTGATCTGATGTGTGTGTGTCTGTTCTCACCTGGGAGTTGGGTCTCCGTATCGGTTCGTGCAATGCGTGCGGGGGGCGGGGCCAGAGCGAGCGTGCAATGCGTGAGGGGGGCGGGGTGTGGCCGAGTTGCCAATGCGTGCAGGGGGCCGGGGCGAGAGGTCAATCCGTGCGGGGGGGCAGAGCCGAGGCGAGGTGAACGGCCAATCCGTGCGGGGGGGGCGGAGGCAGGGCGAGCGGCCAATCCGTGCGGGGGGGCAGAGCCGAGGCGAGGCGAACGGCCAATCCGTGCGGGGGGGCGGAGCCGAGGCGAGGCGAACGGCCAATCCGCTGCTTGTCACCGTAAGGACACAATTTTGGAGCAAGACAGACAGACAGACAGACAGAATAAGGCAATTATATATATTTAAAAATTAACTGTACAAAAAATGTAAAAAAAAAAATACACTTGTTACGCATTTTAAAGCCTAATCCATGGGTTCTTACTCATAGTTCAAATTTTGCCTGGTCCACCCATATCTCACAATAAGACAATTTGACAATTTTTCCGACCTATTTTAACTTGCTATGAATTACCATTATCCAAAAGCGAAATTTTAAAGCGAATCTGTCACCATATTTTGCATTACTAATTGCATACATTTTTATTATTATTATTATTTATTATTATAGCGCCATTTATTCCATGGCGCTTTACAAGTGAGAGAGGGTATACGTACAACAATCATTAACAGTACAAGACAGACTGGTACAGGAGGAGAGAGGACCCTGCCCGCGAGGGCTCACAGTCTACAGGCACAGCCACAGTCATTTTTATGTTTTTGTTTTTGTTTTTTTTTATCTGCTAGACCTGATGAGACTGGGGTACTTACTTTTATAACAATTTTCAAATGTTTTTTTTTTATGTTTATAATGAAGTACTGAAAACATGCTGTATTTTCCCAAAAATGCTAGAATCTATTAGGCTGCTTAGTACACGATAATGTCACTTTACCTATAAAGAAATGGAGGCACAATGTGCCGCTGCTTATATGGTAGAAGTGAGCAGCTCAACATGTAATTTACCACTGCCTCCTTTTCATCATTTGTACTACTTCACACTTCTATCTCATCATAGTCTCCTCATCTCACCTTTCTCCTTTGCCCTCTCTCTTAGAGTTTCATTAATTTTCTCATCTTCCTTTTTTCTTTCTGCCTTTCCGCAGGTGACATAATGTCCATTTCATACACTTTTTGCCTGCTTTTTTTTTCTCTGTGTTACCCGCTGCTGTTTTACAAGTAATGAAGAACCAAAGAGGTATATTTTTTTTTTTCATTTCACTGGTTACTATAATTCAGCAAAAATATCTTTAAAAGTTCAAAAATATTCACGGCTCCATTCTGTAGATAATCTCCACTCTCTATAACCATGTATTAAAAAAAGCCTAAAAGATGACTATACAGAATGAAATGCATACATCATTTATTAATTCAGATAAACATAATAAACTAATTTTACATACATTTATAGTATGATTAAAAAAAAGCAGTGAACTTCATCAATAACAAATAGGAGGGTCTAGAATGGAATGGTCACCCCCATCAACATATTAATCTATTGTTATTACATCTTCTTATATATCCCTTCTTATTGAATGGATATGTTAGATTGTGTTTATGACTACACACTTTATAAATTTGCCATCTTAGTGGCCCCGGTGGCTTTGTGCCAACTTGTTTAGGTTCATATGTACTTTTAAAGCCTAATTTCCACTTCACATCCATATTTCAGGTGGATTTATGTACATATATACAAGTGCATCTCAATAAATTAGAATATCATCAAAAAGTTAATGACTGCCTTCTGAACATCTGTCAAGTCAGCAGTCTTTCCAATGATTGTGTAGCCTACCGAACCAGACTAAAGGACCATTTTAAACGCTTAGGAAGCCTTTGCAGGTGTTTTGTGGTAATTATTCTAATTTTCTGAGATGATGACTTTTGGGTTTTCATTGGTTGTAAATCATAATCATCAACATGAACAGAAATAAATACAAAATACATCACTGTGTGTAATGATTCTATATAATATATATGAATAGATCCCTCTGTGTGTAATGACTCTATATAATATATAGGAATAGATCCCTCTGTGTGTAATGACTCTATATAATATATAGGAATAGATCCCTCTGTGTGTAATGACTATATAATATATAGGAATAGATCCTTCTGTGTGTAATGACTCTATATAATATATAGGAATAGATCCCTCTGTGTGTAATGACTCTATATAATATATAGGAATAGATCCCTCTGTGTGTAATGACTATATAATATATAGAAATAGATCCCTCTGTATGTAATGACTATATAATATATAGAAATAGATCCCTCTGTGTGTAATGACTCTATATAATATATAGAAATAGATCCCTCTGTGTGTAATGACTCTATATAATATATATGAATAGATCCCTCTGTGTGTAATGACTCTATATAATATATAGAAATAGATCCCTCTGTGTGTAATGACTCTATATAATATATAGGAATAGATCCCTCTGTGTGTAATGACTCTATATAATATATATGAATAGATCCCTCTGTGTGTAATGACTCTATATAATATATAGGAATAGATCCCTCTGTGTGTAATGACTCTATATAATATATAGGAATAGATCCCTCTGTGTGTAATGACTATATAATATATAGAAATAGATCCCTCTGTATGTAATGACTCTATATAATATATAGGAATAGATCCCTCTGTGTGTAATGACTCTATATAATATATAGGAATAGATCCCTCTGTGTGTAATGACTCTATATAATATATGTGTTTCCCTTTTTGTATTGAATTACTGAAATAAATTAACTTTTTCATGATATTCTAATTTATTGAGAAGCACTTGCACTTTTAAAACCTAATTCTCACTGCACATCCACATTTCAGGTGGATCTATGTACATATACTGTATATATATTTATATGAGGACCAAGGGGGCAGTGATGGAGGTCTTCAGCAGGCCAGAGGCTATCTTTGTAACAAGAGCAGATTGATCCATGGAGCATCAAGTTTGATCCGAATTTCCTGAAGTTACATGAAAAATTGATCACACTCTCATCCACGTAAATTTTCAGTCAATCAAATGAAGACGGTTGGAGAACTCAATGGCGGACAGCTGGAGTGGTGAATAGCTTTTATGACTCTGTATGGTTTGGCAAATCGGTGGCCATAGCCGTCTCTCTCCACTTTGACAATCTGCCATATCAGGAAGATGATCAGCTCGAAATGTTGTGTCCCAAGTTGTGTTCCAGCAGTTTCCCCAAGAGATGTCTATGCTCTTGCCACCTTTGGCCACTTTCCCCGCTGCTTGTTCAGCAAAGCAGTCTTGGAATCCGCTGAATACAGAAAGTAATGTAACCAGTCGATCGATAATAAGAAAGAATTAACATCACACTTCATATAAAAGAGAAAAATGACTTAATTAAAAATGTAAGTCAAATGAGCCTGGTGGAATGGAGATATATCAAAGTAGATCATATACAAAACTATACGTTGTATATATGAATCCTGCAGGGGTTAGAAGCGGCATGAAAGATAGAGGATGGGGAGGGGTGGTGAAACCGAGAGACAGCTGCGGGGATTCTGTTCCAAGAATAAAGATGACCTGTTACCTTTCATATGGAGATATACCATGCAGCACAGATAACTAATTCAAAGAGGTCCTGGTTTGGCTGCAAGACACAGTAACTCTTCAGTGATTGCAAATTGTCATATTGTCCCTTTCTTGCCCTCTCCCTGATTGGAGTGATGCTTTAGAAATCTGCTGTGCTTTGGGGCTGCATAAAAATTAGCAAGCATATTCTCAGACTGCTGACCTGCCGAACAGAAAGGTGTCTCAGACCCAACTTAAAGAAGAAGAGGAAGGCAGCCAAGAAAAGGAAAGAAGCCAATATGGAGATTTTCAGTAGCAGAAAAGATGCAAACTTGCATCTTTTACAGCTGAGCCAGGGCCCAGTTGAATTTTCGATCAGCGCCGTGTATCATAAGTCTGTGTGCAAAAGTCACAAAGTTCTTTAATATTTCATGTTTGATTCCCTTTAAGAATGAGATGAAGACGTGACGGGAGACTTTGCTGGTTGGTAGCGGACTATGGTTACAATGCTGGTAATATAGGAATTCATGATGAGTTAAAACTGACTGTCAAGAGTTTGATTTCACTGGAGTCTTGTAGACGCAACCACAGGATACAAAGACAAGGGGTCTCGAATTCTCCCCCAGGCAAGTAAGCAAGGTAGACGCAAGGTAAATCTATAGATTCTTTGTTCAGTATGCTTGCGTACAGTGGTTGTAAAATGGGGATAGCAGTAAAGGGATTTCCAGTGAAGATAACACATACTTAAGGCCGAGTCACACACAACGACTTACCAGCGATCCCGATAACTACACGACCTGATAAGGATCGCTGGTAAGTCGCTGGGAGGTCACTGGTGAGGTGTCACACAGTCAGACCTTACCAACGACGCAGTAACAATGAGTGACCTGTATAACGATCTCGGCGGATCGTTATATACGTATAATGAACCTGTTAGGAGGTCGTTGGTAGGCGTCAAACACAGCGATGCATCCTGCCCAGCAGGACATCGCCTTTGAAGAAAATGGTCCGGACCATTCGGCAACGACTAGCGATCTGACAGCAGGGGCCTGATCGCTGGTAGGTGTCACACATAACGGATCGCTGGAGAGATCGTTGATACGTCACAGAAACTGTGACTCAGCAACTATCTCGTTAGCGATCTCGTTGTGTGTGACGGGGCCTTTAGGCAAGAGTTCACACAACCGTATGTTCCCCATCTGAGAAAAACAGTCCAATTATGCTAATCAGACTCTGTTCAGACCCTGATCAGTGGGATGTCACAATGTGACTGCAGCTTTCTTGCCTGGTCATGGGAAGACACCTAGCGAATGGTGCAAAACAGCGAGAACACCAGAGTAGAGTCAAGCCAGGGATGGGAGAACCCCTGGTGAGCGACGCAATACAAAGGGTACACCAGAAAAACAATACAACTGAGTCCACTCATGCTAGGTAGAGGGGAATGTGCTCAATTCCTAGCACTCACTTGAGGCTGAACCCTGCACTCCCTAACGTTCCTAGACAGGTCCTTTCACCCGTATGCCGATCATGTGCCTGAGCCCTTGCTGACCCTAAACTCACAAGACTAGTGAAGGCCAACAAGACGCAAGTCTTGCCACTGCACAATGTAGGTAAGTGTGATACCAATGTGATATGACTGAAAGAATGTGTGATTAGATAGGAATCATAATCAAAAGATAGGAGTGATCCCAGATATTATTTGACCTATCAATAATTCAGTATCAAAGAGATGTCCTTTGGATAATATTTCACTAATGATGACCAAGGAATACGTCACACAGGTTTTTGAAGCAGTTTCAAGATAATGAGGAAGTCACATTTACAGTTCCACTTACCGGAAACTTGTGGTTGGCTTAAAGACAGGTTTAAGGAAGCTTGCATATGAAATTTACGGCTCATTGCAATATTTCACTAACACTATGGTCAAACTGTGGTCGGCCAGTTGTCAACTGGCAGGATGTGCAAGAAATGTGCAGGAAGCTGCCGGTGCTCACAGCAGTTTGTGGTCAAGTTACATGAACATGACTCAGCTGTCACATGCTGGTGACCATTTAAACACAACCTACAAAGTTTTCCTATAAAAATTACACCGGACTCGCTTAATGTTAGGGGAAACCTTCCAGGACATTGAAGTGTACGTACGCACTGTTCCTGTGATGCAAGATGCCATGTTGTTCCCTTATCATTAAATCGAGTTCCCTCCGATGTGAAAGGATTGCTACAACAAACGGTAATGTTGATGCATATTTCTGTTATTGTATAAGATTCTATGACTATAGTTCTAAATGCCTATGTACCATTAACTATTCATGTGCTATTAAAATAAATAGTATCTTGCTATAAAGAATATTAGTATTCGTGCCTGATTAGGATATCAGTGAGCGCTTCGTAAGTACGGGCTTTCAGCCCCCTTTTTAGTAGAATTTAGCAAGACATAAATTGGCGTAGTCGGCAGGATTACTTCTATAAGAAGTAATTAAACTAATTTTTGTAATTTGGAAATTAAAAACATATATTTGGCAAATTTCCAGATATTTTTTCAATCTTTTTGCATAGTGTCAAAATGTTCAGAAAACGTAAGGATAATGTTAAGGAGGTTGTTGTGGAAATCCCATGCATGACTGAGGCTCCCTACAATCTTATAGCACATGAATTGGTCAATTGTGGATTGGCAGAACAATGGCAGAATAAGCTTAAGGGTTGTGTACCTACTGATGTTGTGAATGTACTCAGTGGTGCCCCTGTGAAAGCAGGTGATGTAGTGTCTTTAGCACGACGCAAACAATGGCAGGAGAAGCTTAAGGGTAGTGAAGCTACTGATGTTGTGAATGTATTCGGTAGTGTCCCTGTGAAAGCAGGTGATGTAGTGTCTTTAGCACGACGCAAACAATGGCAGGATAAGCTTAAGGGTAGTGAAGCTACTGATGTTGTGAATGTATTCGGTAGTGTCCCTGTGAAAGCAGGTGATGTAGTGTCTTTAGCACGACGCTAACAATGGCAGGATAAGCTTAAGGGTAGTGAAGCTACTGATGTTGTGAATGTATTCGGTAGTGTCCCTGTGAAAGCAGGTGATGTAGTGTCTTTAGCACGACGCAAACAATGGCAGGATAAGCTTAAGGGTAGTGAAGCTACTGATGTTGTGAATGTATTCGGTAGTGTCCCTGTGAAAGCAGGTGATGTAGTGTCTTTAGCACGGCACATCTGGATTTTGGCAAGTGCATATAGTGTAATGCATGAGCGTAATCTAAAGATGCAGAAGAAAAGTTCCCAGATGGAACAAAAGATGATAGAATTAGGTGGCCTGAAACCAGTTATGGAATGTAATACCAGACTGTTGAAGGATAAATTGGAACATTATCAGAATTTGGCACAAAAAGCTGCCATAAAAATTGCTCAAAATAAGTACAAGAAAAGAAGAGGAAAGGTAAATAAAACCAAAGTACATAAAAGTATCGTCTCAGCTTCTATAAACTGGGATCCCGATACTTGGGATGGGGATGTGTGGGATTCATCTTCATCATCTGATGAGGAGGATTACCATAAAGGGAAGATTCAGGCTAACCCAGTAAGGAGGCGCCTAGAGAGGACAGAGAATGAGATCATCCGGGAACATGTCCGGGATGGTCAGGGGAATCTGCAATATGACGAAGATGGTAATGCCATCACAAATGAGAGAACGATTCCTCATGTAAAAAATTGAGTAACCATTGAAGATTACTCTCAGGGAGAAGTTGATAGCATTTTAACACAGTTTAGACAAAAACCAGGAGAAGGAGAAATTCCCTGGTTGGTCAGGGTGCACGATCTCGGAGGAGGTGGAGTGCACTTTGACGCCGGAGATGTGGCAAAATTTGTCACCATGTCTCGTGACCCAGAAATTCAGAGATCAATAAAAAATTATTTTGTTGATCATAATCAGCATGGTACTGAAAACGTAATCATGATCTTAGCCCATGCTTTTCTGGACAAATACCCATCAGAAGAAGACTTTCCTATTAATGATAAACCTTGGTATACCTTAAAAGATGGTATGGAAAGGCTGAAGGAAGAAGCAATGAGGAATGCTCTTCCTCTTTTGGGAATGGATGATGATTATCTCCAGTACCCATTGACAGCCAGCATAAGAAATAGGCTGGTTAAACATGCTCCTCCAGCATACAAAACAGTTATTTTAACCTTAACTGTAGCGCTGACTGGAGAATCAATCGGTGTAGTTCTAGGGAGGATGAGGGAGTTACAGGATATGGGACAGTGGGATAAATCGTCCCCTGGAGGCCATGTTGGTAACAGTAAGCCAAAAAATCCTGATTGGAAAGAGAAATCAGTAGGGAAGGCCCCACGGGTGTCTCGCAAAGACATGTTCCAGGCTTTGCTTAAAGCCGGGATCAATAAGGAAAGGATTGATGGAAAGGAGGAGACAGGAGAATTATGGAAGTTGTACAAACAGAAAGTTCTATCCGCAAAGAAAGTGACCACTACAAATGTGGAAGGGGGTTCAAAAACCCCCAAGGTAAAGAAATCAGAGGGAAAAGGGGAAAACCCCCAAAGAATGTGTCTTGGGAAGATTTTCAGTCAGTTTATCCATGGGAAGGACTGGCTGCAGCCGTGGCCACAAAGGTCATGGAAGGAAGGGCTAATACACAGACTGAAGTCTGTGTAAATGAGAGTTCAGAAGGAAGTGATTTATCATAGGTAGCCAGCCAAGCCCCCCTATTGATAAAAAGGGACGAACGTCCCTACGTCAATCTTAGCATACATTGGAAAGGGGGAAATGTTCAAAGAGTCCCAGCTTTGATTGACACGGGGGCAGAGGCTACTTTAATTCATGGAAACCCAGAAAAAATAAAAAGACCTCAAGTAAAAATTGCTGGACTAGGTGGTCAAGTGATCACCGGGGTTCAGACACAGGTAGCTTTGAAGATAGGTAATTTACCTATCAAGCAGTATACGGTGCTGGTAGTTCCTATACCAGAATATATTTTGGGAATTGATGTCCTAAAAGGGATGACTCTTAATCTAACAGAAGGAAAATTCTCCTTTGGGGTTATGTCTTGTCATAAGGAAATGCAGATCTCACATTGAATCAATGATATAATGATACAAGGACAAGATGAGCAAAGTGTGAGAGATCAATTGACAAAACTGGTTGCTCATATGAGGAGTAAAGGATGGGAAATCAATGATGCCAAGGTTCAAGGACCGTCTCAGGTGGTAACATTTCTAGGGATTCAGTGGAACAAGGGGCAGAGAGATCTTGCCCAATGGCAGACAGAAAATTATTAATTTTCCGGTCCCTAAATCCAAACAGGAGACTCAGTCTTATATTGGATTGTTTGATTTTTGGAGACAACATATCCCTCATTTGGGACAAATGTTGGCTCATTTGTACAAAATAACGAGGAAAAAATATGAGTTCCACTGGGGAGAGGAACAGCAAAATGTGTTTGAGATGGTCAGGGAAGTGTGGCAAGACATTGAAGGGATTATTCAATCTACCAAGACCACTGTATTTCATGTCGATGCTCATGTCCCTACTAACTCACTTGAACGTTTGTTTAATTCAGAAGCAGATAAAGCAGCAGCCATCAGACAAGTCAGTCCAACAGTTGACAAGGCAAGGTACAGCTGTTTGGGCACACCAGAAAGAGCGACGCCTTATTCAGCAGGTTTAGACCTCAGTACATTGGAAACTGTCGTGGTACCCCCAGGTAAGGTAAAAACAATTTCAACAGGATTGGGTTGCCAGATACCAAAGGATCATTATGGTCAAATAGCCACTCGTTCTAGTTTAGTGTTAAAAGGAGCCATAGTGGTGGGAGGGGTAATAGAGGCAGATTATCAGGGAGAAATCAAGGTACTGATGCTAAATTTTGGAAATGAACCTTTGATCTTGATGAAACACCAGAAGGTGGCTCAGGTGTTGATAATTCCAATAAACTTGTCTGAAATAAGAGAAGGAACTGCCCCGGCAGAATTAACAATACGGGGTACTAAAGGTTTTGGATCCTCTAATATTAAAAATGTAGGAGCAAAAATATGGATTCAAAACCTCCAAGGACCGCCCTCAGAGACAGCGGTAATAGCGGTCGGAAAAGATCGTACTTTCCTGATGAGACCAGGAGTGGGGAAGTGGGAATATGTCCCACAAGAAAAATGTTATTTACGAGAATAATAGTGTATCTTTATTTGCAGAAGGTGTTGTAAATAAGCGGAATCCATGGTATCGGTTACTGGGAAGAGCTCGATAGTGATGAGATGGAGAAATTCCTGTGTTCGATGTTTGCCTCTTTGGTCGTTGGATGGACAAGTCTACATCAGGAGGAACCTGTGGCGAATGAATTTCTGATGCACCATCACATTTTCAACACACAGATTGCTGGATCTGTACACATTCTTCGCTTACAGCCACCAGTATCCCTTATCTGGATGTCCCGGTATCGATGGAGGAAATCTTAAAGTGGAAAAGTTGTTCTGATCATCTTGCTGATAAAGACACTCGGAGTGTTCGTCTATAGAATACTACAGTACCCATTTCCATAGTGGGATGGATCAATCTTCCATGGTGGCAAGGCAATTTGAATGCAACAGTCACCAATTTGCAATATCTGGTTTTTAAGGGAGGAATTTGGATACTAAGATATAAGACTGGACTGACTAACCTGGGATTCATCCCTATAGAGAATATAAAAATAAGTTTTGGGACAGCTATAAATACTGTAGATGCTTTTAAACCCAGCTTAGTGGAAAGGACAATTCATGATATGTTATGGCCTTATGCCAATATGTTCATAAATGGGACTAGTGAAACTTGTAGTAACATATCGGGAAATGTAATGTGTAATGATTCCTTTGAATATCGAGCAAATGCCAAAACACATGATATTCAAGGGAGCTTTTCAGATAATATTGCTTTTAGTTTTAATATACTGTACAAAAGTAGTGAAAGTGATTATATTTGTGATTCAACGTTTATCTAAACAAACCAAGAAAACAAAATTTGTGGCAAACAATATTTCTTGGTCATGGTATGGTATATTCCGAGTGATCTTCTTCTAGTGGAATACTGATGATGGAAAATAATCCCTGGGATCAAGGACCGATTGTGATACCAATGTGATATGACTGAAAGAATGTGTGATTAGATAGGAATCATAATCAAAAGATAGGAGTGATCCCAGATATTATTTGACCTATCAATAATTCAGTATCAAAGAGATGTCCTTTGGATAATATTTCACTAATGATGACCAAGGAATACGTCACACAGGTTTTTGAAGCAGTTTCAAGATAATGAGGAAGTCACATTTACAGTTCCACTTACCGGAAACTTGTGGTTGGCTTAAAGACAGGTTTAAGGAAGCTTGCATATGAAATTTACGGCTCATTGCAATATTTCACTAACACTATGGTCAAACTGTGGTCGGCCAGTTGTCAACTGGCAGGATGTGCAGGAAATGTGCAGGAAGCTGCCGGTGCTCACAGCAGTTTGTGGTCAAGTTACATGAACATGACTCAGCTGTCACATGCTGGTGACCATTTAAACACAACCTACAAAGTTTTCCTATAAAAATTACACCGGACTCGCTTAATGTTAGGGGAAACCTTCCAGGACATTGAAGTGTACGTACGCACTGTTCCTGTGATGCAAGATGCCATGTTGTTCCCTTATCATTAAATCGAGTTCCCTCCGATGTGAAAGGATTGCTACAACAAACGGTAATGTTGATGCATATTTCTGTTATTGTATAAGATTCTATGACTATAGTTCTAAATGCCTATGTACCATTAACTATTCATGTGCTATTAAAATAAATAGTATCTTGCTATAAAGAATATTAGTATTCGTGCCTGATTAGGATATCAGTGAGCGCTTCGTAAGTACGGGCTTTCAGCCCCCTTTTTAGTAGAATTTAGCAAGACAGTTAGACAAACAGGTGGAGAAAGACACAATATCATACACTTTAAGGTTTCTTCAGTAAGAAACCACGGGAGGTGGTGAGCGCTCAATCAATGGAAATCTTCAAGCGGAAAATAGATTAACATATAGATGGGATGATTTAGGAAAACCTGCACTTGCAGGAGTTTGGACCCGATGGTCCTTCAGGTCCCTTCTAACTCTACCATTCTATGATTTTATGAAACTTCGCAGCTACAATAGAAACAACACCACAGCTATGCAGCGACAAGTTCCTTCAACATGGTTAGCTTAAGGTATGAGCTATAGCTGGTATAGGGAGGAGTGAGGAGCGGATATCTATAGCAGAAGGGAGTGGCTGCAGCTGAGGTTACAACAACTGTTAGATCACTGCAGGATAGAAAAGAACTTTAACCTCTTCAGTGCCAGATGGAATTAAATATTCTCCAAGTGAGGGTAAACGACGATTCACAATGCGCTGTGACCTTCTCATCCCAGAATGCCCCGAGATCACATCAGGCCGTGCAATTCCCATTCTCAGATGTAGAGAATTATTTTTTTTTTACATTCTCTATTTTGTCAGTCCATGAAAACTGTGCAGCATTCGGTTGTCAACTTTTTTTGCTCAATGTACAAAGCTGGTCCATATCCATTATTTTCTGAAGATATTGGCTTTTTTGTACTAAACAGTGATGCCGACTACAACAATTTAAAGTGGTACCTTGTGATTGGCACAAGATTGGGAGCTCTCCAGGACAGGCAGTATATAAAAAATCATAGTAAATAATTTTAGTATGACTTTTTCAACAATTTTGTGCACAATAAAATCTCATTAGAATCAATGGAATTTGTTCTTACTTCCTTCACCGTACGTCTTTCGTTCTCTCGGCTATTAAATAATCTTCTGCCTTCTGGTTGAAAGAGAAGACATAAATTAAATTGTCTCCAACCTATTTACAGATATAGCAGATGCTGGATGCTTCAACCACCAGCTGATCAGAACAATATATTTTGTTACCTGTCACTGTACATTGTTTTGCGGTGCTCTTAGATTATATTCCGCAACAGAATGCACAACAAGTGATGGCAAACGGCAACTGTCACATCGACCTATATCTAAATTTGCGAACCGGGGAATTTTACAAGATTACTGGGACACTAAGTACAATTGAGAGGTGGAATAACTATGGAAGTCACAAAACAAGTTGAAAAAATGCACACAGCTGTCAGTCGTATGGTGAAAATAGCTAGAATTAATCAGAGAGATGATAGAATCTTTTGAAATTCAATTTCATGTCGTTTGATGAATTTTTCCCAAAAGTTTGATTTCCATAGATTTGATTTGCCAAGAGTAGCCTCCAATTATCCCGTCTTCTAGAACCTTATAGAAACTCTTTTCAAGCTCTTCAATAGAAAAAAATAGTCTTAAGGCCCCGTTACACATAGCGATATCGTTAGCGAGATCGCTGAAACGTCACTGGTTTTGTGACGCAACAGCGACCTCGCTATGTGTGACACATAGCAGCGACCCCCCCCCCCCCCGCTGCGATATCGCCGATCTTACCTGAACGTCCTGGTTCATTTTTTGATCGTTGGTGTCCCGCTGGGCAGCATGCATTGCTGTGTTTGATACCATAACAACGATGAGCGACCTCGTTGGCATGCCTGGGTGGAAACAATACGCCTCTATCGAGGTCTGAGTTGTCAGAAAAGCTGCTGTGTGACACGGTCCCAACGACCACCGAGGTCATTATACAGATCACCGTATCATTGCTGTGTCATTAATTAGATCTGCCTGTTTGCCAGCTCACTAGCGACCACGTAGCGGCGTACCAGTGATCCTGATCAGGTCGTATCATTGTCGGGATCGCTGGAACATCTCTACATGTAACAGGACCCTTAGTGATGTTAAAGAGACATACTGATGGTAACCTGGATGTAACCAACCGACCATTTAATAACAAGGCACTGACAATTGTTTAATTTTTTTTTTTTAAATTAAACATTAAAATTCAAAATGTTTTCAATTAAAAAAATTAACAGAGTTATATAGGTGGGTAAATTAACAGAGTTTATATAAAAAAATGGTACAAACATTATCCCTCTTAGCAATTTGTGAACAAGCAGACTTTACTGAGCAGAACTCAAACTGATGGTGTCACTGCAAGAGGTAACACAATCTTCGAATTGTTACGACTGAGACCACAACCGGTCGAAACACGTTAACTGGGACTGCCTCCCTTGACAAGTAATATGAATTTTATGAATTTTTAATAAATTGGAGATTTTATGGAATTACCGGACAAATTCTCCTTTTTTTGGACTTACAATCTTCCAATGACTTTGATGAGTGATGTGCATACATTTCATAACGTCCTCCTCTTCCTCCTATTAGGGACAAAGAAGACGAATTGTGACCGAAGTTTTTAGTACGAATGCCTACGTGTTTTATACCAATTGTGGTGGTACTTTTGCTGTTGCTAGCCTCTACCATATTTTTTTTATTTCCTTTATACTATCCCATCCATTGTCATTGACACTTTTTATTGTACTATTAACTTTGTACAAAACTATAATTTACTTTTCACAATCTTTTCAACTCCAAATATTCAACTCGCACGTTCCAAAAAAAGTAATAAGAAATGATAGGTAGATAGGTATACATACAGAGAGAATAATATGGCAGAAGCTGCAGTATAAGTGGTAATATATGATTATCCAATTGGACCAGTAAAACAGGAGTGCAAAAATGTCAATATTTGTTTTTATTTAACAAAATTCAACCCCTTCCCCAAAAATGACGTAAAATGACGTAGTGTTCCTGTGTCCTGTCCTGTGTCCTGTGTAATCCAGTGCTTCTAAAGGATGGTGCATATACCATGTTGTGGGGACTTCGCACTCCTTTGTCAGAGAGAATCAGTGTGTGTATGACTTCGGTCAGAGTGTGCAACACTAACTGCTTTCTTTGGGTTTGTGTCCATCACACCACTGCCGGTCCAGTATACAATCACATGACACTGGAGTACTCTTGGCAAACCAACACTTGAAGAGTTTATTGTTTCCACACTTGGCCTCACTCTTGACGGGTCTGCAGTTGCCGTTTCTATGGTGTACTCGCACTTGACCTATCTTGGAATTAGAGTCCAAGAGAATTCCATCAATCCAGTCCAAAAAATATTTTGTAAAAAATACAAACTTAATTTTTAGATCATATTAAAAAGTCCATATAGGGTCAACACCATCCCACAAAGAGGACGCGTTTCGAACGTATCCTCTTTGTGGGCTGTTGTTGACCCTATATGGATTTTTTAATATGATTTAAAAATAAAGTTTGCATTTTTTATATAATGTTTTTGGACTGGATTGCTGGAATTCTCTTAGACTCTAAGCCTCAAGCCTTGCTGACTTTCTCCTTCCGTGCACAGTCCAAAACCTAATGGTCTCCGTGGAGTAGGTGAGCTGAATAAATCTTTTTTCTCTATCTTGGAATTAGTATGCAAGTTGCCAGACACCTGTGTCTCCATTTCCCCATACTTCTTCTTATCACAATCTGCTTCTGGTCCCTGACGGCTGTCTAGTGGCACAACTTCCTTGAGTCCGCCTGGGTGAGCTATAAGCTCAGGACCTTTAAAAGGTTACTTCAAAATTCCCTGACTGGCTCCTGACACCGTGTCACGTCTTTACTCCTTGAAGCCTTCTGCAGAACTCCCTCTCACCTTGTCAATCTCTCTAACCAACCCAATGGCCATCTGTCACTCCTCTGTTATTGTATCTTATCTAATACTCCGCTGCTCCTTTCTGACTGCTAGATAGTGCCGGGTGCTACATGGTACCAGCTCTGCTACATCAGGGAACCGCAATTCACTAGCAGCAGTGGTCACTTTTATCATACACATTAACAGCATGCTTGGTACCCAAAACACATTATCTTCATAACTCAGACAAATAGCGGAACACAGTAGGGGGGATGCAACCACTTTCTACACTTTTACATCAAATTTCCAACGTGCCTAAGGCGGGCTTTGCACACTACGACATCGCAGGTGCGATGTCGGTGGGGTCAAATTGAAAGTGGCGCACATCCGGCATCGCATGCGACATCGTAGTGTGTAAAGCCTAGATGATACAATTAACGAGCGCAAAATCGTCGTAATCATATCATCGGTGCAGCGTCGGCGTAATCCATGATTACACTGACGCGACGGTCCGATGTTGTTCCTCGCTCCTGCGGCAGCACACATCGCTGTGTGTGAAGTCGCAGGAGCAAGGAACATCTCCTACCGGCGTCACCGTGGCTTCCGTAGGATATGCGGAAGGAAGGAGGTGGGTAAGATGTTTACATCCTGCTCATCTCTGCCCCTCCGCCGCTATTGGCCGCCTGCCGTGTGACGTCACTATGACGCCGCACGACCCGCCCCCTTAGGAAGGAGGCGGGTCGCCGGCCAGAGCGACGGTCGCAGGGCAGGTAAGTGCATGTGTAGCTGGCGTAGCGATAATGTTCACTACACCAGCTATCACACGATATCGTACCTGCGACGGGGGCGGGGACTATCGTGTGCGACATCACAGCACCGGCTTGCGATGTCGCAACGTACAAAGCCGCCCTTACCTGCCTTCTTCATCAACGCCCATGACCCATGTGCCCACCCAGTACTTGGGCTTGGAATATCCAACTCACCAGATGAGCTGAAACCGGTAGACATGACCCTGTCGCAACTGTTTTGAGATATGTTGATACTATCAATTTCAAAATGACTTGATTATTTTAAGTACCATACATAAATAATGTTTGAGTTTCTGATTTGTGTTCTCTTGTGAATAAAATATAGCTATACAAATTTCAAAAACATTGTATTCTGGTTGTCTTATGTTTTACGGAGTGTTCCAACTTTTTTTGGAAATGGGGTTGGAATATCTACAAGTATTTAATTTATATCTTCAACATTAATCTTAGTGGGTTTGATTTTACTCCAGCATACTATTTGTGAGGAAAGATTGCTAATAAGCTGCTATCCACCAATTGTTCCAATTAAGTCTTGAGAACAAGCTGTATCACATAAACAAGACATGAGTGGGTGAGGTTTATAAATGTGCAAAAATAAGAATTAACACCAGACAGTTTACAGGTGATATGGTATGTGATGCTCGGGTGCATTATTATTATTATTATGAATATTATTATAAATCTAAAAATATAAAAACAACAAAACCTTATGATATCAGTACAGTGCTTATAAATTAAAAATCTTTTGAAGGAAAAAATCTATGTTTGCCCATTAGTTCATAACACTCCAGTTAAAATCTACATCAAATACTCAACCCCTTCACCCCCAGGCCATTTTCCGTTTTTTGGTTTTTTTTGCTCCCCTCCTTCCAAGAGCTGTTTTTTATTTTTCCGTCAATCTTTGCTTGTTTCTTCGCGGGACAAGTTGTACTTTCAAATGAAATCACAAGTTTTACCATATAGCAGTCATGGCGAACCTTTTACAGGCCGAGTGCCCAAACTGTAGCCCTGAACCCAATTTTTTTTCCGAAGTGCCAACCAATCCTATCATGTAAATAATTGATTGTAACCTTACCTTTGGCGTCTTCTCTCCAGCAGGGGCATCACGCTCATGCATGCTTACCACAAATTGGAGCTGAGCCCCTGCTCTTTCCAGACACAGCAGTTGGATTGATCTTTCTGGAAAAAAATTGCCGCATATTAGACAGAGATTTTAGCCTGGAATGCAATCAGATGTCACCCTGTAATCCACATCTACATTTCAAAGTCTGACCATCTCGAAATCCCATAAAGACGTACGAGTGGCTACCCTCCCCATCATTGTGTAGTTCTTTCCCCCTTCCTGGGCCACTTCCTGGTAAACATGTCCCCCATCCTGATATATATTTCCTACATTCTGGTATATTTGTCCCTATCACGGCCCCATCCTGGTAAATGTCCTCCATCCTGGTAAACGTACCCCATCCTGACATATTGCCCATCCTGGTAAATGTCCTCCATCCTGGTAAATGTTCCCAATCCTGGTTAATTTACCCCCATCCAGGTAAATGTACCCTATCGTGGCATGTTTCCTCCATCATGGCATGTATGTTTCCCCATCATGGCATGCATGTTTCCCCATCACAGCATGCATGTTTCCCCATCATGGCATGCATGTTTCCTCCATTCTTGCATGCATGTTTCCCCCATCCTGGCATGCATGTTTCCTCCATCATGGCATGCATGTTTCCTCCATCCTTGCATGTATGCTTCCCCATCCTGGCATGCATGTTTCCCCCATCCTGGCATGCATGTTTCCTCCATCCTGGCATGCATTGTTCCCCATCCCGGCATGCATGTTTCCTCCATCATGGCATGCATGTTTCCTCCATCCTTGCATGCATGTTTCCCCATCCTGGCATGCATGTTTCCTCCATCCTGGCATGCATGTTTCCCCATCATGGCATGCATGTTTCCTCCATCCTGGCATGCATGTTTCCTCCATCCTTGCATGTATGCTTCCCCATCCTGGCATGCATGTTTCCTTCATCCTGGCATGCATGTTTCCCCATCATGGCATGCATGTTTCCTCCATCCTGGCATGCATGTTTCCTCCATCCTGGCATGCATGTTTCCCCATCATGGCATGCATGTTTCCCCATCCTGGCATGCATGTTGCCCCATCCTGGCATGCATGTCCCCCCCCCCCATGCTGGCAAGCATGTTTCCCCCCCATCCTGGCATGCATGTCCCCACCCCATGCTGACATGTGCATTCCCCCACCCCATGCTGGCATGTGCGTTCCCCCTCCCCCACCCCATGCTGGCATGGGCGTTCCCCCACCGCCACCCCACTCTGCCAAGTGCGTTCCCCCACCACCACCCCACGCTGCCAAGTGCGTTCCCCCCCACCCCACGCTGCTATGTGCGTTCCCCTCCACCCCACGCTGCCATGTGCGTTCCCCCACCCCATGCTGGCACTGCCCCCTCCATCCCCACCTTGCCACAGCCACACACGAGTTATATATTAAAAAAAAAAAAGCAACACACAACTTACCTGCACACGCTCCCCCGCTGCGCACTGCTGGGTCCTCAGTTCCCACGCGGCCAGCAGATGGCGCCGCTCGCTGACACTCCTCCGTCTCCTAGGCAACACACCTGCAGCCTGGGGGAGGAGGAGTGTCCGAGCGGAGGAGAAATGTCTCCTCCGCTCCAACACAGATTTGATCTGCCGGCGCCACTTCACTAGCAGACCAAAGCTGCAGGGTCGAGCGACAGCACGCGTGCCAACAGAATGGGCTCAGCGTGCCCCTGGTGACACGCGTGCCATAGGTTTGCCATCACTGCCATATAGTGTACTGGAAAACAGCAAAAAAATTTCAAGTGCGGAAAAACTGCAAAAAAAGTGTAATCGCACAATAGTTTTTGGGATATTTTATTCACCGTGTTCACTATATGGTATAAATGATGTGTCGGTGTGATGTCTCAAGTTGGTGCGAGTTTGTAGACACTAAACATGTATAGGTTTACCTTTATCGAAGGGGTTAAAAACAATTCACAAGTTTGTCCAAAAAAAGTGGTGTACTTTTTGTGCTATTTTCCAAAACCAATAGCTTATTTTTGCATCTCGACTCTCGAGCTGATGTTTTTCATGGTACCATTTTTGCGCAGATGCTTTGTTTTGATCGCCTGTTATTGCATTTTGCACAAACATTATGACAACCAAAAAACGTAATTTTGGAGTTTGGAAATTTTTTACTACTGCACCATTTGCCAATCAGATTAATTGATTTTATATTTTGATAGATTGGGCATTTCTGAACGCGGCTATACCAAATATGTGTAGATTTTTATTTTTTTTAACTCTTTAATATTCAATGGGCTGAATGGGGGGTGATTTGAATTTTTATTTTTTTTAATTTTTTTTAACTTTTTTTTACCTTTTTTTTATTTTCCTAGGGGGCGATAAGGATCAGCAGTGTAATCACTCTTCCATTTCTCCAGATCACAGCTACACAAAGCTGCTTTAGGCTGGAATCACACGAGCGTATGGCATCCGATGCGAGAGCATCGGATGTGATATACTAATTACCCCCGGCTCAGGCTCTGCTGCGAGCGTGAGCTGAGTGTCATGCGACTGTAACCCGATCTTGCGATCGGGTCACAGCTGTGAAGCTGAGTGCGGGCGCTGCGGAGGAGAGGGAGGGGTTAATCCCCCCATCTCCTCCATTGTCAGCGTTTGCGTATATCGCACTGCACTGGGATAACATCCGAGTGCAGTCTGATGTATCTCTCGCACCCATTCACTTGAATGGGTGCGAGTGATACGGCTCATGCAGAAAATCGTAGCAGGCTGATACTTTTCTTGCATCCAGAATCTGCACACGAGAAACGCTGCCCAACTGCTCGCCCTCATTGACTAGCATTAGTCACAGTGCAATGCAAGATTTTCTCGCATTGCACTCATCCGATTTCAACGTGTATGTATGAGCATACACTGACTCTCACATACGGCAGTGAGAAAAAGTGACTCATGATAGCTACATGAGTCATCACATAACCCTGTGCTACAAGGGAAACCATCAGAAGTCACGTGATCACGTCACGTGACTTCCAGTGGCGCTAGGTAAGTTAATGCTTACCGCGGCGTGCTGTTACATCTTGCTGTCAGATTTTGACAGCGTGATGTAAGGGGTTAATAGGCGCGGGTGGATCACGATTCCACTCACGCCTGGCAAGCACACGTCAGCTGTTAAAATCAGCTGACATGTGTGCGGATAAACGTGGACTGCCCACGGCAGCCCGCAGGGATTTTAGTGTCAGGAATCATGATGTTCCCAGTACGTCATATGTCGTGAAGAGGTTAATAAAGAGATTGAATTGGCTAAACCAAGCAAAGATTCCGACAATCTTGAGAAATGGAGTTATGATGTACTAAACAACAACACTGCCTGTTGTGCCCTGTATAGTTATTACTGCACAACCCCTTCAAACATTGAGACGTCCATACCATCAGAAGCAATCTCCAAACCTAAACAGACTTTTCCAGAAAAACACCCTAAGGCCATGTGCGCACGTTGCGTTCAATAACTTGCAGAAATGAACGCATACTCTGGCAGAATTTGTCATTGTCAAAATTTGGTTCTGACCACATAAACGCAGGAAATACGCATGCGTTTTTGCCGCATTTTACATGCATTTTCAGTGCTTAAATTGAGATGCGTTTTCTATACAAATACACAACTAAATAAAGTTAGACCATTCAAACAGTAGGAAAAAAAATGGAAAAAAAAAGAAAAAATAATAACCTTTAAATCATACACTATAATGATAATTTACTGAAAATGATTAATGAGATTTAATAATTATGTTCAAAATAAAGTAAAAGTATTATTTAATTCATTTTTTAAAGTCGGAATAGATGTGAGGGCAAATGGAAATCTCTTGACCTCACTATAATGCGAAAAAACGCATGCTTTGATTTTGTCATAAAGCATGCGTTTTGCATCAAAAAGCATGTAAAACGCTAGAAATTTCATTTAAAATGTGTTTGGAGGATTCTGATTGACTCCAATGTTAGCAAAACTCTGCCAAAATGGTAAAAACAATTGACATGCTGCTTCTTCTAAGGGTACTTTCACACTTGTGACTCGCCCACCCCAGGGCTATGGGACACCCGGTGCCGGGCCGGACTAGTCCGGGGGGACGTCAGTGGTGGCTGGGCCCGGCTCCGTGGCCCTGGTGGGTGTCAGTAGAATATGTGGCTTGATGAATAGTTTGTGTTCGTGACGCCACCTGTGGTATGCGGCTAGTAAGCCGCCGCTGCTGTGTAAGGCCTCCGGGGTGATGATATGGCAGCAATGGTGATACTGCTACCCACAGGTGGAGCAATGGCCGGGGCACAGTTGGTGCTTGTGAGTGTCTATGCAGATGAAATAACAGAGGCAACTCCAAGGGTGCAGTTTCAAGTTCTTTACTCACAATTCTTGTCACAGTCCTGCAGGAACCCTTGGACTGCTGAGACCACTGTCAGGGACCTCCGCCGTTTCTGGGTGATTCTTAGAGTAAAACCCGGTACCCTTCTCTTAAGTGTCTCTGTCTTCAGCTGTCTTCCTAAGCCTTGCCTTTTGTAGGATAAACCTGGCTCGGCCTCCACAACAGCCTCCAGGCTGGGGAGTCACCTGTCGGCTGATTACCCCTTTTCTAGAGGTTCTGCTGTGGGCTGTGGCCCGGGGAGTTTACAACTTTCCCTGGGCCTCGGTTTTTACTGTTTGGAGATGATTTTGCACTCCTCCGGTTTCTAGGCACCGTCCCCTGTTGCAGCTTGATCCCTCCACCGATGTTCCTGTGGAACAGGCCACCGCAGCTCTACAGCTACCCGTGGCCCTGGGACCCCTTCTGTTCTCTGCTTGGTGTCACCTGGACCCTCTGAGTCCCAGGATCTTCACCAGGAAGCGTCTCTTTCTTCTTCCCAGCTCCTGACTGACTTGGAGCTCTCTTTCCTTTCACTTCTCCTCCTTGCCTGCCTCCGGCAGGCCTCCTCCTCCTTCCCCACTCTCTCTCCAACTTCAACTGACTAAACTAGACCTTCCTTTCTTTGACTGCTCTCTGATGGCTCCTCCCACCTCCCCAGTTGCTCTGTTCTACCCTATAGGAGCAGGGATGGGTCTTACGGCCCCTCCCAGCATGCATCATGGGAGGTTTTCTGCCACTATCCCTGGTCCCAGTGTGTTCCTAGCAATGGGTGTAGTGTAGATTTACCAGGGGACCGGTGTTCACTCCCTTCCTCACCCAGAATGGGGCATCACACCGCTGATGGGGTGCAATGACCTGTGGCGACGGAAGCCTCAGGGGCGCCACACTCCCCCACAGCGAATCCCAGCACGTCCTCGGGCTGAAAAGACAACAAAACATGTGGGAGAAACTGCAAAAACATTTTTGTTATGCATAACATAAAACAATAAAACATTTCTTCCCGTTATGGGAGGCATATGTAGGTAAACGTTGCAAACTTCTTATAAAGAAACTTCTAAGTGTGCACTTTCAGTCTATTGCACAGTTTGGGCACATCCCCCATAATTCTGGTAGGGGGCACAACGGGTGCAACTAATTACATTTTGGCTACAACAAGTCCAGTAGCCTGGCAGTTTGTTTCTTTTTCAATCAACAAAAGTGCAAAAACTCATCCAGCCACCAAGCCCAGTGGCCTGGTTACACAGGACACATAAGACATCACATTCACCGGGGCCCACATTCCAGTTCCGTGGCCCGGTAACACATATCAACATGGGGGGGTGACATCTTCAAAAAGTACAAGGGGCAGCAAGGCAGGAAAGGGTGTCATCTTCGAAAAGCACATTAGGGCAGAACAAAAGGGACATCTTCACAAAGAATGAGAGGCAGACAGGGGCTATATACAGTTCAGCTTCTTTTCTTACTTCTTTACATGTAGGGATTCTTCTCCGGCTCCCCACCTGGCAGCAGGTAGACAGCGGTCAGCACAGTCTGCGTCTGCTGGTCTTGGCGGGCTGCACCTGGCATGGCGGCGGCCTGTATTGGAGTCGCTGCTGTGACCGATTCTTGACGGGCCGCAGCTGGCGTGGCTGCGGCCTGGGCTTGGCGGGCCGCATCTGCGTCGTGAATTAACGTCGCCGCTGCGGCGGAATCTTGCTTGTCCGAGCGGGGTATCGCTGCTGCGGTGTGGATGGGCGCCGCTCCGGCGGCGAAATCTTGGCGGGCCGCACCTGGCGTGGCTGCGGCCCGGATCGGCGTAGCCGTGCCGGGCGTCTCTCCAGGGACCGCGGGAATGGCAGCGGGGGTTGGGGCACTCGCGCCGGCAGGGGCAGCATGGGACTCACCCAGATCTAGGCCGGAGATGCTCTGCAGCAGGATCGGCATCGCTGGTGTGGACTCTGGATGGACGTGGGCATCACCCCCACGCAGGCCTCGCTGCACAGACTTCTGCAGACTCCTCATGGCCAGCACCATCTCCTTCCCCCACGCGGCTGTCTCCCGTCCGCTCTGCTTCTTCATCCCGTCAGCCATCCTTCCGACCTCAGCCTCCAGCTCAGCGGCGGTCACAGGCCTGATCCAGGTAAGCTCCTCCTGGCCTCCGCTTGCAGGAGCCATTTTCTCTCTCTACTGGTCTCGCATTTAGACTTGTTCTGCCAGCCGGCCAGCTTTTCTAGTCGCCATGTCTTCTTCCTTCGCCTTCCATGGCGGGCACCACTTCGCGCTCTTTTTGGACAAGACCAAGGGGGTGGGGCTTCTCTTCGCGCCCTTTCTTCTGGCACACCCCCCTTCTTCCCGCGCTTTGCAAGCTGTAATGGCGGCGGTTTTCACAATGACACAGTCTTTTTCACGATTCTTCAGGCGCACAGTACCCGGAATGACCGGGCACGTAATCCTGTTCGTGACGCCAAAGTTGACTCGCCCACCCCAGGGCTATGGGACACCCGGTGCCGGGCCGGACTAGTCCGGGGGGACGTCAGTGGTGGCTGGGCCCGGCTCCGTGGCCCTGGTGGGTGTCAGTAGAATATGTGGCTTGATGAATAGTTTGTGTTCGTGACGCCACCTGTGGTATGCGGCTAGTAAGCCGCCGCTGCTGTGTAAGGCCTCCGGGGTGATGATATGGCAGCAATAGTGGTACTGCTCCCCACAGGTGGAGCGGTGCCCCGGGGCACAGTTGGTGCTTGTGAGTGTCTATGCAGATGAAATAACAGAGGCAACTCCAAGGGTGCAGTTTCAAGTTCTTTACTCACAATTCTTGTCACAGTCCTGCAGGAACCCTTGGACTGCTGAGACCACTGTCAGGGACCTCCGCCATTTCTGGGTGATTCTTAGAGTAAAAGCCCGGAATGACCGGGCACGTAATCCTGTTCGTGACGCCAAAGTTGACTCGCCCAACCCAGGGCTATGGGACACCCGGTGCCGGGCCGGACTAGTCCGGGGGGACGTCAGTGGTGGCTGGGCCCGGCTCCGTGGCCCTGGTGGGTGTCAGTAGAATATGTGGCTTGATGAATAGTTTGTGTTCGTGACGCCACCTGTGGTATGCGGCTAGTAAGCCGCCGCTGCTGTGTAAGGCCTCCGGGGTGATGATATGGCAGCAATAGTGGTACTGCTCCCCACAGGTGGAGCGGTGCCCCGGGGCACAGTTGGTGCTTGTGAGTGTCTATGCAGATGAAATAACAGAGGCAACTCCAAGGGTGCAGTTTCAAGTTCTTTACTCACAATTCTTGTCACAGTCCTGCAGGAACCCTTGGACTGCTGAGACCACTGTCAGGGACCTCCGCCATTTCTGGGTGATTCTTAGAGTAAAAGCCGGTACCCTTCTCTTAAGTGTCTCTGTCTTCAGCTGTCTTCCTAAGCCTTGCCTTTTGTAGGATAAACCTGGCTCGGCCTCCACAACAGCCTCCAGGCTGGGGAGTCACCTGTCGGCTGATTACCCCTTTTCTAGAGGTTCTGCTGTGGGCTGTGGCCCGGGGAGTTTACAACTTTCCCTGGGCCTCGGTTTTTACTGTTTGGAGATGATTTTGCACTCCTCCGGTTTCTAGGGACCGTCCCCTGTTGCAGCTTGATCCCTCCACCGATGTTCCTGTGGAACAGGCCACCGCAGCTCTACAGCTACCCGTGGACCTGGGACCCCTTCTGTTCTCTGCTTGGTGTCACCTGGACCCTCTGAGTCCCAGGATCTTCACCAGGAAGCGTCTCTTTCTTCTTCCCAGCTCCTGACTGACTTGGAGCTCTCTTTCCTTTCATTTCTCCTCCTTGCCTGCCTCCGGCAGGCCTCCTCCTCCTTCCCCACTCTCTCTCCAACTTCAACTGACTAAACTAGACCTTCCTTTCTTTGACTGCTCTCTGATGGCTCCTCCCACCTCCCCAGTTGCTCTGTTCTACCCTATAGGAGCAGGGATGGGTCTTACGGCCCCTCCCAGCATGCAGCATGGGAGGTTTTCTGCCACTATCCCTGGTCCCAGTGTGTTCCTAGCAATGGGTGTAGTGTAGATTTACCAGGGGACCGGTGTTCACTCCCTTCCTCACCCAGAATGGGGCATCACACCGCTGATGGGGTGCAATGACCTGTGGCGACGGAAGCCTCAGGGGCGCCACACTTGCGTTTGTTTCCTTCCGTCACAATCCGCCCTTTTGGAAAACAGCGGAATCCATTAATGGACTCTGCTGTTTCCCATAGACTTGTATGGAGGACGGATTGTGCCAAAAGTACTTGCGTTGCTTCCACTGGCCGACGCTGCGTTGCGTCCGCCGGGCCGACGGAACGCAGCATGTAACGTTTTTTGAGCGGCGGAATCCTCTATTTTTCACTGCGCATGCTCATCTTTTTTTTTTTAATCACAGAAACTTTATTTTGTCTCTCGGCGGCCGAACGTTCAGCTGAGCACCTGGCCGCCGGCATGTGAGAGCTCTCAGCTGAGTGCCCGGCAGCCGGTATGTGAGAGCTCTCAGCTGAGTGCCCGGCCGCCGGCATGTGAGAGCGATCAGCTGAGCGCCCGGCCGCCGGCATGTGAGAGCGATCAGCTGAGTGTCCGGCCGCCGGCATGTGAGAGCGATCAGCTGAGCGCCCGGCAGCCGGCATGTGAGAGCGATCAGCTGAGCGCCCGGCAGCCGGCATGTGAGAGCGATCAGCTGAGCGCCCGGCAGCCGGCATGTGAGAGCGATCAGCTGAGCGCCCGGCAGCCGGCATGTGAGAGCGATCAGCTGAGCACCCGGCAGCCGGCATGTGAGAGCTCTCAGCTGAGTGCCCGGCCGCCGGCATGTGAGAGCGATCAGCTGAGCACCCGGCCGCCGGCATGTGAGAGCGATCAGCTGAGCGCCCGGCCGCCGGCATGTGAGAGCGATCAGCTGAGTGCCCGGCAGCCGGCATGTGAGAGCGATCAGCTGAGCGCCCGGCAGCCGGCATGTGAGAGCGATCAGCTGAGTGCCCGGCAGCCGGCATGTGAGAGCGATCAGCTGAGCGCCCGGCAGCCGGCATGTGAGAGCTCTCAGCTGAGTGCCCGGCCGCCGGCATATGAGAGCGCTCAGCTGAGTGCCCGGCAGCCGGGTGATCAGCTGATCGTTCACAATAGTCTGCTGCCGGTAAAACTGTAAAGATGGAAAAAAAAAAGCTTTGCGTTGTTTTGTACGATCCGTTGCATCCATTGTGCCATTATATGCAAAGCATCCGTTGCATCCGTCACACAACACAATGCAACGGATGCCGTTAAACGCAAGTGTGAAAGTAGCCTACCGCAGAGATTTTGACAAATTTTTGTCACCAAAAACGCAGCGTTTTTAAAAGCATTGTGCGCACAAGAAATCCCTATCTCCCATAGACTTTGCCTGGAAATCCAAACGCATGCAATTTTGCATTAAAACGCTGCAGCTCAAAACGCTGCGGAAACGCAAGAAAAAAACGCAACGTGCGCACACAGCCTAATAATCAGTCTTTAAATTGTCTTAAAAGGAAAGGATTGTGTTGAAAAGAGCAGTGACTGGTATAAAAATTCTGAACTTATAATGATTGAATAAATGTAATTGTAAGTACAATTTTCCGTAATTGACCCCTGCAATTAATTTCCTTTCACTACCTAAACAATATATTAAACTAAATAGTAGTAGTACATGTAAATAACATATGGTACTTGGTTGACTCTGTTTGATTATAAAAGCCATTCCACTGCGACAAAGTGTATCCATTCAAGATGGTAACATCGTGTCTCAAATATTAAAACCTTACCTTTTGTTAGTGACATCATTGTGAATAAGTGCAGAGGACGGGGCCAACCTGTCCATCGGGAGCTGAAAATGTACAAAGAGGGGCTCTCTGAGCTGGGCATTTCATCTGTTTGGCTTCCCAAGGCCATGTATATGATGTACAAGAAAGTATAGAAGGGCAGGCCAGGTCACCTTCTTCCGTTGCTCACAAGTTATGCTTACATGCCTTTAGTAGGTGCTTTCACCAGTGGTCAAGGGTCAGCATGACCTTTCTGCAGCTGCACAGCCCTATACATAGCAAACAGTTATGTAATGTGAGTTCCGAATTCTTTCTATCATTGATATCATTACCTTCACATTGCTTATGCTACAGTGCCTCTTAGTGGGATTGGTTCTATGCAACAGTGCCTCTTCTGTGGGATTGGTTCTATGCAACAGTGCCTCTTCTGGGGGTTTGGTTCAATGCTACAGGGCCTCTTCTGTGGGATTGGTTCTATGCAACAGTGCCTCTTCTGTGGGATTGGGTCTATGCAACAGTGACTCTTCTGTGGGATTGGGTCTATGCAACAGTGACTCTTCTGTGGGATTGGTTCTATGCAACAGTGCCTCTTCTATGGAATTGGGTCTATGCAACAGTGCCTCTTCTGTGGGATTGGTTCTATGCAACAGTGTCTCTTCTATGGGATTGGGTGTATGCTACAGTGCCTCTTATGTGGGATTGAATCTATTCTGTAATGCTGTTTTGTGGGATTGGTTCTATGCCACAGTGCCACTTCTGTGGGATTGAATCTATTCTATAATGCTGTTTTGTGGGATTGGTTCTATGCAACAGTGCCTCTTCTGGGGGTTTGGTTCTATGCTACAGGGCCTCTTCTGTGGGATTGGTTCTATGTAACAGTGCCTCTTCTGTGGGATTGGTTCTTTGCTACAGTGCCTCTTCTATGGGATTGGTTCTATGCAACAGTGCCTCTTCTATGGGATTGGGTCTATGCTACAGTGCCTCTTCTGTGGGATTGGGTCTATGCTACAGGGCCTCGTCTATGGGATTGGGTCCATGCAACAGTGCCTCTTCTATGGGATTGGGTCTATGCTACAATATCTTTTTCTGTGAGATTGAATCTATAATATAGTGCTCTTCTGTGGGATTGGTTCTATGCTACAGTGCCTCTTCTGTGTGATTGGTTCCATTCTATAGGCTATAGTGCCTCTTCTGTGGGATTGGTTCCATGCTATAGGCTATAGTGCCTCTTCTGTGGGATTGGTTCCATTCTATAGGCTATAGTGCCTCTTCTGTGGGATTGGTTCCATGCTATAGGCTATAGTGCCTCTTCTGTGGGATTCTTTTTTTCTGATCCTCAGATAATTGTTTGCCATGAGGAGCTATGTTGAACTTCCAGTGACCAGTATGAGAGAGTGTGTGAGAGATAACACCAAATGTAACACACCTGCTCCCTATTCACACCTGAGACCTTGTAACACTCATATGACACTGGGGAGGGAATATGGTTAATTAGGCACAGTTTGGCCATTTTCACTTAGGAGTGTCCTCATTTTTGTTGGCAGTAGTTTGGACATTAATGGCTGTGTGTTGATTTTTTAAGATGACACCAAACTTACACTGTAATACAAGCTGTACACTGACTGCTATACATTGTATAAAAGTATCAGATCTTCATTGTTGTCCCATGAAAATTTATAATAAAATATTTGCAAATTTAGGAGGGGTGTACTCAATTTTATGATATACTGTAAATGGTTCCTCCCATGGCCCAGTTTATTCTTTAAAATCTCGGCATTCCAGATGGCTAAAGTGGGACCGATGAGACTTGATTAATGAAGAGCCCATATTTCTCCAGCTGCACATCTTTTCATGGATCACATAATCTTTTATTATCCTAAAACCGCAAACGATACAAAAATACAAATATGGTAACATCACAAACCTTTAAAAAAATAGTATCACATACTTACTAGTATAGTAGTGATATTCATGCTACAACTGTACGATGGCAGAACTTGCCCTTGCAACTTGACCATTTTAAATAAAGGGTTTTTTTCTACATGAAAAATTGATATTTAACTTATTAAAAATCCTCACATTTCTCAATAATTGAGGTTTTTTTTTCATAGTTTACTGCTCATTGCTTAGGTTACCAGCCACCTCTGCAGTCTACCAGAGGTGAACAGTCTCCTAGTCAATGGGCGCAGGGCTTGCAAGCTCTTTACTGCTTTGAAGCTGGCGAGAGCCCTGGGTTCTACGACCTTCAGTGTCCCCCACTCCTCCAATGTGGCAAATTACAGCGCTGCTTCTGCTCGCAGGAAGGAAGAGCATCCAATTTTGGCCAAGCTGTCATTTTCCAGATTCCATCGCTCTCCAGCAATCAGGAAACCTGCAAGAGGAGGAGTGTTGTGCTCCTAAAGATTGATATTGAGGACATCCGTTAAACAGGTGGTTCACCACTCTACAATGGTAGCCACATCCCTGTAATACTGATAGGGAAGGCTTGTTCTAAATACCTTGTTCAGCCAATTCTGCCTCTGAGCCGCGCTATTGCGGTCCGCTCATCCCCATGACGTGAACCCCCCCCCGGGCTCCATGACCTCTGGGATCTGGTGATGTCAGGTCAACTTCCAGTTGACTTGACATCCCCGACACCGGCCCCAGTCTCCCTGAGTGACTGGGCTGTGAATGGAGTTTCAACGCTCATTACAGCCCAGCATCACTCCTGCTTGCAGCACTCTGCAGCGAAGGAGAGAGCGGGTGTGACAGACTGTAATGAGTGGTGAAACTCCATCCACAATCCAGTCACTCAGGGAAAATGGGGCCCACCTCAGTGGTATCAGGTCAATTGGAAGTTGACTTGACATCACCGGATCCCAAAGGTCTCGGAGCCCGGTGGGGAAAGGGGGGGGGTCACTGCAAGGGGATGAGCGGACCGCAATAGTGCCGCTCAGAGGCAAAATTGGCTGAACAAGGTATTTAGAAAAAGCCTTCCTGATCAGTTTTACAGAGATATGGCCACTATTTCTCTTATCACTATTTCTCTTTCTCTAGAAATTCTAGAAATGTATGAATAAATTAACAAATAGGTAGAACATTTTGGGGAGTGTCTCTGTAGACTTTGCCATTTTCAGTGTTATTGGACAGTGTCAGACTATACAGGGACACGCCCCTTTGACAAGGAGAATGGTAAAGCCTAGTTGTCACTTTAGGAATATATTTTTAGGAGGAAAACAGGAACAGCACAATTCCTAAATCTAAGAAAAAACAGTTCCGAATTGATGTTAATGGGAAATAAAAGTAAATTCAAAAGCAGACATGACCCAAGAGACAAAAACTCTTCAAACTGTACTTAGAAGTATTCATATAGTCCCTGTGACCTAATATATAAAGCTGAGTGTATGTGTGTATGTGTGTGTGTGTGTGTGTGTGTGTGTGTGTGTGTGTGTATGTCCGCTAAAGGAATTCGCACCGTCGCATTTACAATCACGAAATTTTGCACAGACGCCTCATGTGACTCAGAGAATGTCATAGACTATGTTTGGATGGGAAAATGTTACCCCGTGCTTTACAGTTACTCCAAAAACCTGCCTGGATTAAAGTGAATGGAGCTGGGAGCTACAGGTCATTAATAGGAGCTGTGATTGGTTGCTATAGGAACAAAGGAATTTGTTAGTATAGGAAGCTTACGTGTGAGGTAATATGATGTCGGTGGAGAGACAAAGACAGAGACAGACAGACAGAGAGAGACAGACAGGCACAGACAGACAGAGACAGGCAGAGAAAGAGACAGAGACAAACAGACAGAGACAGATAGGAAAAAAAGCCAGACAGACAAAGAGACAGACAGAAAGACACATGGAGAAAGAGACAGACAGAGGCAGACAGGGAAAGAAAAAGAGACAAACAGACAGAGACAGGTAGGCAAAAAAAAGCCAGACAGACAGAGAAAGAGACAGACAGACACATGGGGAAAGAGACAGACAGGGAAAGAGACAGACAGACAGACAGAGGCAGACAGGGAAAGAGACAAACAGACAGAGACAGACAGGGAAAAAGGCAGACAGACAGAGACAGATAGACAGAGAAAGAGACAGAGACATACAGACAGGAAAAAAAAGGCAGACAAACAAGGAAAGACATACAGGGAAAGAGACAAATAGAGGCACACAAACAGAAGCAGACAGGGAAAGAGACAGAGAGACAGAAAGAGAAAGACAGGGAATGAGACAGACAGAGACAGACAGAAAGAGACAGGCAGACAGGGAAAGAGACAGGCAGACAGGGAAAGAGGCAGACAGACAGCGAACGAGACAGACAGGGAAAGAGACAGATAGACAAAGGCAGGCAGGGAAAGAGACAGAGACAAACAGACAGAGGTAAGAGGCAGAGAGAGGCAGACAGGGAAAGAGACAAACAGGGAAAGAGACAGACAGGGAAATAGAGAGACAGATAGAGAAATAGACAGCCACGGAAAGAGACAGACAGAGACAGAGAGACAAACACAAAAAACAGAGAGATAGAGAGAGACAGACAGAGATAGAAAGAGACAGAGAGACTGATACAGAGACAGAGAGATTGAGAGACAGACAGAGACAGACGCTGATAGAGACAGAGACAGAGACAGACACACAGATAGACAGACAGAGATAGACAGGGAAAGAGACAGAGCGAGACAGACAGAGCGAGACAGACAGACAAATAGACAGAGAGAGACAGACAGAGAGACAGACAGAAACAGAGAGAGACAGACAGGCAGATAGACAGAGAGAGAGACAGATAGAGACAGACAAAGAGATACAGAGAAAGACAGTGAAAGAGACAGACAGAGACTGACAGGCCAAGAGACAGACAGAGAGAGAGATAAAGAGACAGACAGAGCCTGGGAGGGAGACAGAGAAACAGTTACTATCCCAGGCAACGCCGGGTATTAATGCTAGTCCTTGATAAAAACTGTGACCATGGCTATGGCATCAAATTTACTCAGGTGAATAAGGATTCTAAAATTACATATTTCATTGTTATTATTAGAACTGTTAATGATATATTCACCATTAACAATGGATGACAGAAAGATGGTAGCAGGAGTACTGTATATGACCTCCTGGGAAAAAAAAATGTGCGTGAAGAACAATGAATTCGAATATCCTCGTGCCCTCTATAGCAGAAACCTCACACTGGCTGACATTCTGTAGAAATAGATGCCATAGGTCTCACAATAGCTTAACAAGCAGTACTGAAAATTACATTCCAGGGCTCCATGGCTGACAACATCGGCTGTATTATTACCTTTTATGCCCTTATGGTTTCTTGCAGAATAGATCTATATATGCCTTACCCTCTATCACACTAATTCATTTGTATAGTTGAATGTAACTGTATAGCATTTGATAAAGAAATATGACAACTTGTGGACAAATGCTGTATCTTTGTGTCCTTTTAGAATAAGGGCTATAATTTTACTTTTATGTAATTAGCATTTTTTTGAAAACACATATATAAGGGGAACAACAGACTAAAAATGTGCCCCATAGCTATCAATCAAAATAAGTACAATTCTTTAACATGCCATCCATCCTGATTACACTTCCTCATGTGCTGCACTTAGGATTTAACAAGGTATATGGGCAGGTGTGTAACGATCATGGTCACGGAGGACACGTCCAGACCTTTGGGTAAAGGGGGCCACTGACACCAGCGCATATTTCAGCTGTATGTGCATCATCAGACACACATTTAGCTGAAGTGTATTGCTGTGCAAAGATCCATCAGGTCCCTGCACAGCAATACAAGCTGCTGGTCAATCAGAGGCCAGCAGCTGATGTCAGTGTGCCCGTTGCTTGCATTCCAAAATTAGTTGTCGGCTTCAGAAGAGAGTGCTGAATGCCAGAGCAGTGAAGGGAAAGTAAGTACAATTTTTCTATACCAGGATGGGAAACATACTTGCATTAAGATGGGACAGTGGGACCAGGATACAACATATATACCAGGATTGGACTAGGGTGGGGGCATATATACCAAGACTGGAAACATACATACCAGAATGACAATGTATGTAAAGTGCTGTGGAATTAATAGCGCTATATAAGTGAATAATTATTATTACATATATAACAGGATGGCGGACATATATACCAGGTTGGGGATCATATATACCAGGATGGGGACAAGAATACCAGGATGGGGGATGTAGACCTGGATGGGGAACATATATACCAGGATGGGGAACATATATACCAGGATGTCACCCGGATGCGGACATAGATACCAAGATGGGGGACATACATACCAGTATGGGGAATTTATATACTAGGATGGGACCGGAATGGGGACATAAATATCAGGATGGGTCATATATATTAGGATTGGGGATATATATACCAGGATGGACCCAAGATGTAGAACATTAGTACAGGATTGGGGACATCTATATATATATAATTGCCTTATTCTGTCTGTCTGTCTTGCTCCAAAATTGTGTCCTTACGGTGACAACCAGCGGATTGGCCGCTGGGCTCGGCATGGCCCCGCCCCCCCAGCACGGATTGGCCGCTCGGCTCGCCCTGGCCCCCCCCCATGGATTGGCCGCTCGCCCCGGCACCCTGCACGCATTGGACGCTTGGCCAGGCCCCGCCCCCTCACGCATTGGATGGTCGCCCTGGCCCCGTCCCCCCGCACGCATTCCCCGAACCCACACGGAGACGCCCGACACCCAGGTGACTGCTGCAGCACCTGAAGCCCACACCGCAAGACAAAGTGGAGAAAAGCCACTAGCACACGTGTGCCGGAGCCGGCGTAGGCTGGTATCCATAGTACACATCGGGTAACTATAGAAACCGCTTTCCTTAGTTACCGATGTGTAAGATGGTTACTAGCTTACCCCGACTCCCGGCACACGTCAGCACTGTCACTTACCTTTTCTCCACTTTGTCGCATCCGGCGCGCTCCCGTGCACTGTGTACACTACAGTTGCCGCGCGACAACCTCCGATCACGTGTTTTCATGTGACCAGGAAGTTGCGGCGCAGCCACTGTCCTGTACAGTGTACGGTTACACACACACACACATAGCAGACACACATGGATACACCGACGCATACACACATAGCACACATGCATGTATACACACACACTGAGCACATATACACACATAGCAGACACACATGGATACACTGGGCGCATACACACAGCGCACATGCATGTATATACACACACACTGAGCACATATACACACATAGCAGACACACATGGATACACTGGGCGCATACACACAGCGCACATGCATGTATATACACACACACACTGAGCACATATACACACATAGCAGACACACATGGATACACTGGGCCCATACACACAGCGCACATGCATGTATATACACACACACACACTGAGCACATATACACACATAGCAGACACATGGATACACTGGGCGCATACACACAGCGCGCATGCATGTATATACACACACACACTGAGCACATATACACACATAGCAGACACACAGATACACTGGGTGCATACACACAGCGCACATGCATGTATATACACACACACACACTGAGCACATATACACACATAGCAGACACACATGGATACACTAGGCGCATACACACAGCGCACATGCATGTATATACACACACACACACTGAGCACATATACACACATAGCAGACACATGGATACACTGGGCGCATACACACAGCGCGCATGCATGTATATACACACACACACTGAGCACATATACACACATAGCAGACACACAGATACACTGGGTGCATACACACAGCGCACATGCATGTATATACACACACACACACTGAGCACATATACACACATAGCAGACACACATGGATACACTAGGCGCATACACACAGCGCACATGCATGTATATACACACACACACACTGAGCACATATACACACATAGCAGACACACATGGATACACTAGGCGCATACACACAGCGCACATGCATGTATATACACACACACACACTGAGCACATATACACACACAGCAGACACATGGATACACCGTGCGCATACACACATAGCGCACATGCATGTACACACACACACACACACACACACACACACATACTCTGCTGTACACTCACCCAGCGATGCGGTCCCCGGCACTGAAGTCCCCAGCGCTGTTCCTGCTTCCAGCTCCTCAGGGCACTGAATATTCAGTGAGTATAATGAGCGGCGATAAGGAGCGGGAGGCAGCAGAGCCGGAGACAACATCGCTGGAGAGAAGTAAATATAGAGAATATTTTTATTAAAAAGACCCATATTTTCTCTGGGGCGCGCAGCATCCGACAAAGTCAAGAAAAGCCAGATGTGTGAAACCACTAGCTTACCCGGCTCCCGGCGTACGCTGGTAACCATGGTACACATCGGGTAACTATAGAAACCGCTTTGCTTAGTTACCCAATGTGTAACATGGTTACTAGCTTACCCCGACTCTCGGCACACATGTGCCGGAGCCAGCGTACGCTGTTAACCAGTGTACACATTGGGTAACTATGGAAACCACTTTGCATAGTTACCCGATGTGTACCATGGTTACTAGCTTACCCCGGCTCTCTGCCCATTCAGATCATTGGTCTCCCACTGTCAAACACGCCGATGCGTGCTGCACAGCAGGAGACCAACAAGCAAAAAATAAACCAGCACTGTCGCTTTGCATAGTTACCCAATGTGTACCATGATTATCAGCTTACCGACGTACGCTGGTAACAAATGGTACACAATCCTGTAACTATGGAAAGCGCTTTCGTTAGTTACCCAATGTGTACCATGGTTACCACCTTACCCCCGGCTCCCGGCACATGTGTGCTTGAGTCGGCGTACGCTGGTAACCATGGTACACATTGGAATATCTAAGCAAAGCGCTTTGCATAGTTACCCAATTGTGTAACATGGTTACCAGTGTACGCCGGCTCCTTGCCCATTCAGATCGTTGGTCTCTCACTGTCAAATACGCCGATGCGTGCTGCACAGCGGGAGACCAACGAGCAAGAAATGAACCATCATTATTCAAGACTTGCTGATTATATTATTATTCAATCTGCTACCCTACATACACATTCTAGACTACCCGATACGTTAGAATCGGGCAACCTTCTAGTTACTATATAATCGGCAAGGGGAGGCAACTCATAGGTCATGATAGCATTTAGAACTCTGCAAGGGCCCATACATTGAGCAACATGCAGAGGGGCAGGTCTAAATTTCACACTGGGGCCCATCAGACTCTTTTTACGCCACTGTATATAAGAGATAATTTCCAGAAAGTGCTTTCCAGTATTTTCTCTACCATCAACAATTATAGAAATGCAAATATAAGTTCTTTGCTTTGTTCCATAACTTGTATACAATCATACCTAGTAACATTTACAAAGTAAGTTGTAGACATTAAAGGAGTTCTCCAGGAATTAAAAAAAAAGAAAATTAAGGAAAGTGTCATCATAAATAAATTCCTAAAACCATTTAATTACCTAATCACATTTGTTTTGTCTATAAAGGTAATCGCTATTATACATTAAAATTGCCACTGTCCTATTACATTGACAGAAATCTGTCCAAGAAGGTTAATAGGAGAGATGGATGTGAGCATGTGCAGTAGGAAGATGTGGTGACTCTTCATTTGTAGAAAGTAGAGATGAGTGGACCAGTGGAAGTTCGGTTCGGTGGGTTCAGCCGGACTTTAGATAAAGTTTGGTTTGGGACCCGAACTTGACGTGAGCCCCAAAGGGAAGTCACTAATTGGGCAGATGGGGTCTCTGCCGACATGCAGCCAACAATAAACAGATCGCTTCTGGGGGAGGGTGGGGGTTTTCCATTTTTGTTTTGGTACACACTACATCCGATCACGCTGTTCCCCCCCAGTGTGAGCTGATCAAACACTACAAGCGTCTCGCACTGAGCTGAGCACCGAGTGTACTCGAGCGCAGCGATGCCCGAACGAGTGGTTTGCTTAAAGAAATCACCTAAACTCTGTTTTTTGGTAAAGTCTGTGTTCGGTACGAACATCGAACGTCTATCTCTCTCATCTCTGCTACAGATGGATAGAGAAAATGTGTTTTAGGCCTGTTTCACACGTCACACGTGGGTTGTCTAAGTGCAATCCGGGCTCCGTTCTCCATGGCCCGTGATTGCACTTAGAAAACAACTCACCTGTGCGCGCTCCCGCTGTCCATGGTGCTGATCGCTCCCGCGGTGCAGCATCCGGCCGGCGGTGACCCCCGCAGCAGCTGCTTCCGGGTCGGCTGTGTCGCGCATAATGAATATGCGCGACAATAATGAGCCGGCTCAGAAGCAGCAGGGAAAACGGGCTGCAGAGGACATCGCTGGACGCCGGGTGAGTTAAAATGTTTTTTATTTTAAAAGCACATTTTTTTCTGGCACGTGTTTCACAGACCACACCACTGCGTGGTCCGTGGGACATCAGTGATGCCAGAAAAAATGGACATGTCTCCGTGCGGCAATCACGCACACGCGGGTACGCCGCACGGAGACACGTGCAGTGAAAAATCACTGAAGTGTGAGCAGACCCATTCATTATAATGGGTCTGCGTATGTCAGTGATTCTGGTACGTTTAAAAAAAAGCACAAACGTACCAGAATCACTGACGTGTGAAAGGGGCCTAAATCGTATTTTATGTAAAACATATTTTAGCAAATTTTGGTTGATTTTTATAATTATCACCATAAAGATTCAGACAAATCCCGAAGTGCAGTTTTAGGGCGGCTTTGCACGTTGCGACATCGCAAGCCGATGCTGCGATGTCGCACGCGATAGTCCCCGCCCCCATCGCAGGTACGATATCGTGTGATAGCTGCCGTAGCGAACATTAACGCTACGCCAGCTTCACATGCACTCACCTGCCCTGCGACCGTCGCTCTGGCCGGCGACCCGCCTCCTTATTAAGGGGGCGGGTTGTGCGGTGTCATAGCGACGTCACACGGCAGGCGGCCAATAGCGGCGGAGGGGCGGAGATGAGCAGGATGTAAACATCCCGCCCACCTCCTTCCTTCCGCATATCCTACGGAAGCCGTGATAACGCCGGTAGGAGATGTTCCTCGCTCCTGCGACTTCACACACAGCGATGTGTGCTGCAACAGGAGTGAGGAACAACATCGGACCGTCGCGTCACCGTAATTATGGATTGCACCGATGATACGATTACGACGATTTTGCGCTCGTTAATTGTATCATCTAGGCTTTACACACTACGATGTCGCATGCGATGCTGGAAGTGCATCACTTTCAATTTGACCCCACCGACATCGCACCTGCGATGTCGTAGTGTGCAAAGCCCACCTTAGTCTGACCACCAAGTCTCATAATATAACAATTTTGGACAATCTTTCCTTAAAATCCTGATGTTCCTCTGTTATCTACACTGGAAATGTATGAAAAAAAATTGTGCAGGTGTTACAATTATCCCCTTAACCATAGAGTGCATCCATAGAGTGCATCCATGGGGTGCTACCATAGAGTGCTATCATAGAGTGCATCCATGGAGTGCATCCATAGAGTGCATCCATAAAGTGCATCCACAGAGTGTATCCACGGAGTGCAGCCATGGAGTGCATCCATAGAGTACCTCCATAGAGTGCATCCATAGAGTGCATCACAACACCCTGACACTGTGCAAATAAGATGGAGTGCATCCATGGAGTGAAACCATGGAGTGCATCCATAAAGTGCATCCATAGAGTGAAACCATGGAGTGCATCCGTAGGGTGCATCTATAGAGTACCTCCATAGAGAACATCCATGGAGTGCATCCATGGAGTGCATCCATGGAGTGCATCCATAGAGTACCTCCATAGAGTGCATCCATAGAGTGCATCACAACACCCTGACACTGTGCAAATAAGATGGAGTGCATCCATGGAGTGAAACCATGGAGTGCATCCATAAAGTGCATCCATAGAGTGAAACCATAGAGTGCATCCGTAGGGTGCATCTATAGAGTACCTCCATAGAGAACATCCATGGAGTGCATCCATGGAGTGCATCCATGGAGTGCATCCATAGAGTGCATCCATAGAGTGCATCCATAGAGTGCATCCATAGAGTGCATCCATAGAGTGCATCCATAGAGTGCATCCATGGAGTGCATCCATGGAGTGCATCAGAAGAGTAGTGCATCACAACACCCTGACACTGTGCAAATAAGTGGTGTCAGACAGCATCATATTGAAACAGAATAGTAACGCTTAGTTGCCAATTTATTCATATATTTTCAGGAGAAATAACAAAGGATGTGTACAACAGAGCGCTCTTAGTGGATATTCCCCAATATATGCATTTTTGGGAGAAAATGCAAGTGCAGGAAATCTGACAGATCCTCTTTAAGTGATATAATCAAGTAGCCTCAGCAGATACCGTGAGAAACTGTTATCGTTACCGGATTCTGGCCGCATTCACACTTCATTACACATGCAGAATATAAATGTTGCTGTTTTGTCGCCCGCGGTAAAATGTCCAAGGAAGTGCGTTCCTGGCCCCGTGGCTGTGACTTCCATTCCTCACATTTTGTGTCGCAGCAGGTGTCAGTATCGGCTGAGCGGTTTCTACTCTGTGTGCGTGCGTTACTTAATTTTATCACATCCTCTTTCTATGAAAAAAACGAGTAATTTTACTGTCTTGCTGTGAAAAGAGAAAAATGGGTGTAACACTGTGATTATTCCTTTTTCTTTTTTTTTCAATTTATTATGAATACCGGGAGATGAAATTGATATCATGATAAAATTCTATTAGACTGACGGAGAAAGGAGACATTTCACAATTCACAAAATTCTTTAGTGGAGAAGTCGTTTTTTAGCTCTTTCCGGAGGAGTGAATAAAATGCGTAATGTGCTGCACAAATTGTTCACCATGTAACTGTATTGATGAATTTTCTCTTTGCTCTATGCTATGATGTGTTTCCAAATTCCCAGTATAGGGGCTGAGCTGTGAGATTTATGTCTGCGCTCATTGTTGGAGCACTTTGTATCACAATGGAATTGCAGCAGCCATCTCTAATAGTGTGTTATATGAGTTTAGTAGCCTTTTTCTGCTTAAAGGGTTATTCCTCTCTTTAGAAGTTACCACTTGTAGACTTGTAGGTTAGACGCGGTTGACCGTATATTCAGTTCATCCAAGAGAATTGGTCCGATCATGCAAATCACACGCTGTGTATGTTCAGAATATAATCAGATTTTCTTGGATGAGAAGATGGAGAAAGAAATTTCTCCATCTTCTCCATCCTTTCAATCCGTGAAAATCAAACTGTACTTCAAAGTCATCTGATTGCAGTCTGATGGCCGAGTACGATCCATATAATTGGATCCAACTAGGACATGCTGTGATTTTTTTCTAGGACAGACCAGGTCTGAATAAAAGATGGGACTTTTGCAGAGCACCGTAGCTTAACATTGGTTTGAGTACAATCCAATGTTTTGGTGTATCATCTTAGAATCATAAAATCATAGAATGGTGGAGTTGGAAGGGACCTCAATGTCCATCGGGTCCAACCCCCTGCGAGTGCAGGCTTTCCTAAATCATCCCAGCTATATGTTTATCCAGCTTCCGCTTGAAGATTTCCATTGATGGAGATCCCACTACGTCCCACAGTCGCCTCTTCTACTCTCTGACTGCCCTCACTACCTCATGTGGTCACCTGTTCCATTCTCTGACTGCCCTCACTACCTCCCGTGGTCACCTGTTCCACCCTCTGACTACCCTCACAACCTCCTGTGTCGCCTGCTCTACTCTCACTGCCTTCACTGTCAGAAAGTTTTTCCTAATGTCTAATCTGAATCTCCTTCCTTTAAGTTTCATCCTGTTGCTCTCTGTACTTCCTTGTGCTAATGAGAATAGGGCGGTTCCCTCTGCACTGTGACCACCTTTCAGATATTTGGAGACCGCTGTTAAGTCTCCTCTCAGCCTTCTCTTTTGCAAACTAAACATTCCTAGTTCTTTTAGCTGGTTTTCATATGACATGGTTTGCAGACCTTCTACCATTTTGGTGGCTCTGCTCTGGACTTGCTCCAATATATCGATGTCTTTCATGAATTGAGGCCCAGAACTGTACACGGTTTTCCAGGTGGGGTCTGACCAGGGCAAAGTATAGGGGAATAATTACCTCTCTTGATCTAGATTCAATGGTTGTCTTGATACATCCCAGAATTTTGTTGGCCTTTTTAGCTGCAGCACCGCACTGTTGGCTCATGTTGAATCAGGGATCTACTATTATGCCCAAGTCCTTTTCCCCGGTGCTATTCCTCCCACACTATATATGCTTTTGTCCCTGCTAAACACCATTCTGTTCTCCTCGGCCCATTGTTCGAGTGTGTCTAGATCCTTTTGAATCTGCTCTCTTTCCTCTCCAGTGTTGGCTATTCCTTCTTAGTATTGTGGCGCCCCTGACCTGGTCAGGCACCACTGTGTACTGCACCCATGCTGGGGACAGTACAATACAGGTAATCCAGAAGGTTGACCGAGGTGTGACTACACAGGCGCATAGTGATCAGGTCTCACACATGTACCTTTGGGAGGACCCCTGGGGATCCCAGGAGGGGGCAAAGCCTTCACCTCCACTGGAATAGTGG
Source organism: Anomaloglossus baeobatrachus (assembly GCF_048569485.1). Taxonomy (NCBI): domain Eukaryota; kingdom Metazoa; phylum Chordata; class Amphibia; order Anura; family Aromobatidae; genus Anomaloglossus; species Anomaloglossus baeobatrachus. The sequence continues at coordinate 213,260,533 of NC_134360.1, read as the reverse complement.
AGGGGGTAAAAAGCCTCCATCTCCACTCAAGGGGTGTGGTGGAGAGCCTGGTTGCTAGGTGGCGTAGGCAAGAACAGGAGAGGAGGAGCAGTGAGCCGGTTCAGTGTGCAGTTCAGGGGGAGCAGACGTCAGGAGCAGACCCCTGGGGCTGTTGCAGTCTGACAGCGTCCGCGCAGTGGCTACCGACGGGGGAGAACGGTCACCTAGTAGTGCTACCCGAAATCCAGCTTCAGCTAAAGAGAGAGCAACGGAGTGGGAAGTAAGGAGACTGCTAGGGAGTTACCAGGCCCAAACGGGTAGTAGGTCCCAGTGCAGGGATAGATCCACCTTTCCTTGCCAAACCTGCTTGAGGGGGCACTTCACACCCCCAAGAACACACTAAAACGTCCGCAGCCACGTCGCCACAGTTAGGGCCCATAGTTCACAGGAGGCAAGCAGCCGGAGTGTCCTGGTCCAGGCTACAAGCAAACGGACAAAACGAAGGGGAGAGAGGCTTCAGCAACTTCCCTGGGTGACCCCCATAGGGACTAAAAGTCGGGGTTACCCCAAAACGCAAAGGGCTAAGGAAGGCGAGTCGGTAGTCACCCTCATCAGTCAGCCTGAAGGATACCTGGTTCCAGCCTGGTTCATCCCAGCTACGCCCGGGTTACTCACTCTGCCACCTTCTGTGAGTAAAACCCCTGAAAGACATTCTGCTTGTGTGGAGTTATTCTGCGCCTTGTGGTTCTACACACCTACACAGGGCCGTGGGGCTTGCCTCACTCTCAGGAGGCTACTACAACTGACTGCACCCACCATCAGCCCCAGGCATCCCTTAATCTGCAGTGGCGGTCCCCACTGACCGCAATTCTGAGAGTGGCGTCACGACAAATAGAAGATTTCCTACCTGTGACAAAGATCCAGCCGAGTGGAGTCCCTGAAGGTAATGCACCGACACTGCACTTGTGGGGCTTCACATCTGGCGTCACGAACAGGATAAGGACTAGACCTGTTCAGACAGGTGACCATGTGCCTGGGCGGTCCGCTTGAAAAATTGGAAGCGCCGCCATATTGCCACCATGAAAAGCGCGCTGAAAAACAACAGCAGCCCGCGCTGGGAGAAGTTACCGCCCACGAAGAGGTGTGGCTACCCAGAGATCCCCTGCAGGGTTCTGACCTCGCCAGTGAAGAGAGCGGAGGCGTTCAGAGACGTCGGGACAGAAAGGGAGCCAGAAGCCTGCTGCTGGAAGAGGCAGAGCAGAAACTGAAGAGCCTGCTACTGGAGGCAGCGACGAGTCCGCTGCTGGGAAATCGTGCAGAAGAAGGCGCAGAGGAAATGGCGTCTGAACGCAGAAACCCAGAACCAGGCTCCGCTGCCTGGTGGTATCGGGAGCTTGCCCAGTTCTGCGACCGACTGGAGACCCGGGTCGTGGAGCAGATCAGAGAGGAACGCACGGAGCTTCTGGAGATGGCTGCAGCGGTTCAGGCCTATGAGAGGGGAACCGCACGACGAGTGCCAGACCGGACGGCGACGACTCAGACCCCGATGATACCACCGATGGGTGAGTCCAGTGTTGCCCCTGCCAGCGCGAGTGCCCCGACCCCTGCTGCCACGCCCGCGGTCCCTGAAGAGGCGCCCGGCGCGGCGACGCTGGACCAGGCCGCAGCAGCGATGCCCTGCCCGGCCCGCCAAGCCCAGGCCGCCGCAGCGATGCCCTGCCCGGCCCGCAAAGATCCGGCTGCCACCGCGACCCTCATCCACACCGCAGGCGAGGTGCTGAACCAGGCCGCAGCCACGCCAGGTGCGGCCCGCCAAGCTCCGATCGCTGCAGCGACGCCCAGCCCAGCCTGCACAGATCCCATCGTAGCTGCGACGCCAATCCAGGCCGCCGCAGCGATGCCCTGCCCGGCCCGCCAAGAACCGGCCACAGTAGCGACGCCCGCTAAGACTCCAGCTGCGACCCTGATTGCAACTGAAACGCTGATCCAGGCCGCCGCCATGCAGGGCGCGACCCGCCAAGACCAGGCCGCCGCCATGCAGGGCGCGGCCCGCCAAGACAAGAATGTACCTCTGTTTACCCCGGCCTGCAAGGCCAGAGCAGACACCGCTCCCCAGTCTAAGGAAGTCCCTGCTAGGAAGTCCCTGATAGGAGAGGACCCCGAATACTGGAAGCTGAAGGCTGACCTAGAGGCCCAGTTCCCACAGGAGATGGTGGATCGGTATCTGCTCCCTCCGCACACCCCCAAGGCGACTTCTGCAGTAACCACGCCAAAGAGGCCTCCGCCAGGGCCTGCTGATGAACACCCATCCCCAGCGCTGCCACAACAGGAGTGCTCAGAAGAACTAAGGGGGAGAGGAGGCCAGGAAGCTGAGGAGCTGACCCCGGAGCCATCAGCAGTGGATCCATGCCCAGAGCCAGAGATGCTGCCGTATTCCCGCTGGGATGAAGAGGAAGAGTTGCCTAGAAACCTCACCTGGGGGCCTGCAGGCAGTGAAGTAACAGCCCAGCAGAATCCAGCCCGTAGGACACGGCGCCGTAGCAGAACCAAGCTTTCCCCTGCACCGCAGTCTCCAGAGCAGAAAGACGAAGTCATGGCCAGAGACTTGGAAGAGAAACGGTTCCTGAGAAGGGCCAAATCCCTGGTCAGAGGCCCACTTTGTCGTGGAGTTGTGGAGGATTTCAGTTTGAAGAGTGGATATGGCTTCATAGTAGCCCCTGGTATGAAAGAAGGCATATTCGTGAATAGAAGAGACGTCAGAGCTCATTTGCCCAGAGGACATCCAGGCAGAAATCTGCGAACAGGAGACTCAGTGGAATTTACCATGCACCAGGGAGAAAGAGGCTGGTATGCATTGGATGTTACCCCATGTACCAGAAAGCCTTACAGCAGTCTTGCAAAAGAAACAGACACAGAAGAAGACGGAGATAGAGAAAGGAGAGATAAAGAACCCACTGATGAGACCACCACGGACGATGAAAGAGATCGAGAAACCAACAGGTGCCGCAGCCCTACAGGCCCAAGCCCTGGTATGGAGGAGTGGAGTTAAGTAAAGTCAGAAGTACAACAAGTTACTGTTTTGACCAGTTTGAAGTTTTTGCAACGTTTATAAGTTTAAGCAATGTGCCCACATAAACTAATGTGAGAAATGAACCTTAAGGCTATGAACTGGCTATAGCCACAAACTCTCGCAGTGTAAATAGTTACACCAGAGGGTACCACCACCAGGGCCAGCCTGTTTAGGGGCCTGGCTCGCCTGCAACCAGGGAGCACGTCCGTTATGGGGCCTTGGCTTACCTGCAACCAGAGAGCATGCCTGTTTATGGGGCCTGGCTCTCCACCACAAAGAGGGTACCTGGTCAGCACCAACTGTGGAGGCCGCCTCTACATCCTGCCAGAAGAGGCTGAAGGCGCGGATCCACCAGGCCAGGTATACCCTGAAAACCACCAGACCCTGGAAGCCGCCTCTACATCCTGCCAGAAGTGGCTGAAGGCGCGGCCAACGGGAGAGGCAGATTGGAGGAAAGGTCTGGGGAAGTAGATGGCCCAGATCTGGTTACCAAAAGGACCGGTGACCTGCCTCCTGAAAGGGTTTGGGTGGGTTAACGGACTTGTGGGTGGAGGGTGGTGATGTATGGTACCTGGTGGTCTTAACATGTTTTACCATGTTTTACTGTTTTATGCATTTTAAAATGTTGTCTTGCAGCCCGAGGACGTGCTGGTGATAACTAAGGGGGAATGTGGCGCCCCTGACCTGGTCAGGCACCACTGAGTACTGCACCCATGCTGGGGACAGTACAATACAGGTAATCCAGAAGGTTGACCGAGGTGTGACTACACAGGCGCATAGTGATCAGGTCTCACACATGTACCTTTGGGAGGACCCCTGGGGATCCCAGGAGGGGGCAAAGCCTTCACCTCCACTGGAATAGTGGAGGGGGTAAAAAGCCTCCATCTCCACTCAAGGGGTGTGGTGGAGAGCCTGGTTGCTAGGTGGCGTAGGCAAGAACAGGAGAGGAGGAGCAGTGAGCCGGTTCAGTGTGCAGTTCAGGGGGAGCAGACGTCAGGAGCAGACCCCTGGGGCTGTTGCAGTCTGACAGCGTCCGCGCAGTGGCTACCGACGGGGGAGAACGGTCACCTAGTAGTGCTACCCGAAATCCATCTTCAGCTAAAGAGAGAGCAACGGAGTGGGAAGTAAGGAGACTGCTAGGGAGTTACCAGGCCCAAACGGGTAGTAGGTCCCAGTGCAGGGATAGATCCACCTTTCCTTGCCAAACCTGCTTGAGGGGGCACTTCACACCCCCAAGAACACACTAAAAAGTCCGCAGCCACGTCGCCACAGTTAGGGCCCATAGTTCACAGGAGGCAAGCAGCCGGAGTGTCCTGGTCCAGGCTACAAGCAAACGGACAAAACGAAGGGGAGAGAGGCTTCAGCAACTTCCCTGGGTGACCCCCATAGGGACTAAAAGTCGGGGTTACCCCAAAACGCAAAGGGCTAAGGAAGGCGAGTCGGTAGTCACCCTCATCAGTCAGCCTGAAGGATACCTGGTTCCAGCCTGGTTCATCCCAGCTACGCCCGGGTTACTCACTCTGCCACCTTCTGTGAGTAAAACCCCTGAAAGACATTCTGCTTGTGTGGAGTTATTCTGCGCCTTGTGGTTCTACACACCTACACAGGGCCCTGGGGCTTGCCTCACTCTCAGGAGGCTACTACAACCGACTGCACCCACCATCAGCCCCAGGCATCCCTTAATCTGCAGTGGCGGTCCCCACTGACCGCAATTCTGAGAGTGGCGTCACGACAAATAGAAGATTTCCTACCTGTGACAAAGATCCAGCCGAGTGGAGTCCCTGAAGGTAATGCACCGACACTGCACTTGTGGGGCTTCACAGTATCATCTGTGAATTTTATGAGTTCCCAATCCCTAATAATTCTGTTGTCCAGATCATTATTGGGGAACTCACTTGGACGAAACATACAGTCATCTGCACAAGCTGTTAGTGTAATTAAAAACTTGCTGATTGGTCAGGGTACAGCCACCTAGACCTGAATCGATCTTCTGAACAGTCCTGCAGAGCCTTACTTCTCAGGATCTCGGTAAGCTACCCCACGATCAGCAAGTTATCATCCATCCTACAGTTGTGGCCAAAAGTTTTGAGTCTGACACAATATTTGGTTTATAGAACGTTTGCTGCTTTGATGTTTTTAGATTATTTAATTTGATTTTTCTAATTATACAGTTATAAGTATTTCCTAAAATGTAAAACGTTTATTGACAAATGCATCACATTTATGTAAAGACTCAATATTTACAGAATTGAACCTTATTTCTCAAGACTCCTACCCTTCGCCCTGGAAGCTGGATATCAAGATCTGAGACAAATTGTGACTGACGGCCCATTCTTGTCTAAACAGCGCTAGGAATTTATCGCAATTTATGTGTTCTTTTTTACCATAGGTTGTTATTGGAATTGAGATCTGGAGAGTTTCCTGGCCATGGATCCAAAATGTCAATGTGTTCCTCACCGGGCCATTTAGTTATCACTTTTTACTTGTGACATGGTCTACGATATGCTGGATAAAACCTTGTTCATCATCAAATTCCTCCTGAATCGTTGGGAGAAGTTGGCCTTGGAGGACGTATAGATCCCATTCTTTATTCATGGCAGGGTTCTTATGCAAAATTGTGGATGAGAAGCCCTCACACATGAATGGTCTTAGGATGCTTTACTGTTGGCATGACACAGGACTCATGGTAACGCTCACCTTTTCTATTCTGGACAATCCTTCTTCCAGATGTCCCAAACAAGGGGGAGTTCATTAGGAAAATAAATTTCAAGAGTACAGGGATTGGACTGCAGAGGTTTGGGGGAAAGTTATTTTCTCTGATGAACATCCTGTACGCTGGTTGGCACACCTTCAAGAACATCTAGCTAGTTCCTAAAGTAAAAATAAATTTGGCAAATACTATGAAACAACAAAAAAAGGGTACTTGTTGTGCCTCCCTCACTTAATAGCACCACGCACACATTTGCAATGACGGTCCCTGTACAGGCAGAGTAGTGAGCGGTGTCAGTGAGTTCCTCAGTACATTGACAATCAACTGGGCATCAGCTTCTTCTTTATTGAAGGCCAACACGTCAAGGAGCAGTGCTTCCCTATTGGTCAGTTGTGCACTATATGGTTGCATTAGGTGATAAATATATGAATTTTCTGTGCCCAGGACAATATGTTGGATTATTTGTATGATTTGAATATTTGTCTAGTCCCTTTTAAGCTCTTTTGACCTGCACTGTTTACTCTTTAACCTATCACTTTTTTGGTTGTTCCCCCACCTAAGGTGTATTTATGTATTTAGGTCCTTGTGACCTCTACTCAACTTATTGTTTGATACATGTGTTTTTAAATATGTCGCAATAAAAATGTAATATATTTTATCTATTTTGGGTGTTTTGATCTGGTTGTTCCAGCCACATATGTTGTTGTTTTTCTAGGCAGGTAGTTGCTAAAAGAGACAACTACTTGCCTGTTCTACTCGGCAGCAGCCCAGGGAGGTCAAATGACCCTCCAGCCAGCAGTTTAGCTACTTCATGTCAACAGAAAAAACAGGAAACAGGGAGTATAGCATGCAAAAATTTTTTTTATTGAAATAAATTAATAAATTTTCGGTAAAAATGACAAAATTTTTATCAAAACCATCAGACATAAATAAGACAAAAGGACAGTGATCATGTATATTTTATGGTAGTGGTATGTCATAGACAATAAAAAGGGGGGCAAAAGGTGGGCCAAAAGTATATCTGATATATGTTAATAATAAAGTGCAAGTGCATGTGCAAAAAATCCTGGAATATAGCAGCAAGGAATGGTATGGACAGGATACAAATTATGTTAATTATACAGTAATCATAGTGTGTGAGTACACACATTGTATAAGTCCAATTCCATATTAGGGGTAACAGTATCCAGGATAACACAGTATATACTAGTGGAAAGACCACCTCCCCCACACCATAAAAACCCCAACGTACGTTTCGCTAATCTTACCAATAGTGCCACATAAATTAGCCAGCTTCCTCAGGGGAATTCCTCAGGTATGAATCGCCTGCGAGACTGGTCTGTGATTGCTCTGTGCCTGCAGAAGTTGATATTGGCCATAAAAAAGGTATGTGATTACTAGCAACTTACCTGTCAGTTAGTTTTTAGCCACATAGCCAAACCTAATATAAATAATAAGTCGTTTTCTGACAAAAGATTTCTTTTTATTATATGTCTATGCTGGACATCTGGAGTTCTATATATATAAAAAATGTTTGAATCCTACAAAATATTTTAGAATATGTAATGAAAAAAAGCAAAAAAAAACACATCGTAATATTGAGAGTTTTTGGAGAAGGTTTGGAAGTGCATTAGATACTTTCTATACACATTAAAATGTATTTGGAGCGGGTGCACTTACAGTGGATATAACTGACCTTGCAGTGTTAGATAGTGTCCTTAAAGCCAGATCGTAAGATATGAGAATTTCACGGACTCGGGTCTAGGTATAAAGGTACTGAAGGGTTACTTTGGAAGAGAGGCAGAGTTCTCGGGTCGGGTGAAATTGCTATAATCTGTCATTTACAATAGCTGTCAGTCTTTCACATGACATGACCTGATCCAATCTATCATCTACCAATTTGCAATGGTATAAAATAAGATTGTGCCATTGATTTGCAATGTTCCATCTTGCCGGAGCCATGACGTACATAAAAAAATATTCTTTAAGAATGTGCAATCAATATGAATAATAGCATCTGGCGGTATGCAGTATCTAAAGATGCATGTTTATTTAAAGGGGAAGTGAAACAAAATATCATTTGCATTTTTTTCCCAAATAGGAATTTAATATTACTATGCAAATGAACCCATGGCTCGGGGTGGTAGCTGTGGGCAAGGTACTTGCTTTTTTGAGCCATGGCATGCTACAGAAATAAGGAGTTCCTGGGTGGGTGTGCGGTGCTGTTGATATCGTGGACACCTTCACACTCGGGCCTGCCGCGCTCTTTACGACATCCGACCCCTCTTCCCCCAGGGTGAGGAAGCCAGACAAATTGGTAAAAACACATTTCTCTTTGCTTGATAATAACTCAGGTACTAGGGCAGCAAGTACTATAATTCATGGACACTTCTGAATCATACAGAGGCGCATTCTTCACGTTTACAGTTGACAGCACTTTACTTGTGAACGGTATATAGGCAGACCAGATAAGGTCAACTTCCACCTTTCTGGTATAGGGCCACACAGATCAATGTGTTACGCTGTAAACTCTGCTGTGATCCCTGATAAGGGCCGCTGCTAGAGCCACTTCCCTTTTCCCATGTCCACAGCTGGGGAGATCCTTTTCCTCTCTAATGTCCCCCCACAGCTGGCCGACACTGGACTGATTTCCCTAACAAGTCTCTTTCTAGCAGGTTTCACCCACTTGCCTGTGTGCTGGATATCTGTCACCACTTAGGTTACTTGCTCCCTTGTACAGAACACACACACCCATATACTTGTCTTCTCTGTGAAGTAACTGGAAAAACAGTCTCTTTCTCTTGACTCTAGCCCCTCCCACTGAGAGCTAATCTCAGCTTTTAACTGTCTCTGACCCTGCAGTCTATTGCTGGACAGACTTGACCTTTCATCCAGTTCTTTGCAAAAATTATAATACCATACCCACACTGCTATGCTTTATACCTTAGCCTAATACACATACATAACATTGTCAACACTGCTAAATGTTATCCATTCCTATACCTTACCTTATACAGTCCTATAACACTACTATACATAACTCTATTACAGCATGAGTTATACAGAAACACAATACACTTCACATGGCAATATACAACATTATGCAGGTAAATATTAATCCTATCATACCCTAAATTCAGCAAACCCATTTATACATATCTCAACTCACATTAAGTCAATACGATTGATGTATTCAGGGGGAGAACATGACAGCCTCACCACCTCCTTACACGTGAATGGATCAGGCTTCTAATATGGATTTTTCTTACATGTCAGATATTCGATTTCATTATATTATCTCAATATAAATAAAAAAAAAAATACAAAAATTACAAATCTAATCAAATTATGTAATTGCCGAAAAAAAAGTAGTCTGAATGTACGTTTTAAAATAAAAAATTAAAAATATATCTTTTATTATTATTTTGTTTTACTTTGCAAATTTTTGCATTCATTTTGCTTTATTTTTCCTTAACTCCCTCTGAAGTTGATAACAGGCTCCTTCAGACACAGAAGTGGCAAGATCGGTCACTTTTGTCCGGAAAATAATGATTTAGGCTATTGCTGCTTTTTTGTAATGTTTTTTTCGTGAGTCTTATGCAAATTGAAAGCTGATTTTTACAGCCCCAGCAAAAGCTATAGCATTTCAGAAAATGTCATGCACACGATTGCTTTTTTCTTCGTGACTGAAATGGAAAACTGCTGCATTTTTTAAAGATTTTATAGCATTTTTTCACCACTGAAAGCAATGAAAAAGTGCAAAAACGCAGCAAAAACACAACTGCATTTTTGCTGCTTTTATGGTCAATAAAACTAACTTTGTTAAACATGTGCTGTATACAAATGACAAATCGAAAATGACAAAAAACGCAACCAAAGGCACCAAAAAAAACCAACAAAACCTACTTTTTGGAAATAGCTTTTTTTACTACCAAGAGAGCAGGTTTTAGCTATAAAAAAAAAAAAAAATCAGCAAAAACGCATTATGTGAATATAGCCTTACTAATTCTTATACCAAAGAAAGTCTTTTGGAGTTAGGGATATGACAGCGAGTTCCCCTAAGGTTAAAATTCTGTGCAATGCCATATGGCGGTAAACAGAGCCAAATTATAACAAGGCATGTGCCTAGGGTGGCAGGAATTAGAGGGCGGTATTTTACAGAGGATATAATCATTAATCTCCTTTCTCTTTTGTATCTAAGCAGGTTTTAGTACCTGAACTTATCTAACCTGTGTTAGACAATCTTTTCTTCCATTCCCAAATAATAGCAATTCCAATTTTTAAGTTAATGAGCCACAAGTGCAGGGGGCTTGGCCCTGAACTTACAGCTTGCCGACCTCTTAGCCTCTTTTTCCACACCCTACCGTCATCTGGTCACTAAATAATAGGTCAATCTCTTCTGAGCACCATAGGTGCCGGTATTCCCTGAACGCAGTTGCATTGTAGCGCATATGTCCATTTATTTTGCTGCTTTTTCACATGGGTTTCAAGCAGAAATCACCTAAAAAAATAGTCTTCTGCATATACCCTTTCACCAACAAAGATACCTAAATAACCTAATAGCACTAAGGGTATGTGCGCACGTTGCTTTTTACCTGCTTTTTACCTGCTTTTTTGCTGCTTTTTCTTCTGCGCTGTTTAATGCCAAAATGGATGTGTTCTTCTATTCAAGCAAAGTCTATGGGAATTTGGGTTTCTTGTTCACACTATGTTGTTCAAAATGCTGCCTTTTTGTGGCAGAACTTTGGTCAAAAACTCAGCTTTGCAGTGCAAAACCCAAATGGCAAAAACAATTGACATGTTGCTTCTTTGAAAAGCTGAGTTTTTGACCAAAGTTCTGCCACACAAAGGCAGCATTTTGAACAACATAGTGTGAACAAGAAACCCAAATTCCCATAGACTTTGCTTGAATAGAAGAACACATCCATTTTGGCATTAAACAGCGCAGAAGAAAAAGCAGCAAAAAAGCAGGTAAAAAGCAGGTAAAAAGCAACGTGCGCACATACCCTAAGTCCTCCATCATCTGTGCGTATACAACATGTACATGACCACTGAGGAAGGATTTCCGGTCGTGATGGTTACTATACCCCCTTAAAACTTAACCTAAAAATAATACACCGACTGCATGCGACTTGGTTAAACAAATTGGCCACAGCAGCCTTTATTACCTATTATTAACATACTACCACAAAGGGGGCGCCGTCCAACGGGCGACCCCAAACACACGGTACATGAAACCCTATGTAGGCCCGGTCCAGAAACCCTTTCCTACACCAATATCCCTGGCCGCAACACTCCGACCCAGAGATGAGGTATTAATCACCCCACGGATTAATACCCCCCAAACTTTGCAGAACCCCGTGCCTGCAATTTCCCGGAACCCAGAGACACCATACCAAGACAGTGCCTCTCGGTCCAGCTACAAATCCCTTCCAACCGCTTCTGGACCAGACCTACCCCCGCTGCTGCGACAAAACATACATCCCTTTTATAACAATTCCTTGTTGTCTTCTTGTTTTTTCTTTTTTTTTTTTGAACATAGTTAAACAAACTCACAAACACAAAAAAGGGGAGGGTGGGCGGGAATCTGTCGCCGTCCGGAGTCCAAAAGGGGAGGTAAGACCCTCCCTCATCGCTTTTATACTCGCCCCCCCCTCCTCTACAGGGATCCTTTCCACCAATCCCCTATACCTTCCCATAATGCCCCTCATTATAACTTTATTAACCCCTCACTCCCTCCCTTCCCTCTGGTCATGTCGCCCCTCCCCCCTATGGGGTCCATGGCTTTCTTGACCACTGAGGAAGGATTTCCGGTCGTGATGGTTACTATACCCCCTTAAAACGTAACCTAAAAATAATACACCGACTGCATGCGACTTGGTTAAACAAATTGGCCACAGCAGCCTTTATTACCTATTATTAACATACTACCACAAAGGGGGCGCCGTCCAACGGGCGACCCCAAACACACAATAATAGGTAACACATAATAATAAACGGTACATGAAACCCTATGTAGGCCCGGTCCAGAAACCCTTTCCTACACCAATATCCCTGGCCGCAACACTCCGACCCAGAGATGAGGTATTAATCACCCCACGGATTAATACCCCCCAAACTTTGCAGAACCCCGTGCCTGCAATTTCCCGGAACCCAGAGACACCATACCAAGACAGTGCCTCTCGGTCCAGCTACAAATCCCTTCCAACCGCTTCTGGACCAGACCTACCCCCGCCACAGGACAGGACACGTGACACCTTACGTGGCCTGGACCCGCCACACGCCCAAGGCTTGCTCCACACCATCCCGCAAACCCAGGGCCCATAAATCAGAACCAATGTCATTAAGATGAACCCCATCACCTCTCCGAAACTGCCACTTCGCCGATTCCAGGTCCACATGCCTCACCACCACGCCGCCGTTTCTCCGCACGAAACGCGCAACCACCCTGTTCACTTGTGCCCGGGCGCGATTAATCTTCTCAACCGACCGGGCCCCCCTCCACCATAATCTGGCCACAATATCCGACCACACCACTATCAGGCCCGGATACCTTGCCCATAACCGCAGTAGGTCGATCTTAATGTCCCGAATCAGATCGCGGGATGCCCGCGAACCCAGGTCATTACCCCCCACGTGCAAAACCAACACGTTCGGGGGTCTGTCCATCCTGCAATAGTACTCGAATTCCGGCACAACCCTGCTCCATTCCATGCCCCGCACTCCAATCCACTTGACCGATGCCAGCGACCTGTCCAGACCCAACTGCCGACCATTCGGGCGAGCGTCGGCCCGACGGGCCCCCCAAAAAACGAACGAGTGCCCCAGGATCCAGATCAGACACACTCCTACAATAAAGGAAACAATTTTAACAACAACACCAGCATTCCAGATTGCCACAAAGAACAACAAAACCTAACGGCAGAACAAACAACTCCCCACCAGAGCCCTCAACGAGATAATAACTGCGGGCGCACATAACCACGAAAACGAGAGGACTCCCACCGACCAATCCGTCTCACCATGTCATCTCCAAGACCCCAACGAGAAGCCTCGGTAGCCGCCCCAATCCTGAACGAATGGGATCCGTAAACCTCTGGGCGCTCACCCGCCCAGCGCAAACAACTCCTCAGCAGTGCCACAAACTGATAACGAGACAACCAAGCCCCGTCCTCGTGACGTAGCAGCGGGCCCGGAAGACCGCCCCGCAGACCACAAAACTGACTCACCACCTGCACCGGGCACAAGCCATCCCCTTGCACCGCATACAACACTACCAACCTGCCCCGACCCATCTGGTCCGTCTTGGACCGCCGGAGCCGACACTCCACTCTCCGTCCCACTACCGACACATCCTCGAATAGCAAACCACCCCCAATCACCCTTGACGGGCTCACCAATTCTCCTATCCGAAAAGCCCCGAAAAAAGCCAACACGAAAGCAGTTTTAAACAACACCGTCTCATACGCTGAGACACAAATGCCCTGCAAACCATCCACCAAACGCCGTAACAAGTCCAACGAAATGGGCCGCCTAGTGTCCCGCACCTTCACCCCTTTCCGAAAACCTTTCAAGGCTTGCCGTACCCGAAAGTCCCTTGAAACGTCCTGCTCACCCCTAACCTTTAACCAGAAAGCCACGGCCGCCACCCTAATCGCCACCGCCGACGCTGACCTCCCAGCCCTAAAATCCTCACTCACCAATGCCAAGAGCGCCAGTAAATAATCCGCTCGCCCGTTACCAAACATCTCACCCAGCACTGCCTGCCACTCAACCCACACCTTAGCATAACGGCACCAAGTCACCTCAGTCACCGAATTCCTAATCAAACCCGCAATTACTGCCTCACCAGGCTCCACAATTCCTCTGGGCACACCGCTCCGACCTCGTCCGCCCCCGGCAGTAACTCCCGAAACCTGTGGAACTGAAAACGAGATAAAGCGTCAGCCACCCCGTTATCCACCCCCGGCACATGTTTTGCAACCACATGAATATTCCACAACAAACACTTGAGCACCAAATGCCGCAAATATGCCACTACAGGTCCAGATTTTGCTGACAAGCTGTTGATTGCATGTACAACTGCCTGATTATCGCAATGGAAGCACACCTTACGTCCCGAAAATTGCGACCCCCACAACTCCACCGCCACCACTATTGGAAACAACTCGAGCAGGGCCAGATTTTTGACAAGGCCACCCTGTCGCCAATCCTCAGGCCACCTTCCCACACACCAATGACCCTGAAAAATGGCGCCGAAACCCGCCGACCCGGCCGCATCCGTATATAGTTCCAGAGCATCATTGGGCACCACCTTCTTCAACCACAAAGTGCGGCCGTTAAAATGTCGCAAGAAGACGTCCCAAACCAACAAGTCTGCCTTGATCTCCCGCGTGACCCGCACGAAATGCGCCGATGACCGTACGCCTGCCGTAGCTGCCGCCAACCTCCTGGCGAAAACACGCCCCATCGGCATAATCCTGCATGCAAAATTCAGCTTTCCAAGCAAAGACTGTACCACCTTAAGCCGCACTTTTTTTTGCTGCCAGCATTGCTGCAACCGCACTCCGCAAATCCACAATCTTGTCCTCTGGCAACCTACATTCCATGGCCAGCGAGTCGATTTCAATCCCCAGGAACCGCATAACCGGCGCCGGCCCCTCCGTTTTTTCCTGCGCCAAAGGGATCCCGAACCGATCCGCCACTCTCTGCAAGGCGAACAACAAACCAGCGCAAACCATGGAACCCGCCGGACCAACACACAGAAAATCATCCAAATAATGAATAATGGACGACAAGCCGGACACGTCCCGCACCACCCACTCAACAAAGGAGCTAAAAGCCTCAAAATATGAACAAGAAATCGAGCAGCCCATGGGCAAACAACGATCAACATAAAACTTCCCGTTCCACCAGCAACCCAGAAGGTGCTGACTCTCCGGATGCACCGGCAACAAACGAAACGCCGATTCTACATCCGCCTTTGCCATCAATGCACCGCGTCCTGCCGCCCATACCAAGTCCAACGCTTTGTCGAACGAGACGTAGTACACCGCCGACAATTCCGGCGCAATGCCGTCATTCACAGACGACCCCTCCGGAAATGAAAGATGATGAATGAGCCGAAATTTATTCGGCTCCTTCTTTGGCACCACCCCCAGCGGGGACACCACCAAATTACTGCACGGAGGGCTCTCAAATGGGCCCCCCATCCTGCCCAGCTCAACCTCTTTACCCAACTTCTCACCCACAACCATAGGGTGGTCCCTTGCCGACCGTAAGTTGCGACAAACCGGAGGCAATGCCTCAACCGCCGACGGAATCCGAAAACCGTACAAAAAACCAAACCGCAAAAGCGACGCCGCTGCCCCGTCCGGGTACCTACTTAAAAACGGCGCCATCGCCTCTATTTTCACTGGCGTCCTCCCTTTTTCCAGACCCGTCCCCAGCCTTGCCTCTCCCTTTCTTAAAGCATTTGGACAAACTATGTCCCCCCCCGCAGCCGGAGCACTCATGCTTGAACCTACACGCTGCGCCAAATTTGCACTGGCCTTCGTTAAATTGCCAGCACAATCCCTTTTTCTGGATCCCCGAGGGCCCGGCTCCCGTGCCCCCGGCACCGCCACGAAAGGGCTGGGTCGGGGCCGCCATCAAGCGCATCCATAATGAAATGTCCTTATGGTCCCACCGCATGCCGGGCCGCAACGCCTTCCGCTGCCTAAACTGCTCATCATACCGCAGCCATGCCAAACCCCCGTACGTACGATACGCCTCCCCGATTGCATCCATATAGCCGAATAGAGCCGAGCAGTGCTCCGACTCCTTTTCCCCTACCACGCTAGCCAAAATTGCGAACGCCTGCAACCAATTGGAAAAGGAACGAGGAATGAGCCTATAACGGCGTTTTTCTTCCTCCTCCTTTTCCTTCTTGGAATCGCTCGGCTTCACCTTGTCTAGGTTAAATTTTTCCAGGGGCAGCAGGGAAAATATCTCCACATACTCCCCTTTCCAAATTTTTTCCCTCACCTCTTTTTTGAGGTGCGCCCCTAGCGGCCCCTCAAAGCACACATACACCTCGCTCTTAGCCCTATCATCCAGCCTCACCACCTCATCTTCCTTCTCCTTCTCCTTTTCTCCCGCTTTATCGCCTGCAGGCTCCACTACTCCGCTACCTACACCCGCCCCCACCGGCACCTTCTCGCCGCTCGCCGCCGCCGCGCCATCCACCGCCGACCCTGTCCAGGCCGCCGCCGCCGCCGGCGCTCGCGCTAAACCCTGCAAAAACCCCAGCAACTGACTAAGCAAAACTGACCCCTCTGGCGCTGCCGTGCCCGCAGCCACCTCCCCAGCACCCGCACCCCACGCCGCAAGCAATGCCGAATCCACGGCTAGCTCACCCGACCGTGACGCGGAGACGGAATTCGATACTGCGATGTCGTCCGCCATCGGCTCCTCTAATTCGTCCCCCGACCTGAGGGCTCCTTCTTCCTCTTCGCTGTAGCCGTCCTCCACCGTCCCAGCTCCAGAGGACGCAGCCGATGCGCCCCCTCCACCACAGCCACCCTCCTGGGCAGCCGCGTGGGCACTGGCGGTGGGCGTCCGCTGCTTTCTTTGCGGCGACAGCCCACAAGACCGTCCTGTCCCCTGGGCCGCCGCCGACCGAGTCCTCTTCCTGGAGGAGCCTCTCCCCGAGCTCAGGGGGCTCCCCACCGCCGGTTCTCCCCCCCCCGGGCCTCCGACCGAGACCTCCCGCTGGGTCCTCCCCCCCCCGAGGGAGACCGCGTCCGCCGGGCGCAGAGCTGATGATCTGAGGGACCTGGCGCGCCCTGCGGGGGTCCCACCGTCCCTCCTCTCCTCCGCAGCCGTGCAGGTATCCGGGTGGCGCCTGCCCACACCGGTCCCCCTGCTGGCTGCCTGCGCTCGGCCCCCCCCAACGTTCCCGGGGGGTACTGCTGGCCTCCATCACAAGCCAGGCCCGCTCCTGGTCAGAAGCAGCCGCCGGGACGTGCCCCACCGCCGGGGGCCCGGCGTCCAGAGCAGGCCCCAGGCTGGACACGCCCCCTCTCCGTGCCTCCAGTTCATGCTGGGCACGGCCCGGTCCCCGGGCTGCCGCCGGCCTGTTCACTCGAGCCCGCGGCCTGGGACCGGAAGTAGGCCCCAGGCCGGGCCCGCCTCCATCCAGGCCACCGCTGGCCTCATTCCATCGCCGGGCTCGCTCCCGGCCGGGAGACGCCGCTGGGCTCTGCACTCCAGCCCGAGGCCTGAGACAGGAAGAAGGCCCCGGGCTGGCCACGCCCCCTTCTCGGCCGTCGCGGCCGCGTCGGAGATTCCTCCCGGCGGCCGGGGCAGACGCTGGAAGCTGCTGCCGCCCGCCCCGCCGCGGAGGGTCCCGAGGGGGGCTCTCACTGGGCCTCCTCGCCCCCCCTGCGCCCGGAGAGTACCTGAGCGGGGGCCTCGAACGCCGCCCGCGTCTAGAGGGGGAGCGAGGGGCAGGTGCCGACGGGGACACACAGGCAGCCCTGACGTGGGATTGCACTGCCTGGGCCCCGTGCACCGCCATCGCCGCTCTAATCAGCCGATCCAGCTCCTGGAGGTCCGCCATGCTGGTCCTTGTGGTCCTGGTCCTGGGTCTCTCAATCTGTCGCCGTCCGGAGTCCAAAAGGGGAGGTAAGACCCTCCCTCATCGCTTTTATACTCCCCCCCCCCCTCCTCTACAGGGATCCTTTCCACCAATCCCCTATACCTTCCCATAATGCCCCTCATTATAACTTTATTAACCCCTCACTCCCTCCCTTCCCTCTGGTCATGTCGCCCCTCCCCCCTATGGGGTCCATGGCTTTCTTAAAAGCTGATACCAATATCATTAGTGTTTTCCATCCATGTGTCATTTAGTTTATTGTGGCTATGTCCTCAGATTTAGCTATGCAAACTGTATGCATTATTAAACAATCATCTTTAGCCCTGATGAAGCTGGTACGCTTACTTTGAAAATCCATATGATAATGGCTGTATAATCCAGTAATAAACTTTTCCTGTCTAATGTTGAAATGAGATTTAATTTTTTATCCAGCACAAAAATATGGTTATCTTAACATCAGAGTATACTACTATTCTGACTGATTTGTAAAGTAGGCACACCGGCCTCATCAGGTCTAATAGATGTAATACACAATGTTTGCAGTTTGTATTGTGAAGTCTGATCACAGATCCCAAAACACATGTTTTTCACTGACGTGTAAAAAGCACATAGGTCCCTCCGTGTGCCATGATTCATGGCACACGTGGGTTGTCAATGTGCAATCCGTGATCCGTGCTTTGTTCTCCGTAATTGCACGTGGAGATAAACTCACCTGTCCCCGCTCCTGCTGTACATGGCGCTGAACTCTCCCGGATGCTGCTTCCGGCCGATGCTGTGTCACCTCTGCAGCTACTTCCGGGTGCATAAATGAATATGCATGACAGTAATTACCCGGCCAGGAAGCAGCAGCCAGCAGCAGCCAGCAGCAGCCGGAGACAGTGTCGCTGCAGAAGGTGAGTATAAAGATCATTTTATTTTCAATATACGTGTTTTTCTGGTACGTGTTTCACGGATTACACCATAGTGTGGTCCATGAGACATCAGTGATGCCAGAAAAAACAGACATGTCTCCATGCAGAAACCATAGACACGTGTGCACGCCGCACGGAGACACGGTCAGTGAGAAATCACTGATGTGTGCGCAGACCCATTGATTTTAATGGGTCTGCGTATGTCAGTGATTCTGGTACGTATAAAAACTAGCACATACGTACCAGAATCACTGATGTGTGAAAGAGGCCTAAGACTGTGTTCATATCAATTAATTGCATCCTTCTATATTTTTATATGGAAAAAATGATCGTAACAGATAAAGTAATGGATTTTATTGTTAATCTGCATTGATTTTATTTATCAATTACAAGTGAAATGGAAGAAAAATTATACAAAGTAAAGTGGATCTGTCACCAGATTCCACAACACAAAAACCTTGTTTCTTTTCTTGTAATAATAATAATCATATGGTGGAGGAAAATGTGAAAAGAGTTTTGAATAGAACTAAACTAAACTAAACTTAAAAAACTAATCTTTATTAATT
This sequence comes from Anomaloglossus baeobatrachus, assembly GCF_048569485.1. Lineage (NCBI taxonomy): Eukaryota > Metazoa > Chordata > Amphibia > Anura > Aromobatidae > Anomaloglossus > Anomaloglossus baeobatrachus. The sequence goes on along the minus strand of NC_134360.1, from coordinate 213,241,659 downwards.
AATTGAAAATATTCTTAAAATAGTCCTAAGTCCCAACCACATATGAGACTGAAAAACAGTCTCTTTCTCTGCACTTTAGCCTTTCCACTGTGAACTAATCCCAATTGTTAAATGTCTTTGCCCATGCAGTCTGTTGCTGGGCAGACTTAACCTTTCACCCACTTCTTTGCAAACATTATATTACCATACCCACACTGCTATGCTTTATCCCACCTTAGCCTAATACACATACATTACATTATCAACAATGCTACATCTTATACATTACTGTACTTTACATTCTACATTCCTATAATACTGCTATATATAACTCTATTATGACATGTGTGACGCCCTGGGCAAGCCAGGGGTCACAGGTCATTGCACCCACACATCTTACATCCCAGTTAGGCACATCAAAGCTAACCAAAATCCTTGTTGCCTTCCTCCAGAGGCTGGGGTTCACACCAGGGGGGTGGGCCAGGCGGTTGGCTCCACCCACCGAGGAGGACACAGCTCTGGAGGCGGGAAAACCCAGCAGTTGAGCCCAGGCAGGGCTAGAGTAAAGTCTAGTTTAGGAGGTGAAGGAGTAAACAAGTGAAGTGAAGTGGTAAAGGAGGAGTAAGAGAAGTGGAAGAAAGGTGAAAGGTGACAGAAAGAAAGCTGCAGAGAGAGTCCAGCTGTGTGCAGGACAGGGTCAGCAAGGTCAGCAACGGCGGTGACTGTGTGGAGGGGTGACCGTTTGGAAGTTCCTGGAAGGACCGCGGACGGGTAGTGGCCCGGCGGACTGGAGCAGCGTACCAAAGGACAGTCAGCACCAGGGCAGGGGCCTCTCGGACCCCGGCAAGGCTAGGAGTCGCCATAATTTGCCAAATCCGTCAGTGAAGGGGACGCAGATCCCCCAACAACCAAGTCCCGATTGAAGGCAACAGCCCAACCATAAAAGCAGAGACACCGCCACCGCCAGGGCACCAGTTTCTGAGGGCCAGCGCCTGCGGGCAAAGAGTAGAGCTCCTCCGGTCCAGCTTGAAGCCGGGGAGCAGGTTACCGGTGGGAACCCATCGATACCAACATAGAAACAAAGGTGCAAGGAAAAGGGACATCACCGTCACCTACTGGGAGAGCAAGTGCAGCCGTCCGTGGGAACAGTCTTTCCAGCCGTGTGGTTTACCGTAAAACTGTGTCAACGTCTCAGGCTGAGTGAGTACCACAGTGCCGCAAGGCACAGCGCTGCCCCCGCGTCCCTGCGCCCACCAGGCCCTGCATCCTGCACTCCATCACCGGGCCCCGGGATCACCAACCCCTACCCACGGAGGGGCAACACCACACCTGGCTGCTCCGCATCACCATCCCCGGGAGCCCCATATTGAGCAGCGGTGGTGAAATCACCACAACCGTGGGTGGCGTCACGGACAATAAACAATCCCCCCACCCAACAAACCCCCCTTTCACTCACGGGCGAGGAGTGCCGCTCGAGAACCCCCGGGATCCGGCCCACAGCTCGAGCCACCACTGAGCAGCGGCAGCCGCCGGACCCGAGCAGAAGGGGTGAGCGTAGTGTGCTGTCACCCTCCTCCCCGCCCGCGACACATGCATTATACAGAAACAATATATTTCACATGGCAATGCACAACATTATGCAGGCAAACATATTAATTATTAAAGGTTAAACATATTCATTTTCACAACTCTTTCCACTTTTGTCTCCCCCATATGATTTCTCTTTTTGCTGGTACATACCTTTGTGACTGTACATGGGAAGGGAGCCCTCACAATACTGTTTTAATATTACAAATTTTAGACATTCTGTCATGTATTTTCAAAATACAGTGAAGGAAAAAATTATTTGATCCCTTGCTGATTTTGTAAGTTTGCCGACTGACAAAGACATGAACAGTCCATAATTTTAAGGGTAGGTTAATTTAACAGTGAGAGATAGAATATCCAAAATAAAACCCAGATAATCACATTCTATAAATTACTGTATATATAATTATTTTCATTTTGCAGAGAGAATTAAGTATTTGATCCCCTTCCAACCATTAAGAGTTCTGGCTCCTACACTTAAACGGGGTTTACACGCTGCGACATCGCTAGCATCGGCTAGCGATGTCAAGCGCGATAGCACCTGTCCCCGTTGTACGTGCATATTGTGTGATCGCTGCCGTAGCGAACATTATCGCTACGGCAGCGTCACATGCACATACCTGCTCTGCGACGTCGCTCTGGCCGGCGTACCGTCTCCTTTCTAAGGGGGTGGTTCGTGCGGCATCACAGCGACGTCACACGGCAGGCTTCCAATAGAAGTGGAGGGGCGTAGATGAGTGGGACGTAACATCCCGCCCACCTCCTTCCTTCCGCATTGCCGGTGGAGGCAGGTAAGGAGATGTCCGTCGCTCCTGCGATGTAACACACAGCAATGTGTGCTGCCGCAGGAACAAGGAACAACATTGCTAAAAAAAAAAAAAACGTTTTGTTTTTTCAGGACGACCTCTCCGCGGCAAACGATTTTGACCGCTTTTGCGATCGTTTAAGGTCGCTCAAAAGTGTCACACACTGCGATATCGTTAATGACGCCGGATGTGCGTCACAAACACCGTGACCCCGACGAGAATTTATTAACGATATCGCAGCGTGTAAAACCTGCCTTTGACTCTCCTAATCACCTCATTACCTGCATTATAGACAGCAGTCTTACATTGTCACCTATATAAAGACTCCTGACCACAGACTCAATTAATCAGTCAGACTCTAACCTCTACAACATGGGCGACCAAAGAGCTTTCTAAGGGTGTCAGGGACAAGATCATAGACCTGCACAAGTCTGGAATGGGCTACAAACCATAAGTAAGACGCTGGGTGAGAAAAAGACAACTGTTGGTGCAATAGTAAGAAAATGGAAGAAATACAAAATGAGTGTCAATCGACATCGATCTGCAGCTCCTTACGAAATCTCCCCTTATGGGGTCTCCGGGATCATGAGGAAGGTGAGAGATCAGCCTAAAACGATAAAACTACATGGGTGGGAACTTGTTAATGATTTCAAGGCAGCTGGGACCACTGTCACCAAGAATACCTTTGGTAACATATTTCGCCATACTGAATTAAAATCCTGCAGTGCCTACAAAGTCCCACTGCTCAAGAAGGCCCATGTCCAGCCGATTCATCTGAAGAAGGCCCATGTGCAGGCGGCCCGTCTGAAGAAGGCACATGTGCAGCCGATTCATCTGAAGAAGGCCCATGTGCAGGCGGCCCGTCTGAAGAAGGCACATGTGCAGCCGGCCCGTCTGAAGAAGGCCCATGTGCAACTGACCCGTCTGAAGCTTGCCAATGAACACCTGGATAATTCTGAGATTAATTGAGAGAAGGTGCTGTGGTCAGATGAGGCAAAAATGTAGCTCTTTGGCTTTAACACAACTCGCCGTATTTGGAGGAAGAGAAATGCTGCATATGACCCAAAGAACATCGTCCCCACTGTCAAGCATGGAGGTGAAAACATTATCTTTTTGGGGGTGTTTCTGTAAGGGCAGAAGACTACTTCACCGCATCAATGGGACAATGGATGGAGGTATGTACTGCAAAATCCTGAGTGACAACCTCCTTCCCTCCATCAGGACATTAACCCCTTCATGACCCATGACGGATATAATCAGTCATGGATCGTATGAGGTTAATCCCCGCCCCTTGCTGTGGGCAGGTCATGGAGATCCGCGCACATATCAGCTGTTTTTAACAGCTGACATGTGTGCCTGCAAGTTACAAGAGGAATCGCTTCCACCTGCAACTTTGAAACCCTTACATCTCGCTGCCAAAGTCTGACAGCGAGATGTATACAGTATGTGCGCGGCCATTACTTTCACTGACTGCCGCCCCCACCGGAAGTCACGTGGTTGCCATGGTAGCACAGGGTCATGTGATGACTCCTGTAGCTGACATGAATTACTTTTGTTTTCACTCAGACCGGAGCACAGTGAAGCAGAAAGTGAGCATATCTGCTGCTTACAGCTGTGTAGCTGTGATCAGCAGATAGGGCAGAGCAATCGGATTGTTGATCCATATAGCCCCCTAGGGGGACTAGTAAAATAAAAAAAAAAGTTTTAAAAAATAAAAAATAAATCTAAAAGTTCAAATCACCCCCCTTTCACCCTATTGAAAAGTAAAGGGTTAAAAAAATAAAAATATACACATACACAATGCCCAATCTATCAAAATATAAAATCAATTAATCTGATTGGTAAATGGCATAGCGGCAAAAAAATTCCAAACGCCAAAACTACATTTTTTGGTCGCCGCAAGTTTTGCGCAAAATACAATAACAGGCGATCAAAATGTAGCATCTGCGCAAAAATGGTACCATTAAAAATGTCAGCTCGAGATGCAAAAAATAAGCCATCACTGATCCATAGATCCCAAAAAATGAGAACACTACAGGTTTCAGAAAATGGCGCAAAACGCACGCCACTTTTATTGGACAAGCTTGTGATTTTTTTAACCCCTTAGATACAAGTAAGCCTATACATGTTTGGTGTTTACAAACTCGCACCGACCTCGGGCATCACAACAACACATCAGTTTTACCATATAGTGAACAGGGTGAATAAAATATCCCAAAAACTATTGTGCGATCACACTTTTTTGCAGTTTTTCCACACTTGGAATTTTTTTGCTGTTTTCCAGTACACTATATGGTACAACTTATGGTTTCATTTAAAAGTACAACTCACAAAAAACAAGCCCTCATATGGCAAGACTGACGGAAAAATAAAAAAGTTACGGCTCTCGGGAAAAGGGGAGCAGAAAAAAGGAAACGGAAAAACGAAAAGTGCCCGAGGGCTTAAGGGGTTAAAAATGGGTCATGGCTGGGTCTTCCAGCACAACAATGACCCAAAATATACAGCCAAGGCAACAAAGGAGTGGCTCGAAAAGAAGCACATTAAGGTCATGGAGTGACCTAGCCAGTCTCCAGACCTTAATCCCATAGAAAACTAATGGAGGGAGGTGAAGCTCTGAGCTGCCAAGCAACAGCCTCAAAACCTTAATGATTTAGAGATGATCTGCAAAGAGTGGAGAAAAATTCCTCCTGACATGTGCACAAACCTCAACATCAACTACAAAAAAGGTCTGACTGCTGTGCTTGCCAACAAGGGTTTTGCCACCAATTATTAAGTATTTTTTGTCAAAGGGATCAAATACTAATTTCTCTCTGCGAAATGCAAATAAATTATTATCATTTATACAATGTGATTTTCTGGCTTTTATTTTGGATATTTTATCTCTCACTGTTAAAATTATTCTACCCTTAAAATTATAGACTGTTCATGTCTTTGTCAATGGGCAAACTTACAAAATCAGCAAGGGATCAACTAATTATTCCCTTCACTGCAAGTACACCAGCCATACCAGGTCTATGAATATGGTTTTCAAACATTGTAGACTAGCTACATAGCAAAAAGCATACCGTAAAGTGTGGACCAGGCCTAAGTGATACAGTTAGGTCCAGAAATATTTGGACAGTGACACAAGTTTTGTTATTTTAGCTGTTTACAAAAACATGTTCAGAAATACAATTATATATATAATATGGGCTGAAAGTGCACACTCCCAGCTGCAATATGAGAGTTTTCACATCCAAATCGGAGAAAGGGTTTAGGAATCATAGCTCTGTAATGCATAGCCTCCTCTTTTTCAAGGGACCAAAAGTAATTGGACAAGGGACTCTAAGGGCTGCAATTAACTCTGAAGGCGTCTCCCTCTTTAACCTGTAATCAATGAAGTAGTTAAAAGGTCTGGGGTTGATTACAGGTGTGTGGTTTTGCATTTGGAAGCTGTTGCTGTGACCAGACAACATGCGGTCTAAGGAACTCTCAATTGAGGTGAAGCAGAACATCCTGAGGCTGAAAAATAAATTTGCTGAAAAACACCTCATGAAGCCAGCTCAGTTCTGGAAAAGTATTCTATGGACAGATGAGACAAAGATCAACCTGTACCAGAATGATGGGAAGAAAAAAGTTTGGAGAAGAAAGGGAACGGCACATGATCCAAGGCACACCACATCCTCTGTAAAACATGGTGGAGGCAACATGATGGCATGGGCATGCATGGCTTTCAATGGCACTGGGTCACTTGTGTTTATTGATGACATAACAGCAGACAAGAGTAGCCGGATGAATTCTGAAGTGTACCGGGATATACTTTCAGCCCAGATTCAGCCAAATGCCGCAAAGTTGATCGGACGGCGCTTCATAGTACAGATGGACAATGACCCCAAGCATACAGCCAAAGCTACCCAGGAGTTCATGAGTGCAAAAAAGTGGAACATTCTGCAATGGCCAAGTCAATCACCAGATCTTAACCCAATTGAGCATGCATTTCACTTGCTCAAATCCAGACTTAAGACGGAAAGACCCACAAACAAGCAAGACCTGAAGGCTGCAGCTGTAAAGGCCTGGCAAAGCATTAAGAAGGAGGAAACCCAGCGTTTGGTGATGTCCATGGGTTGGTTCCAGACTTAAGGCAGTGATTGCCTCCAAAGGATTTGCAACAAAATATTGAAAATAAAAATATTTTGTTTGGGTTTGGTTTATTTGTCCAATTACTTTTGACCTCCTAAAATGTGGAGTGTTTGTAAAGAAATGTGTACAATTCCTACAATTTCTATCAGATATTTTTGTTCAAACCTTCAAATTAAACGTTACAATCTGCACTTGAATTCTGTTGTAGAGATTTCATTTCAAATCCAATGTGGTGGCATGCAGAGCCCAACTCGCGAAAATTGTGTCACTGTCCAAATATTTCTGGACCTAACTGTATATGTAGAGTTGAGCGAATAGCTAACTATTCGTACTCGCTATATTCATAACGAGTACTGTCTAATATTCGCCTATTCGTTCCGAATAGCGTGTAATGCAAGTCAATGGGGAATACTCGCAATGTAACGAGTAACCCGAATGACGTACTATTCGCTACTCACACAAATAGTACAGCATTCAGGTTATTCGATACTTTGCAAGTTTTTCCCCATTGACTTGCATTGCACACGCTATTCGGAATGAATACGCGAATATTAGACAGTACTTGTTATGAGTATACTGAGTACGAATAGTTAGCTACTCGCTCAACACTAGATATATGACGTTGTCTTCCAATACATAGTGCCTCACTTTAGACATTGAGAAACCAAGACGCACCTCTTCTAGGAACCAGCAATAATGATCTTGATGAGGCAAGCAAGGACCCTCAATTCTGGTTATTAATTGTTGCAGTGGTAAAATTCAGTAAGTACGGTCTACTTGACCCCGTCAATTTTAGGGATCAACTACTCATTAGTGCTCACAACTAAATAAAGCTTTTTATGAGAAAGTTGTGTAATCCATTCCTAAATCTATATAATGATTTACCAATCACCTTCTCCCTTTTCCTCAAAACACCTCCTGCAATCTTTGCCATTCTTAAAGCTGAGAGTCGAGACCCTTTAAGTGCTGATACAGTAAGAACCATCTTCAGCGCAGTTCATTTCTTGATCATAAAAAACTTTTTATGGAAATGTTCGTTGCAATCTTGATTATAATTATATATAATGAGACCATCTCTCCTATCTAGAGATCCAGTTTGTCTAATTGTATTATTTGTTTAATTGAGCTGTTTACTTTCTTTGGGTGATAGTCAGAGGTAAAGGTTAAGTCCAGACGGAACGGCACTGACATGGGGGTGACGAGGCTGACGGTGATGGTGGCCACTTAATTAGTGTTTATTAGTTATTAAACAGGGCATGACTTTGCAAGACAGCAGCTGCTTCACCCGCCAAAATAAATAAATAAATACACACTATATATATATATATATATATATATATATATATATATATATATATATATCTATACTAGCTGTACTACCTGGCTTCGCTCGGGTTAATAACTGTTATTAACAAAATAGAATGTATTAACATTCCCGGGATAGAATGTATAAATAGAATGTATTAACGCCCGGGATAGTAACTGTCTCTCTGTTTCTTTCCCATTCTCTGTCTGTCTCCCCCTCTGTATATATCTCTCTGTCTCTCTCTCTCTTTGTCTGTCTCTTTCCCTCTTTCCCTGTCTGTCTCTGTCTCTTTCTCCGTCTGTATCAATCTCTTTCCCTGTCTGTCTATCTATCTCTGTCACTTTCCCTGTCTGTCTCTTTCCCTGTCTGTCTCTTTCCCTGTGTCTGTCTCTTTGTCTGTCTCTTTACCTGTCTTTGTCTCTTACCCTGTCTGTCTCTTTCCCTTTCTTTCAATGTCTGTCTGTTTCCCTGTGTCTGTCTCTTTCCCTGTCAGTCTCTTTGTCTGTATCTGTCTCTTTGTGTCTGTCTCTTACCCTGTCTATGTCTGTTTCTTACCCTGTCTGTGTCTGCCTCTTTCCCTGTCTGTCTCTGTCACTTTCTCTGTCTGTCTCAATCTCTTTCCTGGTCTGTCTATTTCTGTCTCTTTCCCTGTCTGTCTCTTTCCCTGTCTGTTTCTTTCCCTGTGTCTGTCTGTCTCTTAACCTGTCTCTCTCTTTCCCTCTCTTTCCCTGTCTGTCTCTTTCCCTGTCAGTCTGTCTCTTTGTCTGTGTCTGTTTCTTACCCTGTCTGTGTCTGCCTCTTTCCCTGGCTGCATTGTGACACGCCAACATTCCATATAAGGGCATGGCTGCGCATTCTTCTGAAGTTCTGGCTGCACTGTGGCTCCCAGCTCCATTCGCTTTAATGGAGGCAGGTTTCTTGGTGAATAACTGTAAAGAGCGGGGTTAAAATTTCCCCTCAAAACATAGCCTATGACGCTCTCTGGGTCCAGAAGTGTGAGTGTGCAAAATTGTGTGGCTGTAGCTGCGACGGTGCAGATGCCAATCCCAGGCATACATACATACATACATACACACACACACACATTCAGCTTTATATATTAGATACATTCTATTTTGAATATATATATATATATATTATTATTAATTATTATTAATATATATATATATATATATATATATATACACACATATATACACATATATACACATACACAAAATAGAATGTATTAACAAAAATTTATTCTGCACACAATATCTGCTCCCCGGGATAGTAACTGTCTCTCTGTTTCTCTCCCATTCTCTGTCTCTCTCCCCCTCTGTATATATATCTCTCTCTCTATCTCTTTGTCTGTCTCTTTCCCTGTCTGTCTCCGACTGTCTCTTTCTCCGTCTGTCTCAATCTTTTTCCCTGTCCATCTATCTATCTTTGTAAAACACATCTTATTAATTTGGAGTTTCAAGGGCATAGAAGGAGTGTATTTCACTCACATCTCTGGTCAACCCTTCTGCTCCCTGCACTCCATCCAATCCTTCACTGCACAGTATCTCCCAAGATAAGATGCAATGGAGGTGTGGAGGACCAGAAATTGTGTAGGAAGCAGCAAGGGTGGATGGAAACATGAGCAGGTAGGTGAGAATGAGTTTTTATTTTCTTTTTACATATTACATTTATTATCCTCTGGGGTCTGAAGAGACAGTAAAGCATAATACGGAGCATTCTTTACACAGAGAATCGAATACGCCAATTGTTGAATTGAATCCATTGTGACACAATATTACATACAGTTACTATTGACCTCTATTATTATGGGTCACAGTGTTCTTTTCGTAATATTTTTTTCCAGTCAGTTTAATGAAAAATATAAAATAATTGTTCGAAGACAGCTTATTGAGGTTTTATTGCCCATATGATTTTCTCTACGACGGCATAGCGTGAGATCATACATTTCTACGGGTCACGTTATGGATCCATATGGCACCGATCTATACTAGGGTAGTGTGCACAAGGCTTTATGACAGTAACACTATCCAATTAAAAATCCTTGCATTTGCACTGTGATTAGCAAACCCCTCTCTGCTGGCATTTAGGAAGTCTATTATACAATTGGGTTGTGATGAATTGGAAGCAATTATAAATGACTGGAGGAAAATGTTTCAGGATAACAACAAATTAGTTCAGTCAAATAACTGAGAATTACTGATGACATTTGGAAAGTTGGAAGGTCAAAGGAAGAACCATAGTAATCCAGGTGATGAGAAAGATGTAGTGAATTGATACTGGGAGAAAAGTTTTTTTTCTCCATATGTGCGATCCATCTGTACAATATGCAAAAGGAAACTTTATTCAGAGAATGCACGTGAAGCATAAAAATCCATTTCTGTAAAAGTTGCAAGATGGAGTAATCTATCAAAGCTGATTAAAATTATACTCTGTCCACTAGAGAGATTAATATCACAATGCATAATTATGACTGGGACCTCATACCTTAAAGGGAACCAACCAGCCGGATTTTCATATATTAAGTAGAGCCAGTTCTATACTGGAGCTAGGATGCTGAATGTAAGCATAGCTTTTGTTCAGAGATTGGATGTTTTATTTCAGAAATATGTGCAAGTAAAGTTCCAGCAATGAACTGCTATTTGATTGACAGGTGCAACAGGAAGGGAATATGTGGGTTGGGTCTTACTATTCTTGCAACAAAATAGATGTGATCCAGCGCCACCGCATATCACCTTGCAGTAACGCACGTGTGCTCATGGAGGGCTGTAAATTACCCTATCCTGGGTGGGGGTGCTCGTCCAGAGAAACAAAGTCCAAGTATAGATGAACTGAAGAAAGGAATGAAGGACCACACTCCGTCCACTGTGCAGGAATAGGATTTATTTAAACGTGCAGGGTAAAAAGCCGGAGACGCACTGTGAGCTGGCTCCCAAGCAACGGACGACGGCCGTTTCGCCTAATCAGGCTTCCACGGGTCCATGTGTGGAGCTACACCACCGTCCCTTATAAAGGAGAGCTCACAGGTGCATCGCTAGCCACATAAAAACAATCATGGAGAATGTGATGCAATTTAAATGCATGGAACATACCATGCAACAATATAACATGGTAAACATCAACAGTACAAAGTATTTTTGTCCAAAACAAAAAATACATACACATATGAAAATAAAAATAAAACTGAAAGATACAGAGGTATAAATATAAAGAAGATCTACAAAAACACTGACATTTCAACGCGATCATTTAACCCCCCCCGGGTTCGTAGGGCCAACAGTTCTGAGGGGACTTTTCTCCGGCAGTCATGTGAGTTAAAGGAAAGGCTGCAGCAGAGGGGGTATCCGAATAAACTGATTGATTCTGCTTTTGAGAAGGTGAGATCTGGTGCTTGTCTTCCTGATCTTGAAAGTCCCTCTGTGAAGAGGGTTAGTGATTTGAACAGGTTTGTCTTCAGTTTTCGTTTTGGACCATTGGAACATGTCATACGGAGAACTTTATGTAGGCATTGGCATATCCTGGAGAGGGATCCTACCTTGTGGGAAATGACCAAAGCTACCGTATTTTTCGGACTATAAGACGCACCGGACTATAAGACGCACCCTGGTTTTAGAGGAGGAAAATGGGAAAATAAAACTTTACGCAAAAAATGTGGTCATGACACACTGTTATGAGGCGAGGATCTGCTGCTGACACTGTTATGGGGGTAATGTCCCCAAATTCTCGACTAAGGTACCCCATCCTGGTAATGATCCTCCTGCCTTGTATATGATCCTGCTATAAACCCCCATCCATCCTGTTCACATACCCCCCCATCCAGCCTGTTCACATACCCCCCCCATCCAGCCTGTTCACATACCCCCCCCATCCAGCCTGTTCACATACCCCCCCATCCAGCCTGTTCACATACCCCCCCCATGCAGCCTGTTCACATACCCCCCCCATCCAGCCTGTTCACATACCCCCCCATCCAGCCTGTTCACATACCCCCCCCATCCAGCCTGTTCACATACCCCCCCCATCCAGCCTGTTCACATACCCCCCCCATCCAGCCTGTTCACATACCCCCCCCATCCAGCCTGTTCACATACCCCCCCATCCAGCCTGTTCACATACCCCACCCCCATCCAGCCTGTTCACATACCCCCCCCATCCAGCCTGGTCACATACCCCCCCATCCAGCCTGTTCACATACCCCACCCCCATCCAGCCTGTTCACATACCCCCCCCCATCCAGCCTGGTCACATACCCCCCCATCCAGCCTGTTCACATACCCCCCCATCCAGCCTGTTCACATACCCCCCCCCATCCAGCCTGTTCACATACCCCCCCCATCCAGCCTGTTCACATACCCCCCCCATCCAGCCTGTTCACATACCCCCCCCATCCAGCCTGTTCACATACCCCCCCATCCAGCCTGTTCACATACCCCCCCATCCAGCCTGTTCACATACCCCCCCCATCCAGCCTGTTCACATACCCCCCCATCCAGCCTGTTCACATACCCCCCCCCATCCAGCCTGTTCACATACCCCCCCATCCAGCCTGTTCACATACCCCCCCATCCAGCCTGTTCACATACCCCCCCATCCAGCCTGTTCACATACCCCCCCATCCAGCCTGTTCACATACCCCCCCCATCCAGCCTGTTCACATACCCCCCCATCCAGCCTGTTCACATACCCCCCCCATCCAGCCTGTTCACATACCCCCCCATCCAGCCTGTTCACATACCCCCCCATCCAGCCTGTTCCCATACCCCCCCATCCAGCCTGTTCCCATACCCCCCATCCAGCCTGTTCACATACCCCCCCATCCAGCCTGTTCACATACCCCCCCCATCCAGCCTGTTCACATACCCCCCCCATCCAGCCTGTTCATATACCCCCATTCTGTTCATATACTTCCATCCTGTTCACATACCCCCCCATCCCTCCTGCTCATATACTCCCATCCTGCTATATGCCCCCATCGTGCTCATATACCATCCTGGTATATGGCCTGTATCCTATAGCACAGAGAAAAAAATAAACGTTTATACTCACCTTTTCCTCACTCCCTGCAGCCGATCATCTTCCTCTCTGGCACGCTGACCTGTGTGTGTGGAGCCGTTCCCCTGCTGCATCGCGATGTCTTCCTTCCTGTCTGTGCCGATCAGCTGACCAGCACAGATCAGCTGACCGGGACAGACAGGAAGACATCGCGTGCTGCAGGGGGCCGGCTCCACACACGGGGACGGGCGAGTGTACTGATTCACTGCACCCCGCGCTGGTAATGACGCGCGGGGGGCAGTGAATACAGCCGCACATGATCATTCCAGGCTGTAATTGCCAGGGGTGATCATGCGGCCGGCTCTTTGCTATGCGCGCGTCCCCGCTCATCCTTCCGCCCACCTGTCATCGCCGGCTTCAGCGCTGAGAGATGGGCGGGAGGATGGGCGTGCATATGTAATGAGCGGGCCCACGTGGTCACGGCAGGCGCTGCTGCTGCCTGCTCGTGCCCCCGATGACCTGCAGCACCCTCATTCCCAGCCGCAGCCCTATAGTCAGACCATAAGACGCACCCCCAACTTTCCCCCAACATTTGGGGGAAAATAAGTGCGTCTTATGGTCCGAAAAATACGGTAATCCTTTGGTAACTTTCAGGCGATGTAGCAACCTGCGGCATAAACTGGTAAAAAATAGACTGACTAGCCCCGGGATGTGGCTTGATAGATGTTGCCCCCCGGGAAATTACAGATGTGGTAGTTGCAGGTTTTGTAACTTACACCTCACGGGCCAATCCTTGCAGGTTGGCCCGCATTTCCATTCTGTGCGCCAGTTTATCTCTTGCAAGACAAAATTCGTTGTCTATGTGATTCTCTGCCCGTGTGGCAGGTTTTACATAGGCAAGACGATTAGGTGTCTATATATCAGATTTAGGGAGTATTATAACTCTGTTACGTCAGGAAAAGGCTCTCCCAGGCTGATCACCCATATCCGCGAACACCATGATGGTAACCCTGATGTCTTGCGCTTCGCCGGCCTGAAAAGGGTTGATCTCCCTCCTAAGGGGGGCAACCTTCAGCAACTTTTGTTACAGGTAGAGGCTAGGTTTATTATTGATTATGGAGCGCAAGGTCCTATGGGGTTAAATGATCGCGTTGAAATGTCAGTGTTTTTGTAGATCTCCTTTTTATTTATACCTCTGTATCTTTCAGTTTTATTTTTATTTTCATATGTGTATGTATTTTTTGTTTTGGACAAAAATACTTTGTACTGTTGATGTTTATCATGTTATATTGTTGCATGGTATGTTCCATGCATTTAAATTGCATCACATTCTCCATGATTGTTTTTATGTGGCTAGCGACGCACCTGTGAGCTCTCCTTTATAAGGGACGGTGGTGTAGCTCCACACATGGACCCGTGGAAGCCTTATTAGGCGAAACGGCCGTCGTCCGTTGCTTGGGAGCCAGCTCACAGTGCGTCCCCGGCTTTTTACCCTGCACGTTTAAATAAATCCTATTCCTGCACAGTGGACGGAGTGCGGTCCTTCATTCCTTTCTTCAGTTCATCTTACTATTCCTGCCTCTGTCTGTCTGTCTGTGCCGGAATTAATGTCTATGATGGTGACAGGGGGAGGGAAGGCCAGGCAGCCAGACAGAGGCAGGAATAGATAGCAAGACCCTATGTCATGGTTCCATCTCCCCATCCACATGGCTAGGGGGCAGAGCCTTCTCTCGGGCCTCACTTCCGGAGTTTGGACGCTTTAAATTCTGTCACCTCTGGTGAACCAGCGTCGGCTATAAGCTTAGCACTGCTTTGGCTGTGATTGCTGGTCCCTATAAGTGTTTCCTGATCCGTCCTTCCCCTGTACTCTGTCTGTGTTCCGTCCCACCTCCTTCCTTCCCACAATAGCCCCAGTTGTTCCCCCTTCTCCTACCTCCCCATTCAGTTGCTTCCTCTCGTACTGACCTCAGTCTCACCTCGACCCCGCTTTTGCTTGTGCCTCCAGTCTTCTTTCTCACCGTACTGTGGATGACCTGGCCTGCCTGACCATCCTCCACACACCCTGTGGCCTCTGTATTCTGGCTGACTCTGCAGGGCAGTGCTCCAGCACACACTGTGTATCCACCTCCATGCTGATTCAGCTCTTTTCCTGCAGGGCTCCTGCTCCCCCTGGTGGTAGCCTGACACCCTACCCACATATTCCCTTCCTGTTGAACCTGTCAAACAAATAGCAGTGCATTGCTGGAACTTTACTTGCACATATTTCTGAAATAAAACATCCAATCTCTGAACAAAAGGTATGCTTACATTCAGCATCCAGCGCCAGTATAGCACTGGCTTTACTTTATATATGAAAATCCTGCTGGCTGGTTCTCTTTAAAAGAGTCAAGCATTGGACAGGTCCTTCTTATTAACACAGCTGTGCACTATAAAATAAAAAACAGTTTACTTAGCGTAAGCATTCGGGCTACCATATATTATTCCAACCACATCATAATCCAATAAGTAGAATTGGTATTACGTTCCCTCTTCATGGCATTGCCCATGTCATCTCCAGACCAATCTCCAGGTATCATTGCATACAAGACAAAAGCAAGACTCATCATGGAAGAGGATTTACCTCCAATCCAGCCTCCATTGCCATTTTGCAATGCACCATATTAGTCTTTGGGAGCGGTGGCATGTAGAGTTGAGCGATTCCTCAGACTCGAGGCTCGGGATTCGGGCTCGGAAAATGACGTGAAATTGTCTCTAGTGAGTATCGTGCTGTTGTCTGAGTGATGCTCTGCATTGTGTCTGCTGGATGTGTGTGATCGGCTCTGATTTGACTTACATTCTGCGTTCTGAGATGTAATGTCCATGGACAAATTGGAGGAAAAAAATGCACCACCGATCCAGCTCACACACACACTTCCCGTAGCACACACAATGCAGGGCATCACTCAGACACCAGCACAGTGCGATACTCACCAGGGACATTTTCACATCATTTTCCGAGCCCGAACCCTGAGTCTCGATCCTGAGGTTTGCTCATCTCTAGTAGCATGATGTCGATGGAACACAATCAAGAGAGAATGTCACACCAGTCCTATTCACAGAATTTAGGTATGGGGTGCCATAATATAGGACCCCATTCATTTTTTTTCCAGGTACTCTAACATCTCGATGTTACATCGATTTGGTTGTGGAACCAGTGATTCCATCACGCAAAACCCCTCTATCACGAATAGCACAGGCATCATTGAGCAGCAATTGCAAAGGGAGCTGTCAGCAGAGGATCTCCTCCAGTTGTATTGTAGCTTCCATCCTGCTCTTGTTTTTACTCCTGAATCTCTTATTGTCTCATCCTTTGTGTGTGTGTGCTGTGTAACAGAGTTTTGGCTTACCGTTTGTCTATCTTTATCTGTGGGCTTCATGACACTCACACTCCTAACCTGTCCCTCCCTGGGGGAAAGGGAAAATCAGATCAGGACTGGGCAGGAGTAGGGCCAGGAAGCAGACTTAGGTATCCCCACCATCAGGAGTATCCCTGAGATTAGGGATAGCATTGGGCCCCCTAGTTTGAGGGACAGCTTAAGAGCCCCGATTCTCTGTTATCCCATAGTCATCATGACAGTATGGCTAGCTTTAAATTTTAGGTTAAAATAACTTTATTTTTTAGTATGTGCAAAGTAACATATATTTGTTCTTCTAGTGCTTATGGCTTATGTTGTTGAGTACATGGCAGCTATTGCAGTAAGATAGAAAAGATTCGGAGCAATTCTAGGAATCACATGCAACAACCATTTCTCAATACCCGTAACATTATACCAATTCATTGGGCTGCTTCTTCCTAATAAATACAAATTATCCTCTCATCATGGTTCCAAATTAATATCCAATTAAACCACACACAGTAAATTAGATGCAATCTGGATTCTCAGACCCTCAAACAGCGGGATCTCTTTTATTTTTAGGGACCTGTTGTTTTTGCAAAAATATAACCATGCGTACGGGCAAATCATAACATCTTTTAGTTTAGCTTTCAGTCGCGGCATGTTTGCCTGATATATTACACTAAAATAGTTTGGTAGATAAAGAATAATGATACAAAGTTACACTATAATGTTCCTATATCTATTTTTGGATAAGAATATTCCAATGATTTAGCCATGATATGTTGCAAACGAAAAGTATTGCTAAGACCAGGTGTAAACCAGCCCATTTTTCCATATTTCTCAAGTAGACGAACATATGCCAAAATTATTTAGCCAGCAAAATAGTTCTTTTTTGGAGGCGGTAATTGTCACGCTAGGTATGGGGAAGTACCAAGCGAACGGTGAAAGGGAGTTGAAACCCTGTGTCTAGGGAAGGGGAAGATTATGACCCCTGACCATGTGTACCGCTGAGCCCTGGCTTCCCTCACCACCCTAAATAGGCTTCGCATCTATGCACCGAGCTGGATACCTGGCCCTAGGCCGACCCTGATCTGGGCCCTAGGTAGAGAGTGGATGGAATGAGTTCTGTGTCAACCCCAATAGGCGCTAAAGGACACACAGGGAATACATAAGGGAAAACAACAAACAACTTATCTCCAGTAGATTCAGGGAGAGAAACTGCAACCACGACCAAGATTCTCCAGATGAATACAAACCAACTGCAAGCACTAAAGACTTGATAAACATATATGAAACATTACCAGCTTCGAGTAATAGGAAGTCAAGGTATATAAAGACAAGGGACTGTAGAAGCGCTTTGCTGTAGCACAAAACGGCCATCGTCTGGCGTGCCCGCACCCCCTCCTCCCCCACATGTTGTAACCTGTATTCACCCAGTCATTAAAATCTCAGTTTTCCACCGTGAAGTGCCGTCTTCTGCTTCTTCTGGATTTAAAAGACAAGGGAAGTACTGATGAATTGCAGCTGACAGGATGAGGAACTCCGCAGAGTCCTAAAGGGAAAGATATGAAAACCAAGCAGAAATAATAGAAGGTCAGGTAGCAGTTTCGCAGCCAAACACTGTGACCTTCTATAGCTGGACACCACAGGACTGTCTGTTACCCGTGACACCCCCGTTACATTAATATAGGATGTGTTTACAGAGCTGAATTTTCACAGCTTTCCTTACTGACACTGTAATTGTGGTGGTGTTTGTGTCAAAAATAATGCAAGGAACAGTAGATTAGTTTGTGGGAATCCTTTGGAAAACAAAAGAGATGTGGGAAGGAGAGGGAGAGGGAGTGATCCAGCACAATTCCTCCTTGGTTTAAAACATTTAGGATCTTTATTGAAACTTCTTTAAAAACATGGTGAAGACCGAAAATAAACTTGCATAGTAAAGGCGCAATTCATGAGGGCTTTACGCGTTTCGGACTCAAAATAAAACCAACTAGTCCTTAGTCATAAGTCCTTATGACTAATGACTAGTTGGTTTTATTTTGAGTCCGAAACGCGTAAAGCCCTCATGAATTGCGCCTTTACTATGCAAGTTTATTTTCGGTCTTCACCATGTTTTTAAAGAAGTTTCAATAAAGATCCTAAATGTTTTAAACCAAGGAGGAATTGTGCTGGATCACTCCCTCTCCCTCTCCTTCCCACATCTCTGCTACCGGTCAGGATAGACCGTGGGATCCTGGCACCCGCAAGGCTGAGCAGTCCGGGCAGCAGGTGAGCTGAAGACTTTTTTCGTTCATTCATTATTATTTGGAAAACAAAAGCAGTTGGCAACTAAAGGCACTACAGAAAAATGTGTATAGATGGTAATATAATATGAAAATGAAAACTGGAAAAAAATAAATAAAACAAAAAAAGTAATAAAATATAAACGGTTACATGTACCGATAATGATGTTCCAAGTCATGGATTTCGCTCGATGTCCCAGTATTCTCTACTTAGACCTCTGTGTAGAAGAAAAAAAATGTCATACCTGCACTCTTAAAAGCTTGAAGTTGATTCAGAATTCATGGAAGTTGAGGACCAGAGTAATAACAGTGTTTAGCAGAGAGACAAGAATATGCTTTGGCATCTGGAGATTACGGGCTACAATGTAGAGTTTATACTGCTGAAACCAGACTTCAGAATCCTCAAAGATTCCAAGAATTGCAGTAGAGGAGGAAAATGACATAAGTTTCACTAAAGATGTAGCACAAAAGTATAGATAGTTATAAGGTAGAAGACGCAAGTCAAGATTGGTCTTTTGACAGCTGCCTCGCGAATGAAAGAAGAGAGAAAATATCTGCCGTGATTGAGATACTATATAAATCATGTAAACAACAACAGGGCTGAAATAAGTTTACTACCCCGAACTTAGTTTTATAAACTTTTTGCCACTTTCTATATGTCTAAGTAACTTAATTTGTAGATGCCAGTAGGGTCATCGTAATTAGTGGTATTCTCCTGATTTTTGCTTTTGTATAAATCAAGTGGGAGTAGTTTAAGGGGGTTATATATTTATTATTTTTATCATTTTCCATATAATAGCCTTGGCAGGGATTGCAACAACCATAAAAGGTGATCTAAAATAGTGAGAGGACATCAGAGTGCATTGTTCATCATTAGAGATAGGAAGATAAATCGTTAAAAGATTGGACAAATAATCCAGACAATGATGTGTTGCCAAAACTACTATATGAAGCATGAACACGGTTGCTGCAACACCCCTCGGAAAAGTAATCCTAACGAAGGGAGAAATGGGGCAAAGCCATGGTACCGTAGAATAATGTCGATCAAAGGTTTTGAATTGGTGATTTTTATTCGTCAATGCTTTTCTGAGACCCGACTTCTCCTTCAGGACAACAAATTACTACCGGTAAGTGATTATCTCCTGAAGAAGGAGAAACTCTCAGAAATGTATCGACGAATAAAAATCGATGGCCTAGGTGTGTGTTGTAATTGAACTATGGGCTAATTGGGCAGGTATCTTGCATATTAACTATCTTGTGCCTCCCCCACCCCTCTCTATACAGTAAATGGGAAATATTCTTCTATATTACCGACTATTTTCCAAACCTTTGAAGAGTCCCGATGTTGAGGTGCCATGTTTGACACCTCTAGCAAAAGCCCTATGTTCTTCCAAACCTAGCAAATTTAGTTTGTCCTTGTGACACTAAATGTAACTGTAATACTGTTTATACATTTTCCCTACAATTATATATTTCTTTCACAGTAAGCATCAATCATTGGGTGGGGAGTAATGTGTGGAATTGAAAAACATGTTAGGAATTCTGTAGCCAATAAAGTACCTACAGCCCTATTTAAGTAAAGGCCGCTTTACACGCGGCGATTTATCGTGCGATCACATGTGCGATCGCACCCGCCCCCATCGTTTGTGCGTCATGGGCAATTTGTTGCCCGTGTTGCACAAAGTCGGTAACCCTTGTCACACGTACTTACCTTCCAAATGACCTCGCTGTGGGCGGCGAACATCCTCTTCCTGAAGGAGGAAGGACGTTCGGCGTCACTGCGATGTCACACAGCGGCCGCCCAATAGAAGTGGAGGGGCGGAGATGAGCGGGACATTACATCCCGCCCACCTCCTTCCTTCTGCATTGCCGGTGGGACGCAGGTAAGCTGCAGGTCACCGTTCCCGGGGTGTCACACAGAGCAATGTGTAATGCCTCGGGAACAATGAACAACCGGAGCGCAGAAGGACGTTCGATTTTTTGAAAATGAATGGACGTGTCAACGAGCAACGATAAGGTGAGTATTTTTGCTCATTCACAGTCGCTCGTAGCTGTCACATGCTACAATATGTCAAACGATGCCGGATGTGCGCCACTACCGACGTGACCCTGACGACATATCGTTAGATATATCGTAGCATGTAACAGGCCCTTTAGGATTAAAAGTTGATATTCTCAGTAATAGAATTTACCCTTGCATCCATTAGAGTATATAAACCTGTCTTTTTACTACCCTAGCTACCAATGTAATTAGTTTGGTGACACTAAAGCTCTAGACAGGTTCCTTTAAAATGTAGAAAAGCATGCTAAGTTGAATAGATTTGACATGATTGGGGCTGTATTGTTCCACGATTCATAAATGAATACGGAAGAAATGTCCTTGGAGCATACAATTAAAACAGATGAAAGATAATTGCAATAGAAAAGACAATTGTAGTATAGAATTGTAAGTATGGATAAACCACGAGAAGTCAGAGAGGTGCGCAGACTATTGGGGGATGGGAAATAAGAGTAACACAATACAAGTGCAAAAGATAAAGAACCAGAAGATCATTAAATTGTTAAGTGGTCAAACATAAGCAAACAAACCAATAACCTTCAGGAAAGAAAATAATGCAAAGGATAAAAGGTGACAATTTTATTTTTTTTCTTAAAGGGGTTGTCCAAGGCATTAAAATTTATAGCCTGTTCCTATAGCAGTAATGCAATACCAGAGTTCCCTTATTCATTTTTAGCACTAGAGTGCAGCTGTATATATTTTTGTAATTGTATTGTGTTTTCATTTTGCATCTAGTCACACTTATTGAAGGCACGGGTACGTTTTTTATATATCTATCCTTAGGGGCACTTTGCACACAACAACATCGCAAGCCGATGCTTGCGATGCCGAGCACGATAGTCCCCGCCCCTGTCGCAGCAGTGATATCTTGTGATAGCAGCCGTAGCGAACATTATCACTATGGCAGCTTCACATGGACTCACCTGCCTTGCGATGTCGATCTGGCCGGCGACCCGCCTCCTTATTAAGGGGGCGGGTCGTGCGGCGTCATAGCGACGTCACACGGCAGGCGGCCAATAGAAGCGGAGGGGCGGAGATGAGCGGGACGTAAACATCCCGCCCACCTCTGTCCTTCCGCATAGCCGGCGTGAGCTGCAGGACACAGGTAGGAGATGTTCCTCGCTCCTGCGGCTTCACGCACAGCGATGTGTGCTGCCGCAGGAACGAGGAACAACATTGTCGCAGATGCGTAATTATGAAATTCCCAGACACTGCACCGATGATACGATTACGACGATTTTGCGCTCGTTAATCGTATCATCTAGGATTTACACACTACGATGTCGAGTGCGACGCTGGAAGTGCATCGCTTTCGACATGACCCCTCCGACATTGCACCTGCGATGTTGTAGTGGGCAAAGTGCCCCTTAGGGTAGGCCATCAATGTCTGATTGGTGGGGATGCAACATGTGGCACCCCCGTTCTGGTGCTCCCAGTGGCCAGAATTACTATTCTGTTCATACAGCTCAGCCCCATCAACGGAATAGTGACAACAGCTAGGTACTACATATCTGACTCAAATAGGGGATGAATATATGCAGCCACTGACACTATACAGTTGAAGGAGCTGTGCAGTGCAACGCTGCAACTGAGCAGTTACAGACACCAGCAACATCAGTAATAGCTGATCAGTAGGGGTGCCGAGTGTCACAGCCCCACAGATCAGACATTCATGATGTATCCTGAGGATAGGCTACCAATGTTAAAATCCCAGACAAGGCATTTAAGCCCTCCATATGCTAAAGATAGCTGTCTAATGCCTGCTTTACACGCTTCAATAAATCTTTCAATCCGTCGTCGGGGTCAAGTTGTAAGTGACGCACATCCGGCATCGTTCGTGACGTATTTGCGTGTGACATCTACGTGCGATCAAGATTGAACGAAAATACGGTGATCGCATACACGTCGTTTATTCCTCATACATTGGACGTTTTGTTGTATGAACCTAGTCAATTGTAACGTGTGACATCCCTCATACGATTTTGGTGTCTGAGGCTATGTGCGCAGGTGTGCGCTCTGCACCACAGCTTAAAAAAGGTCCGCTTCAGAGCGCAGCTGAAAAGCTGCGTTCTGAAGCGCCTCACAATGTCTGTCATTCACTAATCTCTGTCAGTCCGTCACTATCTCTGTCCCTCTCTCTCTGTCCATGTCAGTCTATCCCTCTTACCCCCTCTCTCATACTCACCGATCCCCGATCCCCGGCCCGGCTCTGCAAGGCATTCACACTGCTCCGGCGGCTTTTACTGTTTTGAAAAAGCCGGCCGCCCATTAAACAATCTCCTATTCCCTGCTTTCCCCGCCCACCGGCGCCTATGATTGGTTACAGTGAGACACGCCCCCATGCTGAGTGACAGGTGTCACACTGCACCCAATCACAGCAGCCGGTGGGCGTGTCTATACTGTGCAGTGAAATAAATAATTAAATAATTATTAAAAAAAACGGCGTGCGGTCCCCCCAATTTTAAAACCAGCCAAATAAAGCCATACGGCTGAAGGCTGGTATTCTCAGGATGGGGAGCTCCACGTTATAGGGAGCCCCCCAGCCTAACAATATCAGTCAGCAGCCGCCCAGAATTGCCGCATACATTATATGCGACAGTTCTGGGACTGTACCCGGCTCTTCCTGATTTGCCCTGGTGCGTTGGCAAATCGGGGTAATAAGGAGTTATTGGCAGCCCATAGCTGCCAATAAGTCCTAGATTAATTATGTCAGGCGTCTCTCCGAGATACCTTCCATGATTAATCTGTAAATTACAGTAAATAAACACACACACACCCGAAAAAATCCTTTATTAGAAATATAAAACACACACATATACCCTGGTTCACCACTTTAATCAGCCCCAAAAAGCCCTCCATGTCCGGCGTACTCCAGGATGGTCCAGCGTCGCATCCAGCGCTGCTGCATGGAGGTGACCGGAGCTGCAGTAGACACAGCCGCTCCGGTCACCTCCACACAGCAAATGAAGACAGCCGCGCGATCAGCTGAGCTGTCACTGAGGTTACCCGCTGTCACTGGATCCAGCGGTGGATGCAGCGGTGGCCGCGGGTAACCACAGTGACAGCTCAGCTGATCGCGCTACTCACCTCAGTTGCTGTGTGGAGGTGAGAGGAGCAGCGGTGAGTAGCGCGATCAGCTGAGCTGTCACTGTGGTTACCCGCGGCCACTGCTGCATCCACCGCTGGATCCAGTGACAGCGGGTAACCTCAGTGACAGCTCAGCTGATCGCGCGGCTGTCTTCATTTGCTGTGTGGAGGTGACCGGAGCGGCTGTGTCTGCTGCAGCTCCGGTCACCTCCATGCAGCAGCGCTGGATGCGACGCTGGAGCATCCTGGCTTCCGCCGGACATGGAGGGCTTTTTGGGGCTGATTAAAGTGGTGAACTAGGGAATGTGTTTGTGTTTTTTATTTCTAATAAAGGATTTTTTCATGTGTGTGTGTGTTTATTTACTGTAATTTACAGATTAATCATGGAGGGTGTCTCATAGACGCCTGACATGATTAATCTAGGACTTATTGGCAGCTATGGGCTGCCAATAACTCCTTATTACCCCGTTTTGCCAACGCACCAGGGCAAATCGGGAAGAGCCGGGTACAGTCCCAGAACTGTCGCATCTAATGTATGCGGCAATTCTGGGCGGCTGTTGGCTGATATTGTTAGGCTGGGGGGCTCCCCATAACGTGGAGCTCCCCATCCTGAGAATACCAGCCTTCAGCTGTATGGCTTTATCTGGCTGGTTTTAAAATTGGGGGGGACCGCACGCCGTTTTTTTTAATTATTTAATTATTTATTTCACTACACAGTATAGACACACCCACCGGCTGCTGTGATTGGGTGCAGTGTGACACCTGTCACTCAGCGTGGGGGCGTGTCTCACTGTAACCAATCATAGGCGCTGGTGGGCGGGGAACGCAGGGAATACGAGATTGTTTAATGGGCGGCCGGCTTTTTCAAAATAGTAAAAGCCGCCGGAGCAGTGTGAATGCCGTGCAGCGCCGGGGATCGGTAAGTATATGAGAGAGGGCTGCTCAATTCAGTTACTCAGGAGATTAGCGGTCACCAGTGAGTCCTTCACTGGTGACCGCTAATCGGGACGCGACACAGACAGTGTCACCCGAGTTCATTCTGACAGTGCGGCTCTGTCTGTGTCTGCTGTCATCTGCCATTCAGCTCTGCTACATGGCTGTCTGTGTCTGCTGTCAGCGGCCATGTAGCAGAGCTGAATGGCAGATGACATAGTAAAAACGCATCTCTACACATTACACACGCTTGGCAAGTCAATAAATAAAAAAAAAAAAAGGTGCCCAATGCATACGTCACAGAACACATGATCTAAAGGATCGCACACAAAATTGATCAATTTAACATAGACTACTAACGCACGTGTGACAGCAAATGAACGACCTACGTGTGATCTCATAAGATCCCGTATGCAACCTGGGCGTGTCACATCGCATACGAGATCGCACACCTAATTGTAAGGTGTAAAGCTGGCTTAACAAGCAATCATTCGTCCGACAGCTATCTTGCCCGACTCTCTCATACACAGTAGTCTATGTGTTCTGTATGAGAAAGCCTCTTCCAGATATCCCTGGCAGTGTCTTATCTTTTCAAAAAGATTGGCAACAAAAAATTGCACATACTTCATACTTATTTACCCCATTTTTCTTAGTGGTCTTCATGCACATCATATTGTTGACAGAGCACGGAACTGATAACCGAAATTGTCGATATCGGTGGGTTCGGCTGATGTGTATGGGATCTTTATGCAGATAAGGAGTGCTGCTTCTGCAATAAGGTGAGATGATGAACATTTCACCTCTCAGGAGTCTCTAAGGGAGTTGCATTTTTCTTCCCCACAGGCACTGCATTTCGCTGGTTCTATGAAATGTTTGCAAAACTGACTGTCCATGCTGCAAGAGACAAGGTGATGTGCATGTAGGGTGTGATGATGTCACCTCATCATGCTGCTGATGTCCCTTCTGTACCATAGATGTGATGATGTCACCTCATCATGCTGCTGATTTCACTGCTGTAACAGAGAAGAGTCAAAAACAGTGAGAAGATGAGCATTCAATGGAACTGGAGTTACAAAGGACTTTTATTGCATATAGAGGGAGAGGATTAGTGTAAGAGCACCATACTGGGAGGACAGTATGCAGTGAGGGGAAAGGAAAGTGTGGGAGGTGGCACAGTATGGAAAAGGGTCAGTGTGGTAGGGAAGGAACGAGTGTTGCTTAGCTGGTATCCTGCTGAAACCCAGATTGATCACAGATTAATGACCAATTAATTGCTCGCTATAATCATTTAGTGTTAGGCTATGTGCGCACTTTACGTTTTCACCTGCGTTTCAGGTGCTTTTTAGATCAGTTTTGAACTGCAGCGTTTTCATGCCAAAAGGCATGCGTTTTGATTTTCCTGCAAAGTCTATGGAAATTGTGGATTTCTAGTCCGCACTTTGGGTATCCAAACGCAGCGTTTAATTTGCATATTTTGTGGCAAAAACCATGCGTTCAAAGAAGCAGCATGTCAAATGTTTTTGCCATTTGGGCTGCGTTTTGCTAACATTGAAGTCAATGAGAAGTAGCAAAAAGCAACCAACATCAAAATTCCAGCGTTTTACCTGCTTTTTAGCTGCAGAAACACTGCGTTTTGGACTACCAAAACGCATGCTTTTCTGACTTCAAAATAATGGAATAATATGTCCTGTCATGAACAGCCGAGGGAGTCCCTCAGAAATCCCGCAGCTGTTCGCTGGTTTGTCACAAACACGACTACTCTCTAGCGCCCCCCCTTGTCTGCAGGCCACTTTTGGTACTGCAGGACAATGCATAAAATGAGGCTGCTGAGCTCATAATGCCAAAATATTGGAGGTCTCACAGCAAGGGTAAATGTATATATCACCGATTCCCATTAATAGAATATATATATACACCTCGGTACCCTTAATGATAGCACTCCAATAATTCTATGCAATAACAATTACGCTGCCACCACCCAGCTTTTCCAGGATAGCTGGGGAGCAGTTTCAGATAGCATAAAGCCCTTCGGGTTTTTGGATTTGTATATAAAGCACGAGGAAAGAAAACTATTACATTTTATATATTTAATCCGAAAATAGTCAGTGTTTAAAAAATATACAAGAATTTACAAAAGGGTACAATACAAATTACAATATAGACAGTTACATAAAAATAAAAAGGTATAAACATGAAACTTACTAAGCTCTTGCCATAGAAGTGACGTCTGAATTTACGGAGGGAGAGACTCCAAGAGAAGAAGATGTTATAGACAGCCAGCATCACCTTTTCTGATGCCCTCCAACTGACTGACTCCCCCAGAAAGGAGTTAGTCTCTCTTATGCCTTAGGCAACCCTCCTTCTCTGTGACATCATTTTACAGTCTCTTGTGGGCTGTGCCGGGTTTGTCACAAAGTTTCTTAATTCTAGATTTTCACATATCTTTGCCCCTGGACCACACACGTGAAAGATATTAGCGTCATATTTTGTATCTCGATTTTACATTTACATAGACACCAAACACAATGCCTCTAGCACGATTTTTCTGGCCAATACTAATTTGTCGTGATACCGGCGATCTCCCCGTCAAGCGAGAGGGTGCGCTGGGTTCAGAACGACACAGGGGTTCTGGCAATATGTTTTCCATTTTTCTAGCATTAACGTAGCGCTTAAAAACTGCTTTGGAAGTTTTCCCTCCAATAGAACAAAGGGTTGTCTTTCTCTGCATTTTTCTTTCTGCAGTTCTACCATCACCCAAGTCATAAATAACTTAAGCTTTCAGGCCGATCAGATAATTGTCATGACGATCTGTGGCTGATCATGGAAAGGAGGGGGGTGAAGACCCTTCAACAGTTTTACATGACACTTCCCCCTTTTTGAGGTAGCATGGGAGATTGATTTGCAATCGTCTCCTAAGCCTACCTCGCTGGCATCTCCCTGCCGGGACAGCCCGTCAGCGTTGCCATGCTCAACACCCTTCCTGTGTTGAATGGTAAAGTCATACTGCTGTAGTGCCAAGCTCCACTGCAGTAGCTTACCATTGTCGCCGTCCACCCGGTGTAGCCAGCTGAGAGGGTTGTGGTCTGTTACTATGGTGAAGTTGCGTCCATATAGGTAGGGCTGCAGTTTCCGCAGGGCCCACACTATAGCAAGGCACTCCTTCTCCACAGTGGCGTAGGCCACTTCCCGGGATAAGAGCTTGCGGCTGAGAAACACCACCGGATGCTCTTCTCCCTCCCCATTTACCTGGCTGACTACTGCACCCAGGCCAAATGCACTGGCATCTGTCTGAACTATGAACCGTCGGGTGAAGTCTGGGGCTTGTAGGATTGGGGAACTGGCGAGGGCAGCTTTGAGTGCTCTGAAGGACCATTCACAGTCATCTGTCCAGGTGACTACTTGCGGTAGCTTCTTTTTGGTGAAGTCCGTCAACGGCTTAGCAAGGACACTATAGTTAGGAACGAACTTCCTATAGTATCCCGCCGTACCCAAGAAGGACATCACCTGCTTCTTTGACTTGGGAGTAGGCCAGGAGGTGATGGCATCAACCTTCCCTGGCTCTGGTTTCAGGGTCCCGCCACCCACTCGATATCCGAGGTACTGTACCTCCGTCATGTCAATCTGACACTTCCCTGGCTTTATAGTCAGACCAGCGCTTTGGATCCGCCTGAGCACCTGCTTCAGGTGACCCAGGTGTTCCTCCCAAGTGGGACTAAAGATGGCAATGTCATCCAGGTAAGCGACTGCAAACCCTCCTAGTCCCTCAAGCAGCTGGTCAACCAATCACTGGAAAGTGGCAGGAGCATTTCTTATGCCAAAGGGCATGATGAGGGATTCGTACAGCCCGAATGGGGTGATGAAGGCGGACCTTTCTTATGCTTCCTTGGACATAGGAATCTGCCAGTACCCTCGACTCAGGTCCATGATTGTCAGGTACCGGGCCCTGGCTAAGAAATCCAGTAGCTCATCGATGCGTGGCATCGGGTGCTGTGATTGCATTTAGCCTCCTGTAGTCCACACAAAACCGGGTTGTCCGGTCCTGTTTTGGAACTAAAACTAGACGAGGCCCATGCACTTATGGACCTCTGGATCACTCCCAGGACTAGCATTTCATCAATCTCCCTTTTATGTCCTTTTATACCTCTAGGGAGACACGGTATGGGGGTTGACGGACTGGGGAATGACTCCCTGTGTCCACCTGGTGGGTGGCTATGGATGTCTTCCCTGGGACATTCGTGATGGTCATCAGGTTGGGCCGGAATACCTCCCGCAGCTGGGACCTTTGGTCCATGGATATAGCTGTGGGTTGAATGCTGCCTCCTCGATAGACCCTCCATCCCAGGCCGAGGCGAGCAAGTCCACCAAGACTTCACTTTTGCCTTCCTCGGGAAGACTACACACAGGAAGGGCAAAAGCTTCCCCATCATGATGAGCTTTCATCATGTCGACATGGAAGACCTTTTGCCTCTTCCTGGCATGGTCGATGGTAACCACATAGTTTACGTCATTGAGGCGCTGATGTACAAGGTATGGACCCTCCCAGGCCGCCTGAAGCTTGTTCTGGGTCATTAGGACTAGGACCCACACCTTCTGACCCACTTCATACACCCGCTATCAAGCGTGTTGGTCGTACCATAGCTTCTGGCTGGCTTGGGCTTGCACCATATTCTCGTGCACCAGCTGTGTCATTGACTGCATTTTGTCACGGAGCCAAATGACATACTCCACAACGGACACTTCTGGGGAGTTCAGTTCCTCTTCCCAGGATTCCCTTACCAGACCAAGAGGCCCCTGGACTCGTCTGCCATACAGGAGCTCGAAGGCTGAAAACCCCGTTGAGGCATGTGGTACCTCCCTGTAAGCAGACAACAGGTGTGAGAGATACCTCTCCCAGTCACGTTCATGTGACTCAACCAGCATCTTAAGCATCTGCTTAAGGGTACCATTAAATCGCTCGCACAAACCATTGGTCTGTGGGTGATAGGCGCTTGATACTAGATGCTGCACTTGCATTTTCATACAGAGAGCCTCCACTAGACGAGACATGAACTGAGTCCCCTGGTCGGTAAGCATCTGCCTGGGAAATCCTACTCGGGAGAATATGGCCAGGAGTGCAACTGCTACCTTATCGGCCCTAACTGAGGACAGAGCCACTACATCCGGATACCGGGTAGCATAGTCTACCACAGTAAGGATGAAACGTTTTCCAGAGCTGCTGGGGACGGCCAGAGGCCCGAGGATGTCCACAGCAACCCTCTGGAAAGGCTCCTCTATCACCGGTTAAGAGATCAGGGAAGCTTTGGGAGCAGGCCCTGACTTTCCCACTCTTTGACATGTGATACAGGAGCGGCAGTAATTGGCAACATCTGTCCCAATTTTGGGCCAATAGAAGTGGTGAGACAGCCGGGCCTTGGTTTTGCTGACCCTCAAGTGTCCGGCGAGTGGGATCTCATGGGCAATCCGCAGAATCTCACTCCTAAAGCGATGAGGCACCACCAGCTGTCTTTCCTTCAGCCACTCTTCTTGGGGGTTACAGGGAACAGTCTCCCGGTACAACCTCCCCTGGTCCCAGAATACCCTCTCCTTAGCGGTCTCGGAGGAGGGCTTCTCTGCAAGGTCCCGTAATGTCTCTAGACTGCCATCGGTTCGTAGAGCCACCTGGATTCTTGGCTAGAGGCAGCCAAAAGTGACGTTAAGGTTCCAACCTCACCGGGACCCTTTGGGACCTGCTCGGGGTCCGTAACCAGTTCCGTTATCCCTCTGGGTGAAGAGGTGTCAGAAGGCAAGGTTTCATTTGCGTTCTGGGCACTCTGACTGCGGGTGACAGCACCGATGAAGGCTGTCTCCCCGGGGGATAACTCTTCCCCATCAGCCTGACTGGCTCTGGGTGCTACTTGCTCCTTATCCCGTTGTACCTTAGGAGCAGTGCCACCGGCTGTGTCACTGTCCGCTGTGACACTGGTCAGCTGCATTTGACCACTTTCCTCATGGTTCTCAAGTCTGCTTCAATCTCTGTCAGCACAGACACATACTACCTTGGGGTCGTCCTCAGCCAGGTCACCCTGCAGCGTGGCATGGCTGAGTTCCCCTGTACAAACCTCCACTTTATTACCATGCACAACATTTGTAATCACGTTCTGGGTATCTGCATTCGGGTCACATGACTTAACAACATTTGCATCACATGATGTAACAACAGCATTTGTTTCACATGACTTATTGGATTCGGGAGGATCATCAGGGAGAAATTGTGCAACCAATCGTCCCAGATCAGTCCCCAATCAAACATTGGTTGGTAGATGTTTGGACACCCCCACTTCCCTCCACCCTCTCCCAGCACCCCAGTCGAGGGAAACCCGGGCCATTGGGAAGGATTGGCGAACACCCCCAGCCACAGTGACAGTCAGGAGTTTTCCCGGGATCAAGTTTTCAGGAGGCACCAGTTCGGGGCGGACCAGTGTTCGGTCGGCCCCAGTGTCCTTGAGCCCCATAGTGGGGGTTCCACCCACGGTGACGGAGTGTAGGTTTTCGCAGGCCCTACCACCCGCCTCCCCCACCAAAAGGACAGTTGCAGTAGGCCCTTGGGCCTTGGATGTGGGGTTCCTCTTCTGCCTCTCTGGGCAAGTGGAGCTGAGGTGTCCAGGCTGGTTGCAGGAAAAACACCTGCGAGTGTCAGAGGTGGGCCGGGCACTGGTGGATGACACAGGAGCTACGGGAGTTTGGCTGGTAGGGGCAGGGGTGGTCGTAGTTGTCATCTTACCCCCTTTCCAGCTGGCGGTGGACGGCTTCTGCACCCTCGATGCACGGTTGGCCTCATAGGTGTCAGCAATCTGGGCTGCTTTTGAGGCCTCCTTGGGCTCTCGGTCTATAACAAACTGTCGAACCTCCACAGGACAGACATGTAGGAGTTGGTCCTTCACCATGGGGTCCCTTAGCCCCTCAAAGGTTGTAACGGACAGTCCTTGGATCCACTGGTCAAAAGGTGGTCTGGAGCCCACCCTCCAAATCGCTGTAGCTGTCATGAGGTCCGCGCTGGAGGGTCCGGAATTTTTTTCGGCACACCTCTGGATCAGCTGATACTTCCGTATTAGGGACTGCTTTACGGCCCCATAGTCTCCACTCTGCTCTTGAGGGAGACTGGCAAATGCGTCGAGGGCCTTGCCTCGCAGCCCTGGGGTTAAGTATCGTGCCCATTGTGCTGAGGGCAACTGGTACTGCAAGCAAGTCTTTTCAAATCCCCTCAGAAAGGTGTCCAAGTCCCCATCCTTTTCCATCATAGGAAAGTGCTCCGGTCGGGGCTTAAAGCTGCTGGCATTATTGGACTCACCATTCAGTGAGGAAGATGTCTGCTGCTGGGCATGGATGACCTTCAACTCATGGTCTCTCTGGGCTTGACGCTCTCGCTTGGCTCTCAGCCTCTCGCTCGGCTCTCTCAGCCTGGGTCTGGCGCTCTCACTCGGCTCTCTCCTGATATTGTTGAATGAGCTTCAGCCGTTTCTCCCGGTCATGTGCAGGGAGTTGCTGTAGGGCCGTCTGCAGGTAGGAGTCCATGCTGCCCCGGTTGCTGCTCTGGCTTGAAGCTGCAGAAGAGGCCCTGGCCGCAGTATCATCCAGGGCTTGGCTTGTCTCCCCGTCATCAGCACTGGGGGAACGGCTTGCTTTGCGTCCCATTATAACAGTTCTTTAATGAGGTCTGGCTTGTTTTTGCCATTGACATCAATCTCTCTGGTCATGCAGATGGCAATCAGAGTCTCCTTTGTCAGCTGGATGTACAGGTGGCTTTACACACTGCAACATCGCAAACGATATCGCTGTAACGTCACCGGTTTTGTGACGTTACAGCGACCTCCCCAGCGACATTGCAGTGTGTGAAACACATCAGCGACCTGGCCCCTGCTGTGAAGTTGTGATCGCTACAAATCGTTCAGGACCATTCTTTGGTCCTTTGTTTCCCGCTGTGCAGCATGATCGCTAGAAAGTCTCAGTGTGTAAAGGGGACTTTACAGCGACTCCGCAGCTCTGTCTGTGTAGCGTCCTGATTAGCGGTCACCTGTGAAGGATTCACCGGTGACCGCTAATCCCCTGAGTGACTGAAGTGTCCCCCCCCCTCTCATACTCACCGATCCCCGATCACCGGTGCTGCACGGCGTTCACACTGCTCCAGCGGCTTTTCCTTTTTTGAAAAAGCCGGCCGCTCATTAAACAATCTCGTATTCCCTGCTTTTCCCCGCCCACCGGCAAATATGATTGGTCACAGTGAGACACGCCCACACGCTGAGTGACAGCTGTGTCACTGCACCCAATCACAGCAGCCGGTGGGCGTGTCTATACTGTGCAGTAAAATAAATAAATAAATAATTAAAAAATCCGGCGTGCGGTCCCCCCCTATTTTAATTCCAGCCAGATAAAGCCATACGGCTGAAGGCTGGTATTCTCAGGATGGGGAGCTCCACATTATGGGGAGCCCCCCAGCCTAACAATATCAGTCAGCAGCCGCCCAGAATTGCTGCATACATTATATGCGACAGTTCTGGGACTGTACCCGGCTCTTCCCGATTTGCCCTGGTGCGTTGGCAAATCGGGGAAATAAGGAGTTATTGGCAGTCCATAGCTGCCAATAAGTCCTAGATTAATCATGTCAGGCGTCACCCCGAGATACCTTCCATGATTAATCTGTAAATTACAGTTAAAAAACACACACCTGAAAAATCCTTTATTAGAAATAAAAAACACTAACAAATTCCCTCATTACCAATTTATTACCCACAACAAAGCCCTCCATGTCTGGCGTAATCCACGGTCCTCCAGCGTCGCATCCAGCTCTGCTGTATGCAGGTGACAGGAGCAGCAGAAGACACAGCCGCTCCTGTCACCTCCACGCAGCTAATGAAGAGAGCCGTGTGATCGGCTGAGCTGTCACTGAGGTTACCTGGATCCAGCGGTGGATGCAGCGGTGGCCGCTGGTAACCTCAGTGACAGCTCAGCTGATCGCGCTACTCACCGCCGCTCCTGTCAGCTCCACGCAGCAAATGAGGTCAGTAGCGCGATCAGCTGAGCTGTCACTGAGGTTACCCGCGGCCACCGCTGGATCCAGGTAACCTCAGTGACAGCTCAGCCGATCACACGGCTGTCTTCATTAGCTGCGTGGAGGTGACAGGAGTGGCTGTGTCTTCTGCAGCTCCTGTCACCTGCATGCAGCAGAGCTGGATGCGACGCTGGAGGACCGTGGATTAAGCCGGACATGGAGGGCTTTGTTGTGGGTAATAAATTGGTAATGAGGGAATGTGTTTGTGTTTTTTATTTCTAATAAAGGATTTTTCGGGTGTGTGTGTTTATTTACTGTCACTTACAGATTAATCATGGAAGGAATCTCGGGGAGATGCCTGACATGATTAATCTAGGACTTATTGGCAGCTGTGGGCTGCCAATAACTCCTTATTACCCCGATTTGCCAACGCACCAGGGCAAATCGGGAAGAGCCGGGTACAGTCCCAGAACTGTCGCATCTAATGTATGCGGCAATTCTGGGCGTCTGCTGGCTGATATTGTTAGGCTGGGGGGCTCCCCATAATGTGGGGCTCCCCATCCTGAGAACACCAGCCTGCAGCCGTATGGCTTTATCTGGCTGGTATTAAAATAGGGGGGGGACCGTACGCTGGATTTTTTAATTATTTATTTATTTACACGGCACACAGAGCCGCGCGGCATTAAATGAAGTCGGGTGAAGTTCACCTGCTTTTTTGACACGTCCCCAACGACCAGCTAGTCGCTCTGCAGGTCCGGATCGCTGTTAGGTCATTGGCCAGGTCTGCCTGTTTGACAGCTCACCAGAGACTTTGTAGCGATCCCGGCTAGGTTGAGATCGCAGGTTGGATCGCTAGAAAGTCTCAGTGTGTAAACCCAGCTTACCAGGCTTCGGTCAGCGCAGCCATAATTGCCAAATAACAGATAGGATAGAAAAACAAGAGGGGAGGGGGTAACTGCTACGCATACAGTATTGTTCCAGGTATATTTAAACACTGAGTTCGATTCTCAAAACTTTTGCAAGTTTTTAGTGAAAGGGATGATTGCTCAAACCAGATCACTAATGTTCTATATCCCACCGCTTGCCACCAATTTGTCATGAACAGCCGAGGGAGTCCCTCAGAAATCCCGAAGCTGTTCGCTGGTTTGTCACAAACACGACTACTCTCTAGCAGCCCCCTTGTCTGCAGGCCACTTTTGGTACTGCAGGACAATGCATAAAATGAGGCTGCTAAGCTGATAATGCCAAAATATTGGAGGTCTCACAGCAAGGGTAAATGTATATATCACCGATTCCCGATAATGGAATTATATATATATATATATATATATATATATATATATATATATACACACACACCTCGGTACCCTTAATGATAGCACTCCAATAATTCTATGCAATAACAATTACGCTGCCACCACCAAGCTTTTCCGGGATAGCTGGGGACCCGTTTCAGATAGCATAAAGCCCTTCGGGTTTTTGGATTCGTATATAAAGCACGAGGAAAGAAACTATTAAATTTGATATATTTAATCCAAAAATAGGCAGTGTTTAAAAAATATACAAGAATTTACAAAAGGGAACAATACAAATTACAGTATAGACAGTTACATAAAAATAAAAAGGTATAAACATGAAACTTACTAAGCTTGTGCCATAGAAGTGACGTCTGAATTTACGGAGGGAGGGACTCCAAGAGAAGAAGATGTTATAGACAGCCAGCATCACCCTTTCTGATGCCCTCCAACTGACTGACTCCCCCAGAAAGGAGCTAGTCTCTCTTATGTCTTAGGTAACCCCCCTTCTCTGTGACATCATTTTACAGTCTCTTGTGGGCTGTGTCGGGTTTGTCACAAAGTTTCTTAATTCTAGATTTTCACATATCTTTGCCCCTGGGCCACACAGGTGAAAGTTATTTGCGTCATATTTTGTATCTCGATTTTACATTTACATAGACACCAAACACAACGCCTCTAGCACGATTTTTCTGGCCAATACTAATTTGTCGTGATGCCGGCGATCTCCCCGTCAAGCGAGACGGTGCACTGGGTTCAGCACGACACAGGGGTTCTGGCAATATGTTTTCCATTTTTCTAGCATTAACGTAGCGCTTAAAAACTGCTTTGGAAGTTTTCCTTCCAATAGAACAAAGGGTTGTCTTTCTCTGCATTTTTCTTTCTGCAGTTCTACCATCACCCAAGTCGTAAATAACTTAAGCTTTCAGGCCGATCAGATAATTGTCATGACGATCTGTGGCTGATGGTGGAAAGGAGGGGGGTGAAGACCCTTCAACAGTTTTACATGACATGTCCCTTTACACACACACACACATAGTCCGACAATTAAAATAAAGAAAATTATTTAATTATTGATAATTTTGGCAAAAATAGTATAAAACCGCTATAATTTCATTAAATATAACTATTTTCATTATGATTTAAATAATTATGTCTTTTCTTTTTTTTCCCCTTTTTTCATAGTGTTTGTATGTTAAAACTCTATTTTGTTGTGTCTTTGTGTTCAAAACGCATCTGACTTTAAGTAATGAAAAAGCAAGTAAAAAGCGCTAAAAACGCAGCTAAAACGCGGTAAATACACACGCGTATTTACCGCGTTTTGATGGTCAAAAGCAACTTTAGCAAAAGCAATTTCTGCCAAAATATGCATTTTGAACTGCAACTAGGATGACGCAAAGTGCGCACATAGCCTTACAGATCAGTCTTAGGGCCTCTATAGACTCTTGGGTTCTATTGTACCTTTTGTATTCCACTAGTTTATATAGAGCTGAGTAGTCAACAGTCCAGAAATTCCAGGACAGTCTGTAAAAATAGGGCACTCTTTTTGCCCTGTATGTAAAAATATATTAAGGTGCCCGTGATTTTTTTGAAGCTGAAAAAACTTTTACAGATTATCTTGACTGTGATTATCATCATTAAGTTCATAGCTGCAGATGATGTTTTCATATCAGAATTATGGACTGTAGACATGTATCACTTACAATCATAATGATTTGTTATGGTTTTACAATGTGTCAACAAAAAATATGGTCTGTTTGTGATTTTTTCATAAGCCATCTAGAAAAAAATAAAAATCCAGTTGGTGACCCTGCTATAGAGGGATTTAGAAGATTTTTTTGATACGCCGGAGTGAGGGAATGCTGTACATGTGACATAAGAGGAGAGATAAACCAGGGAAGATGTAAAGGAAGGCCCTGACGATAGGGAGAGGGGAGATGGGTCACCACCTAATTCTATTGTGGATAATCCCTGAGCTCCCAATCATCCCTAGATGGGTCATCCCCAATGTGCGCAATCACATGCATAGGCCCTGGCTGACCCTGAACTAGCCCTGGCTAGTGAGAAGACCAGCAAAACATTAGTCTTACTAATAACATAAAGACACAATGAGGAAGGAGAATCAAACAAAAGAGACAGGTTCAACAAAAATTCCAACTCTTCTCCAGAGAGTTAGGGGTACTTTGCACGCTGCGACATCGCTACTGCGATACCGTCGGGGTCAAATCAAAAGTGACGCACATCCGGCGCCGGTAACGACGTTGCAACGTGTAAAGCCTAGATGCGCCAATAAACGACCGCAAAAGCGTCGAAAGTCAGTGATCTGTGTAGTGTCTGTCATTTTCATAATGTTGCACCAATAGGAGATACGATGCTGTTGCTCGTTCCTGCGGCAAAACACATCGCTGTGTGTGAAGCCGCAGGAGCGAGGAACATGTCCTTACCTGCCTCCACCGGCTATGCGGAAGGAAGGAGGTGGGCGGGATGTTTACGTCCCGCTCATCTCTGCCCCTCCGCTTCTATTGGCCGCCTGCCGTGTGACATTGTTGTGACATCGCACGACCCACCCCCTAGGAAGGAGGCAGGTCACCGGCCAGAGTGACGTCGCAGGGCAGGTATGTGCGTTTGAAGCTGCCGTAGCGATAATGTTCGCTACGGAAGGTATCACAACATATTGCATGTGCGATCGTGCTAGGCATTGCTAGCCAATGCTAGTGACCCGCCCCAGGGCCGTGTGTACTCGGTTCCGGGTGTTGGTTAATGGGATTATGTCACGGGGGCCTGTGCCCGGTTCCGTGGCCCTGGTGGTCGCTGAAAGTCAATATATAATAAAAATAAAAATAAATAAATAAATAAATAAAAGTATTTCGTGACGCCACCTACGGTTCCAGTATGGTTACTGGGGCTGCAGGTCAGACCTCTGGGTGATGGTTAGGCAGCCAGTTGTTTACGCTTCCCGTAGGTGAAGCGGGGTCCCCAGGGCAGTTTTAGTAGTACACAGATATGGCGGTTTTTCTTCACAGCCTTTTCAACTGTCACTTTAGTGCAGCAGCCTATGGCTCCTCAGATGAAGAAATAAAGTGCGTCACACCAATTCATTAACTCTGACCAGATTTTACTTGCAGGTGTTAAAAAGGGGTTTAGTTTCTGATGTTACAGTTTTTGGTGATCTGGGAACAGTTCAGGATCTCTGCACCAGGTCAGTTGTGTGGCCTCCCTGCTGTACTATGTTTCTCCTTGGTACTAGGCTGCCTGTAGCTATACCTTGTCCCTCTCTCACTGTCTTCACCTGTATGGCAGGCGGCGGGAGCTTCTCTAAGGGGCACTGCTGTACTCACTGCGATCCCTAAGCTCTGTGTAGCGGCTTTGCCTTCAGGTGCTGCTGCGGCCAGGAGATCTGCAGTATCCCTGGCCCCCGGTCTTTATTGCTGGGCAGATTAGATCCCTCACAATCTCGGACGCCGGTGTCCGATAATCAGCGCTGCTCCTTGGGGATGAACCGGTCTGGCTCCACCTCCCCGGTCACTCCTCTTTTGCCTCACTCTTGATCCCTCAGGCGGTCACACAGTTACTTGTGCGGGCTAAGCACTGCCCTCTCCATTTTGATGTCTCCCCTCACTCTCTGCTCGCACAGTCTCCTTTTCTACAACTGTCAACTGTCTGTCTGACTCCGCCTCCAAACCTGGCTTTAAAGGGGACCTCACCTGAACTCGACTTGTAGAGCTCCCCCTCCAGGCTTGGAGTGGAAATGTTGTATGTGGGATTACCTGATGTGGAGATCCTTCCCTGCCCAGGTACAGGTATATTTGTGGCAACTGAACCCTGGAGTGCCACACTAGCGATGTTGCAACTTGCAAAGTACCCCTAACTCCCCCATATCCACTGAATAGATCACCACA
This sequence comes from Anomaloglossus baeobatrachus, assembly GCF_048569485.1. NCBI lineage: Eukaryota > Metazoa > Chordata > Amphibia > Anura > Aromobatidae > Anomaloglossus > Anomaloglossus baeobatrachus. The sequence goes on along the minus strand of NC_134360.1, from coordinate 213,202,913 downwards.
GCTTTCTCCAGAGACAGGTCCTTCACAGGTCAGCATAGAATGAACTACAACCGGCACTCCTACTCAAGATAAATGATGAATGGGCTTTAAAGAGGATCTGTGATCAACTAAACGCCGTGACCTTCTGATCCCAGTTTCTCATGAGGTCTCAGCAGGTGCGACACATTTGTGACGGTTTTTTGTTTTATTATGAGCAATTACAACAGGAAATCCAGCCAGTAGAATATTAATGTGAGTTTCATGGCTAATTAATCAATTGCAATTTTGGAATATTTCGTAGATTAATTTTTCTGCAGGAAAGTCTTGATTTGCTCATTATATTTATTTTAAGTTTTTATTCATTAGATAAGAAAATAGCACGACAAAAAATATAAGATTTACAGCCAGTATAGGAACTTATCTAATATAAGACTAGTAAAAACAATCAGGGTTTATATGTCCACAGTTTTGAAAACATTTTTAATAAGTGGCATATTGTGAAAATTCTGAGGGTATCCACAGACTAATCAGCTCTATTGTTTTGGTGCCAGTTTAAATTGGAAATGTGCAACACAATAATAATTTTCGGATATCTGCTATGGATTCCAGTGGAAAGCTGTTCCCATTTAGAACTAGACTATTTCATATGAACATTGCCTATGTAACAATAAATCAGGGTAACAGAAGTGGGACCTCTAAGCTGACCCTCAAACTAGGGACTCTACGTTGTCTCTTATCCCAGAGGTAAGTTTGATGGTAGCTAGGTCTGGGCCCCCAGCGTGTCCCTAAGTCCTGTTAAAGCCCTGATATTACACTCCCTTCCCCCAACCCCAGGAGAGGGCCAGGACTGGAGAAGCAAACCCCCACAAATAACACTGACAGGGGAAAGAACCAAAACACATACACACTGCAATCAGACATGAAGGAGAGATAATACGAATGCAGGAAAAAAATAAGCACAGGGAAGAAATAAACTAGCAATGGGGATGTTTCCACACCACACAGGAATGCACATGACAGATCACAAAGCTTTGGATTACAGGAAGGACCGATAATGCAGGAGCAACGTTGAAGTTATATTCGGCGACCAGCAACTGGATCCAGAACCTTATAAAGAGGGATGGCAGCTATGAATGGTCATTAGCAGCTTGAGTACATAGCAACCGCTCACAAGCCAGCAGGAATTAACTCCTGCTGGACTGGAGAGCAATAAAGCAAAACACATCCAATGCCTGAGTCAGGCTGTACAACTTAAGAGATCTCAGGCTGCTTGTCAGAGTATGCAGTGTAAATAGCGTTTGACGCCGCCATGACACCCAGAGAGTGCAAAGCCGAATACCGCATGACAGCCTAACAGTGAAGGAGGGGGTGGGAAGTTGGAGAACTGTGAAACTTAATATTTTGGAGTATTACCTAGGACATATCTAACAAAGGCTGACATATTACTAAAAGAAGTGGATGCAAATCAAGGGCACATGTTGGGTTATATTGAAAATGATCATTTCTTGTACTAGGGCCAGTATTTGTATAAAACTAGGTGATTCCAAGATTCTGATAGTGCTATCTCCTGTATCCTGCAGATTGCATCTCTATCTCTAATGCCTGTTTTACACGCTTCAATAAATCTTTCAATCCGTCGTCGGGGTCAAGTTGTAAGTGACGCACATCCGGCATCGTTCGTGACGTATTTGCGTGTGACACCTACGTGCGATCAAGATTGAACGCAAATACGGTGATCGCATACACGTCGTTTATTCCTCATACATTGGACGTTTTGTTGTACGAACCTAGTCAATTGAAACGTGTGACATCCCTCATACGATTTTGATGTCTGAGGCTATGTGCGCAGGTGTGCGCTCTGCACCGCAGCTTAAAATAGGTCCGCTTCAGAGCGCAGCTGAAAAGCTGCGTTCTGAAGCGCCTCACAATGTCTGTCATTCACTAATCTCTGTCAGTCGGTCTCTCTCTCTCGGTCTCTATTCTCTCTCTGTCGGTCGGTCACTATCTCTGTCCCTCTCTCTCTGTCCATGTCAGTCTATCCCTCTTACCCCCCCTCTCATACTCACCGATCCCCGATCTGCGGCGTGGCGCTGCACGGCATTCAAACTGCTCCGGCGGCTTTTACTATTTTGAAAAAGCCGGCCGCCCATTAAACAATCTCGTATTCCCTGCTTTCCCCGCCCACCGGCGCCTATGATTGGTTGCAGTGAGACATGCCCCCATGCTGTGTGACAGGTGTCTCACTGCACCCAATCACAGCAGCCGGTGGGCGTGTCTATACGGTGCAGTGAAATAAATAATTAAATAATTAAAATAAACGGCGTGCGGTCCCCCCCAATTTTAAAACCAGCCAGATAAAGCCATACAGCTGAAGGCTGGTATTCTCAGGATGGGGAGCTTCACGTTATGGGGAGCCCCCCAGCCTAACAATATCAGTCAGCAGCTGCCCAGAATTGCCACATACATTAGATGCGACAGTTCTGGGACTGTACCCGGCTCTTCCCGATTTGCCCTGGTGCGTTGGCAAATCGGGGTAATAAGGAGTTAATGGCACCCCATAGCTGCCACTAAATCCTAGATTAATCATGTCAGGCATCTTCCCGAGATACCTTCCATGATTAATCTGTAAGTGACAGTAAATAAACACACACACACCTGAAAAAAATCCTTTATTAGAAATAAAAAACATAAACATATACCCTGGTTCTCCACTTTAATAAGCCCGAAAAAGCCCTCCATGTCTGTCGTAATCCAGGATGGTCCAGCGTCACTTCCAGCTCTGCTGCATGGAGGTGTTTTTTTTTTAAATTGTGCAATCTCTAACATTGTATGGAAAGGATAATATAATAAGAACCTTTATGTTTGAAAGATAAACAATGATTGGTACCAAATACTTTACTTAGGATTGCTACTTCCAATAGGTGGCGCTAAAGTTCTTCGCCTTCCTCCCTGAAGAGACAATTTGAATACCTAATACTTTGAGATGGAAGATTGGCAATCAAGTCACTAATTCCCAATATATTTATTTTCATAGACCACAGTGCATTTGATATTACATGTCCATATCTTGACCATAAAACTATGATTCTGGTGAACTAAACAGAAATCACTATAGAACCCCGGTGAACTATAAAAAAAATGTGGTGGGCAACTAATCCATACAACTAATGGAAGATTAATCAATCATAGAAAATCATTTGCATGCACTCAGCCAATCATTACTCAATACAAGATCTATATAATCATTAGAAACTTATCTGCAGATTATTGGCCGAGTGTCTTGAAGAACAGTAAACGTGCACAATCTTTTAATACCAATTCAAACTTTTTTGTACTTAATTCTTTTTCTCAAAAGTTGCAGGATTTTGTCTGTCAAAAGCTCCCATAACTCTTGTATTGAAAACAAAAGTACTTTTTTGAACTTTTAAAAATACTCATAATCACCAACTTTTAACCGTTAAAACAAAAATGATTTATTTAGAGGTAATAGAGCACTGAAATATTTGAAACACATTATGCAGATAAATCGGAAATTTTCTAAAATATATAAATTCATTTCCACCTTATTATTGTATTCATAAATTAAAAGGGTGTTTCACTACTCTGCAATAGGGGACACATCCCTGTAAAACTGATAGGGAAGGCTTTTTTCAAATACCTTATTCTGCCAATTCTGCCTGTGAGCGGTGCTATTGTTGTCCTCTCATCCCCATGAAGTGACCCCTTGCCTCCGTGACCTCTGAGATCCGGTGAAGTTTGGTCAACGTCCAGTTGACCCGACATCACCGAGGCGGTCCCAGTCTTCCTGAGTAACTGGGCTGTGGGTGGCGTTTCACTGCTCATGCCAGCCCAGCGTCACTGCGCAACATCTTGTACGTGTTCCCCTTCGCTGCAGAGAGCCGCAAGAAGGAGCTGTGCTGGGCTGTGACGAGCGACGAACCCGCACCCACAGCACAGTCACTCAGGAAGACTGGGGATGGCCTCGGTGATGTCAGGTCAACTGGAAGTTGACCTGACATCACCGGATCTTAGACGTCACGGAACCTGGGGGTCACTTCAGAGGCAGAATTGGCTGAACTAGGGATTTAGAAAAAGCCTTCCCTATTAGTTTTACAGAGATGTGGTCAGGATAGTGACCCAGACCCATCTCTTTAAAGGTGTTTTCCAATTTCAGAAAACTCCTCTTCCCCTGCTACAGTTTTTTTTTTGTTTTGTTTTTTAAAAGGAAACAAACGGTGCTTTACTTCCTCCCCATGGACCATGTCAAGTCTGCGTTTATTCTAACCGAGACTAAGAATGCATTTAGAGTTTGAAACACGTCTAGCTATGATTTTATAGCTCTTCTTTTTTCATCTTGGGCCTACAATATGTACTTATTATGGGGTTTTTTTGTACCCATTGATTTTAAATATGTTTGGATAAATTTGTAAGTTTTACCTCATCTTACCAGAAGTTGGATCACTTTTCTTCATCTATCATGTCAAGTCGACACCTAGGGAGCAACCAGGTTGGGAGTCCTATCAGGAGTAGCAGCAGGGCATTATAGGTTTAACCCGGTTGTATTCTGCAGCTCTGCATACCTACCTCTATCTCCCGGTGTTTTTCCCACTGTGTGATATCATTTTTAAGGAGAGTTTTTTGTACATTTACACACTGTCTTTTAAAGTATATTAAATAAACTTAGGATTTTAGGAATTTTTGGGCATTTGTTAGCTATAAGCACCAGGTCTAGCAAACAGCTATTAAGAGCATGGTCTCCAGATGATGACTTTTGTGCGTAGCCCCAAAAAGAAGAACAGATCTGAATGGGGTTAGGAACCCCTGGGTATTTGTTTACTGCCTCAGTGTGATTTCTGTGGAAAAGCTTTGGGTGTCATTGTACTGGTGACGGGGTCTCTGGTTGTTATTACTCTAAGGGAGGCTAGAGTTGGATGTGGCTCGCGACCTTCTTTCAGAGCTTCATGTGGTTCTCATGGTCAGAAAGGTTGGGGACCTTTGCCCTATAGCATTATAAGGAACAGTCAGTTTTCACCAAATAACTTCAACACCAATGCCAAATGAATTTGTGAGATTTACTGATTTAAAATCTCTGCAGATTTGATCATCTCTATGGAGAGCCCCTTTAAGATTGTGTATCTACCTCCTTCATCTGAGCTGAAAATGGAACTGGCTAAAAAACAAGTCTCAATAACCAAACTCATCCCACTAATCATGTATTTTTTACTTAGAAATGTCTTCTTGGTCACTGGTCATTATATCTGTCATCAAGAAGACCTTTCCCAAAAATATTCAGAACATGGCACCAAAGCTTGATGATCACACTGGTGGATTTCTGGAGTTATTGGAAACCTGTGTATAAACAGTTTGTGAACACTAGAAGGCTTCGCTGATCCTTTCGAGCTGTGTGAATAATTAAGAATATCCAAGAATATTCTACTTGGATGAATAAAAAACATCTAAGAATTCCTTGCTATGATGAGAACTAAATCTTGCCTGCGGCAAAATATGATTTATAGAAGTATAAATTAACTTTCTGATCTGGAATATATAATTGATAGAAAGTCTTTACAGCTGTGACTATGTTCGTGAAAGTTCTACTGGCTTATTGATACAACTTTTAATCAGGAATCTCACCCACCTTCCTTGCGCCTCTACAGACACATTGGATCACCATTTTCCATATTCTGTCCCTGTTGGTTGACTTATCCCCATTTTTATATGCTTTGAATTCTTTTGTATGTCCCCTTTTCCCCATCCTTTGAAAGGGGATGTGTTTGGTCCTCACAATCTAGATAATTGCACAGATTCTTGTATTGAGATTTTTGGCAACAGCAGGGTAATTTTGACAGGTGAAAAATAAGATGGTCTGCAGTGGGAGTCCAAGAAGGTTGAAAAGTCTGGTCAGGGTGGTTGACCGTCATAAGAGAAGATTCTCGAAGACACCCTTTCTCTCCCAAACATTGTCTTGTTAGTGGTTAATGAACAAAGTCTGAATTTTATTACTGAATATTTTTAGATGGAATTTATGCTTTACTAATGATGAAAGGTTTTTAGTAATTCTATACATTACATAGACTCGATTTTTCCATATTTCTTTTCTCACATAATATTTTTTTAATCATAGAATGATAAAATTGGAAGTAACCTCAAGGGCCATCGGGTCCAACCCCCTGCGATCGGCGCACATCTCAGCTGATTTTCACAGCTGAGATGTGTGCCTGCTAGGCACGAGCAGAATCGTTATCTGCTCGTGCCATTTAACCCCTTAAATAGCGGTCAATATGTGACAACGCCATTATAAGCGCGATCGCGGTAAACTTTTATTTACCGCGCAATACCGGAAGTCAAGTGACGCGACCACGTGACTTCCGGTAGTTGTCATGGTAGCACAGGGTCATGTGATGACTCCTGTACTACACATGAATTGCTTTTACTTTCGCTGTGCCCGCGGCACAGTGAAAAGTGAGCGTATCTGCTGTTTACAGCTATGTAGCTGTGATCAGCAGATAGTGCAGCGCGATCGGACTGCTGTTCGCAATAGCCCCCTAGGGGGACTAGTAAAATAAAAAAAAATAAAAGTTTTAAAAAATTTAAAAAAAAACTAAAAAGTTCAAATCACCCCCCATTTGCCCCATTGAAAATTAAAGGGTTAAAAAAATAAAAAATATACACATTTGGTATCGCCGAGTTCAGAAACGCCCGATCTATCAAAATATATTAATAAATTAATCTGATAAGTATACGACGTAGCGGCAAAAAAATTCCAAATGCCAAAACGACTTTTTTGTCGCCACAACTTTTGCGCAAAATGCAATAAGAGGCGATGAAAACGTAGCATCTGCGCAAAAATGCTACCGTTAAAAACGTCAGCTCGAGACGCAAAAAGTAAGCCATCACTGAGCCATAGATCCCAAAAAATGAGAACGCTATGGGTCACGGAATATGGCGTAAAACGTGCGCCACTTTTTTTGGACAAACTCCCGATTTTTTTTTAACCCCTTATATAAAAGTAAACCTATACATGTTTGGTGTCTACGAACTCGCACTGACCCGAGGCATCACACCCACACATCAGTTTTACCATATAGTGAACACAGTGAATAAAATATCTCAAAAACAATAGTGCTATCGCACTTTTTTTTGCAATTTTTCTGCATTTGGAATTTTTTTGCCGTTTTCCAGTACATATATCTAGCCAATGGGTTATTTCTGAATTATCAAAGGAAAACAGCAAGTTTGAAGTGCCAAAGTCTACAAATACAATATTAAAATTTAACCTTTATTGTTAAATTCATTAAGAGGTCCTCAACCAATAAAAACAGACAAACAATACATTTGGGGGTTTGGCCCCTCCTAACAAGGAGATATGTGCAGGCCAATAGATTCAGCTAATACCGCTATGGTGATTGGGACTTGTCTCACCAAATAACTAGGTGCCACTTACATCAAAGTCCAAAAATAATTAATTGGATTTATCTCACCAAATATTTTAAGATTCAAAGTGGTTCAAACATCTCATGGCGGAACCTTATAAGCAAAAGGATATGCCTCCCAACGCGTTTCATTCTGAAATAGATGAGTCTGTGTCTATTTCATGTCTATTGGATATAACGGGCTTATGATGTTATGAGACCCGGAATGGATTCATAAGCTCCCTTGAAGAGTTCTTTCAGAATGAAACGCATTGAGAAGCATATCCTTTTGACATGTGCAGCTAACAGGGTTAGGTGGATCAGAGATTCACCCACACCTCTTAACTAGTTAAATCCCCCTGTCAGTTCCTGAAAGAGGAGTGAGTCATTCCACGCTCCCATCGGCAGCCTCATGATGTAATCATGGGGTTCCTTTGGGTTGTTTTGACAGCCGGGGGTCAGTTGATGACCCCTGTCGCTGTCATGACTTAGTTCCTATAAACGCCGGCACAGGAGATCAGCCTTTCTGCTGTGCAGAGTGATGCCGATGTCCTTCTCTTACAGCAGAAGCTATCAGATTGCGTCATCTTCAAATCGTCTAAAGGGACCAGTGAAAACAAAGAAAAGTGCACAAAAAAGTTTTTAAAAGTATGAAAAAATTAAAAAAACACAAACGCTCAAATCACCCCCTTATTGCCCTATTGAAAAAAAAAATACACACATTTGCTATCGCCGAGTTCAGAAATGCCCGATCTATCAAAATATTAATAAATTAATCTGATAGAAGTATGTAATGATAAAAAAAATCAAAAACACCAGAATTACGTATTTTTGGCATCCGCAACATTGCAATAAAATACAATAAGAGGCAATCAAAACATTGCATCTATTCTACATCAAATGGTATAATTAAAAACATCAGCTCAGAATGCAAAAAATAAGCTGAAAAATAAGGGGGCGGAGCCAGGCGGTTGGCTCCGCCCACCGAGGAGTTCACAGGCCCAGAGGCGGGAAAACAGTTAGTCGTGAGATGAGCTTTGACAGTGGAGGAGAGAAGTCATGTTCAAGGGCAGACCTGTGACCAGGCCTGCCATAGTCTACCAGGTGTCTGTGTTGGAGCCCAGTCACCTCTGGCAAGGAGGCAGACGGTGGTGGCCACCTGCAGGAGCTGGGATTACAGCCGGCGGAACCGTAGGGACCGGGGTCGGGCGGTGGCCCGCCAGTGCCGAGCCGAGAAGCTGATTGGAAACCGGAGCACCAGGAGGGGTACTCAGACCCAGTACGAAGCCCAGAAACCACTAGGCTAAGTCGAATCAACTGATTGAGGACTGAACTTTAGGATCTTTCCCACACAAGACCCGACTGAAGACAACAGCCCAACCATTAGGGTAAAGCCACCGCCAAGGCATAGAGACCCAAGGGGCCAGCGTCTGTGGGCAAACGGCTCTCCCGACACACAGCAAGCCGGTGCGGACTACTGTTGCTTAGGCATAGGAGTCATAACATTCACATTAAAGAGGTGCAGGAGAAAGGCGGAAACCACCAACCTGTTAAAGGGAAGCTGCAGCCGGCTGCGGGCACCGTTCATCATCCCGTTTGGTTTACCAGAGACTCCGGTGTGTTGTATCATAGTGAGTGTAATGCTGCCACCAGGGGGAGCCAGAGCTCTGTAGCATAATACATTACACAGAGCAATGAGAACCAGGAAGTGAATTCACAGCGTTCTCATGCATTACCTCAAAGCACAGCTGAGAAGCAGAGCTGCAGAGCATGCAAGGAATAGTCACACAGGCTGGGTCAAACACCGTACGGGCAGAAGCAGGACCGGAGGGACGAGCAAAAGCGGAGTCAAAGTCAGGCCAAGGTCAATACCAAAGGAAGCAACCGAGTGGGGAAATAGGAGAGGGGACAGAGGACAGGAGGGACGACCAGGGGATGGAACACAGACAAGGGCATGGGGGCACAGGAACAGACAGATCAGGATATCACTCACAGGACCAGCAATCACAGGCAATGCAGTGCTAAGCTTATAGCCGGCACTGGTTCACTGGAAATGCCAGCTTTTAAGGCATCCAGGGTCTGGAAGTGAGGCTCGAGAGAAGGCTCCGCCCTCTAGCCATGTGGACAGGGAGGCGAACCATCACAGTGAGTACACCAGTGCCTTCGGGCCGCGCACCGCACCGCACCGCACCAACACCCAGCACGCACCCATTCCCTCGCCTCAGCACCTCCCTCGGGCCCCCGGGACCATCACTCCCCTACCCACGGAGGGGTCAACACCAAGCTGCGCAACACCGTTCCCGGGAGGCCTAGTCAACGGCAGCGGTGGTGTCCATCTATTCACTACAGCCCGTGGGTGGCGTCACGAACTTAAATCCCCTAAAAACCACCGCGGCCCTGGCCGTGGAACTCCCCAACGAAGTCCCTGCGTGTAGCGCCAACCCCCTTTCAGAGCGACGTGACCCCCCGGGTCCGTGGAAGAGCTCGAGCCACCCACCGTACGAGCACGGATCCGAGCGGTTTGGTAGCCGGCCGAGCCCCGGGGCGGTACATATACAGTGGAACCTTGGATTAAGAGTAACTTGGTTTGAGAGCGTTTTGCAAGACAAGCAAAGCCTTTTACAAATTTGTAACTTGGTTTAAGAGCAATGCTTTACAATAAGAGCAAATCCTCACCGTGCACACTTCTGGTTCTGTCCTTTCACCGTGCTCTGGAGGTAACTTTCTGTACTATACTGTATACAGTATTCCATTGTACAGTACATTATAAACTATATAGCATGTCTATTAGTGATGAGCGAGTATGCTTGTTACTACTCGGTACTCGCACAAGTATCACTGTACTCGGGCTACTCGGCGGGAACCGAGTAATCTCGCGATACTCGTGCTGTACTCGTGGTCTTCATCCCTGCATGTTGGCGCTCTTTTGAGAGCCAGCCCTCATGCAGGGATTGGCTGGCAGACCACTGCAATGCCACAGCCCTGTTAGTTGTGGAATTGCAGTGATTGGCCGGCCTGCACAGCGTGACCGAGCCTTTATACCGGCGGGCGCGCTGTGCTCTGCTCACAGCCATCCAGACAGTCAGTGCAGGGAGAGTGTTGCTGCTTCAGGGAAAGGTTTGCGGCCCTTTATAGCTATTTCCGTAGCAGGGCTGCAAACAGTGTGACCAGAAGTCCTTCTCTGACTATTATAGTTGTATACAGGCAGGCAGGGTATAGCCAGGTCAGAGTACAGTAGCAGAGTCCTTCTCAGGACTATTGTTGCTGTATACAGGCAGGGTATAGCCAGGTCGGAATACAGGCTAGTGACCAGAAGAGTCCTTGTCAGGACTATTGTAGCAGTATACAGGCAGGCAGGCAGGCAGGGTATATAGCCATTCCTAGTGGTGACCGTATACCAGCCTTCATCATATCTGGGGCTGGTGTACACAGTCTAAAACCGTCCAGATAGTGTCAGACTTCTCAGTAATTGTCGCTCCTAAAAACCTGTTAAGTTCTTAGTGCGTCCGTGCTTGCATTTAAAAACCGCACGTGTGTGCCTGTCGGTGGCAGCGTCAGGCTCCATATTGTCCCTGGATAGAGACGTGCATGATGGCCTGTAAACCTGAAGTGCCCATTGTAAGGAAGTGGGTCTATTGTAGTATAGCCCTTAGGCAGGGCAGCCAAAAATTTGGAGGCTCCACATTGTCCCTGGATAGAGATGTGCATGAGGGCCTCAAAACATTGTTCTCATTGCAAAGGAGCGGGTCTCCAGTCGTTCTAATGCCCATTCTGAAAGAATGGGCGAAAAAATTTACCACTGGGGGTATACCTGAAACAACGGCCTAACTATTGTAACGGTCATCATGGTGGCGCATGAGGAGAAGGAGGAGCAGTCCAGCGATTAGCCAAAGTCCAGAAGTGTGTTACCATGGGTGAGTGGAGGTACATGGCAAATTCCCGTTACAAACTTTAAATTCCGCTGTCATTTGCTGGTGGTGTGGTGAAGTCTGGCCCAATCCAACCCTTGTTCATCTTGATCAGAGTCAGCCTGTCAGCATTTTCAGTTGACAGGCGGGTGCGTTTATCTGTAATGATTCCACCTGCGGCACTAAAAACACGCTGTGACAAAACGCTAGCGGCAGGGCAGGCCAGGACTTCCAAGGCGTAGAGAGCCAATTCATGCCACGTGTCCAGCTTGGATACCCATTAATTGTAAGGCACAGAGGAATGTCGGAGTACAGTTGTTTGATCTGCAAGGTACTCCTTGAGCATCTGGGCAAACTTAGGATTTCTTGTGGCACTACCCCGCACCTCAGGGGCTGTGGTATGTGAGGGGCTGAGAAAACTGTCCCACATCTTGAAGACTATTCCCCTACCTCTGGCGGATTGGACTTGTGCCCCTCTCGGCTGTACACCTTGGTTGTCCACTGATTCCTGACCTATGCCGCTAGCATTTTGTGAGGGGAATGCTTTGCCTACTTCCGTGACTATGGCCTTCTGGAACTACTGCATTTTGCCTGACCTCTCCGCCTCGGGAATAAGAGACATAAAGTTCTCCTTTTAGCGTGGGTCTAACAGTGTTACCAACCAGTAATGATTGTCGGCCAAGATGTTCTTAATGCGAGGGTCACGAGACAGGCAGCTTACCATAAAGTCAGCCATGTGTGCCAGACTCTTAACAGCCATCACTTCAGTATCCTGACCAACACGATGACTGAACATGCTGTCCTCCTCATCATCTACCCTGTCCTCTGGCCAGCCACGCTGAACCGAGGATATGACTGCATGTCATATCCTCAATTTGGCCGGAGAGTTGCTCCATGTCTTCATCCTCCTCCTCATCATAGTCCTCCACTGCACATTGTGATGAGACGAGGCTGGGCTGTGTGTTATCACCCACACCCACTACTGTTTCTTGCTCAAACTCATCGCGCTCCGCCTGCAATGCATCATGGTTGTTTTTTGAGAAGAGACCATTTTAGAAGGCAGAGAAGCGGTATGGTGACACTAATAATGTCGTCATCGCCGCTCACCATCTTGGTGGAGTCCTCAAAGTTTTGGCGGATGGTACATAGGTCGGACATCCATCTCCACTCCTCAGGTGTTATGTGTGGAGTTTGACCCATTTCCCGACGGCTTAGGTGATGCAGGTACTCAACAACTGCCCTCTTCTGCTCACATATCCTGACCAACATGTGCAGAGTTGAATTCCAACGCGTGGGGACATCACACACCAGTCTGTGAGCCGGAAGATGCAAATGGCGCTGAAAGCCGGCAAGGCCGGCTGAAGCAGTAGGTGACTTTCGAAAATGTGCAGACAGGCGGCGAACTTTTACCAGCAGATCAGACAGCTCTGGGTATGACTTTAGAAACCGCTGAACCACGAGGTTGAGCACATGGGCCACGCATGGACCATGTGTCAGCTGGCCTCGCCTCAAAGCCGCCACCAGGTTCCGGCCATTGTCACATACAACCTTTCCTGGCTTTAGGTTCAGAGGTGTGAGCCAGTGATCTGCATGCCGTTTCAGAGCTGTCCACACCTCTTCTGCATTGTGGGGTTTGTCACCTATGCAGATTAGCTTCAGCACAGCCTGTTGCCGCTTCGCCGAGGCAGTGCTGCAGTGCTTCTGTGTCGCCCTGGACAAGCCAGGGGCCACAGAGCACAACACTTACACACCCCACACTCCCTGCAGGCACATCATAGTCAAAACACAAAATCCTTGTTGCCTTCCCCAGGGGCTGTTGTCCACACCAGGGGGTGGAGCCAGGCGGTTGGTCTCCACCCACCAAGGAGTTCACAGTCCTGGAGGAGGGAAAACACAGGCAGTGAGAGTTAAGCTAAGGAAGTGGAAGGAGGAAAGTAGTAGAGAGGAGAAAAGTGACAGCAAAGAGACTGAAGTTGGTCTGGGTGTGTGGCCCGGACAGGACAGCAAGGTTGGCAGGATGTGGTGACCGTCTGCAGTGGAGGCAGATTGGAGTCTGCCGTAAGGACCGTGGACGGGTGGTGACCCGGCTGTACCGGACCGGTATACAAAGAGAAGCCAGCACCATTGGCAGGGGCCTTTCGGATCCCGGCAAGGCTTGGTGTCGCCGTGAATTTGCCAAATCCGTTAGTGAAGGGGACCTCCGGGTTTCCAAACAGCCAAGTCCCGATAGAAGGCAACCGTCCAACCGTGAAGGGGAGACACCGCCACCGCCAAGGGCAACAGTCTCCCAGGGCCAGCGCCTGTGGGCAAAAGGGGCTCCTCCGGCCCATATCCAGGTCGGGGAGCGGGTTACTGGTGGGAAACCATCACTACCAACACTGAACTTAGGTGCAGGGAGAGACAGTCATCACTAACCTGCAGGGAGGAACAACCGCAGCCGTCCGAGGGACCCGTCCATCCAGCCACTTGTTTTACCGTGAACTGTGTCATCATCATTGGGCTGAGTGAGTACCTCCGTGCCGTGCGGCACAGCGCTGCCCCTGCGACCCTGCACCTCATCAGGCCCCGCCTGTCATCCATCTCTACCCCATCACCGGGCCCCGGGACAACCAACCCCCCTACCCACGGAGGGGAGAAATAACAACAAAGCTGCTCCCTGTCACAGGCTCCCGGGATCCCCGTCCAGAGCAGCGGTGGTGTCCACACAATCACCACAACCGTGGGTGGCGTCACGGACAATATCCCCAAAACCCAAACCACCCCTTTTCACTCACGGGCGAGGAGCGCCGCTCGAGTCCCCGGGATCCGACCATCGCTCAGACTGGGTCCCAGCTTCCACAATATTAACCCAGTGTGCCGTCAACGAGATGTAGCGGCCTTGCCCACAAGAACTTGTCCACGTGTCTGTGGTTAGGTGGACTTTGGCTGAAACAGCGTTGTTCAGGGCACGTGTGATGTTTTGTGACACGTGGTTATGTAATGCGGGGACGGCACACCGGGAGAAATAGTGGCGGCTGGGGACCGAGTAACGTGGGACAGCTGCCGCCATCAGGTCGCGGAATGCTTCTGTCTCCACCAGCCTAAAAGGCAACATTTCCAGCACAAGCAGTCGCGAAATGTTAGCATTTAGAAGTGTCGTAAAACCACAATATAATAGAAGTTCGAGGTAGAATGACCAGAAAACCACATAAACTATACCTCAAAGAAAATATCTTTAATAATATTAATTTAAAATATAGACACCATATGTCTTCCAGACAACAATAAACAAATACTAAGTGAGTGAAAGCTTAGTTGAAAAATAGAAAGATGTGAGAAAATGAGTAATTAGATCAGTGATAGGTGTCGGGTTTCATAGAACCTAAACTAGATCCTTAAATGACCCTTCCTACCAGCGGAGGGTGTCGTAATGTTTAGGACCCCCCCCGCTCCAGATGGCTGGCCCTCACTGTCCCTATTTTCTACTAGCTTGTGTCCACCACCAACAACCAGGTGCAAAGTGTATTAAAGACAAACTACATGTAATACACAATAGCGTTAAATGTAGGTTTTTTCACTGAATAAATATTCAATCTGAAAACTTGATATTTGTTAGAAGGGAGCGACAGGGTCTGCCACGCAGGCTCCTGCAGCTCCTCCCGACGCGTTTCCCCCCCTTCTAACGCAATGAAAGGGGGTTCATCAGGGGTACTAGGTAGAAGACACTTAAAAAATGGTTAAAGCCAGTGACTCGATAAGTCTTCTGACCAGGATAAGTGCGACCAGTATTACTGTATCCTTTTTCACAAAATCCCCTATTGTTCCATCAAGATAAATGGACTTATAGGAGGGGTTATGTCTTTGGACTTACTGATTCCTCCTCAATGAACCATGGCCCAACGGATGTATATTAGTCTCCAATTTACGTGGAAAGAGAATCTGCGATGTGTCATCAAAATTTCACCGCTAGAGCCATGATGGGGTAGGGGGCCAATTATATCCACCCTTTGCAACCAATGAGTCAAGGTAGGGGTTGTTCCAGCCTAAATCCTGGAGAATTTTCACCACAAGGTTCCTGATTGTTCCTTAGTGAGCAGGGGTCCAGCAGATGTATTTTACTTTCCAATTTAAATGAAGAGAGAATCCTTTGATACCAATATGTCAGGGTCGGGGTAATTCCAGCCTGATTCCTGGAGAATTTTCACCACACGGCTCCTGCAAGAGAAAAGATACCATCCAAGGAACATCTATGTAGTAACCTGCTGCAATCAGCAATAAATGATAGGCCACCGATAGAAGGGAGAAAAGATAATGAATGGCCCAAAGAAGTCCTCTAGACCACTCCACCTGCAAAGACCCTGTCCGGGTCCCGAGTGCCGATACACATCTAAAACGCAGGGAGTGAGGTTGGAAATCCAGTATATTGCCTGTATGCTGTGTGATGTCGGTGTCCTGCAGGACACCGACATCACACAGCATACAGGCAATATACTGGATTTCCAACCTCACTCCCTGCGTTTTAGATGTGTATCGGCACTCGGGACCCGGACAGGGTCTTTGCAGGTGGAGTGGTCTAGAGGACTTCTTTGGGCCATTCATTATCTTTTCTCCCTTCTATCGGTGGCCTATCATTTATTGCTGATTGCAGCAGGTTACTACATAGATGTTCCTTGGATGG
The DNA here is from genome assembly GCF_048569485.1 of Anomaloglossus baeobatrachus. Classification (NCBI taxonomy): domain Eukaryota; kingdom Metazoa; phylum Chordata; class Amphibia; order Anura; family Aromobatidae; genus Anomaloglossus; species Anomaloglossus baeobatrachus. The sequence goes on along the minus strand of NC_134360.1, from coordinate 213,186,957 downwards.
TATCTTTTCTCTTGCAGGAGCCGTGTGGTGAAAATTCTCCAGGAATCAGGCTGGAATTACCCCGACCCTGACATATTGGTATCAAAGGATTCTCTCTTCATTTAAATTGGAAAGTAAAATACATCTGCTGGACCCCTGCTCACTAAGGAACAATCAGGAACCTTGTGGTGAAAATTCTCCAGGATTTAGGCTGGAACAACCCCTACCTTGACTCATTGGTTGCAAAGGGTGGATATAATTGGCCCCCTACCCCATCATGGCTCTAGCGGTGAAATTTTGATGACACATCGCAGATTCTCTTTCCACGTAAATTGGAGACTAATATACATCCGTTGGGCCATGGTTCATTGAGGAGGAATCAGTAAGTCCAAAGACATAACCCCTCCTATAAGTCCATTTATCTTGATGGAACAATAGGGGATTTTGTGAAAAAGGATACAGTAATACTGGTCGCACTTATCCTGGTCAGAAGACTTATCGAGTCACTGGCTTTAACCATTTTTTAAGTGTCTTCTACCTAGTACCCCTGATGAACCCCCTTTCATTGCGTTAGAAGGGGGGGAAACGCGTCGGGAGGAGCTGCAGGAGCCTGCGTGGCAGACCCTGTCGCTCCCTTCTAACAAATATCAAGTTTTCAGATTGAATATTTATTCAGTGAAAAAACCTACATTTAACGCTATTGTGTATTACATGTAGTTTGTCTTTAATACACTTTGCACCTGGTTGTTGGTGGTGGACACAAGCTAGTAGAAAATAGGGACAGTGAGGGCCAGCCATCTGGAGCGGGGGGGGGTCCTAAACATTACGACACCCTCCGCTGGTAGGAAGGGTCATTTAAGGATCTAGTTTAGGTTCTATGAAACCCGACACCTATCACTGATCTAATTACTCATTTTCTCACATCTTTCTATTTTTCAACTAAGCTTTCACTCACTTAGTATTTGTTTATTGTTGTCTGGAAGACATATGGTGTCTATATTTTAAATTAATATTATTAAAGATATTTTCTTTGAGGTATAGTTTATGTGGTTTTCTGAGCATTTAGAAGTGTGGCATGTGGGGCGTTGGCAGTGTATTTGCGCCTGCGTTCAAAGGTTTGCTGAATGGATAACTGAACGCTGCGCTGGGACAAGGACGTGCTTGATGATGGTGTTATTTCTGCATTGGCAACTGCAGGTGCAGGGCCGGAGGAGGATTGTTCGCGGGCAGCATGGACTGGGGATTGGCTCGCATGCACAACAAGCAAAGACGTAGCAGCGACATCAGCAAGCACTGCTCCTCGACTCTGTTGTACATCTCACAAAGTCGGGTGCTTGGCTGACATGTGCCTGATCATGCTGGTGGTGGTCAGGCTGCTAGTTTTGGTACCCCTGCTGATGCTGGCATGGCAGGTGTTGCAAATGGCCTTTTTAGAATCATCTGGAGCCAACTTAAAAAACTGCCAGACTCGGGAAGACCTAACATTTGTACAGGCACCTTGTGTCGTGTTGTTGTTCCGGGGAACGGTTGCCTGACGTCTGCCTGGGGCCACCACCCTGCTTCTTACTGCTTGTTGGGATGCTACGCCTCCCTCCCCCTGTGCACTGCTGTCCTCGCTCTGCATATCCTCCTGCCAGGTTGGGTCAGTTACTGGATCATCCACCACGTCGTCTTCCTCTTCCGCACCCTGCTCCTCCTCCTGACTTCCTGACAATTGTGTCTCATCATCGTCCACCCCTTGTTGAGACACGTTGCCAACTTCGTGAGAACGTGGCTTCTCAAATATTTGGGCATCTGTACATACAATCTCGTCATGGCCCACTTCAACAGGAGCTGGCGAGAGGCCAGAATGTGTGAATGGAAACGTGAACAGCTCTTCCGAGTGTCCAAGTGTGGGATCAGTAATGTCCATGGACATGTACTCGGCCTGGTGGTAGGAAGGAGGATCAGGTTCTGAAATGTGCGGTGCAGTATCACGGCTACTGACACTTGACCGTGTGGAAGACAAAGTGTTTGTGGTGGTGCCAATCTGACTGGAAGCATTATCCGCTATCCAACTAACAACCTGTTGACACTGGTCTTGGTTCAAGAGCGGTGTACTGCTGCGGTCCCCAAGAAATTGGGACAGGACGTGCGAGCGAGTAGATGTGGCCCTTTGTTGTGGCGAAATTAGAGCTTGCACACGACCTCGGTCTCTGCCTGCACCACCATCACGTCCACTTCCTTGTTCGTTGCCAACGCCCTTGCGCATTTTGCAATGTTGTGCTGATGTGTATTCACTAGACTTGTGCGTTATATCCAAGTTTTTGCAAAACGCACACAAGTGCACCTTAACGCTGCCACCAACAGGCACACACGTGCGGTTTTTAAATGCAAGCACGGAGGCACTAAGAACCTAACAGGTCTCTATCCAGGGACAACGTGGAGCCTCCCAATTTTTGGCTGCCCTGACAAAGGGCTATACTACAATAGACCCACTTCCTTACAATGGGCACTTCAGGTTTACAGGCCCTCATGCACGTCTCTATCCAGGGACAACGTGGAGCCTCCCAATTTTTGGCTGCCCTGCCAAAGGGCTATACTACAATAGACCCACTTCCTTACAATGGGCACTTCAGGTTTACAGGCCCTCATGCACGTCTGTATGCAGGGGCATTGGTGAACCTCACAATTTTAGACTGCCCTGGCAAAGGAAAATACTACAAAGACTCACTTCCTGAAAATGGGCACATTAGACTCAAGAGGCCTTCATGTACGTCTCTTCTCAGGGACATCGGAGTGCCACACAATGTTTTACGTAAAATCTTTCATGTATTAATCTCAAAAAGTAACATACACCAGCTCTATCTCACTATTGGGTATGTGCCCTTAACATTTCTGCCATGAAAATTCATTTTGGTGTCATTTTGGAAGGTTTTCTGGTGAGTCTGTAAAAATGGCGTAAAACACGGACAAAATCGTTCACAGCTGTGACTTTTGAGTGATAAATGCTTCAAGGGGTCTTCCCCATGCTGTTGCCATGTCATTTGAGCACTCTTCTGAGATTTTTGTGACATTTTTAGGGTTTCTACATGCTGCCGGGGGTCATTTCATAAAAATACTCGGGTCTCCCATAGGACAACATTGGGCTCGGTGCTCGGGCCGAGTACACGAGTATCTTGGGATGCTCGGCCTGAGCCTCGAGCACCCGAGCTTTTTAGTACTCGCTCATCTCTAATGTCTATCTATTTGTATTTGTGGATACAGTATTGTACTTTCTTTCTTGCTTGTCCTGTAATCTAATTGCCTGGGCAGTCTTCCTACCCCACATTTGGCTTAGTTCCGCCTTTATTTTGGAGAGAATAGATTAGGGGTGTATTTTTTGTGTACTGTTCTACAATAAAGATTGTCCTATTTATACATCATTATTTCTCTCTATAATGTACCTATCGCACACCAACAATTCTATTGTGAGCTAACGTGCAGTTTAATTTGTTTCATATGTTCTTAACTGTACTGTATGTTGTATTACTGTACTGTAATCATTTTATGAGTATAGGACATTGTTTTGTATTACTGTAATAAGTTTGTATAAATGCCGTAAATATTCTTGGGTTATGGAACGAATTGTCTGCGTTTCAATTATTTCCTATGGGAAAATTCGCTTTGCTATAAGAGTAACTTGGTTTAAGAGCAGACTCCCGGAACGAATTATGCTCGTAATACAAGGTTCCACTGTATGTTTGATATCTACAAATTCGTACTGACCTGTGAAATCATAATGCCAGGTCAGTTTTACTATATAATGAACATGTTAAATAAAATTCAAATTTTAAAAAAGAAATTAAAGAATTTAACTTTTTTCTTTTTTGTAATTTCACCACACTTGGAATTTTCTCATGTTTTCCAGTATAATATGGGGCAGAATGAAAGGTGTCATTCAAAAGTACAACACGTCCCGCAAAAGACAAGCCCTCTCATATGGCTATATTGGCAGAAAAAATACAAAAGTTATAGCTCTTGGAATAAAGGGAGGAAAAAACAAAAATTGACGATTGGTGAAGGGGTTCATTTTAAATAAGATCCGAATAATTTGCTATAGGAAGAATGAAAGAAAATATTTCAGCTCACCCCTCTTCACTCCTGGATCCACCGCCAGCGCACGGAAAACACCCAGGCCCGGGCGGGAACTAACAGAATCCAAACAACAAGAATCCAGCGTCCATGGAGAACAGAGAATGATTAAAAAAGTGAAAATTTTATTTGATCCATTAAAACATGGTATAAATAACACATCGGGGGTCACAAGAGAGGACAAAAAACACGGACTTAACCAACGCGTTTCAACCTGAACGTCTTATCATTCCATGACTAAAGGCCCATTTACACACAACGATATCGCTAACGAGATATCATCGGGGTCACGGTGTTGGTGACGCACATCCGGCTTCGTTAGCGATGTAGTTGTGTGTGACACCTTTTTGCGATCAGTAACGATCACAAAAAGGTGTCAAATCGTTCGTCGTGTACACGTCGTTCATTTTTAAAAAATCGTTCATCGTTTGGAACACAGGTTGTTTGACGTTCCTGCGGCAGCACACATCATTATGTGTGGCACCGCAGGAACGAGGAACAACATCGTACCTGCAGCCGGCAATGAGGAAGGAAGGAGGTTGGCGGGATGTTCCGGCCGCTCATCTCCGCCCCTCTGCTTCTATTGGGTGGCCGCTTAGTGACGCCAAACGCACCTCCCCCTTAAAGGAGAGATTGTTCGGCGGCCACAGCGACGTTGGTGAACAGGTAATTGCGTGTGACGCTGCCGTAGCGATAATGTTCGCTACGGCAGCGATCACCCCGTGACGTGCCACCGAGGTGGGCGTGTGCTATTGCTCGCAACATTGCTAGCGATGTCGCAGCATGTAAAGCCCGCTTGTGACCTTCAGGTTGAAACGTGTTGGATAAGTCCGTGTTTTTTTGTCCTCTCTTGTGACCCCCGGTGTGTTATTTATACCATGTTTTTAATGGCTCAAATAAAATTTTCACTTATTTAATCATTCCCTGTTCTCCATGGACGCTGGATTCTTGTTGTTTGGAATAATTTGCTATATCACCAATCCATCCATGTAGGGGGTATTTCATTTGCTTACGTAAAAAGTCCTCCATTGTTTCTCTAATTTGAATAGACCCTTTTTATATAAAGGGTCCCACAGAATGACGTCCGCCAGCCCGGGTAATCATAAGGCGAGCCTAGGATCCCGGAAGGTCAAGAAATTCGCACTGCTCATGTCAACGGCCATAGGGCACTTGGACCATGGATTGGGGTCGTGCAAAGCACTCACTGTATCTCTAAGTAGTAATATAAAAACAGTAGACCACCCCTTTAATATGGCCATATGTACAAGCTTTGATACTGAAAAATAAAAAATAGTGTGCCTTTGCCTTTGATTTACTGCACATGCATGTAAAGTTCATTTCTCCATGATTTTCGGGACAAGCATCACACAGATGCAAATCCTTCCTAACCTCAATGATTGAGCCCAAGCTGCTTCGTAAGTAATTGCAAAGTGTTTTCCTCTGCGGTGCCGTCTGGCCGAATTCACTTTGCACACCTGTGGATTGTGCGCTTAAATGGACAAAATGAAATTGTTTTACTTTGAGGTACAATAAACATCGGCTGATATTGGCCACCGAAGAAATGACATTATATTGCAAAATGTGCCAAGGGACACCCTTCTACCCACATGAAGAAAATCATTCAATTTTGAGGACTCTGCCACTGTGGACGCAACGCTTTGAACAAAAATAAAAGGCAAATTATCTTCAGCAGAGAGAAATCCCACAACAATAAGATGTGATTCAGAGCGCTGGGCAGCACAGTGTAGAGCCGTGTACATACAGGGGAAGCCTCTTATACGTATTACATAGATGTACAGGTGCCGCTTCTTATATGAACACACATAGGCACAGGTGCAGCCTCTTAACTTGCAGCGTAATCTAAAACTTCAGATAGTAATGTATCTGCATGTGCAAGCTCCTACATAATGGTGCTATATGAAATATACCTACAGGTGTGGGATGATGGGATCTTACATGATGGCGCTGTCTGTAATCATATACATACAGGTGCAGGATCTTACATGATGGCGCTGTATGAAATCATATACCTACAGGTGCAGGATCTTACATGATGGCGCTGTATGAAATCATATACCTACAGGTGCGGGATCTTACATGATGGTACTGTATGAAATCATATACCTACAGGTGCGGGATCTTACATGATTGTGTTGTATGAAATCATATACCTACAGGTGCAGGATCTTACATGATTGTGTTGTATGAAATCATATACCTACAGGTGCAGGATCTTACATGATGGTGCTGTATGACATCATATACCTACAGGTGCGGGATCTTACATGATTGTGTTGTATGAAATCATATACCTACAGGTGCAGGATCTTACATGATGGTGCTGTATGAAATCATATACCTACAGGTGCGGGATCTTACATGATTGTGTTGTATGAAATCATATACCTACAGGTGCAGGATCTTACATGATGGTGCTGTATGAAATCATATACCTACAGGTGCAGGATCTTACATGATTGTGTTGTATGTAATCATATACATACAGGTGCGGGATCTTACATGATTGTGTTGTATGAAATCATATACGTACAGGTGCAGGATCTTACATGATTGTGTTGTATGAAATCATATACCTACAGGTGCAGGATCTTACATGATTGTGTTGTATGAAATCATATACCTACAGATGCAGGATCTTACATGATGGTGCTGTATGACATCATATACGTACAGGTACAGGAACTTACATGATGGCGCTGTATGAAATCATATACCTACAGATGCAGGATCTTACATGATGGTGCTGTATGAAATCATATACCTACAGGTGCAGGATCTTACATGATGGCGCTGTATGAAATCATATACCTACAGATGCAGGATCTTACATGATGGTGCTGTATGACATCATATACGTACAGGTACAGGAACTTACATGATGGTGCTGTATGAAATCATATACCTACAGGGGCAGGATCTTACATGATGGTGCTGTATGACATCATATACGTACAGGTACAGGAACTTACATGATGGCGCTGTATGAAATCATATACCTACAGGGGCAGGATCTTACATGATGGTGCTGTATGACATCATATACGTACAGGTACAGGAACTTACATGATGGCGCTGTATGAAATCATATACCTACAGGGGCAGGATCTTACATGATGGTGCTGTATGACATCATATACGTACAGGTACAGGAACTTACATGATGGCGCTGTATGAAATCATATACCTACAGGGGCAGGATCTTACATGATGGTGCTGTATGAAATCATATACCTACAGGTGCAGGATCTTACATGATGGCGCTGTATGAAATCATATACCTACAGGGGCAGGATCTTACATGATGGCGCTGTATGAAATCATATACCTACAGGGGCAGGATCTTACATGATGGTGCTGTATGAAATCATATACCTACAGGTGCAGGATCTTACATGATGGTGCTGTATGAAATCATATACCTACAGGTGTAGGATCTTACATGATAACGCTGCATGAAATTATATACCTACAGGGGCAGGATCTTACATGATTGTGTTGTATGAAATCATATACCTACAGGTGCAGGATCTTACATGATAACGCTGCATGAAATTATATACCTACAGGTCCAGGATCTTACATGATGGTGCTGTATGAAATCATATACCTACAGGTGCAGGATCTTACATGATGGTGCTGTATAAAATCATATACCTACAGGTGCAGGATCTTACATGATGGTGCTGTATGAAATCATATACCTACAGGTGCAGGATCTTACATGATGGTGCTGTATGAAATCATATACCTACAGGTGCAGGATCTTACATGATGGTGCTGTATGAAATCATATACCTACAGGTGCAGGGTCTTACATGATGGCGTTGCATGAAAATATATAACTTCAGGTGCAGGATCTTACATGATAACGCTGCATGAAATTATATACCTACAGGTGCAGGATCTTACATGATAACGCTGTATGAAATCATATACATACAGGTGCAGGATCTTACATGATGGTGCTGTAGGAAATCATATATCTACAGGTGCGGGATCTTACATGATGGTGCTGTATGAAATCATATACCTACAGGTTCAGGATCTTACATGATAACGCTGCATGAAATTATATACCTACAGGTGCAGGATCTTACATGATAATGCTGTATGAAATAATATACCTACAGGTGCAGGATCTTACATGATGGTGCTGTAGGAAATCATATACCTACAGGTGCGGGATCTTACATGATGGTGCTGTAGGAAATCATATACCTACAGGTACAGGAACTTACATGATGGTGCTGTATGAAATCATATACCTACAGGTGCGGGATCTTACATGATGGTACTGTATGAAATCATATACGTACAGGTGCAGGATCTTACATGATGGTGCTGTATGAAATCATATACCTACAGGTGCGGGATCTTACATGATGGTGCTGTATGAAATCATATACCTACAGGTGCAGGATCTTACATGATTGTGTTGTATGAAATAATATACCTACAGGTGCAGGATCTTACATGATGGTGCTGTATGAAATCATATACCTACAGGTGCGGGATCTTACATGATTGTGTTGTATGAAATCATATACCTACAGGTGCAGGATCTTACATGATGGTGCTGTATGAAATCATATACCTACAGGTGCGGGATCTTACATGATGGTACTGTATGAAATCATATACCTACAGGTGCGGGATCTTACATGATTGTGTTGTATGAAATCATATACCTACAGGTGCAGGATCTTACATGATGGTGCTGTATGAAATCATATACCTACAGGTGCAGGATCTTACATGATTGTGTTGTATGTAATCATATACATACAGGTGCGGGATCTTACATGATTGTGTTGTATGAAATCATATACGTACAGGTGCAGGATCTTACATGATTGTGTTGTATGAAATCATATACCTACAGGTGCAGGATCTTACATGATTGTGTTGTATGAAATCATATACCTACAGGTGCAGGATCTTACATGATTGTGTTGTATGAAATCATATACCTACAGGTGCAGGAACTTACATGATGGCGCTGTATGAAATCATATACCTACAGATGCAGGATCTTACATGATGGTGCTGTATGAAATCATATACCTACAGGTGCAGGATCTTACATGATGGCGCTGTATGAAATCATATACCTACAGATGCAGGATCTTACATGATGGTGCTGTATGACATCATATACGTACAGGTACAGGAACTTACATGATGGTGCTGTATGAAATCATATACCTACAGGGGCAGGATCTTACATGATGGTGCTGTATGACATCATATACGTACAGGTACAGGAACTTACATGATGGCGCTGTATGAAATCATATACCTACAGGGGCAGGATCTTACATGATGGTGCTGTATGAAATCATATACCTACAGGTGCAGGATCTTACATGATAACGCTGCATGAAATTATATACCTACAGGGGCAGGATCTTACATGATTGTGTTGTATGAAATCATATACCTACAGGTCCAGGATCTTACATGATGGTGCTGTATGAAATCATATACCTACAGGTGCAGGATCTTACATGATGGTGCTGTATAAAATCATATACCTACAGGTGTAGGATCTTACATGATAACGCTGCATGAAATTATATACCTACAGGGGCAGGATCTTACATGATTGTGTTGTATGAAATCATATACCTACAGGTGCAGGATCTTACATGATGGTGCTGTATGAAATCATATACCTACAGGTACAGGATCTTACATGATAACGCTGCATGAAATTATATACCTACAGGTCCAGGATCTTACATGATGGTGCTGTATGAAATCATATACCTACAGGTGCAGGATCTTACATGATGGTGCTGTATAAAATCATATACCTACAGGTGCAGGATCTTACATGATGGTGCTGTATGAAATCATATACCTACAGGTGCAGGATCTTACATGATGATGCTGTATGAAATCATATACCTACAGGTGTAGGATCTTACATGATAACGCTGCATGAAATTATATACCTACAGGGGCAGGATCTTACATGATTGTGTTGTATGAAATCATATACCTACAGGTGCAGGATCTTACATGATAACGCTGCATGAAATTATATACCTACAGGTCCAGGATCTTACATGATGGTGCTGTATGAAATCATATACCTACAGGTGCAGGATCTTACATGATGGTGCTGTATAAAATCATATACCTACAGGTGCAGGATCTTACATGATGGTGCTGTATGAAATCATATACCTACAGGTGCAGGATCTTACATGATGGTGCTGTATGAAATCATATACCTACAGGTGCAGGGTCTTACATGATGGCGTTGCATGAAATTATATACCTACAGGTGCAGGATCTTACATGATAACGCTGCATGAAATTATATACCTACAGGTGCAGGATCTTACATGATAACGCTGTATGAAATCATATACCTACAGGTGCAGGATCTTACATGATGGTGCTGTAGGAAATCATATATCTACAGGTGCGGGATCTTACATGATGGTGCTGTATGAAATCATATACCTACAGGTTCAGGATCTTACATGATAACGCTGCATGAAATTATATACCTACAGGTGCAGGATCTTACATGATAATGCTGTATGAAATCATATACCTACAGGTGCAGGATCTTACATGATGGTGCTGTAGGAAATCATATACCTACAGGTGCGGGATCTTACATGATGGTGCTGTAGGAAATCATATACCTACAGGTACAGGAACTTACATGATGGTGCTGTATGAAATCATATACCTACAGGTGCGGGATCTTACATGATGGTGCTGTAGGAAATCATATACCTACAGGTACAGGAACTTACATGATGGTGCTGTATGAAATCATATACCTACAGGTGCAGGATCTTACATGATTGTGTTGTATGAAATCATATACCTACAGGTGCGGGATCTTACATGATGGTGCTGTAGGAAATCATATACCTACAGGTACAGGAACTTACATGATGGTGCTGTATGAAATCATATACCTACAGGTGCAGGATCTTACATGATTGTGTTGTATGAAATCATATACCTACAGGTGCAGGATCTTACATGATGGTGCTGTATGAAATCATATACCTACAGGTTCAGGATCTTACATGATGGTGCTGTATGAAATCATATACCTACAGGTTCAGGATCTTACATGATAACGCTGCATGAAATTATATACCTACAGGTGCAGGATCTTACATGATAATGCTGTATGAAATCATATACCTACAGGTGCAGGATCTTACATGATGGTGCTGTAGGAAATCATATACCTACAGGTGCGGGATCTTACATGATGGTGCTGTAGGAAATCATATACCTACAGGTACAGGAACTTACATGATGGTGCTGTATGAAATCATATACCTACAGGTGCGGGATCTTACATGATGGTGCTGTAGGAAATCATATACCTACAGGTACAGGAACTTACATGATGGTGCTGTATGAAATCATATACCTACAGGTGCAGGATCTTACATGATTGTGTTGTATGAAATCATATACCTACAGGTGCGGGATCTTACATGATGGTGCTGTAGGAAATCATATACCTACAGGTACAGGAACTTACATGATGGTGCTGTATGAAATCATATACCTACAGGTGCAGGATCTTACATGATTGTGTTGTATGAAATCATATACCTACAGGTGCAGGATCTTACATGATGGTGCTGTATGAAATCATATACCTACAGGTGCGGGATCTTACATGATGGTGCTGTAGGAAATCATATACCTACAGGTGCGGGATCTTACATGATGGTGCTGTAGGAAATCATATACCTACAGATGCAGGAACTTACATGATGGTGCTGTATGAAATCATATACCTACAGGTGCAGGATCTTACATGATGGTGCTGCATGAAATCATATACCTACAGGTGCAGGATCTTACATGATGGTGCTGTATGAAATCATATACCTACAGGTGCAGGATCTTACATGATGGTGCTGTATGAAATCATATACCTACAGGGGCAGGATCTTACATGATTGTGTTGTATGAAATCATATAGCTACAGGTGCAGGATCTTACATGATAACGCTGCATGAAATTATATACCTACAGGGGCAGGATCTTACATGATGGTGCTGTATGAAATCATATACCTACAGGTGCAGGATCTTACATGATGGTGCTGTATGAAATCATATACCTACAGGTGCAGGATCTTACATGATGGTGCTGCATGAAATCATATACCTACAGGGGCAGGATCTTACATGATTGTGTTGTATGAAATCATATAGCTACAGGTGCAGGATCTTACATGATAACGCTGCATGAAATTATATACCTACAGGTCCAGGATCTTACATGATGGTGCTGTATGAAATCATATACCTACAGGTGCAGGATCTTACATGATGGTGCTGTATGAAATCATATACCTACAGGTGCAGGATCTTACATGATAACGCTGCATGAAATCATATACCTACAGGTGCAGGATCTTACATGATAACGCTGTATGAAATCATATACCTACAGGTGCAGGATCTTACATGATAACGCTGCATGAAATCATATACCTACAGGTGCAGGATCTTACATGATAACGCTGTATGAAATCATATACCTACAGGTGCAGGATCTTACATGATAACGCTGTATGAAATCATATACCTACAGGTGCAGGATCTTACATGATGGTTCTGTATGAAATCATATACCTATAGGTGCAGGATCTTACATGATAACGCTGCATGAAATTATATACCTACAGGTGCAGGATCTTACATGATGGTTCTGTATGAAATCATATACCTACAGGTGCAGGATCTTACATGATAACGCTGCATGAAATTATATACCTACAGGTGCAGGATCTTACATGATAACGCTGCATGAAATCATATACCTACAGGTGCAGGATCTTACATGATAACGCTGTATGAAATCATATACCTACAGGTGCAGGATCTTACATGATAACGCTGCATGAAATTATATACCTACAGGTGCAGGATCTTACATGATAACGCTGCATGAAATCATATACCTACAGGTGCAGGATCTTACATGATAACGCTGTATGAAATCATATACCTACAGGTGCAGGATCTTACATGATAACGCTGCATGAAATCATATACCTACAGGTACAGGATCTTACATGATAACGCTGTATGAAATCATATACCTACAGGTGCAGGATCTTACATGATAACGCTGTATGAAATCATATACCTACAGGTGCAGGATCTTACATGATAACGCTGTATGAAATCATATACCTACAGGTGCGGGATCTTACATGATGGTGCTGTAGGAAATCATATACCTACAGGTGCAGGATCTTACATGATGGTGCTGTATGAAATCATATACCTACAGGTGCAGGGTCTTACATGATAACGCTGCATGAAATTATATACCTACAGGTGCAGGATCTTACATGATGGTGCTGTAGGAAATCATATACCTACAGGTCCAGGATCTTACATGATGGTGCTGTATGAAATCATATACCTACAGGTGCAGGGTCTTACATGATGGCGTTGCATGAAATCATATACCTACAGGTGCAGGATCTTACATGATAACGCTGTATGAAATCATATACCTACAGGTGCAGGATCTTACATGATGGTGCTGTAGGAAATCATATACCTACAGGTGCAGGGTCTTACATGATGGCGTTGCATGAAATCATATACCTACAGGTGCAGGATCTTACATGATAACGCTGTATGAAATCATATACCTACAGGTGCGGGATCTTACATGATGGTTCTGTATGAAATCATATACCTACAGGTGCGGGATCTTACATGATGGTGCTGTATGAAATCATATACCTACAGGTGCAGGATCTTACATGATAACGCTGCATGAAATTATATACCTACAGGTGCAGGATCTTACATGATAACGCTGTATGAAATCATATACCTACAGGTGCAGGATCTTACATGATGGTGCTTTATAAAATCATATACCTTACAGGTGCGGGATCTTACATGATGGTGTTGTATGAAATCATATACCTACAGGTGCAGGATCTTACATGATGGTGTTGTATGAAATCATATACCTACAGGTGCAGGATCTTACATGATGGTGCTGTAGGAAATCATATACCTACAGGTGCAGGATCTTACATGATGGTGCTTTATAAAATCATATACCTACAGGTGCGGGATCTTACATGATGGTGTTGTATGAAATCATATACCTACAGGTGCAGGATCTTACATGATGGTGTTGTATGAAATCATATACCTACAGGTGCAGGATCTTACATGATAACGCTGTATGAAATCATATACCTACAGGTGCAGGATCTTACATGATAATGCTGTATGAAATCATATACCTACAGGTGCAGGATCTTACATGATGGTGCTTTATGAAATCATATACCTACAGGTGCAGGATCTTACATGATGTTGCTTTATGAAATCATATATTTACGGGTACAGGATCTTACATAATGACTCTGTATGAAATCATATACCTACAGGGGCAGGGTCTTACATGATGGTGCTGTAGGAAATCATATACCTACAGGTGCGGGATCTTACATGATGGTGCTGTAGGAAATCATATACCTACAGGTGCGGGATCTTACATGATGGTGCTGTAGCGAAATCATATACCTACAGGTGCGGGATCTTACATGATGGTGCTGTAGGAAATCATATACCTACAGGTGCGGGATCTTACATGATTGTGTTGTATGAAATCATATACCTACAGGGGCAGGATCTTACATGATGGCGCTGTATGAAATCATATACCTACAGGTGCAGGATCTTACATGATGGTGCTGTATGAAATCATATACCCTACAGGTGCGGGATCTTACATGATGGTGCTGTATGAAATCATATACCTACAGGTGCGGGATCTTACATGATGGTGCTGTAGGAAATCATATATCTACAGGTGCGGGATCTTACATGATGGTGCTGTAGGAAATCATATACCTACGGGTGCGGGATCTTACATGATGGTGCTGTAGGAAATCATATACCTACAGGGGCAGGATCTTACATGATGGTGCTGTATGAAATCATATACCTACAGGGGCAGGGTCTTACATGATGGCGCTGTATGAAATCATATACCTACAGGTGCAGGATCTTACATGATGGTGCTGTAGGAAATCATATACCTACAGGGGCAGGATCTTACATGATGGTGCTGTATGAAATCATATACCTACAGGTGCAGGATCTTACATGATGGCGCTGTATGAAATCATATACCTACAGGTGCAGGATCTTACATGATGGTGCTGTATGAAATCATATGCCTACAGGTGCAGGATCTTACATGATGGTGCTGTAGGCAATCATATACCTACAGGTGCAGGATCTTACATGATGGTGCTGTATGAAATCATATACCTACAGGGGCAGGGTCTTACATGATGGCGCTGTATGAAATCATATACCTACAGGTGCAGGATCTTACATGATGGTGCTGTACAAAATCATATACCTACAGGGGCAGGGTCTTACATGATGGCGCTGTATGAAATCATATACCTACAGGTGCAGGATCTTACATGATGGTGCTGTATGAAATCATATACCTACAGGTGCGGGATCTTACCATGATGGTGCTGTAGGAAATCATATATCTACAGGTGCGGGATCTTACATGATGGTGCTGTAGGAAATCATATACCTACGGGTGCGGGATCTTACATGATGGTGCTGTAGGAAATCATATACCTACAGGGGCAGGATCTTACATGATGGTGCTGTATGAAATCATATACCTACAGGGGCAGGGTCTTACATGATGGCGCTGTATGAAATCATATACCTACAGGTGCAGGATCTTACATGATGGTGCTGTATGAAATCATATACCTACAGGTGCGGGATCTTACATGATGGTGCTGTAGGAAATCATATACCTACAGGTGCGGGATCTTACATGATGGTGCTGTAGGAAATCATATACCTACAGGTGCGGGATCTTACATGATTGTGTTGTATGAAATCATATACCTACAGGTGCGGGATCTTACATGATGGTGCTGTATGAAATCATATACCTACAGGGGCAGGATCTTACATGATGGTGCTGTATGAAATCATATACCTACAGGGGCAGGGTCTTACATGATGGCGCTGTATGAAATCATATACCTACGGGTGCAGGATCTTACATGATGGTGCTGTATGAAATCATATACCTACGGGTGCAAGATCTTACATGATGGTGCTGTAGTAAATCATATACCTACAGGTGCGGGATCTTACATGATGGTGCTGTAGGAAATCATATATCTACAGATGCGGGATCTTACATGATGGTGCTGTAGGAAATCATATACCTACGGGTGCGGGATCTTACATGATGGTGCTGTAGGAAATCATATACCTACAGGTGCAGGGTCTTACATGATGGCGCTGTATGAAATCATATACCTACAGGGGCAGGGTTTTACATGATGGCGCTGTATGAAATCATATACTACAGGTGCAGGATCTTACATGATGGTGCTGTATGAAATCATATACCTACAGGTGCGGGATCTTACATGATGGTGCTGTAGGAAATCATATACCTACTAGTGATGAGCGAGTACTAAAAAGCTCGGGTCCTCGAAGCTCGGGCCGAGCCTCCCAAGATACTCGTGTACTCGGCCCGAGCAACGAGCCCAATGTTATCCTATGGGAGACCCGAGTATTTTTGTGAAATGACCTCCCGGCAGCATGGAGAAACCCTAAAAATGGCACAAAAGTCTCAGAAGAGTGCTCAAATGACATGGCAACAGCATGGGGAAGACCCCTTGAAGCATTTATCACTCAAAAGTCACAGCTGTGAACAATTTTGTCCGCGTTTTACGCCATTTTTACGGACTCACCAGAAAACCTTCCAAAATGACCCCAAAATGATTTTTCATGGCAGAAATGTTAAGGGCACATACCCAATAGTGAGATAGAGCTGGTGTATGTTACTTTTTGAGATTAATACATGAAAGATTTTACGTGAAAACATTGTGTGGCACTCCGATGTCCCTGAGAAGAGACGTACATGAAGGCCTCTTGAGTCTAATGTGCCCATTTTGAGGAAGTGAGTCTTTGTAGTATTTTCCTTTGCCAGGGCAGTCCAAAATTGTGAGGTTCACCAATGTCCCTGGATAGAGACGTGCATGATGGCCTGTAAACCTGAAGTGCCCATTGTAAGGAAGTGGGTCTATTTTAGTATAGCCCTTTGCCAGGGCAGCCAAAAATTGGGAGGCTCCACATTGTCCCTGGATAGAGACGTGCATGATGGCCTGTAAACCTGAAGTGCCCATTGTAAGGAAGTGGGTCTATTTCAGTATAGCCCTTTGCCAGGGCAGCCAAAAATTGGGAGGCTCCACATTGTCCCTGGATAGAGACGTGCATGATGGCCTGTAAACCTGAAGTGCCCATTGTAAGGAAGTGGGTCTATTTTAGTATAGCCCTTTGCCAGGGCAGCCAAAAATTGGGAGGCTCCACATTGTCCCTGGATAGAGACGTGCATGATGGCCTGTAAACCTGAAGTGCCCATTGTAAGGAAGTGGGTCTATTTCAGTATAGCCCTTTGCCAGGGCAGCCAAAAATTGGGAGGCTCCACATTGTCCCTGGATAGAGGACGTGCATGATGGCCTGTAAACCTGAAGTGCCCATTGTAAGGAAGTGGGTCTATTTCAGTATAGCCCTTTGCCAGGGCAGCCAAAATTGGGAGGCTCCACATTGTCCCTGGATAGAGACGTGCATGATGGCCTGTAAACCTGAAGTGCCCATTGTAAGGAAGTGGGTCTATTTTAGTATAGCCCTTTGCCAGGGCAGCCAAAAATTGGGAGGCTCCACATTGTCCCTGGATAGAGACGTGCATGATGGCCTGTAAACCTGAAGTGCCCATTGTAAGGAAGTGGGTCTATTTCAGTATAGCCCTTTGCCAGGGCAGCCAAAAATTGGGAGGCTCCACATTGTCCCTGGATAGAGACGTGCATGATGGCCTGTAAACCTGAAGTGCCCATTGTAAGGAAGTGGGTCTATTTTAGTATAGCCTTTGCCAGGGCAGCCAAAAATTGGGAGGCTCCACATTGTCCCTGGATAGAGACGTGCATGATGGCCTGTAAACCTGAAGTGCCCATTGTAAGGAAGTGGGTCTATTTCAGTATAGCCCTTTGCCAGGGCAGCCAAAAATTGGGAGGCTCCACATTGTCCCTGGATAGAGACGTGCATGATGGCCTGTAAACCTGAAGTGCCCATTGTAAGGAAGTGGGTCTATTTCAGTATAGCCCTTTGCCAGGCAGCCAAAAATTGGGAGGCTCCACATTGTCCCTGGATAGAGACGTGCATGATGGCCTGTAAACCTGAAGTGCCCATTGTAAGGAAGTGGGTGTATTTCAGTATAGCCCTTAGGCAGGGCAGCCAAAAATTGGAGGCTCCACGTTGTCCCTGGGTAGAGACGTGCATGAGGGCCTCAAAACATTGTTCCCATTGCAAAGGAGCGGGTCTCCTGTCGTTGTAATGTCCATTCTGCAAAGAATGGGCGAAAAAATTTACCACTGGGGGTATACCTGAAACAAAGACCTAACTATTGTAACGGTCATCATGATGGCGCATGAGGAGAAGGAGGAGCAGTCCAGCGATTATCCAAAGTCGAGAAGTGTACCCATGGGTGAGTGGAGGTACATGGCAAACTTTAAACTCCGCTCTCATTTGCTGGTGGTGTGTGAAGTCTGGCCCAATCCAACCCTTGTTCATCTTTATCAGAGTCAGCCTGTCAGCATTTTCAGTTGACAGGCGGGGTGCGTTTATCTGTAATGATTCCACCTGCGGCACTAAAAACACGCTCTGACAAAACGCTAGCAGCAGGGCAGGCCAGGACTTCCAAGGCGTAGAGAGCCAATTCATGCCACGTGTCCAGCTTGGATACCCAATAATTGTAAGGCACAGAGGACATGTTCGGAGTACAGTTGTTCGATCTGCAAGGTACTCCTTCAGCATCTGGGCAAACTTAGGATTTCTTGTGGCACTACCCCGCACCTCAGGGGCTGTGGTACGTGAGGGGCTGAGAAAACTGTCCCACATCTTAAAGACTGTTCCCCTACCTCTGGCGGATTGGACTTGTGCCTCTCTCGGCTGTACGCCTCGGTTGTCCACTGATTCCTGACCTATGCCGCTAGCGTTTTGTGAGGGGAATGCTTTGCCTACTTCCGTGAGTATGGCCTTCCGAAACTGCTGCATTTTGGTTGACCTCTCCTCCACGGGAATAAGAGACAAAAAGTTCTCCTTGTAGCGTGGGTCTAACAGTGTTACCAACCAGTAATGATTGTCGGCCAAGATGTTCTTAACGCGAGGGTCACGAGACAGGCAGCTTACCATAAAGTCAGCCATGTGCGCCAGACTCTTAACAGCCAGGACTTCAGTAGCCTGACCAACAAGATGACTGAACATGCTGTCCTCCTCCTCCTCCTCCTCCTCCTCCTCCTCCTCCTCCTCCTCATCTACCCTGTCCTCTGGCCAGCCACGCTGAATCGAGGATATGACTGGTGTGCATGTCATATCCTCAATTTGGCCGGAGAGTTGCTCCATGTCTTCATCCTCCTCCTCGTCATAGTCCTCCACTGCACGTTGTGATGAGACGAGGCTGGGCTGTGTGTTATCACCCACACCCACTACTGTTTCTTGCTGCAACTCATCGCGCTCCGCCTGCAATGCATCATGTTTGTTTTTCAGCAGGGACCGTTTTAGAAGGCAGAGTAGCGGTATGGTGACGCTAATAATGGCGTCATCACCACTCACCATCTTGGTGGAGTCCTCAAAGTTTTGGAGGATGGTACATAGGTCTGACATCCATCTCCACTCCTCAGGTGTTATGTGTGGAGTTTGACCCATTTCCCGACGGCTTAGGTGATGCAGGTACTCAACAACTGCCCTCTTCTGCTCACATATCCTGACCAACATGTGCAGAGTTGAATTCCAACGCGTGGGGACATCACACACCAGTCTGTGAGCCGGAAGATGCAAACTGCGCTGAAAGCCGGCAAGGCCGGCTGAAGCAGTAGGTGACTTTCGAAAATGTGCAGACAGGCGGCGAACTTTTACCAGCAGATCAGACAGCTCTGGGTATGACTTTATAAACCGCTGAACCACGAGGTTGAGCACATGGGCCACGCATGGAACATGTGTCAGCTGGCCTCGCCTCAAAGCCGCCACCAGGTTCCGGCCATTGTCACAAACGACCTTTCCTGGCTTTAGGTTCAGAGGTGTGAGCCAGTGATCTGCCTGCTGTTTCAGAGCTGTCCACAGCTCTTCTGCATTGTGGGGTTTGTCACCTATGCAGATTAGCTTCAGCACAGCCTGTTGCCGCTTCGCCGAGGCAGTGCTGCAGTGCTTCCAGCTTGTGACTGGTGTGGAGGGCACAGTGGATGAGGATGCGCAGGAGGAGGAGGAGGCTGAAGAGCATGACATTCCGGAGCTGTAGAGTGTGGGTGAAACACTGACTGAGGTAGGGCCTGCAAACCTTGGTGTGGGAAGGACGTGTTCCGTCCCTCGCTCAGACTGGGTCCCAGCTTCCACAATATTAACCCAGTGTGCCGTCAACGAGATGTAGCGGCCTTGCCCACAAGCACTTGTCCACGTGTCTGTGGTTAGGTGGACCTTGGGTGAAACAGCGTTGTTCAGGGCACGTGTGATGTTTTGTGACACGTGGTTATGCAACGCGGGGACGGCACACCGGGAGAAATAGTGGCGGCTGGGGACCGAGTAACGTGGGACAGCTGCCGCCATCAGGTCACGGAATGCTTCTGTCTCCACCAGCCTAAAAGGCAACATTTCCAGCGCAAGCAGTCGCGAAATGTTAGCATTTAGAACTGTGGCATGTGGGGTGTTGGCAGTGTATTTGCGCCTGCGTTCAAAGGTTTGCTGAATGGATAACTGAACGCTGCGCTGGGACAAGGACGTGCTTGATGATGGTGTTCTTTCTGCGTAGGCAACTGCAGGTGCAGGAGTGGAGGAGGCTTGTTCGCAGGCAGCATGGACAGAGGATTGGCTCGCATGCACAACCAGCGAAGACGTAGCAGTGACATCAGCAAGCACTGCTCCTCGACTCTGTTGTACTTCCCACAAAGTCGGGTGCTTGGCTGACATGTGCCTGATCATGCTGGTGGTGGTCAGGCTGCTAGTTTTGGTACCCCTGCTGATGCTGGCACGGCAGGTGTTGCAAATGGCCTTTTTTGAATCATCTGGATCCAACTTAAAAAACTGCCAGACTCGTGAAGACCTAACATTTGTACAGGCACCTTGTGTCGTCGTGTTGTTCCGGGGAACGGTTGCCTGACTTCTGCCTGGGGCCACCACCCTGCTTCTTACTGCCTGTTGTGATGCTACGCCTCCCTCCCCCTGTGCACTGCTGTCCTCGCTCTGCATATCCTCCTGCCAGGTTGGGTCAGTTACTGGATCATCCACCACGTCGTCTTCCTCTTCCGCACCCTGCTCCTCCTCCTGACTTGCTGACAATTGTGTCTCATCATCGTCCACCACTTGTTGAGACACGTTGCCAACTTCGTGAGAACGTGGCTGCTCAAATATTTGGCCATCTGTACAGACGATCTCCTCATGACCCACTTCAATATGAGCTGGCGAGAGGCCAGAATGTGTGAATGGAAACGTGAACAGCTCTTCCGAGTGTCCAAGTGTGGGATCATTAATGTCCGAGGAGGACGTGTACTCAGCCTGGTGGTAGGAAGGAGGATCAGGTTCAGAAATGTGCGGTGCAGTATCACGGCTACTGACACTTGACCGTGTGGAAGACAGAGTGTTTGTGGTGGTGCCAATCTGACTGGAAGCATTATCCGCTATCCAACTAACAACCTGTTGACACTGGTCTTGGTTCAAGAGCGGTGTACTGCTGCGGTCCCCAAGAATTTGGGACAGGACGTGCGAGCGACTAGATGTGGCCCTTTGTTGTGGCGAAATTAGAGCTTGCCCACGACCTCGGCCTCTGCCTGCACCACCATCACGTCCACTTCCTTGTTCCTTGCCAATGCCCTTGCGCATTTTGCAATGCTGTGCACTGCTGACGTGTATATTCACTACTTGTGCGTTATATCAAAGTTTCTGGAAATTGCACACAAGTGCACCTGTACGCTGCCACCGACAGGCACACACGTGCGGTTTTTAAATGCAAGCACGGACGCACTAAGAACCTAACACAGGTTTTAGGAGCAAAAATTAAGAACTCTGACACTATCAGCCACTGCTGACTGACGTGTATTATACACTACACTTGTGCGTTATATAATAGTTTGGTAAAAACGCACACCAGTGCACCTGTACGCTGCCACCAACAGGCACACACGTGCGGTTTTAAAAACCAAGCACGGACGCAATAATAACCTAACACAGGTTTTAGGAGCAAAAATTAAGAACTCTGACACTATCAGCCACTGCTGACTGACGTGTATTATACACTACACTTGTGCGTTATATAATAGTTTGGTAAAAACGCACACCAGTGCACCTGTACGCTGCCACCAACAGGCACACACGTGCGGTTTTAAAAACCAAGCACGGACGCAATAATAACCTAACACAGGTTTTAGGAGCAAAAATTAAGAACTCTGACACTATCAGCCACTGCTGACTGACGTGTATTATACACTACACTTGTGCGTTATATAATAGTTTGGTAAAAACGCACACCAGTGCACCTGTACGCTGCCACCAACAGGCACACACGTGCGGTTTTAAAAACCAAGCACGGACGCAATAATAACCTAACACAGGTTTTAGGAGCAAAAATTAAGAACTCTGACACTATCAGCCACTGCTGACTGACGTGTATTATACACTACACTTGTGCGTTATATAAATAGTTTGGTAAACGCACACCAGTGCACCTGTACGCTGCCACCAACAGGCACACCCGTGCGGTTTTAAAAACCAAGCACGGACGCAATAATAACCTAACACAGGTTTTAGGAGCAAAAATTAAGAACTCTGACACTATCAGCCACTGCTGACTGACGTGTATTATACACTACACTTGTGCGTTATATAATAGTTTGGTAAAAACGCACACCAGTGCACCTGTACGCTGCCACCAACAGGCACACACGTGCGGTTTTAAAAACCAAGCACGGACGCAATAATAACCTAACACAGGTTTTAGGAGCAAAAATTAAGAACTCTGACACTATCAGCCACTGCTGACTGACGTGTATTATACACTACACTTGTGCGTTATATAATAGTTTGGTAAAAACGCACACCAGTGCACCTGTACGCTGCCACCAACAGGCACACCACGTGCGGTTTTAAAAACCAAGCACGGACGCAATAATAACCTAACACAGGTTTTAGGAGCAAAAATTAAGAACTCTGGACACTATCAGCCACTGCTGACTGACGTGTATTATACACTACACTTGTGCGTTATATAATAGTTTGGTAAACGCACACCAGTGCACCTGTACGCTGCCACCAACAGGCACACACGTGCGGTTTTAAAAACCAAGCACGGACGCAATAATAACCTAACACAGGTTTTAGGAGCAAAAATTAAGAACTCTGACACTATCAGCCACTGCTGACTGACGTGTATTATACACTACACTTGTGCGTTATATAATAGTTTGGTAAAAACGCACACCAGTGCACCTGTACGCTGCCACCAACAGGCACACACGTGCGGTTTTAAAAACCAAGCACGGACGCAATAATAACCTAACACAGGTTTTAGGAGCAAAAATTAAGAACTCTGACACTATCAGCCACTGCTGACTGACGTGTATTATACACTACACTTGTGCGTTATATAATAGTTTGGTAAAAACGCACACCAGTGCACCTGTACGCTGCCACCAACAGGCACACACGTGCGGTTTTAAAAACCAAGCACGGACGCAATAATAACCTAACACAGGTTTTAGGAGCAAAAATTAAGAACTCTGACACTATCAGCCACTGCTGACTGACGTGTATTATACACTACACTTGTGCGTTATATAATTGTTTGGTAAACGCACACCAGTGCACCTGTACGCTGCCACCAACAGGCACACACGTGCGGTTTTAAAAACCAAGCACGGAACGCAATAATACCTAACAGGTTTTTTTGGGGAGCGACAATTACAGTACAGACAAGTCAGACACTATCTGGACTGTTTTACACTGTGTACACCAGCCCCAGATATGAAGGCTGGTATACGGTCACCACTACCCTGCCTGCCTGCCTGCCTGCCTGCCTGCCTGCCTGTATACTGCTACAATAGTCCTGACAAGGACTCTTTTGGTCACTAGCCTGTATTCAGACCTGGCTATACCCTGCCTGTATATAGCAACAATAGTCCTGAGAAGGACTCTGCTACTGTACGCCGACCTGGCTATACCCTGCCTGCCTGTATACAACTAGAATAGTCCTGAGAAGGACTTTTGGTCACACTGTTTGCAGCCCTGCAACTGAAAAAGCTATAAAGGGCCGCAAAGCTTTCCCTGAATCAGCGACACTCTCCCTACACTCACTGTCAGAATAGCTGTGAGCAGAGCACAGCGCGCCGGCCTATATAAAGGCTCGGTGACGCTGTGCAGGCCGGCCAATCACTGCAATTCCACAACTAACAGGGCTGTGGCATTGCAGTGGTCTGCCAGCCAATCCCTGCATGAGGGCTGGCTCTCAAAAGAGCGCCAACATGCAGAAATGAAGACCACGAGTAAAGCACGAGTATCGCGAGATTACTCGGTCCCCGCCGAGCAGCCCGAGTACAGTGATACTCCTGCGAGTACCGAGTAGTGACAAGCATGCTCGCTCATCACTAATACCTACAGGTGCGGGATCTTACATGATTGTGTTGTATGAAATCATATACCTACAGGTGCGGGATCTTACATGATGGTGCTGTAGGAAATCATATACCTACGGGTGCAGGATCTTACATGATGGTGCTGTATGAAATCATATACCTACGGGTGCAAGATCTTACATGATGGTGCTGTAGTAAATCATATACCTACAGGTGCGGGATCTTACATGATGGTGCTGTAGGAAATCATATATCTACAGATGCGGGATCTTACATGATGGTGCTGTAGGAAATCATATACCTACGGGTGCGGGATCTTACATGATGGTGCTGTAGGAAATCATATACGTACAGGTGCAGGGTCTTACATGATGGCGCTGTATGAAATCATATACCTACAGGGGCAGGGTTTTACATGATGGCGCTGTATGAAATCATATACCTACAGGTGCAGGATCTTACATGATGGTGCTGTATGAAATCATATACCTACAGGTGCGGGATCTTACATGATGGTGCTGTAGGAAATCATATACCTACAGGTGCGGGATCTTACATGATGGTGCTGTAGGAAATCATATACCTACAGGTGCGGGATCTTACATGATTGTGTTGTATGAAATCATATACCTACAGGTGCGGGATCTTACATGATGGTGCTGTATGAAATCATATACCTACAGGGGCAGGATCTTACATGATGGTGCTGTATGAAATCATATACCTACATGGGCAGGGTCTTACATGATGGCGCTGTATGAAATCATATACCTACAGGTGCAGGATCTTACATGATGGTGCTGTATGAAATCATATACCTACAGGTGCGGGATCTTACATGATGGTGCTGTAGGAAATCATATACCTACGGGTGCAGGATCTTACATGATGGTGCTGTATGAAATCATATACCTACAGGTGCGGGATCTTACATGATGGTGCTGTAGGAAATCATATACCTACAGGTGCAGGATCTTACATGATTGTGTTGTATGAAATCATATACCTACAGATGCGGGATCTTACATGATGGTGCTGTATGAAATCATATACCTACAGATGCAGGATCTTTCATGATGGTGCTGTATGAAATCATATACCTACGGGTGCAGGATCTTACATGATGGCGCTTTATGAAATCATATACTTACAGGTGCAGGATCTTACATGATGGTGCTGTATGAAATCATATACCTACAGGTGCAGGATCTTACATGATGGTGCTGTATGAAATCATATACCTACAGGTGCGGGATCTTACATGATTGTGTTGTATGAAATCATATACCTACAGGTGCGGGATCTTACATGATGGTGCTGTATGAAATCATATACCTACAGGTGCAGGATCTTACATGATTGTGTTGTATGAAATCATATACCTACAGGGGCAGGATCTTACATGATGGTGCTGTATGAAATCATATACCTACAGGGGCAGGATCTTACATGATGGTGCTGTATGAAATCATTTACCTACAGGGGCAGGATCTTACATGATGGTGCTGTATGAAATCATATACCTACAGGGGCAGGATCTTACATGATTGTGTTGTATGAAATCATATACCTACAGGTGCGGGATCTTACATGATGGTGCTGTATGAAATCATATACCTACAGGGGCAGGGTCTTACATGATGGCGCTGTATGAAATCATATACCTACAGGTGCAGGATCTTACATGATGGTGCTGTATGAAATCATATACCTACAGGTGCAGGATCTTACATGATGGTGCTGTATGAAATCATATACCTACAGGTGTGAGATCTTACATGATGGTGCTGTATGAAATCATATACCTACAGGTGTGAGATCTTACATGATGGTGCTGTATGAAATATACCTACAAGTACAGGATCTTACTTGATGGTGCTGTATGAAATATACCTACAGGTACAGGATCTTACATGATGGTGCTGTATGAAATCATATACCTACAGGTGCAGGATCTTACATGTTGGTGCTGTATGAAATCATATACCTACAGGTGCAGGATCTTATATGATGGTGCTGTATGAAATCATATACCTACGGGTGCAGGATCTTACATGATGGTGCTGTATGAAATATACCTACAGGTACAGGATCTTACATGATGGTGCTGTATGAAATCATATACCTACAGGTGCAGGATCTTACATGATGGTGCTGTATGAAATCATATACCTACAGGTGCAGGATCTTACATGTTGGTGCTGTATGAAATCATATACCTACAGGTGCAGGATCTTATATGATGGTGCTGTATGAAATCATATACCTACGGGTGCAGGATCTTACATGATGGTGCTGTATGAAATATACCTACAGGTACAGGATCTTACATGATGGTGCTGTAGGAAATCATATACCTACAGGTACAGGATCTTACATGATGGTGCTGTATGAAATCATATACCTACAGGTGCAGGATCTTATATGATGGTGCTGTATAAAATCATATACCTACGGGTGCAGGATCTTACATGATGGTGCTGTATGACAACATATACCTGCAGGTGCAGAATCTTATATGATGGTGCTGTATGAAATCATATACCTACAGGTGTGGGATCTTACATGATGGTGCTGTATGAAATATACCTACAGGTGCGTGATCTTACATGATGGCGCTGTATGAAATCATATACCTACAGGTGCAGGATCTTTCATGATGGTGCTGTATGAAATCATATACCTACAGGTGCAGGATCTTTCATGATGGTGCTGTATGAAATCATATACCTACAGGTGTGAGATCTTACATGATGGTGCTGTATGAAATATACCTACAAGTACAGGATCTTACTTGATGGTGCTGTATGAAATATACCTACAGGTACAGGATCTTACATGATGGTGCTGTATGAAATCATATACCTACAGGTGCAGGATCTTACATGTTGGTGCTGTATGAAATCATATACCTACAGGTGCAGGATGTTATATGATGGTGCTGTATGAAATCATATACCTACGGGTGCAGGATCTTACATGATGGTGCTGTATGAAATATACCTACAGGTACAGGATCTTACATGATGGTGCTGTATGAAATCATATACCTACAGGTGCAGGATCTTACATGATGGTGCTGTAGGAAATCATATACCTACAGGTACAGGATCTTACATGATGGCGCTGTATAAAATCATATACCTACGGGTGCAGGATCTTACATGATGGTGCTGTATGACAACATATACCTGCAGGTGCAGAATCTTATATGATGGTGCTGTATGAAATCATATACCTACAGGTGTGGGATCTTACATGATGGTGCTGTATGAAATATACCTACAGGTGCGTGATCTTACATGATGGCGCTGTATGAAATCATATACCTACAGGTGCAGGATCTTTCATGATGGTGCTGTATGAAATCATATACCTACGGGTGCAGGATCTTACATGATGGCGCTTTATGAAATCATATACTTACAGGTACAGGATCTTACATGATGGTGCTGTATGAAATCATATACCTACAGGTGCGGTATCTTACATGATTGTGTTGTATGAAATCATATACCTACAGGGGCAGGGTCTTACATGATGGCGCTGTATGAAATCATATACCTACAGGTGCAGGATCTTACATGATGGTGCTGTATGAAATCATATACCTACGGGTGCAGGATCTTACATGATGGTGCTGTATGACAACATATACCTGCAGGTGCAGGATCTTACATGATGGTGCTGTATGACAACATATACCTGCAGGTGCAGGATCTTACATGATGGTGCTGTATGAAATCATATACCTACAGGTGCAGGATCTTACATGATGGTGCTGTATGAAATCATATACCTACAGGTGTGAGATCTTACATGATGGCGCTCTATGAAATCATATACCTACAGGTGCAGGATCTTACATGATTGTGTTGTATGAAATCATATACCTACAGGTGCAGGATCTTACATGATGGCGCTCTATGAAAT
Organism: Anomaloglossus baeobatrachus; assembly: GCF_048569485.1. Lineage (NCBI taxonomy): Eukaryota > Metazoa > Chordata > Amphibia > Anura > Aromobatidae > Anomaloglossus > Anomaloglossus baeobatrachus. The sequence goes on along the minus strand of NC_134360.1, from coordinate 213,158,201 downwards.
CATATACCTACAGGTGCGGGATCTTACATGATGGTGCTGTATGAAATCATATACCTACAGGTTCAGGATCTTACATGATGGTGCTGTGTGAAATCTTATACCTACAGGTGCAAGATCTTACATCATTGAGCTATATAAAATCATATACCTAGACAAGCAGGATCTTTCAGGATGACGCTGTATGAAATCATACACCTACAGGTGTGGGATCTTGCATGACAGCAGCAAATGAAAAACAGGTGGAATCTGGTACCGGTATCATAAAAATATTTTCTTATGAGACTACAGGTAAAATGGATCAAACAAACACGTAACACCTTATGCATTTCAAACACTAGGTTCTTAGACATAGGCACTGTATGAAATATACCTACAGGTGTGGGATCTTAAATGATGGTGCTGATGAAATATACCTATGGCTAAGGGATCTTACATGATGGTGCTGTATGAAATATACCTACGGGCAGTGTCGCACTGGCTACTGGAGGAATCTCTAGTAATGCCAAGCCTGGATTCAGGTACCTGCATTGCACTCCGGAGCTCTTACCTGGGCTCCGGAGTGCAGCCTAGACTGTACCGCGAGCGCCAAGTGATTGATTCCCCGGCGATTGCGGTTCAGTTCATGTCATCTGCAAACAGGCCGGGGTGATCTCCGGTGCTCTCACCTGAACTCCGGAGATCACCCCAGCCTGTCTGCAGCTGTTATGAACTGAACCGCAAGCGCCGGGGAATCAATCACTCGGCGCTCGCGGTACAGTCTAGGCTGCAAGCCGGAGCTCAGGTGAGAGCTCCGGAGTGCAATGCAGGTACCTGAATCCAGGCCTGGCATTACTGGAGATTCCTCCGGTAGCCAGTCCGACGCTGCCTACGGGTGTGGGATCTTACATGATGGTGCTGTATGAAATATACCTACAGGTGTGGGATCTTATATGATGGCTGTGTAAGAAATCATATACCTACAGGTGCGGGATCTTACATGATGGTGCTGTTGAAATATACCTACAGCTGTGGGATCTTACATGATGGTGCTGTATGAAATCATATACCTTTAAGTTAGGGATCTTACATGATGGCTCTGTTTGAAAAAATACCTACAGGTGCAGGATCTTAGTGGTTGTGAGCAGGAGGGGACCCACTGGACAACAGGGGGACCCCGATTTACCCTGAAATTGGAGGGTCTTAACTAAAGCCTGCTTTACACCTTATGAGATCACATACGATATCGTATGCGATCATACCCGCCCCCATCATATGTGCGGCACGTTTAATTTGTTGACTGTGTTGCACAAACGATTATTTCCCGTCACACGTACTTACCCTTCCATACGACCTCCATGTGGGCGGCGAACATCCACTTCCTGGAGTGGGAGGGACGTTCGGTGTCACAGCGACGTCACACGGCAGCTGGCCAATAGAAGCGGAGGGGCGGAGATGAGCTGGACGTAAAACATCCCGGCCACCTCCTTTCTTCTGCATTGCTGTCGGGAGCCGCGGGACGCAGGTAAGATCTGTTCATCGTTCCCGGGGTGTCACACACTGCGATGTGTGGAACTTCGGGAACATTGAACAACCCGACGTGCAATTTTAAGGAAATGAACGACGTGTATGCGATGAACGGTTTTACGTTCAATCGCAATCGCACGTAGCTGTCACACGCTACAACAACACTAACGATGCCGGATGTGCGTCACTTATGACGTGACCCCACCGACACATCGTTAGATTTGTTGTAGCGTGTATAGCCCGCTTAAGTGTCTACTGGGTATTCACCCAATCCTCTAATATTGAAGTTGGATGAAAAAAAATAAAATTTTTCCCAATACAACATGAATATGTATGGAGGGAATCCTGCCCCTATTGACACTCCTTGTTTTTGTACAAACAATATTCCCTTTAAAAAGGAAAAATAATTGTGTCTTAACACATTAGGACGAACTGTTAAATTTCCAGTAGAAAATACAGCACATATCTACCAGCAATACAACAGTTGAGCCCAATGCTCACAGAGGTTTTGTTAAGAGACAATTATTTTCTTGATGCTGGAATTCATCTTTCTCATCTATTCCTGACGCACCAAAGTCTCGGTGAATTCCATGTGGGTGAGCGGTCTACAGAGGTTACTCTGTTTTGTTCCTTTACCTTTTGTGTGCAGTTTTGCTACTCTCTCTTTGATGATCCGTTGTTGGTTACCGATCCATAAGAATGTTTTCTTTATTTGTTACAACATGACGCAACCTCTACCTACACCCGCTTTGGCGGTATTTATTGTTGACTCAGAGGGGGTAGAAGATCGTTATATATCTAGACGGAATAAAGCCGCTTCAATTTTTTTCTATGTCCAAACCAAATCTTTTGAAACCGTTTAGTGAATTGGACAATTGTATAAAAACTCTTAAAAATCTGTTAATCAAGGAATTAAAAGTCTAGTGGGATGGTATCACATTAAATTCTTCTATGGATACATCGATGATTCCCAGAGGACTACAGATCAAAAAGACAGCTACCACTATTTTTTCAGAGGATTTCAGTAAAGAATGGAACAGTATCCTGGATAATTGTTCATTTCAATGGATAAAACATAATAAAATATGAAGAAATATCTTTAGAATCCACTAAAACTAATATCCTCACTCTGAAATCATCCCTACCGGAATATCCATCCTTTAAACCGTGTGACTGGAACATTGTTATTGAAAAAAATCTCTAAAATAGAGAAGAGATCATGACAACTAAAAAAACTAAATTTGAACAAGACCACAGAGATTACATCAGAAATGAGGTTTATACTTGGAGAAATAATTTTACAAGATCAAATTCTGCTTCAATATCTATCTTAAAATCTGGGAACTATAGACGCACTTATTTTTATGCTTCAAATGGGATCAGTTACATGGACACTGATACTTCTTTGTATAATACGGATGACAATACCTCTAACAATTGTCACAATGACTTTGGGATAGCAGGGAATCGGGGCTCCTTAGCTGTCCCACAGACTAGGGGACCCTATGCTATCCTTAATCTCAGGGATACTCCTAATGGTGAAGATGCCTGATGTCAAGCTGCCACCAGGGGGAGCCGGAGCTCTGCAGCTGAAGACAGTAAACGGAGCAACGAGAACCAGGAAGTAAATCCACAGTGTTCTCATACACTGCCTCACAGCACATTTGGGGAGCAGAGCTGCGGGGCGTGCGAGGAGTAGTCAGGTGAGCCGGGTCCAGCACAGTACAGGCAGAAGGAGGACCGAGAAAAGAGCAGAAGCCCAGTCAAGGTCAAGCGGAGGTCAGTACCAGAGGAAGCAACCGAGTGGGGAGGTAGGAGAGGGGACAGAGGACTGGAGGGATGACCAGAGGACGGAACAGAGACAAGGGCACAGGGGCACAGGGGCACAGGAGCAGACGGATCAGGATATCACTCCCAGGACCAGCAATCACAGGCAAAGCAGCGCTAAGCTTATAGCCGGCGCTGGTTCACTGGAAATGTCAGCTTTTAAGGCATCCAGGCTCCGGAAGTGAGGCCCAGGAGAAGGCTCCGCCCCCTAGCCAAGTGAACAGGGAGGCGAACCAGGACACCTGAGTCTTCTTCATGGCCCTGTTCCTGATCAGTCCTGATCTGATTCCCCCTCCACCCAGAGAGGGAAAGGACAGGTGTAGAAACCCACAGATAAAGACAGACAAGGGAAACCCAAAACTCTGACATATAGCACTCACATACAAAAGGTAATGACAATAACAGATTCAGGAGGAAAAACAAGAGCAGACAGGAAATACAAAACAACAGGGGTAAACGCCACAACCACACCAAGCAGTAAGTACAACTTTCACCAGAAAGTCTGGGACACCACGTTTCAGAGACCAACATAGAATAAACTATAGCTGGCATGGGTAGAAAAATTCCACCAGCATAAATAGGAGGGGAGCAGATTTGATAGGTATACCCACAACATGTGATTAAAGGAGCAAGCATACTAGCAGAAATTAACTCTTGCAAGCTTGTCTATGAATCAGCACACAGCAGGTCGATGCCCGAGTCTGCCTGTGTTGATCCCATACACCAGAGAAACCATCAGTTGTAGTGTCATAATCTTCAATCTGAACAGAGCCTAATGCAGCCATGACAGTTGGCGAAGTTTGTGCAAAACTCTGTGTGACACAATGTTTTTGATTCCTGTTGTGAGTCACACAAACAAAATAGGTTCCAAAGTGCCAGACAATTGATATTTTGTGACAATACATCACTTTTTCCATTTTCAAAAAACAACATAGGAAAACAACAAGATGGGGAAACACAAAAAGGTATCTCCAACGTCAAAGGACATAGTGGAAAACACAGAAATTACCATAATATGTCCAGCTATCTACGTATGGAAGCTTGGGTTAAAGTCATAGCAAAAGGCCTAACGTTTTCTCTAAATAAGCATTTTAATGTCTATAAGACCTTGTTAGATGTTGAAAAATGTGTTTGACCTTTAACCTTATGTTGTCATTTCATGAATAAAGATCAGAAGGAGAGTTTGGCTACTGTCACACAAGAGGTTTAATGCGAAAATGCAGTTAGTAAAAATGGGACTTTTCAAGAATAGCGCTTGTGTTTCGAATTGTTTATAAGGAGAAAGAAAAAAGCTGTGCATGTAAACATGAGCACACCAGGAATTAGAGATACCAATAAGCCTTAAAATATGAAACTTTAAGTGCAAAACACAACAAACAACGTTAAAAAGATTTAAAATGACAAAAAGCCCCCTAAAGCCCCAATGTAGGACATAGTTCCCATAAGTAACAGCCACAATGGACAATACAATTATACGGTATAGACCCCTACAGCGATAAATAATAAAATGTAGCAGCAGAAAACACATATACATGTATGTCTCACAAGGGAGATGATAATGGCCTCAAATAACCACCATATAATAATGGAACATCATAACAGTTATAAAATAAATCACCTTGAATAGGGAAACCCAATCCACTACAAAGTAGTATGAAAAACCTATAGAGTGGTGTGGTAGAGAAGCCTGTAGGCCAGGGTCAGGAAATACTATACCCAAGGTGAGAACTCCCAGATTAGGGCATACAGAGATGGATGTTACCTGTTACGGTTGCTGTGGCTCTGGAGACTATGTCCGGATTTCTTGCTACTGCACATGTGCAAGCGCTTGAGACTAAGTCCTATCTTGGAGCCATTGCACATGTGCGGGTGACATCATCGCTGACACGAGGTCACATGTCTCTGACACCTTCTAAGCTGATTGGCCACTGGTCATGTGCTTGTGACACGTGGTCACATGTCTCTGACACCTTCTATGCCGATTGGTCGCTGGTCATGTGTTTGTGACGCTTTGCTCGGTGATAGGCCAGCGTGACGTCATTGCTGTCATTCTGGCAGCAGATTGGCTCTTGTGTCCTCTATCTTGGATGAGGCACAGAGTCTATATAAGACCCTGACGCACGCCGCCCGGCGCTCAGTCCTCTTGGTTTATGCATGAGGGTAGACGCCCTGTGCACGTCCCTCTAGGCATCTCTCGGTCTATGTTAGGTGAGCGCTACCGGCAGGGTAGCGTTCTTATACCTTACAGCTTCGGCTGCAGTCCGTATCCTTACCTCTTAGTGGAGCGGACATAGGCAGGTGCCTGAAGCACATGGTCCGGCTGGGCCTTGTGATTCTACTTGTAGGTGGACGTTGCCGCTAGGGTAACGTTCCTTATACTGCGTCTGGCAGTTGTTCGTATCCTCGCACACTAGGGGAGCGAACAGAGGTAGGAGCTTTGTGCGGCTTATGCTGCTGTCCGTCTCTTTTGCACCACTAGAAGAGCGGACTTAGGCAGGTGCCATATCTAGTAGTTCGTGTCCTCGCACACTAGTGGAGCGAACGCAGGTAGGAGCTTTGTGCAGTTTACGCTGCTGTCCGTCTCCTGGCACCACTAGAGGAACAGACCTAGGTAGGTGCCATTTCACACGCACTGCTTTTGTCTCTGTGATCTTTAACAGAGACCATTCCACACATCCTCCAAGTAAGGGAGGAATTGCTTTATTTTCTAATTATATTCCTCTGTGAGTTTAACAGAGGTATTGCACTCTGCACTTGTGCTATTATTTTTTACAGTGGCACACTTATATACCCCTTATCCTCTGCCATAGTCTGCAGCAGAGTCTTTGCACGGTGGACCCTGACTGTCTGACATTCCTTTAGGTTTTATTATCAGACAGCCCCCTGTAACATTACCCTTAACAAGGGCAGAAGGAGGCTAGGTGACCCAACGCCTGTCGCCACACTCAGGCGGCCAATTCAACGTCCTGATAATTAACCTGGAAGGGAGAGTATCTTTATGAACTTCCCTAAGAGATTGAAAGTGACAGCACACCGCGGGGGATAGGGCTTTCCAGTAAAGCGGCCCACTAAAATCCCAAGTGCCAGCCATCAAGAGCACAGCTACACTAAATATAGTGAGCGGGGCCCTAACAGCTTCAAACCAAGGGGCCACAACACAGTACTAAATTGTGCACGGAGGCGGCTCCGGATTACCAAGTGCCGCCAGTGGGAGCGGACACCTGGACGGGCTCCCCTGTAGAGACTGTGATGCATAGAGACTTTGGTTTATCTTCATTGTGAGAGTCTGCTTTATAATCCTCATCCAGCACCACGACTACCCACAGTGAGTAGCCTGGTCCCCCTGCACCCTGCACTCCCAAATAATCACTAAAACCCTAGAGGCCAGGGCCTTGCCTACCTGCGGAGGGACTGACACCTTGCTGCTCCACACCATGTTCCCAGCTACTCCTTCCAGCAGCGGCGGTACTCCCATTACCGCAACCCGCAGGTAGCATCACAAACTTCCCCCCTGTAAATATTACCCTTTCAAAGTTCAGAGCGAGAGCCGAGTCCGGATTCGGACCCCTCGAGACACGTCCACCCCGGATCTGAGCACCCCGGTCTGCGCCAGGGCGGCGCCATAGCACTGTATGAATTCATATACCTAAAGGTGTGGGATCTTACATTTTCCTACTGTAACACAGATTTAGACAAATTTGTTAATATTTGAGAGAAAGAGCCCTTATGTATACATAGAAAAAGTCTTAGATCTTTGAGTTCAGCTCACGAGAAATGGGAGCAAAAATCAAAAGTGTTGTGTTTATATTTTTGTTCAATGTACTAGTCCCTTTAAACCTCATCACCACTGCTATATGTAGCAGAAATAATGCTCTCCTATGAATGAGGGCAATGGGCTGGCATTCATAGGAGAACTATAATCACAGGCACAGGGGTCATCAGAAGACCCTTGACTGTAATGACAACCCTTCAGCACCCCAAAATAATGTCATGGGCGCAGAGATGGGCAGGAGGAATGACACACCCCCTTGTCATCACGTGTTAAATGTCGCTGTCAGAGATTGACAGCGACATTTAACTGGATAACAGCCGGTGGTGGATCTCTGATCCACCTGAGGTTGCTAGAGGAACAAAGTGGCTGATTATAATTAGATTAGCCACCATGTGCAGGGGAGGATTCGGACTCAGTATGCTAGCCAGCATCAAAGGCAGGAACATGACTTTTGACGAACATGTTTGTCAAAATTTGTGAAGGGGTTAACAACTAGCAAACAACAAGAGCCCCACTGTCTATACATGTACCGTACCTGTCTTTCAACAGGAGGAAGGGTTCTATCATTTTAGCCAGATACGGTTTTTTAGAACCCAGACGAGGATCAAAATTAGTCCAATATGCTGGGCATGGCAGCTACTCTTAGCCCAATATGCCTATCTCTCCCTAAACACTCACATACACTCCCTGACAGAAGTTCTGTGGCTTATCCATGTTATGTAAATAAAAGCTTATAACCTGACTTTAAATTCATCCATTGGTTTTATAAATTACTCTTTTGAAAGCTGAAACCCTCCCAAATTTGGTTTAGGTTATGAAAATAAAGTTGCTGCAAAGCTGAAATATTGATCATTTAATGAACACAGAAAGGTCAGATTTTGGAAAGACAAAAGTTTTGTTGCCTTGTCATATAATGCACCCAATCCTTGTTTACCTCCTCACCTGTGCTCACTAAATGATCGGTTAATTAGTGGGTGTGTATAAAAAGAAACCCAGCACCTCAGACCTTCACTTGAACTGCAACTTGACCTCTGACAACATGCCACGGAACCTTTAATGTGTCTCAGCGTCAAGTACAAAGAATTAAAAAAAAATTGAAGAGACCGGAGATGTTTTTGACAAGGCCAGGTCCGGCAGACCCTTCAAAACAACTGCTGAGGAGGAAGGTTTCTTGGTTAGAAAAATCTAAATCCATACCCTCTTCCACTGCAGCAGAGCTCCAAAAGGCCTGGTCACCTCAAGTCCCTGTGTCACCTAGAACAGTTTGTAGGATTCTGTCTCGAAATGGCCTCCATGGTCGAATCAGTGCCCAGAAGCCAGCACTAAGCAAAGGGCAATTAAAAGTCCCATAGCCTGCTAAACAGATGGACGCTGGAAAAGTGGCAGAAGATGGATTTCTCTGATGAATCTTCAGTTGAATTACACCACAGCCGCTGCAATTACTGCAGGAGACCTACTGGAGCCCATATGGATCCAAAATACACCCAGAACACAGTTAAGTTTGGTGGTAGAAAGGTCATGGTCTGGGGTTACATTCAGTATTAGAGTTGAGCGCGGTTCTAGGTTCGAGGTTCTCCAGTTCTAGGCTCGAGTGATTTTGGGGGCTGTTCGAGATCGAACTAGAACTCGAGCTTTTTGCAAAAGCTCGATAGTTCTAGATACGTTCGAGAACGGTTCTAGCAGCAAAAAGCAGGGCTTTTTACAGCTACAGTGTGCAGGAGCCATCGCTGGCAGCCTGCCAGAAGCTGGTAACCAAGATAAACATCGGGTATCCAACCAAAGCGCTTTGGTTAGTAACCCGATGTTTATCCTAGTTACGTGCAGGAAGCCCACACTTCCCCACTCAGCTCGCTCCGCCCCCTCCTGCCCGCGGCATGTATTGTACACACGTACACACACACACACACACACACACACACACACACACACACACGGTCCCGCTCGGCTTACCTGCGGTGATGAAGTCCCGCCATCCCGACCTCAGCGCTGTCACTGTCCTCCATGGCCGCCGCTTGTCACATCACCTTCTCTCGCTTCCGACCCGAGACTGACTAGCGGTGACATCACGGGCCTCTCGCGATACTTGGTGTGAAGGCGCCGGTCATTGAACTCAGTGACAGGGGCTGTCAGTGTGCTGGAGATCAGCGCAGGTAATGTACCTCGCTGACAGCAGCACTTGTCATGCCCTGCAGTGACCTGGGCTGACCCATTGATGTTAGCTCAGGTCACTGCACTGCTCTCCCAGCCAATGGGGAACATCCTGCTCTTCATTGACTGGGACAGTGTGGATCGTCATGGCAACCCCTTGGATTACACCAGACCTGGATTTGTTTTTCATTCTAATAAATTGGTTAAAGAGGGAATGTTTTGGGGAGTGTTTTTTCAAATAAAAATGTGTCTATTTTTTTTTTATTACTGACTGGGTTGGTGATGTCGGGTATCTGATAGACGCCTGACCTCACCAACCCCAGGGCTTGATGCCAGGTGACATTACACATCTGGTATTAACCCCATATATTACCCCGTTTGCCACCGCACCAGGGCGCGGGATGAGCTGGGGCGAAGCTCCAGGATTGGCGCATCTAATGGATGCACCACTTCTGGCGCGGCTGCGGCCTGCTATTTTTAGGCTGGGGAGAGTCCAATAACCATGGACCTCCCTAGTCTGAGAATATCAGGCCCCAGCTGTCTGCTTTACCTTGGCTGGTGATCCAATTTTGGGGGACCCCTACGTGTTTTTTTGTTAATTATTTACTTAAATTTAAAATAACAGCGTGGGGTGCCCTCAGTTTTGGATTACCAGCCAAGGTGAGGTTGCCAGCTGTGGTCTGCAGGCTGCAGCCGTCTGCTTTACCCTAGCTGGCTACAAAACTAGGGGGAACCCTACGTCATTTTTTTTTCATTTTTTTGGCTAAATACAAAGCTAAGCACCCCTTAGTGCCACATGAAAGGCACCAAAGTGTGCTCCACTTTTTCCTCCACTTTTTCCTCCACTTTTTCCTCCACTTTTTCCTCCACTTTTTCTCCATTTTTTTCTCCGTTCTTTTTCTATGGTTGGTCTACCTATTAGCTCTGCCATGCATACTGTAGCTCTACACCTACTGCACATGTTACTTTATGATTGACATCTCTTTCGTACCAGAGCTGTCTAAGCCTACTCTGACCCCATATTTGTCATTACTATATTGTCCTTGTACTGTATTATGACATTTGTATCATGTGTTTCATTTCTTGCTGTGTTGCAATTTTTTTGCTGCATCCCAATTGTACCTCTACATTGTTCGAGTTTATGTTATTGTTCTCTCACTCTTATGTGATACTGATTATTGTCATTTTTCATGATTACATGCAGATAAGTCCAATCTGACGAAGGCTCAGGCCGAAACATCATTTGTAACTTGTTTTGGACAAAAACATATATGCTTATGAAAAAATTTTTTTTCTTAATACAGACCAATAAAGAGTGATTTTGCATTACTATCCGTTGTGACTTACTGACTTAGTCTGGGAGATTTAGAGTGCCGAGGTTACTCACTAATTTTATCTATTATTTCCTCTGAGCACCTATATACTAGTGAGCAGAGCTTCCTCTACAGTAGTTCTCCTGATTAGGCATGCCCTTACCTCATGAGCAGGGCATTGCAGTTTTGGTAGCAACCATTACGACATGGACTCTACTGCTGTGGACCCGAGAAGAGTGAGTGCAGATTCATTGCACCCACACTCCTCACATGAAGGGTCCACACTCCTAGAAAATGGGGGATACGTTCCCTGAGTGTCTCCCCCCCATATTCTAGACGGTCCAGAGTCGTCGTGGGACCCCTTTATTTTTTTTCTTACAATAAATTGGTGAAAGAGGAAATGTTTTGGGGACTGTTTCTTCAAATAAATTTCTTTTGTCGATTTTTTTTTTTTGTTAGTACTGACAGTTTATGATGTTGGGTATCTAATAGACGCCATGACATCACAAACTGCTGGGCTTGATCTCAGGTTACTTTACAGCTAGTATCAACCCGATTTATTACCCCGTTTGCCACTGCACCAGGGCACGGGATGAGCTGGGGTGAAGCGCCAGGATTGGCGCATCTAGTGGATGCGCCACGTCTGGGGTGCCTGCGGCCTGCTATTGTTAGGCTGTGAAAGCCCAATAACTATGGACCTTCCCACCCTGAGAATACCAGACCACAGCTGTCCGCTTTACCTTGGCTGGTGATCCAATTTGGGGGGGACCCTACTTTTATTGTGTAATTATTAATATTTATAAAATAATTATAAAAAAGAGCCTGAGGGGACCTCCATATTGGATCCCCAACCACGGTAAAGCTGCCAGCTGTGGTTTTCAGGCTACAGCCATCTGCTTTACCCTAGCTGGCTATCAAAAATGGGGGGACCCAACGTCATTTTTTTTTTTTAACTATTTTTTAAATAGAAAAAATTAATGGGCTTCCCTGTATTTTGATTGCCAACCAAGGTAACGGCAGGCAGATGGGGGTGGCAACCCATAGCTGTCTGCTTTATCTGCGCTGAGAATCAAAAATACCGCGGAGCGCTACGTCATTTTTTTAAAGATTTATTTTTACAGCACTGTGATGTCCAGCAATCAAAATACAGGGAAGCCCATTTTATTTTTAGTTATTTAAATAAATAATTAAAAAAAATATATATGGGCTCCCGCTGCATTTTTTGTATTGCTAGCTAAAGGTAATCCAAGCAGCTACTGGCTGCTAACCCCCACTGCTTGGTGTTACCTTCACTGGCAATGGAAAAATCCAGGGAAGCATTTTTTATTTTTTTTGCCAAAAAACTACAAAAAAAGGACGTGAGCTTCGCCATATTTTTGTATGCTAGCCAGGTATAGCAGGCAGGTGCTGGAAGAGTTGGATACAGCGCCAGAAGATGGCGCTTCTATGAAAATGCCATTTTTTGAGGCGGCTGCAGACTGCAATTCGCAGTAGTGGGGCCCAGAAAGCTCAGGCCAACCTGTGCTGCGGATTCCAATCCCCAGCTGCCTAGTTGTACCAGGCTGGACAGAAAAATGGGGCGAAGCCTACGTCATTTGTTTTCTAATTATTTCATGAAATTCATGAAATAATAAAAAAAAGGGCTTCCCTTTATTTTTGGTTCCCAGCCGGGTACAAATAGGCAACTGGGGGTTGGGGGCAGCCGTACCTGCCTGCTGTACCTGGCTAGCATACAAAAATATGGCGAAGCCCACATAATTTTTTCAGGGGGCAAAAAACTTCTGCATACAGTCCTGGATGGAGTATGCTGAGCCTTGTAGTTCTGCAGCTGCTGTCTGTCTGTATGGAGAAGAGCAGACAGCAGCTGCAGAACTACAAGGCTCAGCATACTCCTTCCAGGACTGTATGCAGAATTTTTTTGCCCACCAAAAAAATGACGTGGGCTTCGCCATATTTTTGTATGCTAGCCAGGTACAGCAGGCAGCCACGGGCTGCCTCCAACCCCCAGTTGCCTATTTGTACCCGGCTGGGAACCAAAAATATAGGGAAGCCCGTTTTTTTTAATTATTTCACTTATTTCATGAAATAATTAAAAAAACAAATGACGTGGGCTTCGCCCAATTTTTGTGTCCAGCCGGGTACAACTAGGCAGCTGGGGATTGGAATCCGCAGCACAGGTTAGCCCGAGGTTTCTGGGCGCCTCTGCTGCAGATTTCAGTCCGCAGCCGTCCCAGAAAATGGCGCTCTCATAGAAGCGCCATCATCTGGCGCTGTATCCAACTCTTCCAACAGCCCTGGAGCCGGGTGGCTTGTTGGGTAATCATGAGTTAATACTGGCTTTGTTGTACTAGCCAGTATTAAGCCAGAGATTCTTAATGTCAGGCACGTTTGACCCGGCCATTAAGAATCTCCAATAAAGGGTTAAAAAAAACACCACACAGAGAAAAAATACTTTAATAGAAATAAATACACAGACACATTAGAGACTCCATCTTTATTACCCCCTGTCAGCCTTCCACGATCCTGCTCTTCTGTCTTTTCTTTCTTTCTAGTGTAGTAGTAGTGACGATTGTAGTGAGGATGAGGTTCACCAGCTCATCACTTGGGGCTGGGGAACCTCATCCTCACTACAATCCTCACTACAATCGGGAAGCAGCGTGCAGCCTTCACTCCGTGAGTGATCAGTGCTGGCTGTCGGCGGTAACAGCGGTAACGCTGACAGACGCGTTACCATAGCAACGGTGCTCTCGGAGCCGCGGTTAGCGGTGACGTCACCGCTAACTGCGTTGCTATAGCAACGGTGATCTCCGTTAATGACCGGCTGCGTCAGCCGGTCCCTAACGGACCGGGGAGTCGACCGTGTGCTAGAGCATGTCGCCGGTACACGGCGATACACATATGTGCACCGTGTACCGGAGAGATGCACTCGCAGGTCCTACATAACGCGTCATAGTCATGTGACCAGTCTGTAGCCAATGAGATAATAGCCACGTGACTGGTCACATGGCTATTTTGACGTCACGATAGGTCCTGCATCTCTGCTGGCAGTGCCGTTGTCGCGGGCGGGGAGGAGGGTGTCAGCACACTACGCTCACCCCCTTCTGCTCGGATCCGGCGGCCGCTGCTCAGTGGTGGCTCGAGCTGTAGGCCGGATCCCGGGGGTTTCTCGAGCGGCACTCCTCGCCCGTGAGTGAAAGGGGTTTGTTGGGTGTGGGGATTGTTTATAGTCCGTGACGCCACCCACGGTTGTGGTGATTTCACCACCGCTGCTCAATACGGGGGTCCCGGGGATGGTGATGCGGAGCAGCCAGGTGTTGTGTTGCCCCTCCGTGGGTAGGGGTCGGTGATCCCGGGGCCCGGTGACGGTTTGGGAGGTGCAGGGCCTGGTGGGCGCAGGGACGCGGGGGCAGCGCTGTGCCTTGCGGCACTGTGGTACTCACTCAGCCTGAGACGTGGACACAGTTTGTACGGTAAACCAAACGGCTGGTAAGACGGTCCCACGGACGGCTGCAACTGCTCTCCCAGTAGGTAACAGTGATGTCCCTCTTCCTTGCACCTTGTGTACTAATTGGTTGCGATGGGTCCCCACCGGTAACCCGCTCCCCGGCTTCAAGCTGGACCGGGGGAGCTCTACTCTTTGCCCGCAGGCGCTGGCCCTCAGAAACTGGTGCCCTGGCGGTGGCGGTGTCTCTGTTGTACAGGTTGGGCTGTTGCCTTCACTCGGGTCTTGGTTGTTGGGGGATCTACGTCCCCTTCACTGACGGATTCGGCAATTTACGGCGACTCCAAGCCTTGCCGGGGTCCGAGAGGCCCCTGCCCTGGTGCTGACTGTCCTTCGGAACACTGCTCCAGACCACCGGGCACACAGCCTACGGGGTCCTTCCAGGAACTTCCAAACGGTCCCCCTCCAGACAGTCACTGCCGTTGCTGACCTTGCTGACCTGCCCTGCACTTAGCTGGACTCTTCAGGCTTTTTTCTCTCTCTGTCACCACTCTTGCTTTCCTCCGTTTCTCCTCTACTTTCCTTACTTTCACTTGCTGTTTACTTTAGCCCTGTCTGGGCTACTCCTCCACTCCTTCCACTTCCTCCTCCCTGACTCAACTGCCTGGTTTCTCCCGCCTCCAGAACTGTGATCTCCTCGGTGGGCGGAGCCAACCGCCTGGCCCACCCCCTGGTGTGAATCATCAGCCTCTGGAGGAAGGCAACAAGGATTTTTGGTTCAGCTGTGATGTGCCTACCTGGGATGTAGGGTGTGGTGGTGTGTGACCTGTGTCCCCTGGCTTGCCCAGGGCGACACACCGTCACCGGGAGGATTCAGCGATCATCGGATGGAATAGCGGCAGGAGACAGAGTGCAGAAGGGATCGCGAGGACCGGTAAGTGTTATGGCAATGTTTATTAACTGTTTGTGTACATTTATAATGCATTTTTATGTGTTTGTGATTGCCTCCCATTATAGCCTATAGGTTCGAGTTTGGTTCGTCGAACGTTCGACGAACCGAACTCGAACGGGACCCCCGTTCGGCGAACCGACCTCGAGCCGAACCGCGACCGGTTCGCTCATCTCTATTCAGTATGGGGGTGTGCAAAACATTTGCAAGGTTGAAGGCAATATCAATAGCCTGAAATATCAAGAAGTATTAGCTACCTTTTACATTCCCAATCATAAAAGGAGTCAAATTCTGCAGCAGGATATGGTGCGCCATCTCATACATCCATCTCTACAACAAAGTTCCTCCTGGCAAAGAAGAGCAAGGTGCTCAAGGACTGGCCAGCCCATTCACCAGACATGAACATCATCAAGCATATTTGGGGTAGAATGAAAGAGAAAGCTTGGAAGACAAAACCAAAGAGTCTAGATGAACTCTGGGATAAATGTAAGGCTGCATTCTTTGCTATTCCTGATGACTTCATCAATAAATTGTATGAATCATTGTTCAACCGCATGAATGCAGTCCTTCAAGCTCATGGAAGTCACACAAAATATTAAATATGGCTCTATTAGCACCACAACTTCATTCACAAATGTTATGCAACATATCTTTGTATTAGAAGTTAATTATTTGTTTGAATTTCACATTACTTTCTGTGGGCAACAAAACTTTTGTCTTGCCAAAATCTGACCTTTCTGTGTTCATTAAATGATCAATATTTCAGCTTTGCAGCAACTTCATTTTTATAACCTAAACCAAATTTGCGAGGGTTTCAGCTTTCAAAAGAGTAATTAAATTCATCCATTGGTTTTATAAAAGTTAGGTTATGAGCTTTTATTTACATAACATGGATAAGCGACAGGACTTCTGTCAGGGACTCTAGGTAGAGACCTGTCACTCTAGGTGGGCAGATTGGGGATGAGCCACTGGCCTTGAAGATTAATCACCCAAGCCACATTGTCCCTGATAGAGATGAGCAAAAAAAAAAAATGTGAGTGGAATTGAATTCTCCTCTAATTATAAAAATCTGCATTGGCCTCCCCACAGATTCAGCATTTTGGTGGCCGCTATTTTTTTCAACAGTAAAGGGCCATCAAAATATTAAAAAAAAAAATCCCTTTAATTGCCTCATCTGGCCCCCTGTACTCCTCCCCATCACCTGTCCTCGTCACATCTTCTGATCCACTCTGCTTGTCTTTAAACCCCCTGGCCTCTCACGCTAAGCTTTTACTTCCAGCTTTGGTGAGGTACTAGACGGTACTGTGAATGCACGAGCAGGGTCATGGCTCTTCTTTATATTAGTCAGCTTTGTGCAAAGTCACATGTGCTTCAAATCACAATGATGATGTAGTGCCAGGCCAACTACTCAACAGAAGAACCACGAATGCCATCAGGTAAGATAGTCCCGAGATCCTGTGCACCAGCCACAGACCTCTGTCTAGGCCAATACCATGCAACAAGACAATCAATTCACACCAGCTCTAATCAGTACCTATTTATGATAACATTTTAAACAAATTTGATGTTTTTCCTGCCTTGAATTTTGATACATCAGTACATTACCATAATGTACTGGGGTTATCTAAAGAAATGACATATACAGTCTTGCACCTTTATATTGCCCCAACTCTGGGTACAAGCAGAAGAAGGTGCTATCTATGGTTTTACGACACCACATTTACATTGAAGTCTCCTGTTCCTTCGTTGCCAGAAGGAAAAGAAAAGAAAAAAATTATCCTTCTTCAATATTACATGTTTTAATAGAATTTTACCAGTTATAGATGAGAATTCACTGGTCAGGTGACCTAAAAGTCTATAACTAGGCTATTGTGTCTTAGGTGGTGACTTCTGGGCTTAGTGTCCTCATTTCCGCATAGTGTCCTGAGACTCACAAGGTCCACGTAGTGAAAGTCAGTATTAAAGTTAATCTTAAAAATGACTGGTAGTGCTGTCATCAAAGAGATGGATATCAAAGTGAAGTTTGAAGCCTTATTATTCTCATGAAATGACATTTTCAGGGATACCTGCCTTTTCCTCTGATAGATGAGACAGCATGTATCCTCTTGCTCAGAAAGGGACAAGTAGCCATGAAACACCTCTATTCTTAGACCAATGAAACCTCCAAAATTTACTTTGAAGTCCATTTCTTCGGTGACAATGCAACCAGATGAGCAAATAATAAAATAATGTCTACAAGTTGCAAATTGGCATGTTCTGGCCTAATGCTATGATTTCGAAGCTGTAACTTAACCCCGTCACGCATTTGTATTCTACTATTGACATAGTTTTGTGGGATGTATTGTAAATTTGTAGGAAAGTCACTGGGAAAACTTTCTGACATTGAGGACAGTCAGAGGGTGGAATAGGCTACTGCGGGAGGCAGTGAGGGCAGTCAGAGAGTGGAACAGGCCACCACTGGAGACAGTGAGCTCTCCATCAATGGAAATCTTCAAGCAGAAACTGCAAAACATATGGATAGGTTGATTTAGGAAAACCTGCACTCGCAGGGGGTTGGACCCAATGGCCCTTGAGGTCCCTTCCAACTCTACCATGCTCTGATTCAAGCGGAAATATTTACTTTTACCATGCAATATTCTGTAAACCAGGGCAACAAAATTAAAGTGGGGTAAAATGGTGAAAGAAACACAAATTTGCCATCATTCCTTGAAATTGAATATAAGGCCTACGCATACACTGTACATAAAAAATATCTCCAAGGGGAGTATGAAAGCCGCCTTCAGCCGATCATATTCAGCCATAGGTACCTGCCAGTAGCTGCAAGCCAGATCAAGTGAGGAGAAATATTTAGCTTTTTCCAGATCAGAGAGTGACTCTTCGATTCATGGCAGGGCATATGAGTCCCGAACCGTACAGGTGTTCAGTTGGTGGTGGTCTACTCAGAATCTCAGTGCACCATCCTTTTTCCTTACAAGCACAATAGTTGCAGCACAAGCACTTTAGCTTTCTCGAATCATCCCATTCTGCAGCATGTGTGATAGCAGGTCTTTCACCACCATGGTACATGACTGCCCTACTGCAGAGGCTTCCCCCCACCTTTGGCTCAACACCGAACCATAACCAATTTATCCCACCCACTAATAAACACACAACACCATTATTTTGGATAAATTGGTCAAATCGGCCCGGTTTATTAACAAACATCATAACACATAAATAACCATATATAACCATTTATACCAATGCAAGGGCGGTTCTTGGAGCCCCAAAAACCTGGCGGACATCAAGTATGTTACCAAAACCATCCGGCATATTTGCCCCCAGCCGCGACCACAATTTGGCACCACCTTTTGCCGGAAAACCGTGTCCCTAACCGACTCTCAGGAGACCCCACTCCTGTAGAGCCCCCCAAGTCCGCCAGGCAATTACCATACCAGAATAAACAAGGGGGGTGGTCCCCCATCTATCCGATGTACCACCCCCCTCCCCGACATTTCCACCGACTCCAAGAACCCCCCTCACCACCGCTCGCCGAAATGACCCGAACACACTATAAGAAGTTAAATTAAACGCAACTCCCCCATCTTTCCCTGACACAGATTAAACATAGGATGGGATGGCGGGACCTTTCTCTATAGGTGCCTCACGCCAAAGTGATGCCCCCCCACTCTCTCCCTGGACATAAATATACAGCCCTCCCCCCTATTCCCTCCCCTGGCCCTTTAAGTCCACCCCTTAAACTCCTGACCCTGCAGAAAACCCGCTCTTTTCTTAAAATATAATTAACCCCTTGGTTGCCCCGCAAAGGTGAGTCATGGGTCACTCCGCCCACAGCTCTGCCCTGGCTCCGTTCAGCCTTATGAGGTGGGATCTGCCAATACCTCTCTCAGATCGGGTCAATACTCTCTGTTAGAATTTTATATTCAATCACCTTTGTGCAGCCGAAGTAATCATCATGGCACACAAACCACCTACTGATATAGCTCAGTAGCTATTCAACCCTTCCCACTTGTTGTCCCAACCTTTTATATTTGGTAACCGCGCCACACTGGTCACAGGACTCTGAGTCTCCTTCTAATTCTGTCCTTGAGGAAACACACACCCTACAGATTGGTTCCTGGTGACCATGATCCTCTGTCAGATGATGATGATGTTGGTGCAAAAATGCTGTGGAGCACTGAATTTGAGTATCTTCTTCTGGCCACCCTTAACATATAGATCTATTGGAGGTGGGCAACAAGACAGTGTACATCTTGCTGCCTGCCTCTAATTTTGGGTATAGGGATGAAAATGAGTCGCACATGGTGACTCCATCTGCAACATTATGCTGTAGTCAGTTTCCTCGTCAGTGCATATACCCAAATCCCATTTTGCCGGTTTTGGCCCTGTGGAGCCACTGAATGTAGGGCCAAAGACTACGTGAATCCAGCTTTAATTTGTGATCAGAAAGACTTTTCTTAGAAGATTTATATACAAAGAAAGGAAGGGAGAATTTGATGGACCCATTTAACTACTGGCCAATTAGGAATCTATGTAGTAATATGAACTGATAGATATTCCTACTTTGGGTAAGGTTACACCTTATCCTTGTTGAAGAGATTTATCGAGATAGATAAATTACTGTGAGGACGCTGCTCTATGTTTCTTAACAATTTATCTCTTTTGATATCTATTGCTTCAGAATAGTGAAGGTATAGCACTAGAAATAAAGTAACTACAGCGAGCGTGTGTGCCTGCGTGGTATGGCTTCTTTGAGGGTCACTGTCAAACTTCACCATGTCAACACAGGCATCAAAGTGACATCAAGATTGAGCTACAAAAACACATGCAAATCACTTTTCCTGGCTTTTAACTAACTTTCCAGTGAAAGTCTTTTGAAGCTTGATTTTTATGGCTTTAATAACTATACTTTCAAGTAAATTTGCCGAATAAGCTGTCAGGTATATACTCTATTTCTGGTCATGAGATCACATATATTTTGTGTTTTGATTATTTTATTTCCTATTCAGGCTCAGTCTCTGATTTTGCAATGCACTCTGAACTGATGGGAGGATAAAAGCTACTATGATGTCTTATAGGCACAGTACAGAAAACAGAGAGAGATGCCTGTTTTCTTTCCACCCTTTCATAGCGCACATTATACATCACTACTGAGCAGTGTAGATGTGAATCCAGATTTTGGGAAAGATAAAAGACTTTGTAAAAAAAACCTCAGTATAATCTTTCTATATTTCTCTTTTCTAGTTTTCTTACTCTGCTCCTCATTCTTCCTTTCCATAGAGTGTAATTGTGATGCCAAACACCAAGGTGTAATGAGATGATAAACCACTAGGAGTCTGTAATGCTGCCACCAGGGGGAGCCAGAGCTCTGCAGCAGATGACACTACACAGAGCAATGAGAACCAGGAAGGATATGCACAGCGTTCTCATGCACTGCCTAATCAGCACAGCTGATAGGCAGTTCTGCAGGGTATGTGAGGAATAGTCAGACAGGCTGTGTCAAACACCGTACGGGCAGAAGCAGGACCAGAGGAGTGAGCAGAAGCGGAGTCAAAGTCAGGCTAAGGTCAGTACCGGAGGAAGCAACCGAGTGGGGAATAGGAGGGGGGACACAGAACAGGAGGGACGACCAGGGGACAGAACACAGACAAGGGCACGTGGGCACAGGAACAGACAGATCAGGATATCACTCACAGGACCAGCAATCACAGGCAAAGCAGAGCTAAGCTTATAGCCGGCGCTGGTTCACTGGAAGTGTTAGCTTTTAAAGGCATCCAGGGGCCGGAAGTGAGGCCCGAGAGAAGGCTCCGCCCCCTAGCCATGTGGATAGGGAGGCGAATCATGACAGAGTCACTAGAGACACTATTGGAGGAGATCTGCAGGGTAATCGATTAGGCCAGGGGTCAGGAGCCAGGAGTTCACGTCAGTAACAGGGAGAGAGAGAAGCCAAAGTCAATGTGCAAGCCAAAGGTCTGTTAACCAGGAAGTCACATCAAGTACCAGGAAGAGAGCGGAGCCGGGGTCAGGTCAGTGTATGAGCCAAGGTCGGTAGCCAATAGGACACGTCGGGTACACAGGAGAGAGCAGAGCCAGGGTAAGGAAATAAGCCAAAGGTCAGAGAAGCATGGAGTCAAGTCAGAGTAGGGGAGGATACGGGATGGGGTATGAGGAACTAGGAAGCAGGACAAGATCAGGTAAGTCAGTTACGGGAACCAGAGACATACACTGCTTAACAGGAACTATCACTGGCGGAGTTCAGGATGAAATAGACCGAGAGCAACGAGTTAAATTGGAGAAAAATATGAGGCCCAGTATAGGTTATGCAGGAGAGTAGAGCATCGCTAATCAGAATCATGACGGTAATATGAGGTGTAACCTGACACCTCACTGTGTTGGCGGTTTTTCATTTCTTGAGCAAGATATAGTTGAGCTATTTTATTAAGATTGTATGGTAAGTTCGAGAGTTACAGAGGAAAAAAAGTGGCTCATAAAGGGATCCTATCACCGGCTATGACGGACAAAAATCATAAAAGGAGAAAGAAGAAGCTTTATCTGATAAGATATACTACAAAATGTATTAAATTTGCCTATACTATTGACTTATGTAAAGTTTGTTCAACATACAGGGACTTGCCAAAGCACCGGTTGCCGGTGCGAAATAGCTGTCGTCTGTGTGTGGTCCGCGTCCTCTTCCCCTCCCCCCGTTATGCCTTTTTTACCTGAAGATTAAATAAGACTTTTCTGCAAAAAACTGGTGAGTGCCTTCTGCTCTTTTTTGTTTGTTCAACATACAGTTCCCTATTAAAGGAAAGGGTTTACTCCTCAGCATAGTGGCCACATATCGATGTAAACCTCATGAAGAAGGCTTTTTTCAAATACCTTATTCAGTCAATTAGGCCTCTGAGCTGCACTATTGTGGACCGCTCATCCTCATCATGTGACCCCCAGGCTTCGTGACCTCTGAGATCCAGTAATGCAACGTCAACTTCCAGTTGACCTGACATCACCGCGGCCGGCCCCAGTCTCTCCGAGTGATTGGGCTGTGGGCGGAGATTCACTGCTCATCATAGCATAGCATCTCTCGCGCTCTTTTCTTTGCTGCAGAGCACCGCAAGCAGGAGTGATATTGGGTTGTGATGAGTGGTGAAACTCCGCCCATAGCCAATCACCCTTGGAGACTGGGGCAGGCCTCGGTGATGTCGGGTCAACTGGAATTTGATATGACATCACCGGATCTCAGAGGCCACGAGGCCGGGGGTCACGTGATGGGGATGAGCGGACCGAAATAGAACTGAGTCAGAATTGACTACACAATGTATTTGACAAAAGCCTTCCCTATGAGTTTTACATCGATATGGCCACTGTGCTGAGTAGTGAACCACCCCTTTAAGTGATTCCAAAATTGGTAGTCAGTCTAATTAAACCCTTTTGTATAGCGATTGCTATGCAATCTTGATGATCACTGTTATTGTGCAACAAAATGTGAGACTGAGAGAATATGGAAAGGCGACGGGAGAGGGTAAAAGGACATAGAACATTCAAATGCAAAATTGTACGTATGGACACAAAAATAAAGGGAACTTGGTCATTTTGTATGGAGAAGAGCTTTGGGTTACTGTTAGTGATGTGAGTTGAAGCTCAAGGGCCTCCCAATTATAGCTGGTCTTTAGTAGTATTTGTCTTCTCTTATGGGCCAAAGGGACTTTTTTGGCCCCTCTAAGCTCCAAGTCTTAGGGGGGTATTACACGCAGCGATGATCCCCGTCGTTTGTGCGTCACGGGCAAATCGCTGCCCGTGGTGCACAATATCGTTAGGAGCCATCACACGGGACTTACTTGCCTAGCGACGTCGCTGTGGTCGGCGAACCGCCTCCTTTCTAAGGGGGCGGTTTGTTCAGCGTCACAGCGGCGTCACTAAGCGGCCGCCCAATAAAGCGGAGGGGTGGAGATAAGCGGGACGTAACATCCCGCCCACCTCCTTCCTTCCTCATTGCCGGCGGCCGAGGGTAAGCTGTACTTCGTCACTCCCGAGGTGTCACACATAGCAATGTGTTCTGCCTCGGGAACGACGAACAACCTGCGTGCTTAACAGTCAACGATTTTTTGAAAAGGAACGATGTGTCAACGATGGACGATAAGGTAAGTATTTTCCATCGTTAATGGTCGTTCCTTGCTGTCACATGCAACAATGTCGCTAACGATGCCGGATGTGCGTCACGGAATCCATGACCCCGGCGATATATCGTTAGATACGTTGTTGTGTATAACGGGCCTTTACACCCATTATTGTCACGTCCCTGGTTGCTACCTTGACTAATACATGCATCAATTAAGCCTTTTTACAAATGTTAGCTGCAGACATGTTAATTTTTCCATCAATACTCCACAACACACGATAACACAAGAAATTATATTACATAGTGTTATAGCTCATAATATATTATAATGTATTGTATCTTATAGTATGTCTATAATCATATTAAATTGTTTAATGTAAGAACAGATATTATAAATGATAAAATACACAATACATATTATTGTCTTGAATATATGAGGAAGTATTAGTACTTCTCCGCTTACTTTTATATTGGGTTTCAGAGACTGTAGAAAAAAAAAGGCGCATAGGGTCTTACCATATAACACTAGAAGTCCCAGAAATTTCGAGTTCCCCCCTTGAAGTCCTAAAAGAGGGTCAAATGACACTTAAGGCCACTTTACACGCTGCGATATCGTGACCAATATCGCTAGCATGCGTACCCACCCCCATCGGTTGTGTGACACGGGCAAATCGCTGCCTGTGGCGCACAACATCGCGCGGACCCATCACACTACTTACCTGCCTAGCGACGTTGCTGTGACCAGCAAACCGCCTCCTTTCTAAGGGGGCGGTTCGTTCAGCGTCACAACGACCTCACAGCAGCGTCACTGAACCGCCGCCTAATAGAAGCAGAGGGGCGGAGATGAGCGGGATGTAACATCCCGCCCACTCCTTCCTTCCTCATTGCGGGCGGACGCAGGTAAGGTGAGGTTCCTCGTTCCTGCGGTGTCACATACAGCGATGTGTGCTGCCGCAGCAACGAGGAACTACATCGTTAGCTGCAGCAGCAGCGATAATCGAGAATAGGGAGGCATGTCACCGATGAGCGATTTTGAACGTTTTTGCGACGATTCAAAATCACTCATAGGTGTCACACGCAACGACATCGCTAAAGCGGCCGGATGTGCGTCACAAATTCTGTGACCCCAACGAGATCACTTGAGCGATGTCGCAGCGTGTAAAGCGGCCTTAAGACTATCTTTTTTATTTAGAACCAAAACAAAATGTTAATTAATTTGAAATTTTTTATCTTGCAGATGAGGAGACTCCTCCTCTACCAAAAAAAGAGTGCTCGTTTGGCGAGTGAGCCGACAGAGACCGCAAATTCTTCAGGTCATTCGACCCGTCTCTGGGTTCCAAAGGTAGAAATGTTAAATGACCCCTCTCTGGGACTTCTAGTGATAAAAAACAGATATAAAGTAAGGTGAACTCACCTATAGGGGTTGTGAAAGGTCACAACACCTAAAACCGCCTAATAGTAGATGGAGACAGCTGAAGCCCCGAAGAAATAGGATGAAATCTCGGAAGTAAAAAACAGGTATCACCACTGTGCTTATCACCAATACAGTTGTCACAGCCCCCTTCCTCAGGACAATATAGCAGAGACAAGGATAGTAATAGTGATACTATCCTTGTCTCTGCTATATTGTCCTGAGGAAGGGGGCTGTGACCCCTGAAACGCGTCAACCTATATGCAATAAATACTTGGATTAATTAATTCCTGTCTTGTATTGGTGATAAGCGCAGCGGTGATACCCGTTTTTACTTCCGAGATTACTTCTATATTGAGCTGTGAGTGGGGCAATTGACATCACATGTATTGATACCTGCCAGATCTTGTGCGCGATCGGGAGATGTCGTCTACGTATCTCATTGCTAATAGTACATTAGAGATGAGCAAAAAAGATTTACAGGTCCTAAGGTTACGTTGGTATTCCATGGCCATTGCAGCAGAACCATTTCCTATCTACCGGAATCCCCGGTGCCTCTTTTGACCAGTAAATTTGGTTTGATATCATCATTAGGACATGTTGTCGTGCCGTGACTTACTTATCAGAAGAGGCACCAGGGATGCCGGTAGGTTGGAGAAAGTTCATAAGACTCCGGTCCGGCAGCCTCTTGTACCAGGGTCTGTGAATCTTTTTAATCATCTCTAGGGTTCACTCATCCAGACCAAGACATGATGTCACCTTCCCACTTTCCTTTTGATGTGGTAGTGACCATGGTAAAGGCTGCTTTACACGAGACGATCTATCGTGCGATAGATCGTCGGGGTCACGGTTTTTGTGACGCACATCCGGCATCGCTTGCGACGTCGGCCTGTGTGACACCTCCGAGCGACGTAGTATCGCTCACAAATCGTGAGTCGTGTACTCGTCGCTCGGTTTCATAATCTCGTTTAATTAAAATGGCGCCGGTTGCTCATCGTTCCCGGGGTAGCACACGCCGCTCCGTGTGAAACCCCGGGAACGATGAACAGCAGCTTACCTCCGTCCTGCAGCACCCACCAACTATGCGGAAGGAAGGAAGGAGGTGGGCGGGATGTTTACGTCCCGCTGATCTCCGCCCCTCCGCTTCTATTGGCCGATCGCTGCGTGACGTCGCTGTGACACTGAACGTCCCTCCGCCTTCAGGAAGAGGATGTTCGCCGCCCACAGCGACGTCGCACAGCAGGTAAGTGCGTGTGACGGGGGTTAACAACTTTGTGCGCCACAGGCAACTAATTGCCCGTGACGCATAAACAACGGGGGCGGGTTCGATCGATCGTGAAATTGCACGATACGATAGATCGTACCGTGTAAAGCAGGCTTAAGACTGACCCATATAGATCTAATATATGATGCAATATTTAATCCAACATAATATTTATTCACTTTTATACAGTCATTAACTCCATAGAGCTTTACATACATCATCATAATCCCTGTCCCCATCGGAGCTCACAATCTAAATTTCATTTCAGTATATCTTTGGCATGTGGGAGTAAATTGAAGAACCCGGAGGAAACCCACACAAACATGGTGAGAATATACAAAACTCCTTGCAGATGTTGTCCTTGGTGGGATTTGAACCCAGAACCCCAGTGTTGCAAAGCAATAGTGCTAACCACTGAGCCACTGTGCTGCCCTATATATAGCACAGTGCTAACCACTGAGCCACCGTGCCACCGTGCCACCCTATATATAGTACAGTGCTAACCACTGAGCCACTGTGCTGCCCTAAATATAGTACAGTGCTAACCAGTGAGTCACCGTGTCCCCCTATATATAATACAGTGCAAACTAGTGTGCCACCATGTCCCCCTATATATAATACATAAGCAATAGGCCACTGTGCTGCTCTATATATAGAACAGTGCTAACCACTGAGCCACCGTGAGCCCCTATATGTAGTACATTGCTAACCACTGAGCCACCGTGACACCCTATATATAGTACAGTGCTAACCACTGAGCCACCATGACACCCTATATATAGTACAGTGCTAACTACTGAGTCACTGTGCTGCCCTTTTGGGATATATTTCGATGTCAGCTATCAGGTATTAGTGGAAGTTAACTAAGTTAACTAAGCAAAACTAATCCTATCATACACTATATACTGGATCATTAATTTGTTTTATATTACAAAGTGCCAGGTTATTTATTATTTTTTTGTATTTTAGTATTAGGTCAAATAATATTATAGGTCACTATAGTAAATATTATGTTGCATTATTATGACCCAATGTCATCTAATATATTATGTGATATCCTTTTTATTACAGCTATACACAATATATAGTGTATCATTATTTTGTATTATATTATTTTTTGTATTTTAGTACTAGGTCAAATATTGTAATGTCCTTATAGTAAATATTATTTTATATTATTTTGACCCAATGTCATGTAATTAATATTATGTGACATCCATTTTATTACAGCTCTACACAATATATATGGGATCATTATTTTGTATTATATTATTATTATTTTTTGTATTCTAGTACTGGGTCAAATAATATTATGTCACTATTGTAAATATTATGTTATATTATTTTGACCTAATGTCATGTAATTAATATTATGTGATATCCATTTTATTACAGCTCCACACAATATATATGGGATCATTATTTTGTATTATATTATTATTATTTTTTGTATTCTAGTACTGGGTCAAATAATATTATGTCACTATTGTAAATATTATGTTATATTATTTTGACCTAATGTCATGTAATTAATATTATGTGATATCCATTTTATTACAGCTCCACACAATATATATGGGATCATTATTTTGTATTATATTATTTTTTTTTGTATTTTAGTGTTAGGTCAAATAATATTCTGTCACTATAGTAAATATTGTGATTTTTTTTTATGACCCAATGTCATCTAATATATTAGGTGATATCCATTTTACTACAGCTATACACAATATATATTGTATCATTATTTTGTATTATATTATTTTTTTTTTTTGTATTTTAGTATTAGGTCAAATAATGTAATGTCACTATAGTAAATATAATGTTACATTATTTTGACCCAATGTCATCTAATATAATATTATGGGATATCCCTTTTATTACAGTTCTACATTATATTAGACCACAATATTTTAGATATACACAATATATATTGTATCATTATTTTGTATTATATTATTTTTATTTTTTGTGTTTTAGTATTAGGTCAAATAATGTAATGTCACTATAGTAAATATAATGTTACATTATTTTGACCCAATGTCATCTAATATTATGGGATATCCCTTTTATTACAGTTCGACATTATATTAGACCACAATATTTTAGTTATACACAATATATATTGTATCATTTTATTTTTTATTTTTTGTGTTTTAGTATTAGGTCAAATAATATTATATGTCACTATAGTAAATATTATGTTGCATTATTATGACCCAATGTCATCTAATATAATATTATGGGATATCCCTTCTATTACAGTTCTACATTATATTAGACCACAATATTTTACTTTTGTTGCCAGTGTAAAAGTTATTGTGATGCTGCGCAGAGCCAAACTATAGCGACCAGTGACAAGAAGTATTGGAAATATTGTAGACGCGAATATAATGGGTAGAGGATATTAAAGTTCATCGGTGTGATATCCTTCAGTCTTGGTTAGAATAATAAGGCATCTGGGTGTAGAATGATTTCCACCTTTGGTTCTTGGAATTGAGCAGTCCCTGTAAATAGCAGGATTGTGCTGCATATAGTCAGTGGAAGCACGCTCCATCCATCCCTCCCTCTCCCATCCATCCCCTCCTTCCACCTCTCTTCTATCTCATCCTTCTTTCATCTCCCTCCAATCCCCACTGCCTACAGACAAAAGAAATCACAGCCGGGCACAGGGTCTTCGTAGCTTCTTGTAGCTGTTCCCTGGGAAAAAAAGGGTCTTTCTTCCTTCACCCTAGCAAGAGGGAGACGGGAAGCAAAGGAAGAAAGGCTCGGGAGGGAGGGGAAGAACAAGGGAGAGGAGGGAAGAAATATAAAGCGAGACAGATGGGCAGAGGTGATAGGCAGATGTGGCTTAGTGTGTGTAACTGTGCATCTTGATGCTGTGCTTCTAGGTGCACCGAGGAGTTAAAGGGAGAGATTGTGGACATGCACAGGTACTGAGGGAATTTCTGCAGTGAAGGGTTACACCGGCTGTCAGGTAGGAGGGATACGTGTGTCGGTGTGTTTGTGCCTGCAGTGAAGGATTGTGGCATTGTATTTAGAGCGTATGGTTGGGTACTTCCATTGGATGATGAGGGGGTTTACACCGGTTGACACAAAAGCCAATATCAAGTATTGTTTCCATACGTTGAGTGTTCTACAGATGATTGATGGTGGGATGAGAATTGACAGCACATCTGCAAAGTAGTGAGGCACGCGTGTGTACATGGGCTGCTCGGGGGATCTTTCCACGCTCTTTTAACCCTTGCTCGTTGTGCGTGTAGTTGTAGCTAGCGTAAAAAGGGAAGCACGTACTGCATGTGAGGTCATTGATAGTTAACCGTGTTTGTGTGAAGATACTGTAGATTTCTCTGTGCCTGCAGCTAGGAGACATAGGAAGTGTTGGAAGACTAAAGATGGCTCCTGCCGGTGCTTTCTGGGTGCTGCTAGCCGGTTTCCTGTTCATATCAAGAAGTGTCGGAGAGGAGGATTCATCCAGAGAGCTTGAGTGTAAAATGAAGAGCATCACGGTGTCAGCTCTCCCCTTCCTCCGAGAGAACGACCTCAGCATCATGCACAGCCCCTCTGCCTCTGAGCCCAAGCTTCTCTTCTCTGTCCGGAATGACTTCCCTGGGGAGATCGCAGTAGCTGATGATTTGGAGAATACAGAACTGCCTTACTTTGTGTTGGGTGAGTGCAACCTCCAAAAAAACCTCCCATGAACCTGTGTTGTCTGTTGCAGTGGGTCATTCATCATATACATACACTGCAGGTGCTGTGCTCCACAAGGGCCTGCAGGATGCATATAATGAACGGAGAGATTACACTGTAAAAGTCATCCTCATTGCAGATCTGTACTGTTTACCGCTATGTAATAACGTGCGCCTATGTCAACTCTGCTGTGACCCTCCTTCATGCCTCTACCGTCATCTCACAACTGCTAAAAAAAATTAGTAATAGCCTTTGATGTCTTTTTGTACATGACCACTCTGGCACTTCGGAGATGAAAGGCTCATCTTGAGCTCTATCAGATTTGGCCAGAGGAACGCTTGTAAATTGGGTCTATTGATGTGAGAACTTGGTCCAGCGAGTGGGAGAAAGAAAAATGTCCACTTGGGTTAACACATATTTCATGCCCAAATGTGTCCTTTTTGGGCACCACTGATGGCCGGATGGAGGTTACCATGGCAGATCTTCCAATTAGTGAAGTGAGCACTGGCTAAATGATATGTGTCCTACACAGCGACTAATGCATTTCTTTTCATCTATAAGGATCAATTAGTGACTTAGGTCACTTTGAACATGGGCCAAATATCTCACTCCTTCATGACGAGATGGCTCAGAAGTGCACTCGCTATCGCTCAGAACATAACTTTTTCGACAGAGATGCATTTGTCGGAGATGTGTTTTCCTTTACGCTCTAAGTGGTTCAGGTGGGTGACTTCTAAAAGGGTCATAAAGTTATGAGATCATTACTCTAAATTGAAAACTACGCAACACTTCATTGCTTAAACTTCTAAAGATGGTTTTGTCAGCCCGTTTCCAATCAAATTGTGCTCTTGTATAATGTATCTTAGTCTACTCAGCTGCTTTGGAGTAAAATGTTTATGGGAAAGATGGATGTTGGTTGCCAACAAGGCCTTAATCGGCTCTACGCAACCCTTGAGTTGTACAATATTGGTTTCATAAAAATACATGGTGTCCTAGTCCTCAATACAAATGCATGGGCGAACTGGGTGAGCCGGTGTAAGTTCGCAAAATATAGAGTAGGGTAGGCCATTGGTCGAAATCCCAGGCATGGTTAATTTGCCTTAAAGAAAACCCTCTCATTAAGTTTTTTTTTATTAAATGTTTTTATATGTGTACGGCTTTCTCCAGGTTCTAGAGCCCTTCTTCTCCTCTTCTCCATGATGTCACCGCACTTCAATCTATCCGCCTCACTCTATGCTATATACATGAGCAGGAAGTCTACTATGCATTGAAAGCCTACTAGGCCTGGTTCTGACACTCCATAGACTTACATTGTAAAAAAACACTTCCGAGTTATACAGATCACAGTGTGACCCAGAGAGTCTGAAGAGCGGTGACGTCACGGAGATGAGGAGCTGAACGGTGCTGAATCCCAGAGAAATAGGTGGTAGGTGGGTATATTTATACACTCACATCCCATTACATAAACATATACACAGATTTACAGATTTAATGGAAAAAAAACAAACTTCATAGGAGGGCTACTTTAAACCTTATTCAGACATCTAGGTATGGACTGTGATTTCCAGGGCTGGTCAGTGGTCTCCTGACCCAAACTTGACAGGTTCATAGTCTCAGTCTGGGAATCATAGTCCATGCTTGGACCAAATAACATAGACAAAATGACCTACAGGTGAGAAGATCAGAGTATCTATTGCCAAATTAGTCAGCTTTGCCCACTGAATGATAGTCCACCTGGGATCTAAATTATTATTATACCAAAACTCTAACTAGAACTTCTGGAAACTATTAGGCAAAGTTTTATTAGGTATTCAAAGAATACTTCATAGCCATATAATATGGATGCATAAAGCTGAAGGCAATATTCCTGTGGTGTCCTATAACAAATCAGTAATGCCATCCATAGCCCAACTGCGTTAATCACTAGTCCGATCGGCTAAATACAGGGCAGAGTAAAGGTGCTGCAGATTTTGGAGATATTTTTTTCCCTTGCATTGTGCTGAACTATTGAAAGTTGCATGTGGTCTTCGGATGGTCTTTGTTGTTGACTTCACTTGTACTTAAAATTAATGTTTGGGGGCCCCAGTGTAAAATGTCCAAAAGAGGCACTCAACTATCCTAGGTCTTTAATAATTTTAGTGTTCTAATTTTTGGCTTCTCCGGCTCCATGGCCTTCGTTTGGGTTCAATCACTCCACCCGCTATTGTTATTTCTCTGGTTTTGGTTTACCATTTATCCATTAGAAGCAGATAAACTTACCATTACACACGTTCTAAATCACCTACAATCTGGAATATTTTTTTTAACTACAGTTTACTTTATATTGCATGGTTTAGAACAACAATTGACAGAATTCATATCTTGATAGACATTGAGTTGGAAAGGAATGCTGGGAGATCTCAGCTCTGAGGTCAGAAGAGTTGTTAATGCAGCTGTGAACTAGAATATAGACTTATAAATAGTGTTGAGCGGACCCGGATCCTCAAAATCCGGATCCGCACGGTTTGAGAGCCCGATCCGAGCCCGACCAGTATCCGGGATTCGGGGTGCACAATCCGGATCCATTTTTTTTTTCTCTCTCTCTCTCTCTCTCAACTCTACTTATAAAGCGTCAGTACAAAATAAGTAATGCAATGAACAGTATTTAAAAAGTTACTCAAACTTTTTAAAGATGAATTTGTCTATTGGAAAACGAAGTTAAAAAGTGTGCATACGTTGTAAAGGGGTTGAGCATGAGTAAAATAAGTAATATCTGTACACAATGTTATAATGTTACTTGTCAAAACCAAGTCTTCTCCAGTGCAGTGGTCCTCACCGGTCTTTTTCCTATCTAAGGGGTACTTTGCACGCTGCGACATCGCTAGCCCATTGTAGCAATGCCGAGCGCGATAGTCCCCGCTCCCATCGCACATGCAATATCTTGTGATAGCTGCCGTAGCGATGTCGTTCTGGCCGGCGACCCGCCTCCTTCCTAAGAGGGCGGGTCATGCGGCGTCACCACGACGTCACACGGCAGGCGGCCAATAGAAGCGGAGGGGCGGAGATGAGCGGGACGTAAACATCCCGCCCACCTCCTTCCTTCCTCATTGCAGGCGGGACGCAGGTAAGGTGATGTTCCTCGCTGCTACGACTTCACACACAGCGATGTGTGCTGCCGCAGGAACGAGGAACAACATTGTACCTGTCGCTGCAGCAAAATTATGGAAATGACCGACACTACACAGATCACCGATTTTCGATGCTTTAGCGATCGTTTATCGGTGCTTCTAGGCTTTACATGTTGCGACGTCGTTACCGGCGCCAGATGTGCATCACTTTCGATTTGACCCCGACGAGTTCACAGTAGCGATGTCGCAATGTGCAAAGTACCCCTAAGACTAAAGATAAGCAAGTGCTTGGCACTGCTCATTACTCGATCGAAGCTCGGAGTGAAGCTCGGCTGAGTATCGCGGGTTTCATTCGCGAAACAATGACTACAACGCTCAGGCTTGCTTCATTGTATGATGTCAGAAGGCGCTCCAGGAAGAGCCATTTGCTGTTTCTTCTGACTTGCTCTTACTTGGGGTAAAGCATCGGTTTTGAATGCAGTGTGTAAAAAGAAGAAAAAAACCAATACACTCTCTCCTGGAAATACTCTCTTTATGGCTGGCTGTATGTGAGCGGAGAGTTGAACTGCCCAATCATTGACTTCCATTATACTCTTTACTCAAGTTGAACCCTTCCAGAGCGTCTGACCTGCTCAACTCGAAGACTGAGCACTCAAACATTTCCATGCTCACCCAACTACAGTGATGAAGTTTAAGACTTGAAGTGTTGGCTTTAGTTTGAACCTAAAGTTTATGACATAAGTTATAAGAAAATGTTTCACGTGTTAGAAGTGTTCTTATTCGAAACTGTGCCATATTTATACTTTTGAGATGTTGAATCAACTTTATATTACAGAGTTGATCAGCTGTAACCACTGGAGATGTCTCGTGTACTGTGATCTGATTTTCCATATCTGATGCTGAGACAATCATGTTTTTTATTGGTTACTACAACAGATTGATAGAAGATATAGCATTTGCTGAATCTACCACATAGAGGTATAACGTAAAGTTTATGGGCTTCAATGCAAAGTATGTAACTGACCTTCTGCCCATTTGTTCTATTTGTATTACTGGTGTCTAGTTTATGCAGAAGACATCTTTGGGACCTCTCAGGTACCTGGGTATGTGTGATACCTTAGTGTCCAACCAACCAATGGTCTACTGTTGACACTTATAGCCATCACTCAAGTCATGAAGGGTCTTGGTCTTTGACCTGATGTCTTCGGGGGGCATATCTTCAAGGGTGTAGCTGATACGCTAATGCACTGGTTACCAGGCATGAGTGGTGGGGCAGACTCGTAAACTTTTCATTGCTTAAAAGAACTCATGGCTGCTTTTTTTTTGGAACAAGGTTAGAGGGGGCTGGGATTTTATAAAGCTGTAATATTTGTATCAGCTGGTCTTTCCTAACGAGCATAGTGAATAAGACATAACCCTAACAACCTAATTAAGGTTAGAAATCTTGGTTAAAGTTATCTGCGCAAACAAATCTTCAATGGTGTATGAAAGCATATTAGGAAAATGATGATTAGGAAGAGTCAGGTCATATGAGAATGGATTAAAATAGTAGTGGAAAACCTCTTTTACCCACAGTATTATCGGTAACATGAGTTTGCCATCACTCAATGACCGTTACTGAAAATCTCTGCCTGGCAAAATCAATTTCCCAAGTCAACGACCAAACGCAATTACTTCTGATTGCCATCCCAGTCCAAATCTGCCTAAATTTGCATGAGAAAATACAGACTCTTTAGCACTAAAATTCCCAGCAAGGGATCCACTTTGAGATGTTTTAAAATACAATAAAATGTAAAGGTTTTAGGCAGATGTGGAAAAAATGTCGCAAATAAGAATACTTTTAATAATAAAAGCATTAGTTTATTTTTATCAATTAACAAAAAGCAAAGTATATGAACCAAAGAAAAATGTAAATCAAATTACTATGTAATGTGACCGCCCTTTTTTTCTTCAAAATAGCATTTTTTTCTAGATACACTTGCTAGATAAATTTGCAGTTTTTGAAGAAATCAGCGTTGAAGTAGTTCCAAACATCTTGGAGAACTAACCTCAGATCTTCTGTGTATGCAGTTTTGTACAAATTGTTTCTGTCTCTTCAAGTAATCTAAGTAATTAAAGGGAACCTGTCACCAGATTTGGGGTCTATAAGCTGCGGCCACCACCAGTGGGCTCTTATATACAGCATTCTAACATGCTGTATATAAGAGCCCAGGCCGCTGTGTAGAAAGTAAACATCACTTTATAATACTCACCTAAGAGTGGGTGCGGTATAGGCTGGTTTTATGGGTGTCTCCATTCTCCGATACCGGCGCCTCCTCTTTCGGCCATCTTTGTCCCCCTTCTTCTGAAGGCGGCGTGCATGACGCGCCCTACGTCATCCACGATAGCCAGCATTGAGGTCCTGCGTAGGCGCACTACAAAAGTTTGATCTGCCCTGCTCAGGGCAGATCGAAGTGCGCCTGCGCAGGATTTCAATGCTAAAGTCCTGAGCAGGGCAGATGAGTTTTGTAGTGCGCCTGCGCAGGGCCTCATTGCAGGCTAGTGTGAATGATGTAGGACACGTTATGAACCCAGACTTCAGAAGAAGGAGGACAAAGATGGGCGAAAGAGGAGGCGCAGGTACCGGAGAACGGAGACACCCATCTGACCAGTCTGCACCCCACCGTCCCTTAGGTGAGTATTATAAAGCGATTTTTATGCTCTACACAGCGGCCTTAGCTCTTATATACAGTATGTTAGAATGCTGTATATAAGAGCCCACTGGTGGTTGCCGCAACTTATAGTCACCAAATCTGGTGACAGGTTCCCTTTAAGACTCAGTAGGGACCATATCATCCCTTCCAGTTCTCCTGTTTACTCTGAAGATAACTCATAATGCATTGGCTTAATTTTTTTATTGTCCTTGTCCGGCTGCAGGATAACTTTGGAGCCAGTCAGATGACTCCCTTTTTTGCTTCATTTGCTGAAATGCAGGGAATCTCTACCATGCTTCATTGTTGCCTCCAGACACTCATTATTGTGTCTCTCTCATCTCCAGCCTATCAATATACAAATATTTCAAATTTTGAATAATAAGTCCAGAGCCCCTGCTGCCATTGATCTGCACCCCAGTTCCTTTGTTCTCATGCATATTTGAGTCACTTAGCCTTGTTTCCATGTTGAAGGTATGGTTTTTGGCCATAATTCTTACAGGAAAACCACTTCTGGCCAGACTTCTCTGAACAGTACATGGGGGTATCTGGGTCCCACTGTTTGCAGCCAGTTCTGAGTGGATGGCACTGTTGGACATCTTCTGATTTTGAAGGCAATGTGTCTTTCATCTGCTACACCAGGTTTCCTTGGCCAACCACTACATCTAGGTTCCTCAACGGTGTTCATTTCTTGATGTCCTCAATGCTAAGCAATATCAATGACTTTAACCATACAGCCAGAAATTAAGAACTATCTTACGTGTGAAAAAGAAAAAGTCATCAAAGTAAGAATATTGTCCCAACAGTCCTGATCTCAGCTTCATCAAGTCTGTGAGGGAGTATGTGAAGAAAGAGAAGGTTTTTGGTGAGCATACATCTACAGAAGATCTGTGGTTAGTTCTCCAAGATGTACAGGATAACCTCTTTGCTAACTACCATCAAAAACTGTGTGTCAATGGACCAAAGTATTGATGTTTGGATGCTGATTTAAAATTAATAGATGATCACAGCAAATATAGATTTGATTTTTTTCATTCTTTCACTTTGCATCTTGTTAATTGATAAAAAATAAGCTATTAACTATAGATGAGCAGATTGTTTGAACTAATAAATTGGCCAAATTCACCAAATTTTCTCCAACAATTTAATTTTTGGTGAATAAATTTGCATGAATCCCAATACTGGAAAGCTTGTAATTTCTCGGAAAAGTGCATAGGGTGAAGAGGAGACAGATAACTCTACTGAACATAAAAACATATCCTATAGAAGAGAGAAAAAGAGATAGAGAGAGGACACCACTGACCCAAGAACTTACACTCAATAGGAAAGAAAGAGTACAGTTTTGACCATAAGAGCTTACACTCTACAGGAGATAGAGGACACCACTGATCATAAAAGCTTACACTCCACAGGAGAGAGAGACAGGACTCCAGTGACCATAAGAGCTTACACTCTATAGGAGAGAGAGGGCCCCACTGACCATAGGAGCTTACACTCTAAATAAGAGAGAGAACCCTGCTGACCACAAGAGCTTACACTCTATAGGAGAGAGAAAAAGAGATAAAGAGAGAGGACACCACTGACCCAAGAATTTACACTCAATAGAAAAGAAAGAGTACAGTTTTGACCATAAGAGCTTACACTCTACAGGAGACAGAGGACACCACTGACCACAAGAGCTTACACTCCACAGGAGAGAGAGACAGGACTCCAGTGACCATAAGAGCTTACACTCTATAGGAGAGAGAGAACCCTGCTGACCACAAGAGCTTACACTCTACAGGAGAGAGAAAGGACCCTGCTGACCATAAGAGCTTACACTCTACAGGAGAGAGAAAGGACCCTGCTGACCATAAGAGCTTACACTCTACAGGAGAGAGAGGACCCTGCTGACCATAAGAGCTTACACTCTACAGGAGAGAGAAAGAGGACCCTGCTGTCAACAATAGCTTACACTCTATAGGAGAGACAGAACCCCTCAGACCATTACAGCTTATACTCTACAGAAAAAAAGATAGAGTGACTGGGTATTATGGGGAAGCCTGCAGGGCCATGCAAAAAAAAACATAAGCCCACTCTCTGCCCACTCTGTGATGCTTCAGCAGTGTGGGAAATGGTGCTGAGAGGTTTATTTTTGTGGACAGGGCATCAAATCTCAAAGTGTTCAAATATGCATGAAACTGCAAAATTGACCTTGAAATCGATCCTCCACTGATCAATCCACTCATTTCTACTACTAAAACTTTTATTTTTAAAAGTATTTTTTCACACCTTGCTAGAACGTTTGTATAGTACTGTAGATCGCTGATCTGGTGGTGAATGCCTTTAGGTGCAAAATTCTCAAGGTTCTCAGACACTATAAAAGTCGCTTCAATCTGCAGATTTTGTCAGGACTGGCTGACCCTTTAATGTGTTGAACTTTAACACTTGACTGAACCTTTTGTTTTCCTTGGGGATAAGATGCAACCAGTGGAGTCTAAAAGTAGTGTACTCCTTTCTTCAGATTCATTCTTAGCCGAATTAGGTGGGTATAGGGTTGTCAAGTGAGAGAGTTGTGATGGCTAACAGTTCTCTTAATTGTAAGGACCTTTGGGTTTTGCCATATTAGTTGAATGATCAGACAAGGGGATAAAATAAAAAGACTGGTAGGGCACATTTTTGAGTCAAGTAACTTACTGTAATTTTCAGTTTATAAGACGCCCTGGATTATAAGACTCACCCCAAATTTAGAGGAAAAACAGAGGTAAAAAAAATGGAGTCCATCTTACAATCTGGTGGTGTCTTACCGGGGGGTTGCAGTGGTGGTGGAGGGGAGTCACAGCAGGCAGGGGTGGTGGTGGAGCAGGGCGATGCTGCGGGCGGACGGTGCGGCTAGTGACCCAGATGCTCGTTACGGATGCTGTGAGGTAGGCAACATCATGAAACTGTCGGTGGGACGTGCTTCAAAGAAATGGCGCCCGGCGTCAGCGCGTGCGCAGATTGAGCTTTCGGTTCAATGACGCCACCTATGGGCCCATTTTCTTTAAGTCCACTGCTAGGAGATTAATGGGCGTATGCAGATGAGATCTTGAGCTGAGAGATCTATGTGCTCATGCGCCGACAACGGGTGCCATTATTTGAAGTCCGTACCGCCAACATATTCAGGATGGCCCCTTCTCCACTGCCCGCAGCACAGGTGCTTGTAGCCCCAACACAGCGCCCACAGCATTGCCCCGGCCTTCTGCTACCCCTCTCCACCACCTTCCTATAGGCTACATTTGGATTATAAGACGCACCCCTCATTTTCCTGCAAAATTTTTGGTAAGAAAAGTGCATCTTATAATCCGAAAAATACAGTATATTCCAGACTCTGTAAATCTACACTCCCCACTGCAATTTTGGAGAAAGTGTATTATGCCTAAAGCAAACCTAGCTTCTTACAGGTCAAAGGAGATAGGTATCAAATCTAGCCTGATGTTTTGCTCTCTGCACTTAACAGACATTTATGAAACAGAAGCTCTGCGTTCATACGTGTATGCAGCCTACAGGTACGCTTGGCCTACATTTTTAAGCATGGTAAATCATTGAGTGTCTATGCAAATTAGCTTTTTCTACTAACGGGAAGATAAAAGCAGTTGAAAGAAGCATGCAATAGTACGCTAAGGCGACTTCTATAAGACAGACGGAGAGGGCCGAAATAGCTTCTGCTCAGAATATTAAGTTATGAATTGACATTATAATTCACTTCCTTCATAAATTATTCAAAATAATGTGTCTGGAGATATATATATATATATATATATATATATATATATATATATAATGTGTGTGTGTGTGTGTATCAGCTTCCTTTTAGTTTTAGTTTTTTTTATATGACATTTACTTAGCATCATATAATTAAAAATAAACATATAAGAGCCTCCTGTAGAAAAGAAATAATACAAATAATAAAAAAGAATGCATGTAAATTATAAAATGAGGATAAGATTGCGTACACAGTCACAGCTCAAGGCACCATGTTATATAATTAGTAATAGAATGTATTTACAGTAGAATGTAAGCGAGAGCTTTGGCTAAAAATGGCCAATTGCGCATTTCCTTCTCTTTGTTCTCTTACGCTCTTCAATACATTGACTCTAGAGATAAGCCTTTAAAAATTTGCAGAGTGTGCATTATGTCCACTGGAGAATTCTCTATTACGAAGCTGAATTTGCTGCATATAAGTCAATGGAGGCTAAAATGATTGATTATGGATTCATATTGTTGCCTACTTTTTCATTTATGTCTCTTCTTCGCTTTTTTTAATTGGCTAGTTAGGATCACATGTGATCATAAAGACTTCTAGAATATAACATAGGTATTTACATGCCTTCAAGGTATACAAATTGGACTCTACATTTTATAATTTATAGTTCCTTTTATCATACAGATGAGGGCTTCCTAAAGAAGAAGAAGAATGCAAATTAGACCTCTGTCGGAAGGTTCGGTCAACAAGTCTAATGTTTATGGTGGCATGGATAATTGATTGTTGGGGAGTTAAGGATCCAGAATGTCCAATTTTGGACTGCTGATCCTTTTGCCTCTGCCAAAATGTTTTGTGGCAACCCTGTCATAAAGAACACATGGGTGTTCAGCCGAATGGATGCTCCTGTGTATGAAAAACATGGCCCAGATAGCTACCAGAGGAACAATCAGCTGAACCATCAATCTACCAACAGTCATCTAATGTGGCTTTCTAATTCTTCTTGGGTCTACAAATCTGGAGATGTTATATATGGAGCAATGGTTATGGCTGGGGATAGAAGCTATACCGGACGTACAGTACAGACCAAAAGTTTGGACACACCTCATTCAGAGAGTTTTCTTTATTTTCAGGACTCTGAAAATTGTAGATTCACATTGAAGGCATCAAAACTATGAATTAAAACATGTGGAATGAAATATTTAAAAAAATGTGAAACAACTGAAAATATGTCTTATATTCTAGGTTCTTCAAAGTAGCCACCTTTTGCTTTGATTACTGCTTTGCACACTCTTTGCATTCTCTTGATGAGCTTCAAGAGATAGTCACCGGAAATGGTTTTCCAACAGTCTTGAATGAGTTCCCAGAGATACTTAGTACTTGTTGGCCCTTTTGCCTTCACTCTGCGGTCCAGCTCACCCCAAACCATCTCGATTGGGTTCAGGTCTGGTGACTGTGGAGACCAGGTCATCTGGCGTAGCACCCCATCACTCTCCTTCTTAGTCAAATAGCCCTTACACAGCCTGGAGGTGGGTTTGGGGTCATTGTCCTGTTGAAAAATAAAATGATGGTCCAACTAAACGCAAACCGGATGGAATAGCATGCCGCTGCAAGATGCTGTGGTAGCCATGCTGGTTCTGTATGCCTTCAATTTTGAATAAATCCCCAACAGTGTAACCAGCAAAGCACCCCCACACCATCACACCTCCTCCTCCATGCTTCACGGTGGGAACCAGCCATGTTTAGTCCATCCATCCATCCGTTCATCTTTTCTACAAAGACACGGTGGTTGGATCCAAAGATCTCAAATTTGGACATATCACACCAAAGCACAGATTTCCACTGGTCTAATGTCCATTCCTTGTGTTCTTTAGCCCAAACAAGTCTCTTCTGCTTGTTGCCTGTCCTTAGCAGTGGTTTCCTAGCATCTATTTTAACATGAAGGCCTGCTGCACAAAGTCTCTTCTTAACAGTTGTTCTAGAGATGAGAAGGTGTGTCCAAACTTTTGGTCTGTACTGTATAGGACAACACAAAGGGAAGGGGAAAGGAATGCCCTATCACTAGGGAAAGGGGGGAAGTGGTGACCCTTGACAAAAACCTGAAGCTCATCCTCACTGCCCTCATCAGCCCTATACAGGTTCCGCACCTGTCGCCAAGCAGGAAGATCTCGACCTTAGGCAAACCCTGATCTGGACCCTAAGTAAGGATGGAGAGTATGAGCTCTTTGTCAACACCACTATCCCTAAACAAAAACACAAGGGAACAATACGGGGGAAACACAACAGCAATCACCAGAGTCCTGGTAGATAGCAAAAGACAAAACACTTACCTGAGGAGCAGCAACCACAGAAGTCTGGAGCTAAATAAGATGACCTTTCTAGAGCTCAGCAAGGAGCAAACTATAAACTGTACCCTAATCTCCCCAGGGTGAGGTTTATAAAAGCAGTCAGAGGCTGGCAACTGAGAGAAAAAACTGACAGTTTCTCAGGGTCCTAGAGTTCGCTGCTGCAGAAATAGGGAGCTGTCAGATAATAACACATGCTGCCAATCTCTGGGTTTTTCAAACACTGCTGCCACTGGAGTGTAAGCCAGCCGTTACTCATCCGTGACAGCAACATGACCAGATTTTAAAAAATAAACAAAAAGCATACTCTGTCGACAGTTTTTGATGCTATATGTGTCAACATATCGCAAAAGCCTTAGTTGTGATGTGAAATGTAGCCTATTGAGTGTTTTCTTCACCTATCATGATATGGTGTTGAAATTGTAAAGAAAGGAATTGGATTCCTTAATCACATTATTGGATATGCAAGAGTGGACACTAATGATCAGTGAATTTATTCAAGTGGAATTGAGTTCTCCTCAAATTTGACATAAATTTGTATTTATGGATTTTTTACAATCTGCAATGTATGAATTCAACAATTTGGTGGCTTGGAATTTCACTAAACCATAGAGACTGGCAAAAGATTCCAAATAAATAATAATAAATAATAATACTGCCATTAAAGCTCACTTGCCCAGTTGCCCTTGTATCCCATCGTTTGGTCTTCAGATGACTCAGCATCTGACCAATTGTGCGGGGGGTTAACTCTTCTTAATTAGGACAGATGTATTGTTCCTTTGGTCGATAAATCAAGAGAAATTAGCCATTGTTTCATCTCAGACAGACCAGATCCCTTTTGTATGCTAATTTCTGGACTGCCTGCTTTAGGGGTGCTTCACACACAGCGAGCTCGCTGCCGAGATCGCTGCTGAGTCACGCTTTTTGTGACGCAGCAGTGACCTCATTAGCGATCTCGCTGTGTGTGACACTGAGCAGCGATCTGGCCCCTGCTGCGAGATCGCTGCTCGTTACACACAGCCCTGGTTCGTTTTCTTCAAAGCCGCTCTCCTGCTGTGACACACAGATCGCTGTGTGTGACAGCAAGAGAGCGACAAATGAAGCGAGCAGGGAGCAGGAGCCGGCGTCTGACAGCTGAGGTAAGCTGTATCCAAGATAAACATCGGGTAACCAAGGTGGTTACCCGATATTTACCTTAGTTACCAGCCTCTGCAGCTCTCACGCTGCCTGTGCTGCCGGCTCCGGCTCTCTGCACATGTAGCTGCTGTACACATCGGGTTAATTAACCCGATGTGTACAGCAGCTAGGAGAGCAAGGAGCCAGCGCTAAGCAGTGTGCGCGGCTCCCTGCTCTCTGCACATGTAGCTGCATTACACATCGGGTTAATTAACCCGATGTGTACTGTAGCTAGGAGAGCAAGGAGCCAGCGCTCAGTGTGCGCGGCTCCCTGCTCCCTGCTCACACTGGTAACTAAGGTAAACATCGGGTAACCATACCCGATGTTTACCTTAGTTACCAGTCTCCGCAGCTTCCAGACGGCGGCTCCGTGCAAGCGCAGCGTCGCTTGCACGTCGCTGCTGGCTGGGGGCTGTTCACTGGTCGCTGGTGAGATCTGCCTGTTTGACAGCTCACCAGCGACCATGTAGCGATGCAGCAGCGATCCTGACCAGGTCAGATCGCTGGTCGGATCGCTGCTGCATCGCTAAGTGTGAAGGTACCCTTAGGTGGACTTCCTCAGCAAACTTTGACTCCATAATTCAGAGGAAAATTATGCAGTCGGATTGAGCTAGCTACCATAGAGGGAGCAGCCATCTCATACCAATCCTGTAAGACACAATACCCTGATATGAGAACTGAGGGTATAAAAAAAGCCTTGCATCATGCTACAGTATTAGGATCCATGGTTTCAGCTAGAGAATTATGGAACTGCCCAACACTGAGCCCATGAATTCACTGGAGAACCCAGGCTGGAAGAGTCCAGTCAGTTGGCTACATACCTTTCTGTGCTCGGTCACTTCCTAAGCTTGATACTA
Source organism: Anomaloglossus baeobatrachus (assembly GCF_048569485.1). Classification (NCBI taxonomy): domain Eukaryota; kingdom Metazoa; phylum Chordata; class Amphibia; order Anura; family Aromobatidae; genus Anomaloglossus; species Anomaloglossus baeobatrachus. Next base: position 213,114,870 of record NC_134360.1, on the reverse strand, counting down.
TCTCCTCTCCGTGGGTGCCCACCAAAAATCGAGTGGCTGGATAGTTGACCCTGGAAGCCCCAAATTTACAAACATTCTAATCACTGCTGAGCCAGCAGAAGGGTGAGACTCTGTCGCTTGTACCATCTTGTGTTCTTGCTGGGAATGTACAATATGTTTTTGACTGTTGGTTACCCAATAAAGTCTTACCAATGTGTGGTTCCCTCACCCTGCATTGTTTGAGTAGTGTTCTGCCCACGGGAAAGGAGTGCAGATAATCAGTGGGATGAGCCCTGGACCATGTGATCTTTCTAAAGACAGCCAGGCCATCAGACAAGAGCAGCTACTTACCCCCGTGTCTCCTCACTCAGCACCTCTATTTTTCACTTTCATTGATGACACTGTTTTTCTTTGGTCCTTGTCACTGTGGACCTACATCACTGCATGCTGTCATCGCTGTGTGTCCCAAGAGGTACCATTTAGGCCTGGAGCAATGTCATACTGTACCATGATGTCAGAGACTTTGTTCAAGCCTCTATACCTATCTCTATCTCTCTAATATATATATATATATATATATATATATATGTATAATGTCGCGGGCAGAGAGGGTTTTTTTGGGAACGCCGCTCGCCTGGGAAATCTCTGGCGCTCGGGTCCGATGCTTCTGCTCCTCGGTGGCTCGAGCACGAGGCCGGACCCAGGGGCTCAAGCAGCGCCTCCTCGCCCACGAGTGAAAAGGGGGAGGTTTGGTGGTGGGATGTCGGTTGTGACGCCACCCACGGGGTTGTGGTGTTGGTGGGCACCACCGCTGCTGGTGGAGCAGCTGAGGTGTTGGCCCCTCCGTGGGTAGGGGCTGGTGTCCCGGGGCCCGGTAGTAGGGAGCGTGCTGCAGGGCACAATTGAACCACACAGTGTCACTGGTAAACTAGAAACTGCCGGAGTCCGCAGCCTTCGGTACGGAGAGTGTTTAAGTCCCACACACGGTGCAGCAGCCCCTGTTCTTTCCCTGCAGTCAGGTGACTATTTCTCCACTCTCTCTTTTCTTTCCTCCTCGGCCGGGACCGGGGAGTCCACTCCCCTGCAGTGATCCGGGATCTCTCTCGATACCGGCGGGCCACTACCCTGCCCCGGTCACACTCAAGCCCCTTCCTCACTATCAGCCTGTCCTGGCCCTTTTGGAGCACGCTTCTGTAGCAGCTACAACTCCAGACTCCTCTCCTCTCCCTCTCCCCACACACTCTGCTCCAGCCCCTCCCCTGCTGCTCTGTTTTGCTCTTACCCTGGGGGGGGGGGGGTGTCTGTCCTGCTGCACTGGTGTGGGATCAGGTTACCAAGGAGGAGAATGGCCTGCACTTTGCTGGATTTCTGCAGGCTCTGTGACACCCTGGTTTTATATATATATATATATATATATATATATATATATATATTAAGCTGACTATTATATGATATTTCCTATTTATTGCCAAGTTTACAGATTAGTTCTCTATATACATGAACTAGCTGATAGCTCTTGCACAAAAATAGGCAAAAAAGGCTATAAAAATACAACTTTATATAAGAGTGAGAGTCTCTCCCGGCAGCACAATTATTTCCACTGGGCTTCAGCTTAACCGCCAGAGTGAAATTCTTAGTCTTTATCTATATCGGTATCCTTCCTAATGAAGAGCACAGTTTATAGTCAATGTCACTTCAGGCCCTGTCACGGCTTATATACATCACTAACGGGCACATCATACTGTGCCTTGAAGTTTACCGATCCTCTCTTCCTGACATTCAAGCTGGGACTTAGTTGGCCACCTACAATCCGGCTCTAAATAAAGTCAGAAAAAAAATAAACAACATTATTAAACTCAATTTCTTATATTCCTATATATATTCCGGCTTGGCCCCAAGAGTACTCTAGATTTCAGAACACTGTGTTTGGATGCTGGAGGTATGATATAGAAATTGGCATCCCCCAGAGGTCTTCTGCTTGCCACCTTCTGGGCCAACGCATCATAAAAAGAATATAGGACACATTCTTGTTTCGTAGTTTTCCAACCCAACATCTTTGTCAACTAAGCCGTCACGTTATATGTCCACGTGAAGCCCTGAAAATGCTAAATCATAGCGTGGTTTTCCGTTGATTTATTAAAAAAGCCATTTTTGGTTAATTGTTGGATAATGAGGGATAGTGGCCCCTATGCTGTCCCTCACGCTGGGGAGCCCTTTGCTATCTCTAATCTCAGGGATACTCCTAATGGTGGAGACGCCTGAGTTCCATTCCTGGCCCTGCTTCTAGATCTAGTCTGATTTCCCACCTCCCCCTCCCACCTGAAAGGGAAGGGGCAGGAGTGTAAAGTTAAACAAATATGATGAAGACAGACAATGGAAAACCAAAACACTAAAGGCCACTTTACACACAGAGATAAATCTTTGGCAGATCTGTGGTTGCAGTGAAATCATGGACATATTGTTCCATTTGTACACAGCCACAAACCTGGCACTGATTGTCCACAATTTCACTGCAACCACAGATCTGCCGCAGATTTATCTGTGTGTGTAAAGTGGCCTTTACACTCTGCGCTCACACACACAGAGAGACACAAACAAGATAGGACAATAAGAGATTCAGGAGGAAAACAAGAGCAGGAAGGAAGTACAAAACAACAGGGGTAAACTCCACAACCACACATGGCAAGAATAACTACTGGCTCCAGAAAGTCTGGGACACTACACCAGACCAACTAAGACAAGCTATCGCTGGCATAGACGGAAGGACCAAGCCAGTTTACATATGCATGTAGCAACAGGTAGCTAGACTGCCTATGAATCAGCACACATCAGGTCAATGCCTGAGTCTTCCTGCTTTGCTACCGGACACCAAAGAATCTCTCAGGCGGAGTGTCAAAATCTGCAATCCGAACAGGACCTAATGCCGCCATGATACTGAGTGAAGTTAGGAAAAATATACGCTTGACAAAATTAATGAGGACTTTTCACAAACTTTAACATTAGAAAGTGTACATTCCATAAGAAATTACACCAGGAATGCAGATGATAACTTTACACACACACACACACACACACACACACACACACACACACACACACACACACGCCTTTTGCCTAGTAACAATAGCCTTGAAACTTAAAATGCATAAATCACAAAGAAAAAATTCTCAAAGTATTTGGCTAAAAAGTGTTTACTTTATTAAACAAATAGTTAATTAACATACAAACATAGAAATAGACAATATAAAATTCAAATGCAAAAGCTGCTAGTGCCAGTACTGTGGTGGATTATTTAATATAATAAATACATCTCATTATTATTAGCGTGATCTAGTCACAGCATCAGTATGTACATTGAAATGTTAAAGGGAACCTGTCACCTAGAATATGCGTTCTGACCTATCAGCAGACGCATGTGTGCCCTAATTACACCTCCCTACCCATCCCTGTGTTATAATACTGTATAATATGAAAGTAATAAAAAACGTATTATTACCTTCAAATTTCCTATGTAAATAGTAGTGAATATGGTCACAGGGGCGGCGCCTTGCCCCTGCATACTTTCCGTGGTATCACGCCCCTGTGGGCATGATGCCATGGAGTCACATGACTGACGTCATCATCGCTCAATCTATCCTGCACACGTTTACACTTACTATTGCAGCAGGCTTCTCTTCCAGGTTCTTCTCGTCAGTTTCAGACGCGCACTGCGCATGCACATTGAACACTCGGAAACGAAGCCTGCCACAATGCGCGCAGGATAGAATGAGCGACGGTAACGTTACTCATGTGACTCCATGGTATCACGCCCACAGGGGCGTGATACCACGGAAAGTATGCAGGGGCAAGGCGCCGCCCCTGTGACCATATTCCCTGCTATTTCCATAGGAAATATGAAGGTAATAAAACGTTTATTACTTTCATATTATACAATTTTATAACACAAGGATGGGTAGGGAGGTGTAATTAGGGCACACATGCGTCTGCTGATAGGTCAGAACACATATTCTAGGTGACTGGTTCCCTTTAAGATTATATTATATATACATATATGTGTAGTTGCAGTATACAACAAGTATGCATATTGGATAAAATGCAAGTTTGTACCTTTCAATTATTATCAGCTGCACATAGCAGTCATATATTGTGCAAGCTGCAAACATAGAGTTTTTGAATATAGCTACACATATTATGTGCACAGATTAAATAGTATATAAAGCAATGAAGTCTTAATCAGCTGTAAATGTGCATACAAATTTCTATGTTTGTATGTTAATTAACTACTTGTTTAATAAAGTGAACACTTTCTAGCCAAATACTTTGAGATTTTTTTCTTTGTGATTATATATATACATATATATATATATATATATATATATATATATATATATATATATATATATATATATATATATATATATATATATATATATATATATATATATATATATATACACATATACAGTTAGGTCCAGAAATATTTGGACAGTGACACAATTTTCGCGAGTTGGGCTCTGCATGCCACCACATTGGATTTGAAATGAAATCTCTACAACAGAATTCAAGTGCAGATTGTAACGTTTAATTTGAAGGTTCGAACAAAAATATCTGATAGAAATTGTAGGAATTGTACACATTTCTTTACAAACACTCCACATTTTAGGAGGTCAAAAGTAATTGGACAAATAAACCAAACCCAAACAAAATATTTTTATTTTCAATATTTTGTTGCGAATCCTTTGGAGGCAATCACTGCCTTAAGTCTGGAACCCATGGACATCACCAAACGCTGGGTTTCCTCCTTCTTAATGCTTTGCCAGGCCTTTACAGCCGCAGCCTTCAGGTCTTGCTTGTTTGTGGGTCTTTCCGTCTTAAGTCTGGATTTGAGCAAGTGAAATGCATGCTCAATTGGGTTAAGATCTGGTGATTGACTTGGCCATTGCAGAATGTTCCACTTTTTTGCACTCATGAACTCCTGGGTAGCTTTGGCTGTATGCTTGGGGTCATTGTCCATCTGTACTATGAAGCGCCGTCCGATCAACTTTGCGGCATTTGGCTGAATCTGGGCTGAAAATATATCCCGGTACACTTCAGAATTCATCCGGCTACTCTTGTCTGCTGTTATGTCATCAATAGACACAAGTGACCCAGTGCCATTGAAAGCCATGCATGCCCATGCCATCACGTTGCCTCCACCATGTTTTACAGAGGATGTGGTGTGCCTTGGATCATGTGCTGTTCCCTTTCTTCTCCAAACTTTTTTCTTCCCATCATTCTGGTACAGGTTGATCTTTGTCTCATCTGTCCATAGAATACTTTTCCAGAACTGAGCTGGCTTCATGAGGTGTTTTTCAGCAAATTTAACTCTGGCCTGTCTATTTTCGGAATTGATGAATGGTTTGCATCTAGATGTGAACCCTTTGTATTTACTTTCATGGAGTCTTCTCTTTACTGTTGACTTAGAGACAGATACACCTACTTCACTGAGAGTGTTCTGGACTTCAGTTGATGTTGTGAACGGGTTCTTCTTCACCAAAGAAAGTATGCGAAGATCATCCACCACTGTTGTCATTCATGGACGCCCAGGCCTTTTTGAGTTCCCAAGCTCACCAGTCAATTCCTTTTTCCTCAGAATGTACCAGACTGTTGATTTTGCTACTCCAAGCATGTCTGCTATCTCTCTGATGGATTTTTTCATTTTTTTCAGCCTCAGGATGTTCTGCTTCACCTCAATTGAGAGTTCCTTAGACCGCATGTTGTCTGGTCACAGCAACAGCTTCCAAATGCACAACCACACACCTGTAATCAACCCCAGACCTTTTAACTACTTCATTGATTACAGGTTAACGAGGGAGAGACGCTTTCAGAGTTAATTGCAGCCCTTAGAGTCCCTTGTCCAATTACTTTTGGTCCCTTGAAAAAGAGGAGGCTGTGCATTACAGAGCTATGATTCCTAAACCCTTTCTCCGATTTGGATGTGAAAACTCTCATATTGCAGCTGGGAGTGTGCACTTTCAGCCCATATTATATATATAATTGTATTTCTGAACATGTTTTTGTAAACAGATAAAATAACAAAACTTGTGTCACTGTCCAAATATTTCTGGACCTAACTGTATATACTATATATATATATATAGTAGGAGAGGGATCAACAGTGGTGTGCCAACAAGTTCACTGGTGTCGCAAGAACTTAGATAAAAGTATTAAAAGCAATGTGTTTTGGAGTTGGGTCAACTACCTCCTCAGGCATAAAGAGGAAGGAGTTGAACCAACTCCGGAATGCATTGCTTTTATTAAACCTGTTTATCCAAGTACCTGCGATACCTGTAACCTCATTGGCACCACCAGGAAATCCTTCTCCTACACTTTGTAATTTTCTCCCCACCCAGGTAGGTGTGAGTGCAATGGCTGGAGCAGCAGCCATCCAGTGTTTGCTATCAAACCTACCTCGAAGTTGTGCCGCACACAACCCACCCAGGTGAGCAGTTTTCATCCCATCACTCTCACAATCCTCCTGCAGTTTTACACAGAGAGTGCCTCTTTTCTGTTATTCTCTCTTATACCTGCACTAACAGTAATACCCGTAGTAGGTTTTGTCATCTGAATAGGGACAGGCTCAGGACTAGCTCTTACCATACCATCTGGGACCATGCACTTTAGGCCCGTTTCACACGTCAAAAACACTGACGTTCTTCACTGACGTGTAAAAGACGCACATGTCCCTCCGTATTCCGTGATTCACGGCACACGTGGGTTATCCATGTGCAATCCATGGTCCGTGATTGCAAATGGACATTACTCACCTGCCTTTGCTCCTGCTGTCCATGGTGCTGAACTCCTTTGCAGCGTCCGCCCACTGCTCTCTGTAGCTACTTCCTGGTCGGCTATTCCTGCTTTCATGAATATTCATGAGTCGAGCAGGAGCTGCCGAGAGCGGAGGCTGCACAGAGCGTCGCTAGAAAGGTGAGTTGAAAATGTTTATTATTTTATATGTCAGCGTTTTTCTGGTACATGTTTCACGGATCACACACGGATTACACCATAGTCTGGTCCGAGGGTCATCAGTGATGCCAGAAAAAAATGGACTTGTCTCCGTGCAGAACCACGGACATGCATGTACGCTGCACAGAGACACGTTCAGTGAAAAATCACTGATGTGTGAGCAGACCCATTGATTATAATGGATCAGCCTATGTCAGTGATTCTGGTACCTATAAAAAAAAGCACATATGTACCAGAATCACTGACGTGTGAAGGGGGCCTTTAATGTAGTATTTCATTTAAGCAGATTTAGGGTTATTTCCTTCTCTGGTGCAGCAGCAGACTTGTTCAGCTGACAGCAGTTAATCATCTTCTGGCTGGGATTTTTGCCCTCTTCATCCTGGACTTGATGCTGATTATTCTATTCAGTTAGGAGCTAGCCTGGGAGCAGAGAATACCTGATTTTACTGATCTTGCTGTCTGTAGCAGGTTTTTGCAAGTTGTTTTGTTCTTGTGCTACCTCCTTTCCCTTGTTATCCCTTACCCGTTTATCCTTGGTTGTTCCTGGTGTAGGTTTTAGGCGTGTATGAGTTTTATTTTACACCTGTATGTAGTTGTTGTTCTAGGGGTTTTCGGAATCTCTGTCTTGGTCAGTTTGCTGGGTGGTGGGTGCGGTGGGGACTTGTTATCAGGGCCAGGGCAGGAGTCAGGGCCAGGTTGGAGCCCGGACCTCTCTACCTTCAAGGGTACCTCCAGGTGTGAGGGTGAGCTCAGGGACCCCAGCATTAGGGTCTGCAAAGTTTGCCCTATCTTCCCTGGTTATACACACTGGTTACACACCCTTGTTACAGGTTCTCCACTCATCCTGCGATGCTTCTCAATCAGATGTTGCTATAAACTTGTTCTCCTGGAATTTTAAACAACAAGAAGTGGCGGGAGGGAGGATTTGTTAGCGTAACTACATGAGACTTTATCTGTCTTGATGTTGCGCGATCTTGACAACCTCAGTGCAGTTCCTATTATTAAAGCACCAAGAGAGGAGGTAATATGATGAAAAAAACTCTGTACATTTTCGTGTGAAATCAAGGACAAACAGAGGTGTCTTTGAATATCAAATTATGTCTCTACACTATATGGACTCAACATATAATAGTGTAAATAGGACTTGTCAGGAATTTGAAATCTTACGATGTATACAGCTATTATTTGGACCAATATGTCCACGTTTACAGACTATAGACAAACCTTATTAGTAGTCTGAAGCCCTGTGTTACTTTATATCCTCTGCACATTATTTTACTGTATTTACTATATGTTACCAAAAAGAGGTGAATATAAGAGTGAAAATTTGGAGAATGTAGAATTAGAATTTTTTGTTCAAATCTTCACAATTGGCAAGATGCAAAATAATAATTGCATTCAACTCAAAATTTGTAGAAAATCAGCATGGTGAAAGAATCATAGAATCGTAGAATGGTAGAGTTGGAATGGACCTCCTGGGTCATCTAGTCCAACCACCTGCGCAAAGCAGGATTCACTAAATCATCCCAGACAGATGTCCGTCCAACCTCTTTTTAAAGACTTCCATTCAAGGAGTCTCTCCCTCTCCCCCCTCACCCCTCCCCCTCTCCCCCTCTCTCCCACTCCCCCTCCCGATTCCGCTCCTCATTGACATATGTTGGGCCGGATTCCGGATCGGATCTCGGACTTCCTTGTCAACCCGCCACTGATCCGTCGGACCCGGATTATTGGCAATCCGCTCAACTCTATTCACAACCTCTCGTGGCAGCCTGTTCCACTCATTGATCACCCTCACTGTCAAAAAGTTTTTTCTAATATCTAATCTGTGCCTCCTCCCCATCAGTTTCATCCCATTGCTTGTAGTCTTTCCTTGTGAAAATGAGAATAAAACTGAATCCTTTACAGTGTGACAGCCTTTAAGATATTTGTAGACAGCTATTAAGTCTCCTCTCATAATAATAAGGTATAAAATATACCTTGTTAGTTATTTTTAAAAAGTGCAAGTGCTTAAAGTGCAAGTTTATAAACAAACCAGTTCTAAATGATATTTAAAGCAAATTAAAACCGGTGTAAACTGATTGTTATCAATATTGGCTCCCTTGTCCCAGTAGAAGGACAGGAAAATGTTAACACTAGAGTAAAAGAGACAAAAAAAATACATCCCTTCACCCTCACAAAGACAAGGGGGGGAGTAATTGGTCAAATTCAAACTTTAAGGCTGCTTTACACGTTACAATGTATTGCGCGATCGCATTTGCGATCGCACCCGCTCCCATCGTTTTTGCGGCACAATGCTGTAACCCCCCGTCATACGTACTTACCTTCCAAACGACCTTGCTGTGGGCGGCGAACATCCTCTTCCTGGAGGGGGAGGGACGTTCGGCGTCACAGCGACGTCACACAGTGGCCGCCCAATAGAAGCGGAGGGGCGGAGATGAGCGGGACATAAACATCCCGCCCACCTCCTTCCTTCAGCATTGCCGGCGGCCGCAGGTAAGCTGCAGTTCATCGTTCCCGGGGTGTCACACGGAGAGATGTGTGCTGCCTCGGGTACGATGAACAACAGGACATTTGATTTTTAGGAAATGAGCGACATGTCAGCGATGTACGAGAAGGTGAGTATTTCTGCTCGTTCATAGCTGTCACACGCTACGATATCACTAACGATGCCGGATGTGCATCACTTACGATGTGACCCCTCCGACATCTCATTAGATATATCGTAGCGTGTAAAGCCCGCTTAAGAAGCACAGCTTAGATGAGATGAGAGTCTTTCAATTACAAACTCCCCGACAGTCGTCTTGGAACAAGTAGGTGATGTTACTGGATATCTGATTGGAAAATATAATTCACCAAACATTTGTAAAATGGTATTACCCTTGGCTACACAAATAGACATTAACATAAATTGCGGTGAACTATGCAATGGTAACAGATATTCCATTGGATATAAATCCCCACATATAGTAGCCATAATATATCATAGAATATCAAAGATAAGGAACAATCTCACTCATTTCCGGACGGTCAAAAAAGATGCAGACATCCCCAGTCTTGATTTTCACACGGTGCAGTTTGTTCTCTCTCAATATTGCCATTCACTTTGAAATACTTAGATGTCCCTAGTGCCCGAACTGCTCCCTCCCTTACAAGGGCAGTTCACAGCTTGCCCTTATAGGATACCCCACTCTATCCCTTATCCTTATTATCCCCTATCATGGCAAGCTGTGGACTGCCCTTGTAAAAGGGAGCAATTGAGGCACAAGGGACATGTAAGAGACATCAGTTTACAAAAGGGTCTAATTTGCTTTAATAGCATCTAGAACTGTTTGTTTTTTGTTTTTGTTTTTTTTAACTGGCACTTTAAGCACTTGCACTTTTTAAGAATAACTAATAAAAGTTATGTTTTATATTCTTTCACTATGTTGATTTTCTAGTCAGAAACCAAGTAACAAAATATTTATGGAAATATTTATTGATGATCCATTGATTTATATAATAGAAATATTAGGGGATCAGAAATTGGGATATTGCTTTTAGAACCCAACCCTGACTTGTATTTCTCAATAACTTTGTCTCTGGCTTGTTTGGAGAGCTCCTTGGTCTTCATGGTGTTGTTTGGAGAGCTCCTTGGTCTTCATGGTGTTGTTTGGAGAGCTCCTTGGTCTTCATGGTGTTGTTTGGAGAGCTCCTTGGTCTTCATGGTGTTGTTTGGAGAGCTCCTTGGTCTTCATGGTGTTGTTTGGAGAGCTCCTTGGTCTTCATGGTGTTGTTTGGAGAGCTCCTTGGTCTTCATGGTGTTGTTTGGAGAGCTCCTTGGTCTTCATGGTGTTGTTTGGAGAGCTCCTTGGTCTTCATGGTGTTGTTTGGAGAGCTCCTTGGTCTTCATGGTGTTTGGAGAGCTCCTTGGTCTTCATGGTGTTGTTTGGAGAGCTCCTTGGTCTTCATGGTGTTGTTTGGAGAGCTCCTTGGTTTTCATGGTGTTGTTTGGAGAGCTCCTTGGTCTTCATGGTGTTGTTTGGAGAGCTCCTTGGTCTTCATGGTGTTGTTTGGAGAGCTCCTTGGTCTTCATGGTGTTGTTTGGAGAGCTCCTTGGTCTTCATGGTGTTGTTTGGAGAGCTCCTTGGTCTTCATGGTGTTTGGAGAGCTCCTTGGTCTTCATGGTGTTGTTTGGAGAGCTCCTTGGTCTTCATGGTGTTGTTTGGAGAGCTCCTTGGTCTTCATGGTGTTGTTTGGAGAGCTCCTTGGCCTTCATGGTGTTGTTTGGAGAGCTCCTTGGTCTTCATGGTGTTGTTTGGAGAGCTCCTTGGCCTTCATGGTGTTGTTTGGAAAGCTCCTTGGTCTTCATGGTGTTGTTTGGAAAGCTCCTTGGTCTTCATGGTGTTGTTTGGAAATCTACTTGGCCTTCATGGTGTTGTGTGGAGATATCCTTGGTCTGCATGGTGTAGTTTGGTTAGTGGTGCCTCTTGTTAATGCTGTTGCAGTCTCTATGGCCTTTCAGAAATGGTGTGTGTATATACTGACAGACCCCAGGATACTTAGATTGCACAGAGGGGGACTTCCTTTCACTAAGCATGTGACTTCTGAAGGTAATTGATGCACCAGAAATTTTTAGAGGCTTCATGCAAAAGGGGTGAATACATTTCCACATGGCAATTTTTATGTATTTTATCCCATAAATTTAATTTTTGCATAGATTTTTCTGACTTCACTTCCCAACTTAATATATTTAGAGCTGATGCGTTACACACAAATCGGATTGCAAAAATATTTAACCACAGGTTGCAATGTATCAAAATAGGTAAAAAGACAAGAAGGTGAATACTTTCGCAAAGCACTGTATGAGGCTAATTAACTTATACTCTTATAGCCGGTCTAATTGATAGTATGAAACTACTTTTACGATTACAATGACTTCGCTAAACTTTGGTCCCCTGCATATCTGCACAGGTTGCACCAGTTGTATGCCCACCCCTGAGGAAAACCCTTCTTCAGACCTTAAGGAGGAAATCTAAAGATGATGTATTACAAAAACCAGGCTTTAAAGATATGAAAAATTGGGTCATGGGTCCAAGAAAAGCCATAAAGGACAACAAAAACCCCAGCCTGTCAATTTCTCACCAGTAATTTTCAGTTTCTGAAAATACCAAATCATTTTTGCTAGACCATTTAGAAAACGATATCAAATATCTAAATATTTAATATGGGCTCTACAGTGTTCTTCTAACTAGATGTTAGAATTGTTCCTACATGTGTTTTTTTGGATTTTTTTGAATGGATCAACTGCACTAACAATTTTCTATTATAGTAATTCTGAGTACTTACATCTTATTGTGATACGAAGTTCCAACTGTGCTCCTAATTCTAAGTCATCCCAACCTATTTTCTGCCTATCTGTAGTAAACGGTTCATTTTCTCAGCATGCTATTTATCAGCTTTGGAGTGTTCTGGTGTTGCATGCTGATAATTCAAAATTAAAAAATATATATCTGGTGGTAATTCTGGAGCTTTTTAGCCATTAAATCATATTTCCCTACTTTCTAGAAATACCAGGGAGGCTCCGAGAAGTGCTAAGAACTCTTGGACTCCCGGAAGAGCTGCCATGTCTTCTGAACTCTAACTTTAAGGATCAAGGGTGTTACTGATCGTTGAATCCTCAATGATGAAGAATTGAGTTATGAGTTATGTATCATGATTTAGAATTGTCGGCAATCTCGTTTATCATATGTATTTAAATAGTAATGTCTCTAGCAAAATCACTTAAGTCATTTCCCTTACAGTTGTGCATTTGTGTATTTCAGATTTCAAGGAGCCATTTTATTAACTATTTGGTTCCTCAGACATAGGAGTCTATTTCTAATCTTAACTTTCAACTGCTATTGCCATGTTAAATCAGTGGTTCACAAGTTAGCATTACAGGCCACATCGATATAAGGTTGAGAAACAAGGCTTGTCTCAAACACCTTGTGTTGGCAATAGTGCCTGTGATCAGCACTATGGCGGTCCACCGGGCTCTGTGACCTCTGATGTCTGGTGTTGTCAGGTCTACTGGTGCAACGTGTGAATATCTGCACAGGTTGCACCAGTTGTATGCCCACCCCTGAGGAAAACTCTTCAGACCTCAAGGAGGAGATCTAAAGATGATGTATTACACAGACCAGGCATTAAACATATGAAAGAGTGGGGTCATGGGTCGAAGAAAAGCCCAAAGGACAACATGAAACCCCAGACTGACAATTTCTCACCAGTAATCTACATTTTCTGAAAAATTCCAGTTGACCTGACACCACTGAGATGGGCCCCAGTCTCCGTGAGTGACTGGGCTGTGGGTGGCGTAGTACTGCTCATCACAGCCCAGTGTCACAGCCCAACATCTCCCCGCTCTCTCCTTCACTGCAGAGCACCGCAAGCAGGAGTGATGCTGGGCTGTGATGAGCAGTGAACCTCCACCCACAGCCCAGTCACTCATGGAGACTGGGCCCTGCCTCGGTGATGTCAGGTCAACTGGAAGTTGATGTGACTCACTGGACATCGGAGGTCACGGAGCCCCTGGGGTTATGCGATGGGGATGAGCGGACCGCGATAGCACCACTCACGGGCACCATTGCCAACACAAGATATTTGAGCCTTGTTTCTCAACGTTATATCAATGTGGCTTGGAAAACCAAGTAGTGAACCACCTCTTTAATGCATCATTATGAGAACAGCTTTGTAATATCTCCATAGTATGCACATACAGACATATGGAATAAAAGGCACGTAAAAGGTATTGTATCAAGTGGAATATTAAAATTTGGGCACCCTCGGCCAAAATTACTGTTATTGTGAACAGTTAAGTTGAAGATGAAATGACCCCTAAAATTACACCTGACAACCTTGGTGTACAGAAAGTTCAACAGAAGAGAGAAGGGAAACAACTTATAGGCCAGCGCTTCGGTGTGAATTTTGGGGAGTAAGGTATGGTTTTCACATGGAGTGTTCTACAGATTTATTTCTTGTTACTCACATGTGTATGTATATACACTACTCACAAAAAGTTAGCTATATTTGGCTTTCAGGTGAAATTTAAGGATGATCCTAAAATGCCCTCTAACTTTCTCAGGTGAATTTACTATGACCTTCACTAAACTTTTGAATGCTCATGTACAACTATTCAAGGTTTTCATACTTTTTACACAAGTTGCTATTTTCTAACAAGGAGTTTAAGGGTAAGCACACACTGAGAGTAATACTGAGCGAGTGGAATGTGATACAAAAAAAAAAAAAAAAAATCACATTCCACTCGGACCAATGTTACTCTATGGGGCAGCTCTAGTGAGCGATTTTGTTCTCAGCCCTAAATCGGACCGAGAAAACAGTCGCAGCATGCTGCGGGTGGAATGCGATCCTGTTTCACTTGTACCCATGCAGGTCTATGGGGCAAGAAAAAAAAATTGCACTGCGCTCACGTTACACCGTTGTAACGCGAGAGCATTGTGATTCTCGCATCAGCCGGCAACGGTGGAGATGGGGAGATAAATCCCTCCCTCTCCTCCGCAGTGCCGGCCCCCTCTCCTCTGCGCTGGCCCTCCCCTCCGCAGCACTGCCCCTCCTCTGCAGCTGTGGTCTGATCACACGATCGGACCACAGTCGCATGACACTCGTCTCCCACTGTGCTGCAAGAGTGAGCCGAGTGTCATGCGAGGACTTGCATATAATCCTGTGTGGCCTCAGTCTAACAGAAAAAAAATCACTGCTGATGACTGCGGTACTTCAAATGAAATGGCCTGCATTTTTTCCAGACCTCAATCTCATAGAAAAACTATGGGATCAGCTGAGTCGCTGGGTAGAGGCTGTAATTCGGTACCCCAGAACCTCAATGACCTGAGGGTTGCCCCTCAACAAGAGTGGGATGCGAAGCCTCCACGGACAATACAAGCAAGACCTGGTGTGCTCTACTTGCCCTGGGGGAGGCATCAGGTCTCCCTATCGGGTGACATGTGTGTGACCTCACAGGGGGGTGGGAGTGTGTGTGTGTATGTGGCTCATGTAATTACATGTGACCCCTGGGGTCCAGGGCGTCACACATGCGCCAGTCTGATTCATGCTGCTCATGGTCCGGGCAGCACGATTTTAATGATAGCCTAAATAGAACCCATTTCCTTTCCGCTCCACAGTATTTATATAGAGAATATATCCCCGTGATTGATTATTTTGTAATTGTTTTATTCCAGTTGACGTTTTGATTCCATGACTATTAGATCAGACCTTTATTGGAATCCAATGTAACCATTTATCACCAATTTCCTATCCTTAATATCAAACAGATTAGTTTCATTGACATATATAGCTGGAGGTCCTCATTTAACCCCGCTAATATAGTGACGGCGAGAAGATGTTATTTTAATTTATCAAATCCTTGGTTATATCGCTTGGCTCACATTTGGCTTGTTTCCTATAGAAGACATTTAAATGAATCCTTCAGGGAAGATCTAGGAGTATCACTATACATCTATCTATATTGGTAGTGACTTTTAGAAGCCAACGCTTCTATTTCCATCACACCTAGCTTTGCTTAACAGCTCCCAGTCTCTATTTTTGTTTTTAATGTTCGGCATCTTAATTTTTATTGGTTTCTCACTCATGTATAAAAAATGATGTTTTCTTTGTAGAAGTTCCTTTCCAGTCTTCCGACGTCCTTCCTTACTCCTGACATTTATGCAGGTACATTAGATCTTGAGTGTTCTTTAATGAGGCACTTACTCTACTAATGTGCTCTATTATCTTCATTGCCTCTTAGCGCCTCCCCCAATAATATAAAAAAGGTTTCGGATCATATGTTATAGATCTCAGCATAGGTATACGGTACTTTTTCTTAGTATTCGCAGAACAGTTTAGGTTGGCTGAAGACAAAACACTAAAAGCAGCTAAGACTATGTCAAGGCAACCAAATCTAGCCACGGCAGTACAAAAGTAAGTACAGATAAATTACTTCAACCGGGTGTTTGATAATCCAGAAAATCTGAGGATCTGGAACTAATTTCCATCCCAGAACTATCATATAAAGTGGGGTTTTGTAAATTCGGAAACAGAGGATTAAGTACCTCCAAAGTTATGGTGTCAATATGTTATTTCTGTGTTTTTATAGGTTATCTTTACAAATAAGTTTTAACCACTTTTCATTTTCATTTGCGCCTGCGCCTGATCTCTCCATTCATTGTCTATGAAAGTAAAGTTACTCTTGGATCTCTTCTTTAGTGCCAAAGAAAGTGAATGAAGCAAAGCGCATGCGTAATCTGCTCCGGTCAACTTTTCATTTTCATTTGCACCTGCGCCCGATTTCTCCATTCATTGTCTATGATCATTAAGATGGATATCTTCTTTAGTGCCAAAGACATTGAATAATGCAACGGTGCATGCGCAACCATCCGCTACATTCAACTTCTCATTTTCGTTTGCGCCTGCGCCTGATCTCTCCATTCATTGTCTATGAAAGTTAAATCACTGTTGGATATCTTCTTTAGCGCCAAAGAAAGTGAATGGAGCAACGGCGCATGCGCAACCATCTGCTCTATTCAACTTTTCATTTTTGTTTGCACCTGATCTCTCTATTTATTGTCTATGATAATTAAGATGGATATCTTCTTTAGTGCCAAAGACATTGAATGACATAACGGCGCATGCGCAACTATCTGTTCCATTCAACTATTCATTTTCATTTGCACCTGCGTCTGATCTCTCAATTCATTTTCTATAATAATTAAGTTAGATATCTTCTTTAGTGCCAAAGACATTGAAGGACTCAATGGCGCATTTGCAACCATCCGCTCCATTCAACTATTCATTTTCATTTGCGCCTGATCTCTCCATTCATTGTATATGATAATTAAGTTGGATATCTTCTTTAGTGCCAGAATGGAGTTACGGCGCATGCGCAACCATCCGCTCCATTCATCTCCTTCTGATAATTCTTTGTGGAAGCACCAAGGAAGAATTCACAATGATTTGTTATTTGTAAAAAAAATCCTAAACCTGTTCCTGCAAAGCCGTCCATGGCCAGGTACTGCACAACCGCCTCCCATTCAGATCAATTTGAGGCGGCTGTAAAATGGCCAAGACTCTCCAATGCAAATCAATGGGTGTGAGAAAAATATTGCATTGCATACGGACCATGCGGGTGCCGAGCAATTTTTTTCTTGCACCCATAGATTTGAAAATGGCGGTGTCTCGTCCATTTTACACACATATCACACAAAGTTCTTAGCCAGGGCTTAGTGGGAACCAATAAAATTTTAAAAATCATATGTAGACATAGATTGATGCCAAAGAAAACAAAACAAAGGCCATCGAAGGGACACAGCCCAAAAATTCTAAAATTTTCATCCCCAAATGAATGCACATGGGTTAAAAAAAGAAATCCCAAAAGGTGGACAATACTTTTGAAATGAATTATTTGTGTTAAAAGTCGCCTTTTAGAATGCGATTGTTACTGTTTTGGATATTTTACTATACTGCACAAAACTCAACAAAAAAAGCGCCGCTAATCTATCAGAACGGCTTATTCGGCTTTAAGAAAAACAATATGAAAGCTTCATGCAGCTTTACATCAGATTTTGCCAACAAACACCAGATTATAGGAGCAGAACCAATGATTAACAGAACATTGCTCAGACTTATGGAAATGCATGTTCTATATTTGTGCGAGAATTTCCCATTCCTAAATATTCGGCATCAGCGCAGACTCCGCTCATGGTTAAAGCTTCGCTGATTGCTTTTGATTTGTTCTGGGGGATGATTTGTTAGATTGAGTGAAATATGCTGAAATCTCTATATCATTTGGGTGAACATCTGGTGGCAATAATTACTATATATGTATATTGTAATAACCTGTGCAGCTTGATGGAGCAAATCATGTCATTACGACCCACTATGTCACAAAGTACGGATTGTGAGTTATAGCTGAAGGAGGGTGATTTAGCGACACGAGGCGGCTCCTGCGCATGTGATGATCTAAATCAGTCGCTTGTTGCGGAGATGAAGAGTGGGGATGGTATTTTTGGAGATATAGTACAAGCCCTTTGGGTCTGACTTAGGGAGGACCCATCATCTATCTTGTTCTGCACGCACTGTGAGAATGTACGGTACATGTTGGAAGATAGGTTTGTCAGACATGTGACCCATCTGCCAGATTGCGACTCTTCTTTAAACATCTTGAGTGCAATTTTAACAAAAAAAATCTTCCACTACGCAACCATGTCTGACCAATATCTGAGCAACTAATGACAAATTGATAAAATGGACAGTCAACTGTTTTTTTCTAAATATTTATCATGATTTTAGGCAACTTTCCTACCATCAGTTTTTTAGTGAATTTTTGACTATTTTTGCAGAATCAAAAACTCAGCGTCTGAGGCCCGGTGTTGGTTGGGCTGCTCGGATCCGGGATCGTGGTGGCTCGAGGGGCCTGGACCCGGGTTGGCGGAAACTTGGATCCGTGAAAGGGGGGTATTTACAGGGGATAAGTTCGTGACGCCACCTGTGGGTTGCGGTAATGGGAGTACCGCTGCTGTAAGGAGTACCGCGGCAGATGGAGTTAAGCAGCCTGATGTTAGTCCCTCCACAGGTAGGGATGGCCTCGGGCTCAGAGGTGCTGGTGTTTATTCGGGAGCGCAGGGTGCAGGGGGATCAGAGTACTCACTGTGGGTAGTCATGGTGCAGGATGAGGATTATAAAGTAGATACACACGTTGCAAGTAAACCAAGTCCTCTGTGTGCCACAGTCACTATGGGGGAGCCCGTCCAGGTGTCCACTCCCACCGGTGTCACTTGATAGTCCGGAGCCCACCTTTGTGCACAATTTAGTTGTCTGTCTGTGGCCCCTCGGCTTGAAGCTGTTAGGGCCCCGCTACCTTTGTGAAGTGTAGCTGTGCTCTTGAGGGCTGGCACTTGGGACTTCAGTGGGCTGCTTTTGGCTGGAAAATCCTGTACCCCGCGTTGTTCTGATGCCCCCAATCTCTGAGCTCTGTGGGAAAGTCCCTGAATGCCGCCTTCCTCTGCAGATTAATTGCCATGACGTTGAATCGGCTCCTGACCTACGGTCCTGTACTGGTCAGTTTCTTTTGGGCTTGCTGGTGCCAACAGTCCTCCTAGACTATGTCCGTCGCACCCCTTTCCAATGTCACTGCCACAAGTCCCTGACACCTCTTGTCCCAGACCACCGTCTGTGACCCAACCACGGTCTAGCTCCCTGGGAGCTCACTCTCCCCAGCTCCTCTCTCCTTGAGGGCTCTCACTACTCAGGGGCGCCACACGCAGACAGTGCGTTTTTTAATATGGTTTTTATGCGTTTGACAAATCTGTACCCGTATCTGCATGCCTACTTTATCGCCCCTGAACCCATCAGGAGCTACAAGGTACTGCATCCTGTCAAAGATACAGGGCCTACCCCCAGGAACCTGGAAGACCAGTGCCGAAACAGCAAAACACATTATAATCCCTGTTTTCCCCATTTCCCAAGGACTGGTGGGTGACAGACTAGAGTTGGACCCAATGGATGGCTACCTAGGGGTGGTGTTACATCTCGTGGCTCTCCTGAGGCAAGGACTGAGGCAGTCTCCCATTCCTTGCCTGCCACGAGCACTCCTGCTCAGCAGCGCCGAAGGTCTGCCAGACTGCGCAGTGTGCAGGAGATTCCTTCTCAGAGAGGCAGCAGAAGGGTGACACCTAGTGGTTCTCCTGTTACAAGGAGTGAAGCGGTCTCCCATTCCTGGCCTGCCGCAGACTCTCCTGCTCAGCGGCCCCGAAGGTCTGCGAGGCTGCGCAATGTGCAGAGGTTTACTGCTCAGGGAAGCAGTGAGATTCCCGTTATCTCTCCACATTGTGAGACCGAAGATCCCGCCTCTATTTCCCAGAGGCAGGAGGGTGAGCATGTGCAATGCGTGGTGGGTCCTGATTCGCTCACTGACGTCACACGGCTTGATGACAATGCTGGTGACGTGGTGAATCCTGACTGGCCAGGCTGGGACGTCGTGGACCCTGATTGGGTCAAGTCCGTCATCTCCGCCTCGCGCCCGCCCTCGGGTGGAGCTGCACCTCCTTAAAAGCTCCCCCTGCCATCATGGCGGCGCGCGACCGTCCTTCTATGTTTGGATGTCTGGCAGCGTGCTGCCACGCCACTGCTCAGGCATTACTGTCTCTTGTGGGCTTGGCCCTTGCTGCTCCGGCAGTACCTCGTTTGCAGGCCGTGTTCCTGCCTTGCTGCTCCGGCAGTATCCCCGTCAACAGGCCGTGTTCCTGTCCCAGGTGAGCTCCTCAAGTCTCCATTGGACTCACCTGGTTATTGAAAGCACACGTGCGTAGGCACCTCTGTGCTACCCTCGTGCCATATTCTCGTGACTTCCACTGGCACACGTGCGTGGGCACCTCTGTGCTTCCCCGTGCAACAGGTACACCGAGCCGTGAGATCTGTGCCATACAACCCTCACGGGTTAGGGCAGATCGGTGTACATAGATCGTCTGTGACATTCCAGACGATCGCTAGCAGCAACCCGCTCACTCTTCACCCACCATAGCGGCGGTCCCTTACACCGCACAGTGGACCTTGACCGGCGGAAGCAGTCCATTTCCCATCTTGGCACGCTTCCCCGGGTCCCCCTCGTAACATTACGGTCGCGCCAAAGGTCTGGCTATGGCTGAAGAGCAGCAGCAGTTGCTGCGTTATGTGCAGCAGTTGGAGTCACGATTGGCAGCAGTGGAGCAGTCTTCCTCCGATAAGACTACTCTGACGACAGTCGCCACCCAGGCGGCTACCCAGGCTGTGCTATTGGGCGGAAGGTCTACTCGCCTTGCGCTTCCAGAGCGCTTTAGCGGCAACAGCTCTGAGTGCCGTGGTTTTATAAACCAGGTTACCACCTACTTAGAGCTGTCCGCGACTCTTTACGCTACCGAGAAGGCGAAGGTAGCCTTCGTCCAGTCCCTGCTCACAGGGAGAGCGCTGAAGTGGTCCACGCCGTTGTGGGAGCGCGGAGATCGTGTGGTGAATAACTTAGCAGCTTATCTTGGGGCCATGAGAATGGTGTTCCTCGGGCCTCAAGTCACCCACGATTCCGCGCTGCGCCTCCTACGACTTCGGCAAGGGTCTGCTTCAGTCGGGGACTTTGCTGTACACTTTAGGACACTGGCCGCAGAGCTGGACTGGCCGGATAAGGTCCTTGTCCCTGTGTTTTGGGAGGGCCTGGCAGGGTTTGTCAAAGACGCACTGGCCACACGTGAGGTGCCTGCCACTTTAGAGTCCTTGATTCAGGTTGCCTCTCGCATAGACATCCGCCAGGCGGAGCGAAGGCTCGAGGTCTCTTCAGCACCCACGTCTTCTCGGCCTAAAAAGCGTCTGACTCCCGTCTTCCATCAGACAGGTCCCCCAGCCAGTCCTGTAGGCGACTCCGTGGAGTCAATGGAGGTGTCCAAGGTGGTCTCCTCTGCCCCAGGTTCTCGGTCTTGTGTCATCTGCTTTTCCTGTGGGCAGAGGGGACACATAGCTACCCTATGTCCCAAACCGTCGGGAAAAGACAGCGTCTAGTTTCTATCAGAGGGGGGACTCTAGACGCTACTTCTCCCTCTAGGTTGACTATCAGCGCCCAGTTGCAGTTCGGCACTACTCTCTTCTCTGCCCTGGCTTGCTTGGACTCAGGCGCTGAAGGCAATTTCATCTCGACCTCCCTGGCAACCCGATACTCAGTTCCCCTGGTTCTGTTGCCCAAGCCACTCAGGGTCCGGGTAGTCGACGGGTCCATACTACTCGATCCTATCACCCAGATCACCATCCCTCTGAGGATGGATGTACCACCGGGACACCATGAGCAGGTGTCCTTCCTGGTGCTTCCAGGGGGGACGGATGAGATCCTACTGGGCCTTCCCTGGTTGAGACAGCATGCTCCTATACTCAACTGGGCAACAGGGGAGATCTCATCCTGGGCAGGATCCTGTAGAGAGCACCTCGTGACTACCGAACCACCCGCTACCATTAGGTCGGTTGGGTCCTCAGGGAATACTGAGGGGCCGGGTTTACCGACACCTTATGAGGCCTACAGGGATGTCTTTTCCAAAAGGGCCGCAGATACTCTTCCTCCCCACCGGCCATATGATTGCCGAATAGACCTGAAGCCAGGCTCCGAGCCCCCTAGGGGCAGAGTGTATCCACTCTCTGCTCCAGAGACGGAGGCTATGTCCAAATATATTCAGGACAGCCTGGCGAAGGGGTTCATTCGCAAGTCTATTTCACCGGCTGGTGCAGGGTTCTTTTTTGTGCAGAAGAAGGAAGGGGATCTGCGCCCCTGTATCGATTACAGGGGATTAAATGCAATCACAATCAAGAACAAATACCCTTTGCCCCTCATTACTGAGCTATTTGATCGATTCCGCGGGGCAAAGGTCTTCACAAAGCTGGATCTACGCGGGGCGTATAATCTAGTGCGAGTCCGAAAGGGCGATGAGTGGAAGACCGCCTTTAACACCAGGGACGGTCACTACGAGTATCTAGTAATGCCCTTCGGACTCTGCAATGCCCCCGCCGTATTTCAAGACTTTGTGAATGACATTTTCCGGGATTTGTATCTTTCCGTGGTTGCATACCTGGATGACATTCTTATCTTCTCCCCCGATCTTACCACCCATCGGAGGGATGTCATCCGAGTACTTAAGAGGCTCCGCACCCATTAGTTATATGCTAAGCTGGAAAAGTGCGTTTTTGAACAGGAATCCTTGCCGTTCCTGGGGTACATAGTGTCCAGTCAGGGGTTAGCAATGGATCCGGGGAAGTTGGAGACAGTGATGAACTGGCCTGAGCCCCGCTCGCTGAAGGCGATCCAGCGATTCTTGGGGTTTATCAATTATTATCGCCAGTTCATTCCCAACTTCTCGACGGTGGCAGCACCCATCATTGCCCTTACCCGCAAGGGCGCTAATCCCAAAGCATGGACACGGGAAACGGTAGAGGCATTTCACACTCTCAAAACTCACTTCTCCAGAGCTCCCATCCTTCATCGTCCAGACATCTCCAAACCCTTCCTACTGGAGGTAGACGCCTCTTCGGTCGGTGCAGGTGCAGTCCTGTACCAGAAAAACGAACGAGGAAGGAAACATCCGTGTTTCTTTTTCTCCAAGACCTTTTCTCCGGCCGAGAGGAACTACTCCATAGGGGATAGGGAGTTACTGGCGATGAAACTAGCATTCCAGGAATGGCGGCATCTCCTGGAGGGTGCGAAGCATCCATTTGAGGTTTTTTCTGACCACAAAAACCTCACATACCTCCAGACAGCACAACGCCTGAACCCAAGGCAGGCCCGTTGGTCTTTATTCTTCTCCCGGTTCCGCTTTATTATCCGCCACCTGGCCGGTGAGAAGAACGTACGGGCCAATGCCTTGTCACGTTGTATGGTTGTGTTGGAGGAGGACGAGGAGGAGCCTCGTCTTATACTACCCCCGGACAGCTTGAGGATGGTCACTCCCACTTCTTTGGACCAGGTGCCACCTGGCAAAATCCTCGTTCCCCCTGAACTACGGAACGAGGTGCTATCGTGGGCCCATGCCTCCAAGGTCGGGGGTCACTTCGGGGTCAAAAGGACCAGAGACCTGGTGACCAGGCATTATTGGTGGCCGAGACTACCCCAGGACATACAGGAATATGTGGGAGCCTGTATGTCGTGTGCTCGGAATAAGCCGTCCCGGCAGAGACCGGCAGGTCTTCTTCACCCACTGCCAGTGCCGGATCGTCCCTGGGAAGTGGTGGGGATGGACTTCCTGGGAGATCTGCCCAAGTCAGCAGGGCACAGGGTCGTATGGGTCATCACGGACCACTTCTCTAAAATGGTCCACTTGGTGCCTCTCCCACGACTCCCGACGTCACGTGCTCTCGCCACCTTGTTCATTCGGCATGTATTTAGGTTGCATGGCATGCCTGACAAGGTGGTGAGCGACCGGGGTCCCCAGTTCGCGTCTCGCTTCTGGAGAGAGCTCTGTAAGCTCCTGCAGATAGAGCTGAACATCTCCTCCGCATACCATCCCGAGACCAATGGACTAGTGGAGAGGACTAATTAGACCTTGGTAACTTACCTCCGCCATTTTATATCCGCGCACCACGACAACTGGGCTAACCTCCTTCCTTGGGCCGAATTTGCCATTAACAATTCGGTTCATGAATCCTCTGGCCAGACTCCGTTCCTACTCAATAACGGACAACATCCCAGAATCCCGGTTCCGATGCCCATTACGTCACCCGATACTAGAGTGGAGGATTGGGCGACCAAGGCCCGGGAGATCTGGGATGACACCCAAGAGACTCTTAAAAGGGCTAAAGACCGGATGGTGACAACGGCTGATGTTTGCCGCCGCCCTGCACCATCCTTCGCCCCTGGTGACCTAGTATGGCTGTCCTCTAAGAATGTTAACCTATGGGTACAGGCAGCCAAATTCGCCCCTAGGTATCTGGGTCCATTTAAAGTACTACAGCAGGTAAACCCAGTGGCATATCGACTCCAGCTCCCTCCACGCTGGGCTATAGCCAACACCTTTCACGTGTCCCTCCTGAAACCCGTACGACTTAATAAATTCTCGGGGTCCCTGCCGGCTCAAACCGACTCCCCGTCCGACGACCCTGAGGTGGCAAAACTTGTGGAGACAAAAGTCATACAGGGCAAGAGGTACTACCTCGTGGAGTGGGCCGGCCGTGGTCCAGAGCATAGATCCTGGGAGTTGGAGGATCATATCCGCGCCCCGGGTTTGATAGCGGCCTTCGAGCACGGACAGGGGGGGGCCTAGACAGGGGGGTAATGTTACATCTCGTGGCTCTCCTGAGGCAAGGACTGAGGCAGTCTCCCATTCCTTGCCTGCCACGAGCACTCCTGCTCAGCAGCGCCGAAGGTCTGCCAGACTGCGCAGTGTGCAGGAGATACCTTCTCAGAGAGGCAGCAGAAGGGTGACACCTAGTGGTTCTCCTGTTACAAGGAGTGAAGCGGTCTCCCATTCCTGGCCTGCCGCAGACTCTCCTGCTCAGCGGCCCCGAAGGTCTGCGAGGCTGTGCAATGTGCAGAGGTTTACTGCTCAGGGAAGCAGTGAGATTCCCGTTATCTCTCCACATTGTGAGACCGAAGATCCCGCCTCTATTTCCAAGAGGCAGGAGGGTGAGCATGTGCAATGCGTGGTGGGTCCTGATTCGCCCACTGACGTCACACGGCTTGATGACAATGCTGGTGACGTGGTGAATCCTGACTGGCCAGGCTGGGACGTCGTGGACCCTGATTGGGTCAAGTCCGTCATCTCCGCCACGCGCCCGCCCTCGGGTGGAGCTGCACCTCCTTAAAAGCTCCCCCTGCCATCATGGCGGCGCGCGACCGTCCTTCTATGTTTGGATGTCTGGCAGCGTGCTGCCACGCCACTGCTCAGGCATTACTGTCTCTTGTGGGCTTGGCCCTTGCTGCTCCGGCAGTACCTCGTTTGCAGGCCGTGTTCCTGCCTTGCTGCTCCGGCAGTATCCCCGTCAACAGGCCGTGTTCCTGTCCCAGGTGAGCTCCTCAAGTCTCCATTGGACTCACCTGGTTATTGAAAGCACACGTACGTGGGCACCTCTGTGCTACCCTCGTGCCATATTCTCGTGACTTCCACTGGCACACGTGCGTGGGCACCTCTGTGCTTCCCCGTGCAACAGGTACACTGAGCCGTGAGATCTGTGCCATACAACCCTCACGGGTTAGGGCAGATCGGTGTACATAGATCGTCTGTGACATTCCAGACGATCGCTAGCAGCAACCCGCTCACTCTTCACCCACCATAGCGGCGGTCCCTTACACCGCACAGTGGACCTTGACCGGCGGAAGCAGTCCATTTCCCATCTTGGCACGCTTCCCCGGGTCCCCCTCGTAACAGGGTGGAGCTGATCTAGTCCACTAGACAACAACCAGATGGGAGGGGTCAGACAGTCAGTAGAGTTAGTAAATGGAAGTGAGAGGAGTCGGACGTAACAGCACTGACAGGAGAGTGTGACGGTGACCTGAAGGTCCAGCCGTGTGGTTGCCGGGGGAGTACTCCTGGAACCATAGCATCAAGGGGGTACAGAGCCCTAGATCAGGCAAATGCTCCAGGCAGACCTGATAAAATCTGCACAGTGAGGGCAACATCCAAAACTTCACTGACCGTAAAGTCCGGGGGCACCAGCAGTGACGGGAGAACCAGGGACCGGAACAGAACACTGACCCTACAGGGTCCAAACTGCCCGCTGTATGGACTAAAGACAGAGAATACCAGGAGGGGACCCCCCAGATGCTCCAAGCCACGGGGACCCACCAACTAGAGAAGGGTGCAGGGGAAGAAAGCCACCAGGTCACCAAACCGGCACTGGGACTAAGTGAACCAGTGGTGAGGACCAGCCTTCCTCCGGGTACCAGCCATCAAACTGCTGTGAGTAAAGAACCCAGTTACACTGCAATCCCTTGTGTGGCCTACCTTCTTTCCGCGCCTAGCTCCATCACCTACCCTCTGGGGCCCCGGCCCTACTCGTGGAGGGCCCAACAACCAGGCTGCCACCAACATCATCCCTAGTGGTGAGAAACTGTGCAGCGGCGGTTCCATCACCATAACCGCAACCCGCAAGTGGCGTCATGATATAAACTTTATAAATATTCTCCTGTACATAACCCCTTTCAAGTGACCCCCAGGGTCACGGAACCGAGCAACGGCCACCCAGTGAACTGTCCCCGTAAATATACGGCCTGGGACCGAGTACTCCATAGCCCTGGGGTGAGTCACTACCCTGACGCCAATGAGATTTCTGAAACTTGTGGCAACATGGTTTTTTTCCTTGCAGATTTGATGCTGATTTTATTGCATGTCAATTGTTGGGGCATTTTGTTGGGGCAATTGTTGGGGCATTTTTAAGCTTTTCCACCCATTGGTGTCTTTAAAAAAATCACATGCTACAAAAATGCACCAAAAACAACGCACCGAAAACGCACAGAAACAAATGCATTTTTAGTTACGTTTTTTGGTGCATTTTTCCACCAGAACATGCAGATTTCATGCAGAAAATCTGTGCACCAAATCTGCAGCGTGTGTACATACCCCTATAGTACCAGCAGAGTGCATGGGATTTAAATTAATATCCTGCCCATTTATGCTTCTTTTTTTACTCAGCGTAAACCGATCTGTTTCAAATCTGCAACATTTCCATTTCTCTTGCGGTGACGCTGAATCTTCTCTGCAGATTTTTTTCTATAAACATGCATTAATGGGAACCTGATTGGCCTTGTATGCACCCAGAACCACGAGCAGTTCTGGGTGCATATTTCTAATCCCTACGTAACCGACCCAGGCTATAAATGCATAGATAAAGAGATCTTTAGAAAGTGCATTTCTAAATATCCTTTATGATGTGCTAATGAGTGCAGGGACTAGTCGCGAGGGTGTTAGTTCCCTTGGCTAGTCGGCCCCCTTAGCATGTGAACACACCTCTGTGGGTGTGCTAACATGCTAATGAATGTGCAGCATCAGAGGATGGGCGTGCTAACCTCTGCTGCCACCATGCTCGACGCTGGATTTTGGCTCCGTGCGCATGAACTCCGGACTTCCGGTCATGCGCACTATGAAGCTGGGTGTACGCGTCCCAGCTTCAAACTGGTATAGTGTGCATAACTGGAAGTCTGGGGATTATGCGCACCGAGCTGAAATCCAGCTGAGAGGTGAGCACGACCATGCCTCTGACGTTCCCCCATGTAAAATAATAAAGCCTATATTCACCTCCTTTACTGGCACTGGTCTTGCAAGGGGTTGTGACATCACACGATCCCTGTGTATAATCTGCTCCAGCTTCTCTTTCCTCACCTTTGGACCAACAAACAATCCACAGGAAGTGAGTACAGCTGCAGCAATCCCTTCCTGTTGATTAACTTGTTTGGTCTGAAGGTGGGAAAAAAGAAGTCAGTGCTGGTACGGGAGGTGAGTATAGATCTTATTCTCTTACCTGGTGGAAATGTGGATCCAGAAGAGGTTCCCCCAGTAGTTGACAACCCTTTTAAACTGGCTCCGTGTAAGGCCTCTTTCACATGTTCGTGAAAAACCACTCACGTTTTTACGGACGTGTCAGAGTTGTGTTTTGCCCTCCGTGAGCCGTGTTTATGGGCTACGTGTGTTCTCCGTGTGTTATCCGTGATAACACACGGAGAACTGGAACGTTCTACTCACCTGACCCTGGCGTCGCTGTCCGTGGTGCTGATCTTCGGTCTCCGGTCCTGCAGACTCCCCGCTGCTGCTGCTTCCAGCCGCAGTGAAGTGAATATTCAAAGAGCATAATGAGCGTCGGTCGGCAGCAAGTGACAGCAGCGACAGAGACAGCAAGGCTGGAGAAGGTGAGTAAAGTTTTGGGGTTTTTTCTCACATACACATGTCTTTTCTCCGGTGTGTGTCACATGGAACACATCCGTGTGGTCCGTTTGCATTACGTGTGACATGTTTGCGTTCCGTGTGACACCCGTGATGCCGGGGAGAAAACGGACATGTTGCCGTGAGAAACACACGGACACGCGTAAGTACGGAACGGACACACGTTCCGTGTGAAAATACTTACGTGTGTCCAAAAATATAGGAATACATTGGTCTACGTGAGTACGTGTCTCCGGTACGTGAGAAAACTGCCAAACACGTATCGGAGGCACAAACGTGTGAAAGAGGCCTTAATCAGCTCATTAGAGATACAGCCAATGGATGTAGGCGGTTAAAGATCTCGGAGTGTTTGGGTAAAGCCTTGATTGGTAGTTTGCGCACAGCTGAAATATGGTTGACTGAGGCTGTTATATTTATGAGCCTTGTTTGTGGTCACGGTATTTTATTAATGTCTCCACTGCAACTATATAAAACTGAGAGTGGAAATAGAGCTGGAGCGGCAGTGTTTTTTATTTGTAAGCGGCGTATTTTCCCATCAGGCCTTTATAATCCAGGTGATTACACTGGGATTTTGAACTATCTGTAGTTGACATGAATAATCCATCCTGCTTACTGAAGGGAGAAAGCTTTTGCTCATCCTTTTAACATTACAATAGGCCGGACACATAGAAATAAGTAGTGTTTTATGGTAATGTGCTTAGGGCAGACACTTGTGGGATTTATCAAGTTTACTGTATAATACAAGTATTCTAGTGCTCGGCACCTAATTGTCAGGGACAGGCTTCAGCAGCTTTGACTCAAGTTTCTCTTTATAATTCGGCCTTAATTCTCTTCTACTTTTATGATTTATTTAGTTTTACTGGTGGTGAGTGTAGCGCCCCTGAAGCCATCAGGGTGCTACAAGGTTCTGCATCCCTCAAAGGATGCAGGGCCTACCCCATAGGGCCCCGGGAGACCAGTGCCAGTAACACCAAAAACCCAGGTAATCCCAGTTTTTCCCCCAACAATCCCCCATACCATGGTGCAAAGCTAGGGTCGGACCAATGGCTGGCCGCCTAGAGGTGGAGCCAATCCAGTTCTAACTCGGGTTAACAGTGACCTGGTACCCAGGAGAGTAGTTGCCGGTGGAGTACAGTGGAGTACTCCGGAACTACGCACTGACGGGGTGCAGGACCCTAGTACAGGAAAGAGCTCCAAGCCGACATGTTAACACCTGCACAGCGATGGGACCATCAAGGACCTCGCTGACCCTAAAAATCCGAAGACTCAGTAGCAAAGGGAGACCCAGGGACAGGACCAGAGACTCCAACCCCACAGGGTTCACATTACCGTCAGGCGGACAGAGGTGAACAAACCACCGGATGGGGACCCCCAGTTCTATACCAGGGGGACAAATTAACCAGAGACAGGTGCAGGGGAAGAAGGTACCAAAGTATTAAAGTGGCAATGGGACAAAGGGGACCTGGAGGTGACACCAGCCAGCCTTGGGTAACCTGTTACCATCAACCAGCAGTGAGTAAACGAGTTGCACTAAACGTCTGTGTGGACTACCTTCTTCCAACGCCCATCACATCACCCATCCTCTGGGGCCCGGCCCTGCTTGCGGAGGGCCTACCATCCAGGCTGCCATTGCCACCAGCCGCAGTAGGGACATTCTGCAGCGGCGGCTCCACATATATAGCCGCAACACCGCAAGCGGCGTCACGTATGAACACTAACCTAAATCCCCTGTAAATACACCCCCATTACAAAAAGGGCCAAGGACATGGAACCGAGCAACGGCCACCACCGTGAGATTCCCAAGAGAGACACTGCTCGGGACCGAGTACCCCATATCCCTGAGCGCGACATGAGCACAGTACTTCATTGGCGAATGACTGCGTGCTCCATAACGTGCCCTTGTCCACTGCCCCCATTTCATACTTCCAAGCACTAAATGTCTATAGCAGTAAAGATGTCAAAGTTTTATACCGATTTTGGTGTTTTTCAGACTTCTTGTAGCTCAGTTAACAAGAGGACACGACTTGGATGAAAATTTTGATAAAAAATGTGACTAAAAAAAAGTGGTAAAAAAAAAAATTAAAGGAAGTATGTGAGCACAAAATGACTGTTCAAACCATACTGGCACTCAGTGCATCGCTGGAGTGGCCGAGCAATTCGGAGCATCTTCTTTCTCATTATTTGTTTTTGATGAATTTCTCCCTTACTCTGGTACCTGCAAACCAGAGCCTGTAATCCAGGAAGAGGTGGACGATAGATACAAAGGAAAGTGCGGTAAACTGCTCAGCTACGCCAAGGGTGCACTGAGTGCATGTGCTTAGTTTGAAAAGTCATTTTCTGCTCAATTCTGTTAACCAATAGATGCCATCAGTGGCATAATTAGAGTTTGATGGGCTCAAGTGCGAAATATGGACTTGGGCCACCCTATCCCTACATGTTGATCAAATGTATGTATACATTTAGGGTTCTAAATCATATAAAGAAATACGAGTGGCCCTACCTCCCATTATGCAGTAATGTCACCCATCATGGTATATATGTCCCCATCCTGGTATATATGCCCCCATCCTGGTATATATGACCCTCATCGTGGTATGTATGGCCCCCATCCCGTAATATACTGAGCCCCTCCTGATATGTACTGTCCCTTTCCTGGTATATATGATCCTCTCCTGGGCACCTCCTGGTATATACTGTCCCCTTCCTGATATTATGTTCCTCTCCTGTGCCCCTCTTGGTATACACTGTTCCCCCTCATATATACTTCTCCTCTCCTGGTATATACTTTCCACCTACGGGTATATATGTTCCTCTCCTGAATCGCTCCTGGTATATACTATCCCCCTCCTGGGTCCTCTCCTGGGCACCTCATGGTATATACTGTCCCCCTCCTGGTATATATATTCCTCTCCTGGTCCCCTCCTGGTATATACTGTCCCCCTCCTGGTATATATTTTCCTCTCCTGGTCCCCTCCTGGTATATACTGTCCCCCTCCTGGGTCCTCTCCTGGGCACCTCATGGTATATACTGTCCCCCTCCTGGTATATATATTCCTCTCCTGGTCCCCTCCTGGTATATACTGTCCCCCTCCTGGTATATATTTTCCTCTCCTGGTCCCCTCCTGGTATATACTGTCCCCCTCCTGGGTCCTCTCCTGGGCACCTCATGGTATATACTGTCCCCCTCCTGGTATATATATTCCTCTCCTGGTCCCCTCCTGGTATATACTGTCCCCCTCCTGGTATATATTTTCCTCTCCTGGTCCCCTCCTGGTATATACTGTCCCCCTCCTGGTATATATTTTCCTCTCCTGGTCCCCTCCTGGTATATACTGTCCCCCTCCTGGTATATATTTTCCTCTCCTGGTCCTCTCCTGGTATATACTGTCCCCCTCCGGGTATATATTTTCCTCTCCTGGTCCTCTCCTGGTATATACTGTCCCCCTCCGGGTATATATTTTCCTCTCCTGGTCCCCTCCCAGTATATACTGTCCACTTCCTGGTATGTATTATACTTACCACCTTCCTTGCTCCCAGGTCGCGCAGCGTCCTCATTTTATAGCCAGCCCGCAGTGGCCGACAGCCTTCATCGGCGTGTGTGCTATGGCAACACATGACGTCATTGTCATGCGCAGTCACAGGATCACCAGTGAAAGCTTCTGGCTTCTGTTTGGCCGGTAGCATGTATCGAAGTGGAGGGACCCAACGGGCCTCTGCATCACAATACACAACACATGGTTCTATTAAAATCTTTCTTAGGTAGTAACTGAAACTGCTGGCACCATTTCTCAGCTCCTCAAGATGCAGCACTCAGCAGAACCTTCCTTCATTCATTCCATTCATTTACACCTGAAATATTATATGTAACTGAAGCCTAAAAAGGAATAAGTCATTAGAAAATGGCCTATTGTTTAATTTTTTTTTTAATTTTCCATTTCACTATCTATATTAAAAAAACTTTTAGAAAAGACTTTTAGGCAGTCTCATTATCATCAAAGACTGTATTATAGTGACAAATAACACCTCTATACATAGCTGCTCACACAGGATCAACCTGTCACAGTAGATGTACTTTTCCCCTTCTGTACAATGACAGATAACACCTCTATATATAGTAGAGAACACAGGATCTACCAGTCACAATAGGTGATGTCACATCTCACCTTCTCCTCCTGTAAAATGACTGATAACACCTCTATATACAGTAGATGAAACAGGAATCTACCAATCTCAATAGGTGATGTCATAGCTCACCTCCTACTGTATAATGTTTGATTACACATTTATACACAGTATATAACACTCGACCAAAATTCTCAATAGATGATATTGTATTACAGCTTACCTGCTCTCCCATTATTCTCAATAGGTGATGCCACAGCTCACCTCCACTTCCTGGAGAATGGCTGATAACACCTCTTTATATAGTAGACGACACAGGATCCACCATTCACAATAGGTGATATCACAGCTCACCTCTTCCTCTTCCTGTGCAATTATTAATAACACTTGTTCATACAGTAGATAACACAGGACTCACAATTTTCAATAGATGATATTATATTACAGCTCTCCTTCTCCTCCTCCTGTACAATGACTGAAAACACCTCCATATACAGTAGATAACACAATATCCACAATAAGTGATGTCACAGCTCACCTCCTCCTCCTGTAAAATGACTGAAAACATTTCCCTCCATATACAGTAGATAACACAATATCCACCATTCACAATAGGTGATGTCACAGCTCACCTCCTCCCGTACAATGACTAAAAAAATCTCTATATAAAATAGATAACACAATATCCATCATTCACAATAAGTGATGTCACAGCTCACCTCCTCTCCATAAAAATAAAAAAGCTTTATTAAACATTTTTGAAAAATACATTTAACATTAAAATTGAAACAGGTAATTTTCCGATGATATATTCCCATTAACCCATAAATGTTTTGTAGCCAAGGACAAGATTATAGGAGGAGAACAATATACATACGGTATGTGGTGGGGCATTCACTATTTATGAGTGTCTACAATCTCCACCAAGGAATGACGCCGATGTATGCGGAATATAATCATGTGTCAGGCTGGATCCTTCATGCTGTGACATGTTAATCACGTATGTCGGGGAGGTCACATTGGTGGAGGCTGAAGATCTCGGCTGCCCATCAATATCCGAAATGAAAGTGTCCTGCAGGCGCCTCATGTATAGATATTATCAATGCACGTTACATGGATTTATTCCTTTCTTACACCCACTGTGAGGACTACGGTTTCTTGAGATACGATCATTGATCCCGAGCTTCATCTTATATATATTTGTTTTTCCTATACATTTAGTTAAGAATTTTACTTCTTAAGTTTCTCGAACAATAAATGATTTACCCCATCCCTTTAAGGAGATTACAGCTGGAGCGCGAGTAAATCAATCAGGGCCGCGGTCACATTGATTGATGCATCTGTTCCATGGCGGCTGTTAGCGACATTCGATGACTATAGCGGCTCACTCAACCAGTAGTTTTTCTGAGAACCTCTTTCCAATCCTCCGGCTTCTTATGCAATGAAAACCTTTGAGTTGTACTATTATAGATGATATTCCCTACTTACCTTTCATTACTTCCTCCAGGACATCAGGTAATCAGCACATATCTATTAATAACATGGACAAATTTAGTTAATTGCCAAAGCGCTAGATCTAAATCACCCTCCTTGTATCCAGAAGCCGGGCAATATGCCTCTCCAGCCCGTCCGCTATGACTCTGCCCATAATGAAGAATGATATATTAGCCTTAGGCCTAAGCCACACGGCATGAAAATCGTAAATAAATCATCACATTCTACTCGGACCAATATTAGCCTGTGTGCCAGCACCCATGAGCGATTATTTTCTCGGCCCCAATCAGACTGAGAAAACAATCCCTCCCTACCCTCCTCAGTGCCGGCCCGTCCCTCCGCAGCACTGGCCCGCCTCTCCTCAGTGCCGGCCCGTCCCTCCGCAGCACTGGCCCGCCTCTCCTCAGTGCCGGCCCGTCCCTCCGCAGCACTGGCCCGCCCCTCCTCAGTGCCGGCCCGTCCCTCCGCAGCACCGGCCCGCCCCTCCGCAGCGCCGGCCCGCCCCTCCGCAGCGCCGGCCCGCCCCTCCGCAACGCCGGCCCGCCCCTCCGCAGCGCTGGCCCACCCCTCCTCAGTGCCGGCCCGTCCCTCCGCAGCACTGGCCCGCCTCTCCTCAGTGCCGGCCCGTCCCTCCGCAGCACTGGCCCGCCCCTCCTCAGTGCCGGCCCGTCCCTCCGCAGCGCCGGGCCGCCCCTCCGCAGCGCCGGCCCGCCCCTCCGCAGCGCCGGCCCGCCCCTCCGCAGCGCCGGCCCGCCCCTCCGCAGCGCCGGCCCGCCCCTCCGCAGCGCCGGCCCACCCCTCCTCAGTGACAACCCGTCCCTCCGCAGCACTGGCCCACCCCTCCTCAGTGCCGACCCGTCCCCCGCAGCTGTGGTCTGATCGCATGATCGGACCTCAGTCGCAGGGACACTTGCATGACACTCGGCTCCCGCTGTGCTGCCAGCGAAAGCCGAGTGTCATGCACTAGTGCCCTGTGTGGCCCCGGCCTTAAGTGTGCTTTACACGCTACAATATCGTTAATGAATTATCGTCGGGGTCACGGTGTTTGTGACGCACATCCGGCACATCCATAATATATATGGCTTATTTCACCCCAGGACATGTTTCGCCTTCCACGCACTGAATTTTTGGTGGTGACGTTTATTTAAGACTCGTGCTTCTATCCATCAACCTATCCAATATATCAAAGCTGTAGAATAGAGGCTCTACGGGGGAAGGACAGTTCTTCAGCCATCTGAGCCAATTATGAGACTACAACTGAACTACAAGCAATCACAAAGTTCTACTATAGAATACAACTAATCTGGAGTGACAGTCAGTCATGTGGTTTCTGGCTATAGAAGCTCACAGCATTTGACTGGGCAAAATGCTCCCTGACTTTCTTGTTCCTGCTGTCAGTATTTATTGGTATAGGTAGCTTTCCTGCTGGATTTTCATCTCTCCCACTTTTGGACTCACCAGGAGCTGCTGATCATCAGTATTCCTTGGTGCTAGAATACTTTCTTCTTCCCTTGGCTGGTGCTGGTAATATTATTCAGTTCATTCTAGCTCTGGTTGCAAGCAGGTGGCTTGCTCTCATCTGTAGTGTAGTTGCTGAACTCCTGCCTGTGTCATCAGTGGATAAATAGTTCATGCTTTTTCCCCCATGTGTGTCCTTCTTGTGTCTTCCTTTAGTGTTTAGTGGGGTTGACGAAGAGCTAATCCCACCCGTTCCCTATTTAGGGTCCAGCACTAGGGATACCTAGGGTCAAGTATCCGGCTTGGTTCATAGGTGCAGAACCTATCTAGGATGGTGAGGGACCACAAGGACCAGCAGTAAGTTTGGTCAGAGGTCACCATATTCCCTTTCTCTACACACAGGGTTTCCCTTCCCTTTTGCCTTTTGCTTGGTACTTTCCTGTACCTAGCGTGACAGGTGTTGCCCCTGTGTCGTGCCACTTGCCGGATGTATTATAGGACCTGGAATGACAGGTGAAGTCATATTGTTACAGTTTTCCTGTTTCTCCTCCTCCTTCACTCTCCATAGAACCTTCTAAGCACCAACCATCATCTCCTATCTGAGTAATATGAAAATCTGTATTTAGTATTCGCATGAAATGAGAGTGAAAGAAGCAAATTTCAATGATAAGATATATTACAAAATTGCTCTAATTCATTAATGAACTAAAAATTAAAACAATGGTTACCATTTCTTTTTTTTGTAAGTGTTAATTGTAGAAACTGATCAGAATCGCTCACATTTGGATATATAAGGGAAATGTGTCTATGGCAGACTTCAATGGACCATGTTAGATAATGGACTTTACACGCTTTGGAGAAATATAGCAAATTCATTTTCACCTATTTGCAGTCATGTTATTGTAAGTAATCATTGGGGTATATGTTCACATTTATACCAATTCCCCTAATGTATCGCAGGTGACATGTTAATTTAGTTGAGGTCCACTTTGCCGACCTCTTTGTATTTCTGTTTATGTATTATTTATGGCCAGGCTTCTCTTTTTTTCCGTAATTTCATCAGCAGATACGTGAATTCATACATCACCTGGTCAGTAATGACTTTTATATTCCTTCGGGATAGGTAGCTTTATGTCGAGAATGTGGACTCTTCGTATTTGACTGGTGCGTCTCCGCACCAACGCGATTCCAGCCCCGATACTTCATGTACAATAGACACTTGAATCCAGATCTAAATTAATTACGAGCCGTAGAACAATTATAATCTGCCGCGCATAATTTCTCAGTACTGCATTCAATGGGACTTCCTTTTCGAAATAATCTTTCTGTAACCGGGAATAGTAATTAATTTGACGTGTTCTGTACTTTAAGTGCAGGGAGCCGATGTTATTATGGTGAGTGCGGAGATCAACCCTGGTTTTTCTGACATTACAGATATTACATAGAATCTCTTAATTGAATTGGCCATGATGACCTTGTGTCTTTACATAGTCCGTAGTTGGCCCCCCTGAAACACAACACATTACCAAGGCGCTATGGCTCATTTATCACAACTAGTGCAATGTGAATACTGACTCCGGGGCTGCTTCATGTTCCACTCATGTAAATCTGCCTCCACAGGTAGATGAGTCTGGGAATAAATTGGCTGTGACTGAACATCTCTGCATTTTTATCTGCGGATTATGTTTGCCTTTTATGTCGCCGGTTTGTCTTATATTGTAGATTGCGTTGCACAATGAGAAAGTAATTTGCGATATTCAGAGTCTGTCCTGCTGGAACGTGCAAATGAAGGTCACTTGATACAACAGAGGATGCATGGAGAGCGCTGGTCATGGCATATTTAGTCCCAGCAGCACTTCAACATCCACAGGACTCGATGTAATAATGTACGGTAGGGGGTATGCCGTCCCTTATATAATCTGCTCGCCGTTCTTTCCATTTTGCATGCATTTATGGCAGATTTAGCCTCTTAGGAGCGTTAAAACCTTGATGTCTAGAAAGGGAAAAAATTCCTTGAAACATGAACTCCATCCATTAAAGGCGTATTCCTATCTCCAAAATCCCATCCCAATATGTAGTAGGTGTAAAAGTAATAATATTAGCAAATACCTTCAATTAGAAATATGTTATAGTTGTCATAATTGCCAAGAGTGACAAGCGTGGCATGTGCGTTCAGACTTACAGG
The DNA here is from genome assembly GCF_048569485.1 of Anomaloglossus baeobatrachus. Lineage (NCBI taxonomy): Eukaryota > Metazoa > Chordata > Amphibia > Anura > Aromobatidae > Anomaloglossus > Anomaloglossus baeobatrachus. Next base: position 213,077,226 of record NC_134360.1, on the reverse strand, counting down.
CATCTAAGGCACAACAAAAAAACACAACAAACAAAGGGGACCCCAGGGACACAATGACAACAGAGTGAGAGGCTAGATGGGACACCTGCTATCCTCGCCTGCCGCTGTCCCTACAATCCTCACCAATCCCTATACAGTCTCCGCAACTGTTGACCTTGAGAAGCCCTGTAGATGCCCTGACTAGTGAGAGGTAGGTGAGGTTCACTAGACCCACTGCTGCACTAATAAGACACAAAGGAAGGAAAGACAAACTTAGGAAACAGCAACGTTAAAAGAATAAAGCCCAAGTTCACGACAACTTTTCAGCAGGACCTTCCACCAAGGTGGCCAGAGAACAAAGAATTTGTATCTTCAGCAAGGATTGCTGAGAAACATCACTACTTAACCCTGAAGAGACATGCCTACAAAGCAGCTGCAGCTGAAACACTCAGCTAGGAACTGCTGGAGAACAAAACTGACATTAACTTATTAGGCACTGAAAGAAAGGAAACCACGTTTAAATGTAAAGTCCCAGATGGAAATGAGGCATCCCAACCCTGAATCCACCACTAGTCTACAAAAATAGAGAGACGAATCTGACAATATTTCTCCTGATATAGCCATGTCTCTTACCTCATGTGCAGGGCATTGCAGCTTAGGTATCCATGGTTACGACCACTTATATAGTGACAGTTAGTTAGCTAGTTGCTTGTGGTTATAACCGTACATACCTAAGCTGCAATGCCCTGCACATGAGGTAAGAGACATGGTAATACCATGGTAAAACTATACTACATGTCTAATTGGAGGTATTTGCTAAAATGCTTATTGTTACTATGCCTACTACATATTGGATAGGATCTTGGAGATGGGAATACCTCTTTTGAGTTTTCTCACAAAAAAAAAGTAGTTAGGTATTTTTGATGACAGGCTGCCCATAAGAAGGCAAAATCCTCAGCTAATATTAACCCCAACCTTCTTCTTCATGAATCAGTGATTAGCAAACAGGGAAGGTTTGATGGTCATGCCACCATTCTTGCCTAAAGACGTAGGGAGATTGAGGGACATAAATGGTAGACCCTGATGTACAGGGATTTGGGGGTAAAATTAAGTCATCTAGTAGAAGCAAGGTAGAAAGCTCCATGGGGGATACCAAAAGTGCAACCGTAGAAAAAACTAGGTAAGATGGGTCCCTGCTACATTGGAAATAGTAATGTATTAAATTGAGCTTTATGTAAACTCTTTTATGTCATGTGTTTGGCATATGCAGCTGAAATGTTCCCGGTACATATTTCAAAGGCATCCAAAGGCCACTATTTACCCAATAGCTTAAAATAGTGTGTTTACGACACTCTCAGCTGGCATGTTTTTATATCTTACTTATATGGTAACTATGAAAGGTGTGGTCAGTATAAAGGTGTTGTCCCCTACTCGGACAACCCCTTCTCAATCACTATTTTTGTATTTTTGTCCTCAGTAAAATAATAAAAACCTATACTTTTCTCCAGTGACGGCACTGTTTCAGTGGTGTTGGCACTGTTTCAGTGGTGTCGGCACTGACTCTCCCGGGGATAGTGTGACATTATTATGTCACACTATCTCTGCGGACAATCAGTGCTGGCTTTACTTTCCTCTGCTACATAATTAACATCCAAAGGGAGTGAGAGATTAGCTATAACTCTCGCTTTTTCAACATGTCTGATTTGTCCAAAAGAGAGAAGAGTGAAGAGAGGGTTGATTGGTTGCAGAGATCATTTGACATAATAATGTCTCGCAATCCCCAGGAGAGCCAGTGCCAACATTACTGGAATGGCACCGGCACAGGAGGTGAGTAAAAGTGTTGTTATTATGCTAGGACCTATATGGATTGACAAGGGGTTGTCCGAATAGTGGACAATCCTTTTAGCTTTTTTATGCAAAGAACATATTTTATATGGTGTACTTTGTTAACATGGTTAGAGATGAGCGGACCCGTTGATGTTCGGGTTTTATGGGTTCAACCAGAATTTAGATAAAGTTCTGTTCTTGACCCAAACTTGACCCGAATTCCATTGGAAGTCCCTGATTGGGCAGTTCGGGTCTCTGCCCACATATAACAAGCCATAAGTAGAACACGTCCAGAGGAGGGAGGGCCGGATTTTTCATTTTGTTTTCAAACACACAACATCCAATAACGCTGATTTTACCCAAAGTGAGAGCCATTCAGAGACTGAAAGCAGCTTGCCCTGGGCCGAGCACCGAGCATAACCAAGCACACCGTTGCTTGCTCGAATGGTCTGTATAAGTAAAGCTCCAGAACTCCAAAGTCTGTGTTCGGTACAAGCACCAAACTTTAAAGTTCAGATCCGCTCATCTCTAAACATGGAACATTAGTCAGGAATAGTTATAAACAACATTTGGGATGCCCCGGATCTCGCCCAGGAATGTCCCAATCTTTCTTAGTAACAACCACTTGTGGGCAGTGGAGGCCCTTTTTAACTCTGGACAAAAAAGTTTGTCAAGGTTGTTCCTAAATAACTGGGAAAGTCGTCGCAAATTTGTGAGAGTTGGCATTTATGGAAGCGTAAGTCTATTTGGTGGCAAATGTTGACTTTCCCAAGATACTGTATAATTCCAGTGGCAGACTCATATGTGATGTCAACTTTAAAGGGTGTTTTATGATTATATATTGGAAATACAGGAGGCCCATAAGTCATTTTTGGACAAGTGGCCCATGCAGCTTCTCTTTGCTTCTATAGAATTTGCGATGAGTTTTGCTAAGTGTTTTGATTTCATTAATGATACACAACTGCAAATGGATTGTTACCTCCACACTATACACTGTATAAGTGAGAGAACTGAAAACAGTATAAATGTCACGCGGTGTCATGGGGTATGTAATGACGGGACAGGTGACCATAGAATGACCCTCAGACTAGAGTCCTTGCACTGTCCCTTATCTTGGAGATAGGTTCGATGGTAATGAGGTCCGAGCCCCCAGCATGACCCTAACTCCTGTCCGAGCCCTGATCTTACTCCTATTCTCCCACACCCTTGGGGCGGGCTGGAAAACGCAAAGACAAAACCCCACAAAATGACAAGGGAGAATGGAAATTTGTACACACAGCACTCAAAACACATAGGAGAGACAATATGTGTCATGGGAAACAAAGGAAGAAAGGGGAGAAAGTAATGCCCAACAAGGGAATGCTCACACCACTCAGAAGGCAACACGGATCACCAAGATCGGGATCGCTAAAGCTATCATTGGCAGAAACAGGAAGGAAACCATGCTTTAAGTAAGGAGGAGACAGTTGCATGTGGCAATTAGCCACTTGAACTCTTAGGTCCTGATCATCAGTCTGCAGGAATTAATTCCTGCAGAGCGGAAGACCAGTGAACCTGAACCAGCCGACACCCGGCTCTGGCTGAAGTCTTGTAAGACTCTGTGGTGTGAACAGAGTCTGACAACGTCGTGCCAGGAGGTGTGTGCAGAGCCGAACATTGCATGACAGTGAATTGCAGCAGATAGGGGGTGGAATATGAGAGGAATGGAACAGATGTCGAATGGCTTCTCAATATGAAAAAACGGACTACAGAAGTTTTCTTGTGTGGCTGGGTAAGACAGAGGAGATACCCCACCTTGGAACAAGAGCATTATTGACAGATGTTTGGAGGAGGGGTATCCTAATTTGCTAATTGGGCACCATTTCTATGACTTTTTATTACTCTGAAGTTGAGTGCAATCTAGAAGTTAATTTGTGTGAAAGAGAATAGTTGGATAATTACTATAGTTAAGGAAACCAATTAATGAATACAAATAGGTGTTTGAGTTAGTACCTAAAACCCAAGAAGCGCCTGTGTCGTGAGTGAAGAAGCTATTGCTCGTGGCGGAGCAGCTGCAGAAGTGAAGATGGTTCCATTTCTCACCTTTCTATTAGAAGCAAACAAGGCTAAAATCTGTTAGGGGCTGGAAGTTAACACATAGGAGATATTTTGTGGAATTGATTATGTCAAGCTCAAGAAGCAAAGTCAGTTCTAGCTTGTCTACTTGTCTCTATCTGTAGCTATGCAAGGAGCGAAATTTATAAGACGGCCTGTGTATTCTATAACACTGTCTGTCTCTTAAAGGACTGGGGATTTCTAGGAATAGTCATATATTATACTGATATATACAGGAGTGGAGAAGATGGAGTGGAGACTAATGATGTTAGGTGGTAAATAGTGATGAGCGGGCACTGCCATGCTCGGGTGCTCAGTACACGTTAAGAGCAGTTGGATGCTTGAATGGGTGAAACCTGAACACCCGAGTATAATGGAAGTAAATGGGGGACACCAGATTTCCCCGAATAAGGCGCAAGTCCCCCATAGTTTTCAATTACACTCGGGGGCATCTAAGCATCCATCTGCTCTTAACGAGTACTGAGCACCCAAGCATGGTAGTGCTCACTCATCACTAGCTATGAGTACTGAGTACCCGAGCGTGGTAGTGCTCGCTCATCACTAGTTACGAGTACTGAGCACCCAAGCATGGTAGTGCCCGCTCATCACTAGTTACGAGTACTGAGCACCCGAGCATGGTAGTGCCGCTCATCACTAGTTACGAGTACTGAGCACCCGAGCATGGTAGTGCCCGCTCATCACTAGTTACGAGTACTGAGCACCCGAGCATGGTAGTGCTCACTCATCACTAGCTATGAGTACTGAGTACCCGAGCGTGGTAGTGCTCGCTCATCACTAGTTACGAGTACTGAGCACCCAAGCATGGTAGTGCCCGCTCATCACTAGTTACGAGTACTGAGCACCCGAGCATGGTAGTGCCGCTCATCACTAGTTACGAGTACTGAGCACCCGAGCATGGTAGTGCCCGCTCATCACTAGTTACGAGTACTGAGCACCCGAGCATGGTAGTGCTCACTCATCACTAGTTACGAGTACTGAGTACCCGAGCATGGCAGTGCACGCTCATCACTAGTTACGAGTACTGAGCACCTGAGCATGGCACTAGTTATGAGTACTGAGCACCTGAGCATGGTAGTGCCCGCTCATCACTAGTTATGAGTACTGAGCACCTGAGCATGGTAGTGCCCGCTCATCACTAGTTACGAGTACACAGCACCTGAGCATGGTAGTGCCCGCTCATCACTAGTTACCAGTACTGAGCACCTGAGCATGGTAGTGCTCACTCATCACTAGTTACGAGTACTGAGCACCCGAGCATGGTTGTGATCGATCATCGCTAGTTACGAGTACTGAGCACCTGAGCATGGTAGTGCCCGCTCATCACTAGTTACGAGTACTGAGCACCTGAACATGGTAGTGCCCGCTCATCACTAGTTACTAGTACTGAGCACCTGAGCATGGTAGTGCCCGCTGATCACTAGTTATGAGTACTGACCACCCGAGCATGGTAGTGCTCGCTCATAACTAGTTACATGCACTGAGCACCCGAGCATGGTAGTGCTCGCTCATAACTAGTTACATGCACTGAGCACCCGAGCATGGTAGTGCTCGCTCATCACTAGTTCCGACTACTGAGCACCTGAGTATGGTAGTGCTCGCTCATCACTAGTTACGAGTACAGAGCACCTGAGCATGGTAGTGCTCGCTCATCACTAGTTACGAGTACTGAGCACCTGAGCGTGGTAGTGCTCGGTCATCACTAGTTACGAGTACTGAGCACCTGAGCGTGGTAGTGCTCGGTCATCACTAGTTACGAGTACTGAGCACCTGAGCGTGGTAGTGCTCGCTCATCACTAGTTACCAGTACTGAGCACCTGAGCATGGCGGTGCTCGCTCATCACTAGTTACGAGTACTGAGCACCTGAGCATGGTAGTGCCCGCTCATCACTAGTTACGAGTACTGAGCACCTGAGCGTGGTAGTGCCCGCTCATCACTAGTTACGAGTACTGAGCACCTGAGCATGGTAGTGCCCGCTCATCACTAGTTACGAGTACTGAGCACCTGAGCATGGTAGTGCTCGCTCATCACTAGTGGTAAACATTAATACTGATGGATTGTACAGTAGTAGGGTCCTGGTCATCAGTGAAGAACAAGCATATCTGTCAGTAAAGAGATAGGGAAAGCTGTGACTGTGTTAAAATGGCTAAGGGTAGCGATCACCTTTATTTATTTTCCTCATCTACATAGTGCCATTAATTCGACAATACTTTATAGACATTACTATCACTGTCACCACTGGGGCTCACAATATAAATTCTCTGTGGATTTGTCTTTGGAGTGTGGGAGGAAACCGGAGAACCCTGAGGAAACACAAACACTGGGATAAAATACAAACTTCTTGCAGATGTTATCCTTGATGAGATATGAACCTAGGACCCAAGCTCTGTCTCATGGGGAACTGATGACAGGTCCGGAACACCTAGGCTGACCCTCAGGCTGGGGACCCTGCACTGTCTCTTAGCTTGGAGGTACACTTGATGGTAGTGAGGTCTGAGTTGCCAGTGTGACCGTAACTTCTGTCCAAACTCTCATGTATCTCCCCTCCTCCACCGAAGGAGTGAGCCAGGACCATAGACAGAAACCCCACAAATAAACATGGACAGGGGAAAAAACAAAAACTTGTACACACAGCAATCAAAGACAAAAGAGAAACTAAATGGGGAAGAAGGGAAAGAAGTATAGGGAAGAAGTAAACAGACAACCAGGAAACTTCCACACCACACAATAAGCACACCACAGACTGCTGCAGTCACACCAAGACAGCAGCCTACACAGCAACTTGCAGAGAAGGCTCCACCAGCTCCTTCCACCTCCAGGCCAAGCATCCAAATGAGAACAAAGAATAACCAGCACCCTCTACTGGGAGCAGCGGGTATTTATAGGGACTGGGAGTGATCTAAACCGGAAACACCTGAGAAGGTGATGGCAAGGAATACTGACATTAACCCTCTCCTCCCCAAACGAAAGGGAATATATTTATACTGCTGAGTCTCAAGGCAAAAAGACTCTTGCCCAGAACTTGTACTAGTCTTCATGACTGGGAGATGACCATGACACTCTGCAAGGCAACTGTGGGAAACACTGTGTCAATTTGCTGCCAACCCTTTGTATATAAAATGTAGTATAATTAATTTAGGTGGAATGTGCAGCACTTGTGAGCCATTTCGATTGCAAATCTCTTTGAAAAACTGCATCTAACTGCACCCATATATGTTATATAAAAGTAGTCCAAGCCCACCAATTCCTACAGGACATCTGATACATATGGGACCACCCAACTTTCTCCCGACAGATGATGTTAGGGGAGAGAAGGATTGGGAAATTGGAAAGTCAATGGCTTATCCTGTGGAAGAATATAAGCCATTGCTATAGTTGGCTGGCTTCAGTGTTCTTCTAACTTTCCATTGAAAACAAATTAAACAGGTGTCTGCGAAGAAATGCTCTAATTGTAATATATGTCCATATGAAAAAAATAAATCACAGCATGCACTAGACTCTTTGGTATTTTGAATGACACTCGCCTATGCAAGTTTACGGATGTGTAAAAAAATTGGATTCCATATGGATCATCCATATACCATTTGATTGCTATAGACAGTGCAATTATAAACATTGAACACTGTAGTATTTAGTATTGTACATTTTATTAACTGCTGATTTACAAAAATAGATACAATATGGATGACAAAAAATGGACATACAGATAACATAAGGATTGCAAACAAATATCAAACAAAACACATTACAAATGAAAAGTCATCTGTTTTTTGGGGATTGAAAATGGACAATTTATACAGTATATGCTTGTGTTAACTTTTGTGACAACTTAGCATCGGCCACTTGTGAACTATTCTAAATTTTTGGTAGATGTACTATTCCTTTTTTCTGAGCCATTGTTTTTTGGGAGACTGTCCCGTGCCCCCTTATGTCTGCTAATTTGTATAATGTCTGCTGATTACAGGTTGCATTAGCCCTCTGCGGTGTGTTAGACTCCATCATTTAGAAGGGATTGAACTGGCAACCAATGAGGGAGCAGCCATCTCCCAGTAATCATATGTTGTACAATGCCCTGAAATGAAGCTGAAGGATATAAACATGGTGCTGCTCCTGTTATTGGTGTGATTCTACAGGACTTCAGCCTAGGGAACATGGTTACAGCTGATGGATTATAGAACTGGTTCCACTGACCAACACTGGGACCACAAATTTGTTTGGTTGGCAAAGTTGGAACAATCTGTTCACCTGGCCACATACCTCACTGTTCTCCGTCAGCTTCTTAACCTTGCTACTACCTCCTCCTAATGGGTGCCTGCCAAAAGTGGGGTGCTTTTGGCTTGGAGCATTGACCCTGGATGCCCCAAAGTCATGGAGTTTCTACTCCTGGGCAAGCCAGCAGAAGGGTCAGACTCTGTCACTTGCACCATATTTTGTCCTTGCTGGGAATGTACTATATGCTGTTGGTAACCCAATAAAATCTTGCAGGAGCATGGTACTTTCACCCTGTGTTTTCTGAGTAGTGTTCTGCTCACGGAAAAGGAGTACAAGTGTTAAGGCTGCTTTACACGTTACAATTTCTTGTGCGATCGCATTTGCGATCGCACCCGCCCCCATCGTTTGTGCGGCATGGGCAATTTCTTGCCCGTGTCCCACAATGATGTAACCCCCATCACACGTACTTACCTTCCAAACGATCTCGCTGTGGGCGGCGAACATCCATTTCCTGAAGGGGGAGAGACGTTCGGCGTCACTGCGACGTCACACAGCGGCCGGCCAATAGAAGCGGAGGGGCGGAGATGAGCAGGACATAAACATCCTGCCCCCCTCCTTCCTTCCGCATTGGCGGTGGCCACAGGTAAGCTGCAGTTCATCGTTCCCAGGGTGTCACACGGAGCGATGTGTGCTGCCTCGAGAACATTGAACAACTGGACGTTCGATTTTTAGAAAATGAGCGACGTGTCAGCGATGAACGAGAAGGTGAGTATTTCTGCTCATTCATAGCTGTCATACGCTGCGATATCACTAACAATGCCGGATGTGCGTCACTTACAACGTGACCCCGCCGACATCTCGTTAGATATATCGTAGCGTGTAAAGCCCGCTTTAAATGGGATGAGCCCCAAACCCTTGGGGTCTTTTTAAAGACAGACAGACCAGTGACCGAGAGCACCCCTCACTCTCTTGTCACCCTAACAAAATAAATATACAGAAAAAAAAATACACACTCCTTATCAATAAAATACTGAGACGGGTAGAACATATCATTCACTAACTTTCATTTTGCATTAGCTTTTTTAGGGGTATTGGACAGAATCTGTAGAATGTTTTTGGTGTGGAAATTGTCCTGCGGTGTAGAGTTGTAAATGTGCAGCATGCCTATTTATTTTACAGATTTTAAGCCATATCACTGTCAAGGGGTGAAATCCTTGGTGAAATTCGTAGCAAATTTGCTGCAAAATCTACAAGTTAAACAACAATCCACAGATTTTGAGATTTCCTATAGCATGAAAGGGGTTGTCCACTGCTTTTACATTGAAGGCCTATTCTTAGGGGTACTTTGCACACTACGACATCACAGCTGCGATGTCGGTGGGGTCAAATCGAAAGTGACGCACATCCGGCATCGCTGTCGATATCGTAGTGTGTAAAGCGTTTTTGATACGATTAACGAGCGCAAAAGCGTTGTAATCGTATTATTGGTGTAGTTGTCGCGGGCGGGGAGGAGGGTGTCAGCACACCGCGCTCACCCCTTCTGCTCGGGTCCGGCAGCTGCTCAGTGGTGGCTCGAGCTGTGGGCCGGATCCCGGGGTTTCTCGAGCGACACTCCTCGCCCGTGAGTGAAAGGGGGGTTTGTTGGGTGTGGGGATTGTTATAGTTCGTGACGCCACCCACGGTTGTGGTGATTTCACCACCGCTGCTCAATTCGGGGGTCCCGGGGACGGTGATGCGGAGCAGCCAGATGTTGTGTTGCCCCTCCGTGGGTAGGGGTTGGTGATCCCGGGGCCCGGTGGTGGAGAAGGATGTGCGGGGCCTGGTGGGCGCAGGGACGCGGGGGCAGTGCTGTGCCTTGCGGCACTGTGGTACTCACTCAGCCTGAGACGTAGACACAGTTTGTACGGTAAACCAACGGCTGGTAGGACGGTCCCACAGACGGCTGCACCTGCACTCCCGGTAGGTGACGGTGATGTCTCTCTTCCTTGCACCTGTGTTGACTGATGGTAGCGGTGGATTCCCTCCGGTTACCCGCTCCCCGACTGCAATCTGGGCCGGAGGAGCTCTACACTTTGCCCGCAGGCGCTGGCCCTGGGGAAACTGGTGCCCTGGCGGTGGCGGTGTCTCCCCCGTAACGGTTGGGCTGTTGCCGTCAATCGGGACTTGGTTGTTGGGGGATCTACGTCCCCTTCACTGACGGATTCGGCAAATTTGGCGACTCCTAGCCTTGCCGGGGTCCGAGAGGCCCCTGCCCTGGTGCTGACTGTCCTTCGGAACACTGCTCCAGACCACCGGGCACACAGCCAACGGGGTCCTTCCAGGAACTTTTAAACGGTCCCCCTCCGGACAGTCACCGCCGTCGCTGACCTTGCTGTTCTGGCCCTACACAGAGCTGGACCTTCCAGGCTTTCCTTCTCTTGTTCCACTTTACTTCCTTCACTTTTCACTTGGCTGTTTACTTTTGCCCTGTCTAGGCTTCTCCTCCACTCCTTCCACTTCCTCCTCCCTGACAGAACTCCTCACTAGCCCTCAGCTAGACTTCAACTCCCAAGCTCTTCCCTGAGCTGACTGCCTGGTTTTCTCGCCTCCAGAGTTGTGAGCTCCTCGGTGGGCGGAGCCAACCGCCTGGCCCACCCCCTGGTGTGCATCAACAGACTCCTGGAGGAAGGCAACAAGGATTTCTGGTTAGCATGGTGTGCCTACCTGGAGTGTGGGGTGTGGTGGTGTTGTGACCCGTGTCCCCTGGCTTGCCCAGGGCGACACATTCCCCCTTAGCAAAATGCAGACCGTCCGCGGGCTGCCGTCCTACACCGGTTTTTATTTTTCTGTAAAAAGGGGATAACAGGGTTAAGCAAAACATAAATACATTTTTAATCAAAACTCTTCCCAAGACGGGAGGCACATTTACTTAAACGTTGCAATGGTATACGGTCACGGTTTCCGCTCTCTCCCACCCAAGCAACCTGGCCCTGATGCTGCCCCTAAAGCCCAGGCAGCACCCCTTGACCCACAGTCCAGCACAAGTTACCCGAGCGGGATCTGTCCTTCCCCTCCAGAGGGTGGCCACCGGTTCCTTTGGTGGCTGGGCCCTAGCCTGCTCTGCTCAGGGCCCTCCCTCCAACCTGCCTCTCCGGAGGCGGCAGTGCGGAAACGGTAACGGTATCCAACATATTTACAAGCCACTTAACGTTTGTGGTGCCCTGCAAGTTCACGGGCTTGTCCATGGATAGTTCCCATGCATTTTGAACGGTCCCCACGGGGACAACGGTGCCGGCTCCGGCCGGTTCAATCACATCTGACAATCAGGTGAAACTTCGGTCATTATCATTTTTCTCATTTTCAAAACTTTTAAACTCCAAACAAACTTTAAACTCAGTGGTGGTCCCAACGGGGACGGTGCAACGGGCATCTGCTGCCCTACTCCGGTTCCTCTGCTGCTTCATCCGAGGGAGGGGGCGCAGAGCTCACCCTGCTCTCATTGCTGCCCCTGAGCTTCACATCTAGGGCAAACCACCCCCTCTCTCCGCAGTGTCGGGTGTACCGCACCATATCCCCCGGCATGAGGTTACGGCCAGGATGCTCCTCGGGCAGGTGGGCATGCACATCCCGCCGGGCCACAAACACTTCGGCCTCCAGGCCCGGTTCATATATGAATCCATAGCCCCGGCGGACATCAAACCGCCTCACCTGCCCTTCATAGAACGGGCCCCGGACACGGAAGGTCGCCTGCCGCAGATTCTCCTTCTCCCGAATGGCTCGGGCCACCAGCTCGGCTTTTCTTCTCTCCCTCTCCGCGATCTCCAGGCCCAGCTTTGTCGGCTCCCTGTCCCAATATGGCGCTGCTGCTAGCGCCGGCGCACGGGTCGGGCCCTGCGGGACATCCAGAACGTTACCCACTGTCAGGAAGGTGGGCGGCGTATCCCGCGGTGTCATGGCCTTGGGCGCTGCCTTGCAGCAACAACCCGGCGCCACCTCAGCCGAGGTGTGGGGGATGGGCACAGGGGCTTTCCGCAGCTGGGCCTTCGGCTCGGAGCGGGCCATCAGCTCCGGCTCGGGAAACTGCTCGGGGACGGTCTCTGGCACAATCTTCGGGGCCTTCCATGGCAACACCTCCGGTTTGCTACGGGCTCCGGCTACAGGTCGGTCCGCTGGGGCGGACAGGCTGGGTATCGCTACCAGTTGCGGTGGTAGCGGGCCTAGTGGCGGGGTCACGGCCCCCGAGACGGGTGGCGAGGGAGGCAACGGGGGGAGAGGGCTTGGACCGGGTCCCTCAGCCGCAGCGACCGGTCCCTCCGGGACATAGGGGCGTGGGTCACTCACCCTCCCTTCCTCCGCTTCCTCCTCGCGTCTCCGCACGGTGGCTATAACATCCGCCATGTCGGTCTCCCACTCCTCCAAGAGGAGCTGCATCTTGACCTGCAGCCGTAGATGGAGCTGCGCGGTCCGGATTTCCACCCACGCTGCGGTTCCCGGTGCGGGGGCCACGGTGTTTCGGGACGGCATCCACATGGTGTCTTTCTCTCTTTCTTCCAGGAACGGTATATTTGCAGGGTCCTGGCGTCCCTGCTTTTATAGCCGCAGCTACATGCGTCCAGCCGCCATCGCGTCCCCCTTAGCTCTTTCCGGCTCCTCCTCTCTCGGGGCGGGGTTTTGGCCTTCGCTTTTCTACTGCTCGAGAAGACGCTCGAGCGGGAACTTTTCGCGCCAAAGATGGCGGCTTCTGAAATTTTTCTGCCGGATGCCTCCGGCGGTAACAAGGCGCACCTCTACCAGACGGCAGAGCGGTAAGATCCTGTTCGTGACGCCAAGTTGTCGCGGGCGGGGAGGAGGGTGTCAGCACACCGCGCTCACCCCTTCTGCTCGGGTCCGGCAGCTGCTCAGTGGTGGCTCGAGCTGTGGGCCGGATCCCGGGGTTTCTCGAGCGACACTCCTCGCCCGTGAGTGAAAGGGGGGTTTGTTGGGTGTGGGGATTGTTATAGTTCGTGACGCCACCCACGGTTGTGGTGATTTCACCACCGCTGCTCAATTCGGGGGTCCCGGGGATGGTGATGCGGAGCAGCCAGATGTTGTGTTGCCCCTCCGTGGGTAGGGGTTGGTGATCCCGGGGCCCGGTGGTGGAGAAGGATGTGCGGGGCCTGGTGGGCGCAGGGACGCGGGGGCAGTGCTGTGCCTTGCGGCACTGTGGTACTCACTCAGCCTGAGACGTAGACACAGTTTGTACGGTAAACCAACGGCTGGTAGGACGGTCCCACAGAAGGCTGCACCTGCACTCCCGGTAGGTGACGGTGATGTCTCTCTTCCTTGCACCTGTGTTGACTGATGGTAGCGGTGGATTCCCTCCGGTTACCCGCTCCCCGACTGCAATCTGGGCCGGAGGAGCTCTACACTTTGCCCGCAGGCGCTGGCCCTGGGGAAACTGGTGCCCTGGCGGTGGCGGTGTCTCCCCCGTAACGGTTGGGCTGTTGCCGTCAATCGGGACTTGGTTGTTGGGGGATCTACGTCCCCTTCACTGACGGATTCGGCAAATTTGGCGACTCCTAGCCTTGCCGGGGTCCGAGAGGCCCCTGCCCTGGTGCTGACTGTCCTTCGGAACACTGCTCCAGACCACCGGGCACACAGCCAACGGGGTCCTTCCAGGAACTTCCAAACGGTCCCCCTCCGGACAGTCACCGCCGTCGCTGACCTTGCTGTTCTGGCCCTACACAGAGCTGGACCTTCCAGGCTTTCCTTCTCTTGTTCCACTTTACTTCCTTCACTTTTCACTTGGCTGTTTACTTTTGCCCTGTCTAGGCTTCTCCTCCACTCCTTCCACTTCCTCCTCCCTGACAGAACTCCTCACTAGCCCTCAGCTAGACTTCAACTCCCAAGCTCTTCCCTGAGCTGACTGCCTGGTTTTCCCGCCTCCAGAGTTGTGAGCTCCTCGGTGGGCGGAGCCAACCGCCTGGCCCACCCCCTGGTGTGCATCAACAGACTCCTGGAGGAAGGCAACAAGGATTTCTGGTTAGCATGGTGTGCCTACCTGGAGTGTGGGGTGTGGTGGTGTTGTGACCCGTGTCCCCTGGCTTGCCCAGGGCGACACATAGTGTCCATACATTTTCATAATTGCGTGGCAGCGACGGTACGATGTTGTTACTCGTTCCGGTGGCAGCACACATCGCTGTGTGAGAAGCCGCAGGAGCGAGGAACATCAGCTTACCTGCGTCACCGCGGCTCACGCCGGCTATGCGGAAGGACGGAGGTGGGCGGGATGTTTACGTCCCGCTCATCTCCGCCCATCCGCTTCTATTGGCCGCCTGCCGTGTGACGTTGCTGTGACGCCGCACGACCCGCCCCCTTAGGAAGGAGGTGGGTCGCCGGCCAGAGCGACGTCGCAGGGCAGGTAAGTGCATGTGAAGCTGCCGTAGCGATAATGTTCACTACGGTAGCGATCACAAGATATCACTGCTGCGACGGGGGCGGGGACTATCGCGCTCAGCATCGCAAGCATTGGCTTGCGATGTCGTAGTGTGCAAAGTACCCCTTAGGATAGGCCATCAATGTCTGGCTGGGGTTCAACACCCCGCACACTCCACGCGTGACTCATGCAAGTCTCACATCGCATTACCCGATACAGCAGCTGCTCTCTGGACAGGAGCGGGTCAGCTTCATGTATTTCTATGCAGCTGAGATGCTCCTGTCCAGAGAGTAGCTGCCGTGCCGGGTGATGCAATGTGAGACTCGCGCGAGTCACACGTGAGTCAATTGCAAGTGTGACTCCAGCCTAAGACTGAGGGCAGGGACCTTTAGATTAAAGAGGTTGTGATGATGTGCCCCTCCCCAACCCCTTCATGACCCTATTCTATGCCATATAGGGTCATGAAGGTTGCTTAGCAGCTGTCTTTGTTCCTTGGTTGTAATATTATATCCCCCCAGACTGTACCATATTGTAATCAGGCTCCAGGAGTAGCTATTGTCCTGTATGTACTGCTTCTGGTGGGAGATTGTTTGTTCTTCTCAGCATGGGGCTCCTACAATCCACAACTTGGTAGACTGAATAGAGCCAGGATGTCTAGAATCCTATCATGTATCAAGTGTCTCAAGTGTCCAGGGGAGGTGTGCCCTTCTGTCCACCTAAAGGTTTAATCCCATGAGAGGAGCATAATGAGACCCATGTTAGTCAGTTAGCTGGATCTCGGCTGGAGAAGCTCTATGATCTATAGCTGAGACTAGATCCCAGTGTTTGTGTATGGACTGTTACAGATTGGAGATCAGTGGTCATGTGGGATTGTGTTTAGTTGTTCACCCTGTTGGACTCAAGGAACTCATATAAGGACCATATTTTCCTGGCATCGGAATACCGGGAGGCGCCCCCGGATCTGTTGTTTTGTTGTGGACTCCTTGCAGACTTTAAGGATTTATATTTATGTTTGGTGCTTTATCTTTGTGGTTCCAATAAAGCCCTTTGAATTGTTCCTCGGCCTGGCGTCCATTACTGCTGTGTCGCATATCCCGTCACATCCCATACTTTTACATTGATGGCCTATTCTTAGGATAGGTCATCAATGTCTGATCGGTCGGCGTCCGACACCCCGCACCCCCGCAGATCAGATGTTCTCAGTCCTGGCAGTGGCAGCAGGCAGCCAGAAATGCTCAGTTCCGGAGCTGCTCCGTCTTCTGATAGTGGTCGTGGTTGGGTACTGCACATCTGTCTCCCATTCATAGCAATAAGCGGTAGATGTGGAGTCTCCAGTTGTGGCCACTATCAGAAGACGGAGTAGCTCCAGAAATGAGCATTCCTGGCCGCCGCCACCGGGACCAAGAACAGCTGATCGGCGAGTGTGTGGGGTGTCAGACCCCGGCAAATCAGACATTGATGACCTATGCTAACTATAGGCCATCAATGTAAAAGTAGAGGACAACCTCTTTAACTATGAACAATTCAAAGTGAAAACTTCTACAGAAACTTGTTTTTATTTCAAGTCCGAAACGCGTTAAGAGCACCCATGCTTTAATGTATGTTTCCAATCTTCGGTCTCCCTTTTGTTTTTAAAACTTCAATAAAGAATAAGGAAAACTTTTTATCGATAAGGAATTTGTGCTGGATCCTTTCCTTCCATTTTGCTGTTGCTCTACAGAAACAAAGCAGTACAGAACAAGCGTGATCGGGAACAGCTGATCGGCGGGGGAGCGGGAGGGCAGTCATTATATATTATTTACAAGTGTCACGCACTTGGGCCAATGTACCAAACACTTTGCCTATCTTTTCTTGCTCAGGTTCATATCTGGAATGTCGTTCATTGATCGATTTGCGGCTAAGGACACAACTCTAAGGAAGGATGACATGACTCGCATACCATAATTCAAACAAAAAATTACATTTTTAGCAGGAAAAACTGTATTGCGCCGTCTTTATGATGCTGTTTGGACAAACAAGAATAAGGTGACAGGAGATGGCAGAGGGTAGATGTAGCTGTAGGACAGAGAATGACAGCAGTGATGAAAAGGAAGAGTCGGAGGGGAGAATAAAATGATCAGGCGAATGGAAAGTGACGGTGCTATGTCAAGGAAGAGTGACATGCAGCATGGATGCAAACGGGGCGAGGGAGTGGAAGGAGAACATGGATAAATTGAGAGTGGAAATTGCCATCGGGCACCGATAGGAGATGAAGGGAAATATGTGCATGTTTTATTCATTTATGCATGCGTTTAAGAACATAGAAGACAGTGGATGTCATGGTTTAATTCATGGCCACATTAAATATATTCTTGAGAAAAAAAAATATTCATATGTGGCGTTCCAGCCCCTGTAGCTATCGCGCCTGCTTTACGGAGGTGGCGAGCAACAAATAACTCACAACAATGTTGTCAAGAGAAGATGATCAGTAATTCTGACTGCAGCCCAAGGTAGGGCACAATAAACTACCCATCAAAACCGTCATAACTTCACTTTGCTCTTTAATATTTCAAGAAACTCATAATTCAGTTTCACACATACCTGAAGAAAGCTTTGATGTGTAAATCCAGGCATTCTGCGGTGGCTACAGTAGGAGATGATAAACCGCAGTGCAACAGCGTCATTATTCCTGTGTTACTAGATGACACTAGGATTGGCATTCCGGATGCCATACTGAAGAAGGTAACACAAAGGAGACAGTGGCACTCTGTAGTGCTAAGATATGTGTCACAATGAACATGGGAATATATACATGCATTACTGCTATGAAAAACATCTAAAAATTGAGATACTTAATCCCAAAGACAGGATAATGTGATGACTGTCACTAGGTGGCACTAGACTGCTTGCATGCAGTAAATGGAGAGGTAGTTAGACAGGTTGAGGTCATAAAGTACAGTACACGAAGGCAGACAGAGACGAAGGTCAGGATACAAGCCGAAGGTCAATGTTCCAGGAGAGTACGTAGAAAATACAGGGAGCAGGTGGGGACATAATCAGGACGAAGTCCGAGGTCAGAAGCCGGGAAATCACAACAGAAAAAGATGGGCAGAAAAAGGTGAGTCAACAATAGTCCAGAGTCGAGAGGCCAAGCTCTGAACACTGAGCACCACGGGAGCAAACAGCAAAACTGTAAGCAGAAGGTATGAATGGTGGCATCCTGAGCTAACACGCTCCCTAATTAAGCAGAGCAATCACCGGGAACGAGAAGCATCTGTGAGAGCACCTCACAAGACAGCTTGAAACCCAGTGCTGAGAAACCACCAGCAGAGCATTCATCCTGCAAAACACTCTGCACCATAGGCAACATATACCTGCTCTGCAGGAGAGCAGAGCAGAACAATACAGAATGTTCTGCACATAGGGATTGCGACACATTAGTTTGATAGGGACCCATCAATAAGAGGTCACCTTGCCATTGGCTGTTGGGCTCACATAAAACTGGCCATTTTTGTGTGTTTTCCATAGCAGTAATGCATGTCTATATTCCCACATTCATTGTTACACATACAGTCAGGGCCAGAAATATTTGGACAGTGACACAAGTTTTGTTATTTTAGCTGTTTACAAAAACATGTTCAGAAATACAATTATATATATAATATGGGCTGAAAGTGCACACTCCCAGCTGCAATATGAGAGTTTTCACATCCAAATCGGAGAAAGGGTTTAGAAATCATAGCTCTGTAATGCATAGCCTGTTTTTTTTCAAGGGACCAAAAGTAATTGGACAAGGGACTCTAAGGGCTGCAATTAACTCTGAAGGCGTCTCCCTCTTTAACCTGTAATCAATGAAGTAGTTAAAAGGTCTGGGGTTGATTACAGGTGTGTGGTTTTGCATTTGGAAGCTGTTGCTGTGACCAGACAACATGCGGTCTAAGGAACTCTCAATTGAGGTGAAGCAGAACATCCTGAGGCTGAAAAAAAAGAAAAAATCCATCAGAGAGATAGCAGACATGCTTGGAGTAGCAAAATCAACAGTCGGGTACATTCTGAGAAAAAAGGAATTGACTGGTAAGCTTGGGAACTCAAAAAGGCCTGGGCGTCCACGGATGACAACAGTGGTGGATGATCGCCGCATACTTTCTTTGGTGAAGAAGAACCCGTTCACAACATCAACTGAAGTCCAGAACACTCAGTGAAGTAGGTGTATCTGTCTCTAAGTCAACAGTAAAGAGAAGACTCCATGAAAGTAAATACAAAGGGTTCACATCTAGATGCAAACCATTCATCAATTCCAAAAATAGACAGGCCAGAGTTAAATTTGCTGAAAAACACCTCATGAAGCCAGCTCAGTTCTGGAAAAGTATTCTATGGACAGATGAGACAAAGATCAACCTGTACCAGAATGATGGGAAGAAAAAAGTTTGGAGAAGAAAGGGAACGGCACATGATCCAAGGCACACCACATCCTCTGTAAAATATGGTGGAGGCAACGTGATGGCATGGGCATGCATGGCTTTCAATGGCACTGGGTCACTTGTGTTTATTGATGACATAACAGCAGACAAGAGTAGCCGGATGAATTCTGAAGTGTACCGGGATATACTTTCAGCCCAGATTCAGCCAAATGCCGCAAAGTTGATCGGACGGCGCTTCATAGTACAGATGGACAATGACCCCAAGCATACAGCCAAAGCTACCCAGGAGATCATGAGTGCAAAAAAGTGGAACATTCTGCAATGGCCAAGTCAATCACCAGATCTTAACCCAATTGAGCATGCATTTCACTTGCTCAAATCCAGACTTAAGACGGAAAGACCCACAAACAAGCAAGACCTGAAGGCTGTAGCTGTAAAGGCCTAGCAAAGCATTAAGAAGGAGGAAACCCAGCGTTTGGTGATGTCCATGGGTTCCAGACTTAAGGCAGTGATTGCCTCCAAAGGATTCGCAACAAAATATTGAAAATAAAAATATTTTGTTTGGGTTTGGTTTATTTGTCCAATTACTTTTGACCTCCTAAAATGTGGAGTGTTTGTAAAGAAATGTGTAAAAAATGTGTAAAATTCCTACAATTTCTATCAGATATTTTTGTTCAAACCTTCAAATTAAACGTTACAATCTGCACTTGAATTCTGTTGTAGAGGTTTCATTTCAAATCCAATGTGGTGGCATGCAGAGCCCAACTCGCGAAAATTGTCACTGTCCAAATATTTCTGGACCTAACTGTATCTGCAGAGTACAACTGTCTTCTTTTTGTTACTAGGTTTCATGTTCAGTTTTCACCTGTTCCCATTAGAAAGGTATGACATACTGTAGAAGGTGTCAGTCAATAGGAAACATTTTATTTTCGCATGCAGGTTGATTGTAGTTGGGCAACACGAGGTGCAATGTTTCTACTTCAAGCCACACATCCAAGCCCTCTTCACCTCCTGCCACCTCCAACTCAAAAATATTTCCCGGATCCGTACATTCCTTTCCCAAGAAGCTGCAAAAACCCTAGTACATGCCCTTATTATCTCCCACCTGGATTATTGCAACCTCCTGCTCTTTGGCCTCTCTTCTAACAGTCCTACAATCTATTCTAAGCTATGCTGCCCGGCTAATCCACCTGTCCCCCCCGCTACACCAAGACCTCTCCTCTCTGCCAATGCCTTTACTGGCTTCCCATTGCCCAACGACTCCAGTTCAAAACACTAACCATGACATACAAAGCCATCCACAACCTGTCTCCTCCCTACATCTGTGACCTAGTCTTAGTCTCCCGGTACTTACGTGCACGTAACCTTCAATCCTCACAAGATCTCCTTCTCTACTCCTCTCTTATCTCCTCTTCCCACCATCACATCCAAGATTTCTC
Organism: Anomaloglossus baeobatrachus; assembly: GCF_048569485.1. NCBI lineage: Eukaryota > Metazoa > Chordata > Amphibia > Anura > Aromobatidae > Anomaloglossus > Anomaloglossus baeobatrachus. The sequence goes on along the minus strand of NC_134360.1, from coordinate 213,056,862 downwards.
CCGTGCCTCCCCATACTCTGGAATGCTCTGCCACAACACATCAGACTCTCGCCTACCTTGAAAAGCTTCAAAAGGAACCTGAAGACCCACCTCCTCCAACAAGGCTACAACCTGCCACAACCCTCAGTCTGATACAGCGCCGCACAATTAGCTCTACCCTAACCTACTGTGTCCTCACTCATCCCTTGTAGACTGTGAGACCTCGCGGGCAGGGACCTCTCTTCTCCTGTACCAGTCTGTGTCTTGTATTGTTTCTGATTATTGTACTTGTCGCTATTATGTATACCCCTTTCACATGTAAAGCGCCATGGAATTGATGGCGCTATAATAATAAATAATAATAAAATAATAATAATAATAATACTCAGAGTTTGAGGATCATCCATAAAAACTAATAGGTTCAGAGCACTTTGTGCGCAGTTAGATAATTAAACTTGCAAATCAGTAACTTCCATTGAGGTTCAAGCCAAGTTCGAACCAGTGGAGGTACGGGTTTGATCATATTTATTGCTCACCACTGAGCCACCGTGCTGTCCATCATTACACATAGCCAAGGGTTTCGCGAAACACTTCCAATCTGTGATCCAACTAGACCGATTACCCTACTAGGAAGTAGAGTCTGTAACTGGCACGAAGTTCTCTCAGTGATGTATCTACTTCTCAGCCACAGTTGCGTAGTCTTGGTTATTGCTTTAGACTATTAAACAGATGTCTCCGTGGTGTGTAGGTGAGCTTCGCATTTTAATCAAGAACCTCAAGTCAACCCAGTCTCACGAGAGACACTAGAAAGGGGTTTAGTCATTAAAGTCTGACTTTTGAGTTTTTTCTTGAAAAGCCATCGTATGTGAAAAGCATTGTCTCCCGCGTCTGACCTATTGGATCCTACATCATTTGAACAACTAAGTACATATTATGATTTGCGGCTCGTACTTCTGGCAGAGCGTTCGCCTTTTAAGTTTGGCACTTTGTTTTGCATTTAGCTGACGCCAACAAAAATCCTAACGTATATCCATTTTTTATCCGTCAAGATGAAAAATAAAATCGAATTTGATGGTAGAAAAAACTGCAATAGGCAGCCCACCAAAGACTAATATTTAACGTCTTACCCTTCAATTCTGCTTGCGTGATTCACGTTCTGCCGACTAGTTACAATCTTGTCACCTGAGAAACACATCTGACCATGTAGAGAGAAAACCCTATTATTTATCTCATTACTATTCTTGTTCCATTTCTACATATATCAGTTCGAGATCCCATCTGTGGTAATTGATTTGACTGAAAACAAAACAAATTTATTCTTGATTAACCTTAGGCACTTTGTAAATTGCGTCCTTTCAGATTTGTGCTGCTACACTTCAGATATAACTGTTTCTATATTATTGAAGAGTCGGCTTTTTTTTTTTCTTCCGTAACAGGGAAATTCACTTTTGGGTAAAAAGAAAAAACATGAACATATTTGTTGGTTTTGGAAGGGAGTCAACAAGAGGCATGTAGTAAAGATCTGTACTGATGCTCCGAAAAACAATTTATACCTCTAGGCACACAATGCAATATCTCTAGCTGGACCCCGACCTATGATGTGCTTTATACAATACCGGATGCTTCTTATGTAACATTTAGGACCCCTCAACTTCCAGGAGCCAGTTGCTTTCATATCTCTGCATCAACTATATCATTGCCCTTGATTCACCTTGACAGCCATACCACAATATGTCCCAGTTGACCCCATTCTGACTTATTAGTTTGTGGTCTTATGCTCCATTTGGCCAAAAGTCAACCAGTATCATGTAAAACCTTGCCCTTTGTAATATAGTTGCCACACGATCCAATTTATGATTGGATCTAACCATGCCAGGGAGTGGAAGTACCTCATGGGTGGGACTTTTAACACTGCCAACCCAGACAGATGTTTAGCTCTTATATAACCCCTATATTGTCCATCACCATGTCACAAATTCACTTGAAGTGTTATAGTACCGTGAAAAAGTCTTAGAGGTACTTTGCACGCTGCGACATCGCTAGCCGATTGTAGCGATGCCGAGCGCAATAGTCCTCGCCCCCGTCGCAGATGCGATATCTTGTGAAAGCTGCCGTAGCGAACATTATCGCTACGGCAGCTTCACACGCACTTACCTGCCCTGCGACGCCGCTCTGGCCGGCCACCCGCCTCCTTCCTAAGGGGGCGGGTCATGCGGCGTCACAGCGACATCACACGGCAGGCGGTCAATAGAAGCAGAGGGGCGCAGATGAGCGGTACGTAAACATCCCGCCCACCTTCTTCCTTCCTCATTGCAGGCGAGACGCAGGTAAGGAGAAGTTCCTCGCTCCTGCGGCTTCATACACAGCGGTGTGCTGCCGCAGGAACGAGGTACAACATTGTACCTGTCGCTGCAGTGAAATAATGAAAATGGCCGACACTACACCGATCACCGATTTACGACGCTTTTGCGATCGTTTATCGGCGCATCTAGGCTTTACACGATGCGACGTCATTACTGGCGCCGGATGTGCGTCACTTTCGATTTGATTTGACCCCGACATCGCAGTAGCGATGTCGCAACGTGCAAAGTACCCCTAAGTCTTTCACATGAGGTACCTCATGGGTGGGACTTTTAATTTTTCTCTTTTTTATAGCATTTCATTCACACCTTCCTATGGCCACTCTCACGCTGCATTCCTCTCCCCATTCAGTGGTCCAGTCGGGGTTTCCGTCCAAACGCCCCACAAAAAAAAGGTTTTGGACAAACACACAGATAGTGTCAATGTCTATAATGGTTCAGACAGAGTCACCGTGTGCTCTGTCATGCACCATTTTCGAGAGTATATGCCTATTGAAGGCTGGCACCTAGACGTTGTAGACTGCGTCTTGGTGTCCATCTCTACTAAGCATATATTCCCGAAAATGGTGCACAACAAAGCACACGGTGACTCCGTCTGCACCATTATGGTCAGTGGGCCCATTGGCACATAAGTCCAAAACCCATTTTATGGGGGGTTCGTACAGAAGCCCTGATGGGACCACTGAACATAGAGAGGAACTAAAAGAGGTCTTAGGAAGGTGTAAAGCAGGGAGCATACGCCTATTTGAGTCGGACATCCTGACGTTGTAGACTGCATCTTGGTGTCTGCCTCCAGTAAGCGTATACTCCCAAAAATGGTGCACGACAGAGCAGAGGGTGACTGCACCATTATAATCAGTGGGCCCGTTGGCACAAACGTCCAAAACCCATTTTGCGGAGGGTTCAGATGGAAGCCCCACAGGACCACTGAACAGGGAGTGGAATGCAGTGTGATAGAGGCCTTAGGAAGGTGTTAAGAAGGGAGTATACGCCTATTGGAGGTGGATACCTAGACATAGTAGACTGCTTCTAGGTGTCCACCTCCAGTAAGCATATACTCCCGAAAATGGTGCACGAAAGAGCACACGGTGACTCCATCTGCACCATTATAGTCAGTGGCCCCATTGGTGCATATATCTGAATCCCGTTTTGCAGGGGGTTTGGATGGAAGCCCCAACAGGACCAGTGAACGGGGAATGAAATGCAATGTGAAAGTGTCCTTAGGAAGGTGTGGAAAAAATGCTTAAAAAAAAGAGGTGTTCAAAGTCCCACCCATGAGGTACCTCACATGAAAGCAGCCTAAGACTTTTGCACAGTGTGGTAACACTTCAAATGAATTTGTGTCACGGTAATGGACAATATAGAGGTTATATGGGGGCTAAGCACGTGTCTGGGTTTGCACCTCAGCCCCATGTAAGTGAATTGGGCCGCACTGCTTTATTAGTCAAAGTAGTGATATTTTTGTGAATGAAAAAGAAGATTTTGAATTATTTTCCATTTATATTTTTATTACTTTTGTTTCTATGATGCTCATGTTGAAGCTATCCATTAATTCCAGCTGTGCCAGCTCGTATACGGCAATTTGTAACTTTTCGTAGAAACCACTTCTATACCAGCAACTTTCTATTTTGGTCTAGTGGTCTTTTAATGCAGGAAGACGAATTTCTGAACATAATTTCCAGCATGAAAACAAACATGTATTGAATCTGACTATAGGCACAAACAGAAATGAAAACGACGCAAGAGATGAAATTCACAGCAGGGTTTCGCCTTCTTAAATCAGTTTCGCCGTTCCTTTTGTACTAGCAAAGTTTCCTGGCTGGCAAAGACTGATTACAAGAATGTTGAGACCTTTTTTTCTTTCCATTAATCTGAACATTTGAAATAAAAAAGTAGGAGAGGGTGTCAGTTCCAAACGATTATCTACGTAGAGTTTTGGTTGCTCATGAATACGGCATACCCATCTGGGTACTAATTAGTAGTTCTCACAGAGCTTTTTATGGTGAAGCGTGATATTCGGATTTTCTTTCAAACGAGACAAGAAAGTTTCTAGGATGTAAGATAATGAATACTGGCTGGCAAGCAAATTTAGGAAAGTGATGCCCAACTCTTATAACAGCTAGTGCCTGATACAAGGCCAGTAGAGTTGAGTCTCTATGAAGCCTTGATCAGATTTTCAGGGGTTTTTTGTATGAGAAAAAAATTGACTGTTTCTATCCACGTGCTGGGTCCAATTTTCATCCATTTTTGGTCTTCATGTGCATTGGTATTATTTATGTGACATATGTTTTTCAAAAATTTCAAAAATTCCAAGCTTCAACCCATTAAACAGTAAAAAGCAGACATTTGGGTGAAACATGGTTAGAATCTGTTTGCCATGTTTTTTTTTAAAGGATTCATTGATTTGAATTGGTGACAATGATTGGCTGAGAACAAAAAACGGATGTCTCCTATTTTTTTTAGAAACACACAGTGGTGATTCATTTGGATTGGCATAACGTTCATAGGAGTACACTGACATGATTTATTAAGCAGCATGTGGCACTTAAAGAATTAGACGCATTATATACTCAGCGTGCGCCGATGTCATCTGGGTGTCATGGGTGTGCCCCGCTCTGGGTGGATCTCTGGTGAATCTCGGACCAGAAGGTCACAGCTCCTTATTGTGCGCAGGTCTGCATCTTATGTCTAGATGTATTTGTTTTCCTTTGGTGCTGAAGGGGTTGAGGAATCTTTTCTATCTGGCTGTTCTTTGGAGCCTTCATCCCAGGTGCTGCTCTTTGTAAGGCTGGAATCACACTTGCGAGTGTAAAATCGGTCCGATTCTCATGCCAGAAAGTCGGACGATTTCTTCTCACATTTCATCAGTGTGCTGTCAGTGTGCAATCAGTTTTTTTCCTCAGCAGCTGCTACTCATGTACTGTTATGTACAGGAGCATTTACAGTGTTCTCTGCTACATGATAGAAATCTATTGAGAAAAACGGATGTCACTAGGATGGTCCATGTGCCGTCCGTGTGACATCCGTTTTTTTTCATGCACCCATAGACTTGCATTGAAGAGACTCGCGTGAGAAACTCACCAAAACGTAGCATGCTGCGATTTTTTTCTCAGTCTGATTTGGACTGAGAAAAAAAATAGCAGATCGGAGCTGCCTCATTGCTTAACATTGGTCCGAGTGCATTGCGAGATTTTCTCGCATTGCACTCGTGCGAGTTAATTGCAAGTGTGACTCCAGCCTAACCATTCCCCTTTCCTATAAATAGTCACGTGTATTAACAGCTGATGCTAGTTATAGATTCTCATATTTAAGCTGTCAACTTTGGAAGAAGCCTGGCTCTGGAAGAAGCTGAAGTTACGTGTTGATAGCTGCATTGGAGTTGCTAGGAGTGTTTTCCTTTTGTGTCTATTTCCTATTGTCTGTCTTCCTACCCTTGTCTTGGATTATTGTAGTGGTTAGACTAGCGCTCTCGCCAGCCTTCTCACTAGCCAGGGTGAGTTCAGGGCAAGCAAGGGCCTGGGAACATGATTGGTGATGGGGTGAAAGAACCCATATAGGGACATTAGGGCATGCAAGAAACATCCTCAATTGAGTGGCAGGAGCTGACCCCGCTTCCCTGTCCTTTGCGCTAGGGCCCACCCTGGTAACATGTTACCGGTGTACATACTCTAATTGTTGCAGTACTCACTAGGTGTTCCCTTATTCATGGCGGGACTCCTGTAGTCATTTCATGACACTGGGAGATAGCGAAGATTTCTGGAGTGAATTATGCACTGATTTGACTATATCCTGCCCATACCACACCCATGTTGGCGTAGCCAGCCAGGACTGACAATATAAAACATATGGAAAAATATTGAGACTTGTTAATGTGCTTGACAACAGTAAGTGATGTAAAATACTTTGTTTTATAATTTGACCTTTGGTGCCACGTACTACTGTGATGAATCAATTTAACACATAAGTATGTTTTCCATTATTATTATTTCTATGTCTCCAACATTTTGGGCAGCACTTTACAAACTTTGTCATTACTTGATGTCCCCAGTGAGACTTCCACCTCAGCAGTAGAGATGTTATTAGGAGTAATAATGATATTTATTCACTTATCTAGTGTTACTAATTCCCCAGCACTTTACATACATCAGCAACACTGTCCCCATCGGGGCTCACAATCTAAATTCCCTATGACTATGAGTCACATGCTACGATATATCTAACGATATGTAATCGGGGTCACGGAATTTGTGACGTACATCCAGCATCGTTAGAGACATCGTAGCGTGTGACAGCTACGAACGACTGTGAACGAGCAAAAATACTCACCTTATCGTTGCTCGTTGACACGTCGTTCATTTTCATAATGTCGTTTCTCCTTCTGCACGCCGGTTGTTCGTCGTTCCCGAGGCAGCACACATCGCTCCGTGTGACACCCCGGGAATGATGAACTACAGCTTACCTGCGGCCACCGGCAATGAGGAAGGAAGGAGGTGGGCGGGATGTTATGTCCCGCTCATCTCCGCCCCTCCACTTCTATTGGGCTGTGGCTGTGTGACGTCGCTGTGACTCCAAACGTCCCTCCCCCTTCAGGAAGAGGATGTTCGCCGCCCACAGCGAGGTCATTAGGGAGGTAAGTACGTGTGATGGGGGTTAACGAGTTTGTGCGCCACGGGCAACAAATTGCCCGTGGCACACAAACGACGGGGGTGGATGCGATCGCTCATGTGATCGCACGATATATCATATTGTGTAACGCCGTCTTAAGTTTTTGGAGTGTAGGAGGAAACCGGAGAACCCGGAGGAAACCCACGCAAACACAGGGAGAACATACAAACTCCTTGCAGATGTTGTTCTTGATGGGATTTGAACTCAGGACCCCAGCACTTCAAAGCAAAAGTGCTAACCACTGAGCCGCCAAGCAACCCATTGTATAGTATATCTGTGTTATATTTATCTTGACTAATTACGCTTATACAGGACATTCACCATCTTGGTCAGGAATCCATTTCCCCTTTGGACATTTTATCTTTAACCTATGTTATATTTACTTTGGGATTTATATTTTTCTGTGCTAAAATTGAACTACCTTGTTTACACTGTGATGATTAAAGACATTTTCTTATGTATATACATTCATATATATCTGTTGATTATATATTATATATTTACATTTATATGACTCCTGATACACGTTGTATATTTATAACATCTTTATCATCCCTGGCCAAGGATTATTGCCTTCTGAGGGTTTTTAACCCTCTCTTGATATGTGATTAAAGACAACCAACCACCAGGATTTTCCTATATAAACTATAGTCAGTGCTATACTGTTGCTAGTTCTATACATACCTTTAGTTGTGAGATCGGATGTATAGTTTCTGAAATATAGGCAAGTAAAGTCTGTGAAATGCACTGTTATTTGATTGATAGCAGCTACAGAATTTCTAATCGGTGGGTCTGGTTTTGCTAGTTATTCTGCCCGTCTGCCTGCCTGTCCTTCCTCCCCTGTCTCTATTATTACAGGAGGAGGAAGGAGGGAGGAAAGACAGGAGAAGAAAGGACAGGCAGCAGACAGGGGTAAGAATATCTAGCAAATCCCGACACCTATTTGATATTCTGTAGCTGCTATCAATCAAATAACAGTGCATTTCACTAACTTTACTTGCCTCTATTTCAGAAACTATACATCTGCTCTAACAACTAATGATATGTATAGAATCAGCATGATAGCACCAGTATAGCACTAGCTTTAGTTTATATAGGAAAATCCTGGTGGATTGTCGTCTTTAAGATGTTACATTTTTGTATTCATTACTTTGATGTTGATTGTGGACACATGGTTGTTTTTGTACTTATCGATAACTCTGCTCTTGGAGGACATTGGTGGGCTGGATGTCCACTGGATGTCCACTCTTGTGCAGAGGCCCACCGGGGAATTCACTTATTTGCCTGTGGGCTAGTCCATATCTGGTGAGTGGGTAATGTTTTTGGGAGGATTCTCAGGCACCTTGAGCTTTTTCCTCTCTCCGGGGAATCTGGGAGATCTTCTCATATTATTAAGAGCCTTCCGATCACCATACAAGTGAGTCTTATGCAGCTAAATAGCATCAGGGGACTTAGGCCCGTTGTCATAGTGCTCTCTAGGTGCTACCATACATTCACTACCTATATTGTGACATGTATTTGGTAAGAAAGTCTTTTTAGCTATGTAAGCAGGCTTGGCAATCCTCTGACAACACCTATCTCTGCATATTAATAAGATTTTGGAAAGCTAAATTTAGGTTGAGAACCGCTGCGAGCTCACAAGATCATCAATGCAAATTAGGCCCAAGGTACAAAATACGAGTTCTTGCATTGGACAAGCTTCATCATAGATGACTTGAGTAGAACTTCCCTAGTGGGATTGCGGGTTATTTTATGCATCATTCTCTTTTGACTTAGAGTTGCTATGGCAACCGGCAATCTATAATAAGGTGTTACAAACTTCCCACCCATGAATATCACAAGCCCTTCTTCTTCCGCACCTTGCTGTCCTCTTTCAGTCGCTGACTCTCCATTGTTTGATTCCTCAACATATTTCTTTACTTACAAAAAATTCCTTGGAGATTATAATGGTGACACACTTTGCATCTCCGAGACGTAATTACAGCACAAAACTTGGAAGCATTAGGCCGACAGTTATGCCAATTTATACTTAAAGCGGCAGACATTCTGGCGTGAAAATGCTGCCTATGTAAACACTTCTGAAATAATCCGCGGCTCTGTTTTATTAGCAAGAGTAAGATTAACACATAAAATACCTGTAATAAGCAGCCAATTACCACCAGCCACAAACCACAGCTCTCTGTGTACTTAGTACTGGATTTTCCATGCTTCATGGACTCGTAGGATTCTTCGTACATGTGTGTGGGACTTTACTTGTCACGGGACATGATGTCCAGCAGACGGCCGAACCATGAAATATTTGGCCATTAAGTGCTGTGAGATGGGATGTACTTGTAAAATCTGGCTTTTTGAAGATAAGCCCTTTCAATAGTGACACCAGAGTGAAGGACGAAATATCAGTAAGTTGAAAAATACTGCGCGATTATCCTTCAATTACAACTATGTATCAGCCAGTTGCGGGGGCTTAATGGTTTCAAGAAAATTCGAAATTGCCTGTTTGCACTGATTTTCCCAGGAATTTCTATTCATGGCTAAAGAGGTGGTTCATTGCTTATTTTTCCAAGCCAAATTGATATTATGGTGAAAAACAAGGCTTCTCTGAAATACCTTGTGTTGCCAATAGCGCCTGTAAGCGGCGCTATTGTGGTTTGCTCATCCCCTTCTCGTGACCCCCCCCCCAAGATCTGTGACCTCTGATGTTCGGTAATGTCATGTCAACTTCCAGTTGACCTGACATCACCACGGCCGGCCCCAGTCTCCGTGAGTGACCTGGTTGTGGGTGGCATTTCACTGCTCGACCTCTGATGTCTGGCAATGTCACGTCAACTTCCAGTTGACCTGACATCACCACGGCTGGCCCCAGTCTCCGTGAGTGACCTGGTTGTGGGTGGCATTTCACTGCTCGACCTCTGATGTCTGGCAATGTCACGTCAACTTCCAGTTGACCTGACATCACTACGGCCGGCCCCAGTCTCCATGAGTGACCTGGTTGTGGGTGGCATTTCACTGCTTGACCTCCGATGTCTGGCAATGTCACGTCAACTTCCAGTTGACCTTACATCACCACGGCCGGCCCCAGTCTCCGTGAGTGACCTGGTTGTAGGTGGCATTTCATCGCTCGTCAAAGCCCAGTATCGATCCTGCTTATGGCGCTCTGCAGTGAAACAGGGAGCAGGGAGATGCTGGGCTGGGATGAGCAGTAAAACACACCCCAGTCACTCATGGAGACTGGAATAACGTTTGGAACTCCATTCTATGTCTGAACTGGGTGCAAAAAACCTAAAAAAACATCACTATGGGGAGATAAGGTATGCACACCAGTGACTATGGAAGGGGAATACATGGAATAGCAGAAACTGCTGTGTGAATACTGACATGAAAAATTCAATAGCTATTTGTAAGAATGAAATGTGAAAAATGGAACCTGCATTACTGCCATGAATATATGAATAAAGAGAAATTTAGCTACTGAATTGATCAATGCAGAAGAGCCCCAACACTACGCCAAAGTATTTCTCTACGTTGGGGTCCCTAGCTTGTGTGTGTCCTCTCATGCAGTTAAAAAACTTACCGTGTATGGGACGCTGAGACCCAGGCTATATATGCGTATAATGTGGATTGGCAATAGGTGTGTATGGGGAGGGTTCACAAACGAAAAACTACTAACATTAAGGAATAACGTTTGGAACTCCATTCTATGTCTGAACTGGGTGCAAAAAACCTAAAAAAACATCACTATGGGGAGATAAGGTATGCACACCAGTGACTATGGAAGGGGAATACATGGAATAGCAGAAACTGCTGTGTGAATACTGACATGAAAAATTCAATAGCTATTTGTAAGAATGAAATGTGAAAAATGGAACCTGCATTACTGCCATGAATATATGAATAAAGAGAAATTTAGCTACTGAATTGATCAATGCAGAAGAGCCCCAACACTACGCCAAAGTATTTCTCTACGTTGGGGTCCCTAGCTTGTGTGTGTCCTCTCATGCAGTTAAAAAACTTACCGTGTATGGGACGCTGAGACCCAGGCTATATATGCGTATAATGTGGATTGGCAATAGGTGTGTATGGGGAGGGTTCACAAACGAAAAACTACTAACATTAAGGAATAACGTTTGGAACTCCATTCTATGTCTGAACTGGGTGCAAAAAACCTAAAAAAACATCAAGTTCAGACATAGAATGGAGTTCCAAACGTTATTCCTTAATGTTAGTAGTTTTTCGTTTGTGAACCCTCCCCATACACACCTATTGCCAATCCACATTATACACATATAGCCTGGGTCTCAGCTTCCCATACACGGTAAGTTTTTTAACTGCATGAGAGGACACACACAAGCTAGGGACCCCAACGTAGAGAAATACTTTGGCGTAGTGTTGGGGCTCTTCTGCATTGATCAATTCAGTAGCTAAATTTCTCTTTATTCATATATTCATGGCAGTAATGCAGGTTCCATTTTTCACATTTCATTCTTACAAATAGCTATTGAATTTTTCATGTCAGTATTCACACAGCAGTTTCTGCTATTCCATGTATTCCCCTTCCATAGTCACTGGTGTGCATACCTTATCTCCCCATACTCATGGAGACTGGGGCTGGCCTCAGTGATGTCAGAGGTCATGGAGCCCGGGAGTCACTTCATGGGGATGAGCGGATCACAATAGCGCCGCTCACAGGCACTATTGGCAACACAAGGTATTTGAAAGAAGCCTAGATTCTCAATATTATATCGATGTGACTTGGAAAAATAAGTAGCAAAACACCACTTTAAGCTATTCGCCATGAACTTAAAGGGGTATTCCCATTTCCAAGATCCTATTCCAATATGTTTGAAGGTGAATTATTATAATATTAGCAAATACCTCCAATTAGAAATACAAAGAAAGATAAGTAATCCAGCATCAAGTCCAAGGATTAAAAATTCAAAAATGTATTGTACCTAAATTTAAAAGGTCCATCATGAAAAATAGTTAGCCATATTGTGGAATTAGAAATGTAGTCTAGTTTTCCTGATATAGCGATCATGACATGGCTATATTAGGAGAACTATACTATATTTCCAATTGGAGGACATTGCTAATATTATTGTTATTACACCTATTATATATTGGGATAGGATCTTGGCAATGGGAATACCCCTTTAATGTCCCTTATTAGGTGTTGGGTCTCTCTATACCCCAGAGCATAATAAACATAATAGGTAAAAAAAATAATACTTATACTAACCTCACCTCACTGCTCACCTCTCCGGCTCCTCCGCTTCTTACCATCACTCATCCGGTCCTCGCTGCATCTTCTGATTGCCGCCGCTCACAATGAAATCTCCGGGCTTCTCACGCTGAGGCGGGATTTCCAATTTCAAAGGAACCAGGTTGTGCTCATGCGCCATCAAGGTCATGAACCGGGTTTTGCGCATGCGCCATCAATGTCATGGTGCACACTATGATGTCATGGCACTGTGACCTTTCGTATGCTTGCACCAAACCCTCTTAGTTCCTCATTAAAGTTGGAAGTATCAGCCCAATGTGGGAAGCCTGGGAATTTCATCATTAACAGAGGCTGAAGATGTGGCAAGGACTGGATAGGTGACTTGGTTGCCAGTCACTGCCATTGTGCTGAATCCACAAGAAACTTTTTGCAAAAAATCTGCATTTTATGAAATGCAGATTTTTTTTTAAGTTCAAGTACACCTCAATTCCACTCAACTGTTTGGCCCCTCACTCATTTGTACCCTTCTTATATGTCAAGGTGCAGCTTATGCTTTAATTTGATCAATTCTGACTGATAATGTAATCAAAGAAGCAGAAATATATCCAAAAACATTTTTCTGAATGTTTTTATAACGACAACATGCTTTAGAGCCCCAAAGTCTAGAAAGGAGCTATTGCTTAAACGTTCCTTCTGCTCCCTAACCGGTTCTCGAAAAACAATACCAACGCATAGGCCCCCTATATTATACCAGCCACTCAACCTTAACAATATAAGCCATATTTCATCTAGGGTCACCTTTAGTAGAACATATTTTACAGAGTCACAGACAACTCACACTAACATTCGAGCTAGATGCTCCAAACAGGCGATCAATGTAATCATTAGATGGCACAGTCATTGCTATTGACTCGCCCCGGGGCTATGGGGTACTTGGTCCCTGGCCGTATATTTACAGGGAACAGTTCACTGGATGGCTGTTGCCCGGTTCCATGACCCTGGAGGTCTCTTGAAGGTCAGTTATGTAGAGGGGAATATTTAATAAAGTTTATGTTGTGACACCACTTGTTGTGGTTATGGAGCTAAAACAGCCGCTGCACAGTCTCTCCACTGGGGCTGATGTTGACAGCAGTCTGGATGTTGGGCCCTCCGCAAGTAGGGCCGGGACCCCAGGAGGTAGGTGATGGAGTTAGGCGCGGAAAGAAGGTAGGCTACACAAGGGATTGCAGTGTAACTGGTTCTCTTTACTCACAGCGTTGTTATGGCTGGTACCCGGAGGAAGGCTGGTCCTTACCACTTGTCCCCTTAGTCCTAGTCCCAGTGCCGGTTTGGCGACCTGGTGGCTTCTTTCCCCTGCACCCTTCTCAAGTTGGTGCGCCCCCATGGCTTGGAGAGTCTGGGGGTCCCCTCTTGATAGTCTCTCAGTCTTTAGTCCATGCGGCAGCAGTTTGAACCCTGCAGGGTCGGTATTCTGTTCTGGTCCATGGTTCTCCCGTTACTGCTGGTGCCCCCAGACTTTACTGTCAGTGAGGTCCTGGATGATCCCCTCACTCTGCATATTTTATCAGGTCTGCCTGGAGCATTTTTCCTGACCTAGGGCTCTGTACCCCGTCAGTTCTATGGTTCCAGGAGTACTCCACGGTACTCAACCGGCAACCACACGTCTGGGCCCTCAGGTCACCTTTACACTCCCTTGTCAGTGCGGTTACGTCCGTCTCCTCTCACTTCCACTTACTAATTGTCTGACCGTTCGTCCCCTACCACCTGGTCGTCGTCTAGTGGACTAGATTGGCTTCACCCCTGGGTTGCCATCCATTGGGTCCAACTCTAGTCTGTCACCAGGGATGGGGAAAAACTGGGATTATAATGTGTTTTGCTGTTACCGGAACTGGTCGTCCAGGTTCCTGGGGGTTGGCCCTTCCTCTTTGACAGGATGCAGCACCTTGTAGCTCCCTGATAGGTTCAGGGGCTTTACACTATTACCGATAAGTGAAAAGTCTCCATCTTTTTGCTTTACTTTTATACAACGATCAAATAAAATCTTCTAAATTAATGATCCATTGCAGAATATGAACAGAATATTTGTGAATGATTACAATGTCTAATTTCCCTAATACAATTGTATAAAATATAGATCTGAACTCCAGAGAAATCATCCAGTGATTTCAAAGCTTTTTCATCTGAAATTAAAATAGTACATAAAGGTATAAATACATAAGACTTGTTCTTTTACATGACATCTGTCACCCATTTATGAGTTGTCTTGATTGTTTGACTATACAAGGGCTATGTTCACACGTTGCGCAAACATAGGATCAAGACTTGATGGGGTACTTTGCACACTACGACATAGCAGCTGCGATGTCGGTGGGGTCAAATCGAAAGTGACGCACATCCGGCGTCGCTGTCGACATCGTAGTGTGTAAATCGTTTTGGATACGATTAATGAGCGCAAAAGCGTCAAAATCGTATGATCGGTGTAGCGTCGGTCATTTCCTTTTTGCTGTTGAGTGGCTAGAACTTGCACAAGACTCGTCTCTTGTTGGCAAATAACTTGGTAAGGAATGGGTCAAGAGTAGTGATGGGCGAATAGTAACTTTTTGTGTTCAGATTATTCGTAACAAATCCCAAAATACTATTTTGGTATTCATCATGAATACCGAACCTAATGCAAGTCAATTGAGAAGTCAAGCATTTTTCTTGTCATGACGAATACTGGAATAGTACTCGCTATTCGGTAAGCATTATCAAAACACAAATAGTTACTATTCACCCATCACTAGTCAAGAGTCATGAAAAGGGTCAACTGAAGTCAGGTTCTTTTATGACTAGAGTCAAATTCGAAAACCAGAATGGGGGATTCCATTTTGATCTTTTAGTAGAGGCCATTTCTCTTTTATTATGCCACTAACAGAGGGCTCCTGGTTTTTAATTTTCTTTGTTACTGTAAAAGCATCATCAGGTCTGGACAACTGGTGCAAAAATCATATTACTTTTTCAATTAATTTGCAGCGTCATTAACCGTATGTTTCTCTCTTGCTGAATTATTACACACTGTATTATGCATATAGGATAAGGACTCGCAAATAGAGATGAGCAAACCCAAGGTTCGGTGTTTTTACAGACTTTAAAAAAGAGTCCGAGTTTGGAGATCAGCCGCCTTATGTATGCAAACCACTCGCTTGAGCACCAGTGTGATTGGTGCTCAGACCAGTGTTAGCCGCTTGTAGTGTATGATCGGATCGCACTGGGTGTAATAACACCATGATCGGATGTAATGTGCACCCTCCCAAAAAATTAAAAAAGGCCACCCACCCAGATGTGTTCTGTTTATAGCTGGCTGCATGTGGGTGGAGACCCGAAAAGCCAAATTAGTGACTTCCAAGGGGGGGTTAAGGTCAAGTCTGGCTCCTGTCATGCATGGAGTAGGAGACTACACTACAAAAACATCACTAACAGGGGGAACTCTGGGGGCACTTTAACAATGGTGGGCCCTATGGCTACGGAGAAGGGTGAGGGGACACCTCCTGATCTCACCTTAAGCTGTTACCTGAGCTCCCTAGAATCCCTATATGGGGTATTTCATCCTGTTGCCGAGCCGGATACCTAATCCCTCTCTAACCCTTCAAACAATCTGGCTAGGGAAATGGCCAGTGGGAGACACTAGTCCCACCGCTGCACTAATAAACATGAAGGGAAAGGAAAGACAGACAGGGGGATAAACCGAAGGATACAAACACCAAACTTCATGGAAGCAGACACACTCCAAAGTAGCAGAAGGATGAGCACAAGACCATTCCTCAGCAGCTCCTTCCACCAGGATGGTCAGAGTAAAAAGAATTCTGCACTATTTACACCTAAATGGGCGTGGGCTCAAAGCATCTACAGCTGACCTTCACTGCTAAAATCTACTGACAACAGAAACTGACATTAACTCATAAGACGCCAAAGAAAACTAAACTTTGTTTAAATGAGGAGTCTTGATGAAGATGGGAGGCTCCAGTTCTAAGGCTGTCACTAGTCTCAAAACAGCAGGGACACAACCATGACAGGTCCTAAGTCCGGCTGCACCCGCCAAACCAAACTTCCACGGGTCTGCTCATCTCTGCTAGTTCACCATGCATCCAGGCAACAATGGTGGTGACAAAAATGTTGGGCGAGCAGGACGGATCACCGTTTAGTTGCCATTTTCCTGGATTTGCCCGAATTTCTAGCGAATCTGGCTTTTTCGGAGAAACATAAGGCAAATTAATTCTTCCTTGTATTGATATAGAAAACAAAAGTGCAGATGTGTATTACTCTCGTCATTGCCTGTTGATAATATGAGCAGGGACCGTGCACAGGAAATAATTATACACGTATGTAGTAATGTTGCATCATTCTGGGAATTAATCTCCCGTGGCAGGATTTCCCTTTCTGCAGTGTTAATATACTGAATATATTGCTGCATCTTATCATTAGCACTTAACAACATATATGTCCCCTCTTGCTAAATGTAAGCTTTGGTAAATCACAGGATCATTTAATCATCTTTCATTATCTCCACTATGTTATTTAGTAAATATCGTATATATACAGAAGATGCAAAAAGGCATGACAAGTATGTAGTTTACTATGGATTTCTAAAAGTAATGGACCTATAGATTATACATTGCTGCCTTTACACACATTAAATGGTTGTAGACCTGAGATACAGTACATGTTGGTTGGATATATCTCACATCCAGCGATTAATTCGTGTGAGTCATCTATTAGCGTGCACATTCACTCAGCTCCGGCAAACATGCACAGTAAGCCCTATGGAGGTCGGAGCGGTTTGTTACTGGCAGACAACGCTGGAGCCGCTTATGTCAGGAAAATCAAATCTGTCAAGTCAGCATCCCTCCAAAAATTTACACCAGAGGATGTGAGTTAAAGGGAACCTGTCACCAGATTTGGTGACTATAAGCTGTGGCCATCACCAGTGGGCTCTTATATACAGCAATCTAACATGCTGTATATAACAGCCCAGGCCTCTGTGTAGAACGTAAAAATCACTTTATAATACTCACCTAAGGGGCGGGGCCAGTGCAGACTGGTTGGATGGGTGTCTCCGTTCTCCGGTACCTGCGCCTCTTCTTTCGATCATCCCTGTCCTCCTTCTTCTGAAGCCTGGGTGCATGACGCGTCCTACGTCATCCACACTAGCCGGCATTGAGGTCCTGCTCAGGCCCACTTTGATCTGCCCTGAGCATCTTTGTCCTCCTTCTTCTGAAGCCAGGGTGCATGACACGTCCTACATCATCCACACTAGCCAGCATTGAGGTCCTGCGCAGGTGCACTACAATACTTTGATCTGCACTGCTCAGAACAGATCAAAGTGCGCCTGCGGAGGACCTCAATGCCGGCTAGTGTGGATGAAGTAGGACACGTCATGCACCCAGGCTTCAGAAGAAGGAGGACAAAGATGGCCAAAAGAGGAGGTGCCGATACTGGAGAACAGAGCCACCCATTCGACCAGTCTGCACCGCACTGCCCTTTAGGTGAGTATTTTAAAGTGATTTTTATGTATTACACAGCTGCCTGGGTTCTTATATACAGCATGTTGGACTTCTGTATATAAGAACCCACTGGTGGTTGCCACAGCTTATAGCCACCAAATCTAGTGACAGGTTCCCCTTAAGCTCTTTATATCATTAATATGACAAAGCAGCATCAACGTAATATATATGGGGGATCCCACTATCACCAAACCTTAGGATCAATATCAAATGTGACTTATTGAAGGTGTTATGACTCATCGGTCATATTTAGTTATGCGATTCGAGGCGATCTGGCCTCTTCTTCAGGATAAACCATGGGTATCCTGAAGAAAAGGCCAGATCACCTTGAAACGCGTTGATAAATAAATCTTTTAAATTTTATCTGACTCATTGTTTAGTTACATGGTCACGCAGAGGAGCCACTTTCTACTTTCTTATATTCTGGTTCGGTGTCTCTATACCTGTGGATCCACAGCAGCCTTTATGCCTACAGAGTGCTTGTGTCTCACATAACCACCCCAGTAAGAATTTAATTAATCCTTCTCACCCCTGTTTCATGAGGTATCACTCTATTGCACTATTTTATTTTCATCTTTAGTTCACATTGAGTTACCAGTCATGGAACAGCTCCACAAAAAGTAGAGTGGCCTCGAATAGTCCCCTATCCACATTTTCAGCCAATGCACAATGTACAGAGCTGTGACTCTTCGAGTACACGGTAGCCCTTTCATAGAGTTAGTCCAAAAATATTAAGTTGTACCCTATCCATATCGGAAAACTCCATAAAATAAGGGATACCTTACTGATTGCTGATGGTCCACCTGCTGGATCCCTCAACGATCCCAAGATCGATGCTCTAGATCCCAGAAGTCTGGCTTTGCACAGCCCCATCTTGAATGGAGTAGAAACTGTGTTCTATGTATTGTCTGCTGGAGAAAGCAAAGTACAGGGCTTGGCTAATACCGGCAGTTCCAAAGACAATGAATGGAGTGACAAGCATGCGCGCCTGGCTGAAGTCTAAATGAGGCTGTACAGAGCCCAGCTCCTGGTTCTAGAGCCAGTTCATGGTATTGATAAGGGTTCCAACAGTTGGACCCACAGCGATCAGTATGCTACCTAATATTTTGGGAATAACCCTGTAATCATTGATGAGTGGCCGGACCTTGTGAATTAGATCCACACAACTTGTGTTAAAGTTGTGGCTTACCACTTTTAGAAAAAAGGCAGCAATACAAAGGATATGAAAAATCTCTAATATTTACACTGCTATCCTCTTTCTCAAAATGTGGTTTCCATATTGATCTGAAAAATGATATTGTTTAGATACATATCCTTGTCCATAGAGATTAGATGCTCCATAGCTATCTAATTACTGTATATATCCAATGCATTTGGCCGAGATGTGTGCAAATAAACAATTCTGTGTTCAGCAGTTACAAATCAATGAACAGGGACTATAAAGAATTTAAAAGCTTTTCTCGCTAGAGACACTTATTATATTTTGATAGATTATGTCATCAGTGTACAAATATTGTAACCTCTGCTAATTGGAGAAGCCAGTCTTGGTAGAGAGTTACCAGCGCAAGGGATTTTTCTATATTGCATTCTTAGTATCATACACCAAACAGAAGGGATTAAATCTCTGGTAGCTATGTACAGTGCTGGCCAAAAGTATTGGCACCCCTGCAATTCTGTCAGATAATACTCAGTTTCTTCTTGAAAATGATTGCAATCACAAATGTTTTGGTATTACTATCTTCATTTAATTTGTCTTCAATGAAAAAAAAACTGTCATAAAGCCAAATTGGATATAATTCCACACCAAACATAAAAAAGGGGGTGGACAAAAGTATTGGCACTGTTTGAAAAATCATGTGATGCTTCTCTAATTTGTGTAATTAACAGCCCCTGTAACTTACCTGTGGCACCTAACAGGTGTTGGCAATAATAAATCACACTTGCAGCCAGTTGACATGAATTAAAGTTGACTCAACCTCTGTCCTGTGTCCTTGTTTGTACCACATTGAGCATGGAGAAAAGAAAGGAGACCAAAAAATTGTCTGAGGACTTGAGAATGAAAATTGTGAGGAAGCATGAGCAATCTCAAGGCTACAAGTCCATCTCCAAAGACCTAAATGTTCCTGTGTCTACGGTGCGCAGTGTCATCAAGAAGTGTAAAGCCCATGGCACTGTGGCTAACCTCCCTAGATGTGGAAGGAAAAGAAAAATTGACGAGAGATTTCAAACCAAGATTGTGCGGATGGTGGATAAAGAACCTCGACTAACATCCAAACAAGTTCAAGCTGCCCTGCAGTCCGAGGGTACAACAGTGTCAACCCGTACTATCCGTCGGCGTCTGAATGAAAAGGGACTGTATGGTAGGATACCCAGGAAGACCCCACTACTTACCCCGAGACATAAAAATGCCAGGCTGGAGTTTGCCAAAACTTACCTGAGAAAGCCTAAAACGTTTTGGAAGAATGTCCTCTGGTCAGATGAGAAAAAAGTAGAGCTTTTTGGGAAAAGCCATCAACATAGAGTTTACAGTAAAAAAAAGAGGCATTCAAAGAAAAGAACACGGTCCCTACAGTCAAACATGGTGCAGGTTCCCTGATGTTTTGGGGTTGCTTTGCTGCCTCTGGCACTGGACTGCTTGACCATGTGCATGGCATTATGAAGTCTGAAGACTACCAACAAATTTTGCAGCATAATGTAGGGCCCAGTGTGACAAAGCTGGGTCTCTCTCAGAGGTCATGGGTCTTCCAGCAGGACAATGACCCAAAACACACTTCAAAAAGCACTAGAAAATGGTTTGAGAGAAAGCACTGGAGACTACTAAAGTGGCCAGCAATGAGTCCAGACCTGAATCCCATAGAACACCTGTGGAGAGATCTCAAAATGGCAGTTTGGAGAAGGCACCCTTCAAATCTCAGGGACCTGGAGCAGATTGCCAAAGAATGGTCTTAAATTCCAGGAGAGCATTGTAAGAAACTCATTGATGGTTACCGGAAGTGGTTGTTCGCAGTTATTTTGGCTAAAGGTTGTGCAACCAAGTATTAGGCTAAGGGTGCCAATAATTTTGTCTGGCTCATTTTTGGAGTTTTGTGTGAAATGATCAATGATTTGATTTTTGTTTCATTCTCTTTTGTGTTTTTTCATTACAAGCAAAATAAATGAAGTTAATAATACCAAAGAATTTGTGATTGCAATCATTTTCAAGAAGAAACTGAGTATTATCTGACAGAATTGCAGGGGTGCCAATACTTTTGGCCAGCACTGTAGATGCAGAAAGCCAAATGGGCGCAATCAGATGTTAGAATTCTCAGGAGGTGGATGATGAGGTCACATCTTCCCTGGAATCCCCCATTTGGGCAGTCAGAGAGTGGAAGAGGCTACCATGGGAGGTAGTGAGGGCAGTCAGAGAGTGGAAGAGGCTACCATGGGAGGTAGTGAGGGCAGTCAGAGAGTGGAAAAGGCTACTATGGGAGGTAGTAAGGGCAGTCAGAATGTAGAAGAGGCAATCATAGGAAGTAGTGAGGGCATTCAGAGAGTGGAAGAGGCTACCCCGGGAGGTAGTGAGGACAGTCAGAGAGTGGAAGAGGCTACCACGGGAGGTAGTGAGGATAGTTAGAGAGTGGAAGAGGCTACCACGGGAGGTAGTGAGGACAGTCAAAGAGTGGAAGAGGCCACTATGGGAGGTAGTGAGCTTTCCATCAATGGAAATCTTCAAGTGCAAGACGGATAAACATATAACTGGGACGATTTAGGAAGACCTGCACTCACAGGGATTGGACCCAATGGCCCTTGAGGTCCCTTCCTACTCTTCTATGATTCTGTGATTGATTTCTGTAGACTGGTGGAGAGTCCCGAGCCTTCAGACCACAACAGATCAGACATTTATGGTATATACGGTATGTAATATATTTTGCATACAATGAGATTTTGGATGTGAGATTTTGTAACTTTATTTTGGTTGCTCATTGTTGGCATTATTTGAAAGCCATGCATGCTCTTAGAGTATGAAATATTTTCTGGACCTTCCAATAGGACTATAAAATTGGGCTACATGAAGGATCCCTTAGGATATGTCCTACATTGAGCTCTTAGGGGGGCTTTGCACGTTGCGACATCGCTACTGCGATATCGTCAGGGTCAAATCGAAAGTGACGCACATCCGGTGCCAGTAACGACGTCGCAACGTGTAAAGCCTAGATGCGCCGATAAACGATCGCAAAAGCGTTGTAAATCGGTGATCTGTGTAGCGTCGGTCATTTCCATAATTTCGCTGCAGCGACAGGTACGATGTTGTTCGTCGTTCCTGCGGGAGCACACATTGCTATGTATGAAGCCGCAGGAGCGAGGAACATCACCTTACCTGCCTCCACCGGCTATGCGGAAGGGAGGTGGGCAGGATGTTTACGTCCCGCTCATCTCCGCCCCTCCGCTTCTATTGGCCACCTGCCATGTGACGTCGCTGTGACGCCGCACGACCCGCCCCCTTAGGAAGGAGGCGGTTCGCCGGCCAGAGCGACACTGCAGGGCAGGTAAGTGCGTGTGAAGCTGCAGTAGCGATAATGTTCGCTACGGCAGCTATCACAAGAGGTCGCATGTGCGACGGGGGCGGGGACTATCGCGATCGGCATCGCTACAACCGGCTAGCGATGTTGCAGCGTGCAAAGTACCCCTTAGTGAGTTTTTGATGCTGCAGATTTTTTTGCTGTAGTTTTGCACATACCAATGTGAGTCTTTCACCCCCAAAATGCATTTTAAATGCACTATATATTTCTGTATGGGATATATCCTCTACATCAGTGTTCCCCAACTGCAGTCAAAAGCCAGAAAAATTGCATGTTTTCAGGATTTCCTTAGTATTGCATAGGTGCTAATTTAATCACCTGCATAGGGGATGATTCCAACACCTTTGCAATACTAAGGAAATCCTGAAACCATGCCCTGTTGGTGGTTTCTGAGGACTGGAGTTGGGGAACCCTGCTCTACAGCAACCATACTAGCACTGTACCTGTTACTAGTACAGAGGCCTGAAAAAATAACTTTTAATTTAGATGTAAATGAGGAGTCTTCTGTGCACCTCTGGTGTGGCCAAGAGCTTGATGCACCGTTACACTTCCTCATTTGCATATTAGGGCCTTCCTCTGCTTCTGATTGACAGTGCTCTCTTTCTAGAGTGAGTACTGTCTGAATGCTGCTATGCGTGTTCTCCTCTCTGTTTCCTTTCTTCTTCCACTGCTCGCTGCACTTCCAGATGTACTAGTGTAGTGAGAAGTGACAGAAGAAAGAGAGCGGGAGAAGAACATGCGCGACCACTGCGTGAGCGAGTAGCAGCACACGTTGGCAGTATTCAGACATTGCTCGCTCTGAAAGGTGAGCACTGTCAATCAGAAGCAGAGGAAGGACCTAATATGCAAATGAGGGGGCATAACATTGCGCCAAACTCTTGGCCACGCCATGTGTGCACCGAAACCTCCTCATTTACATATTAATTAAAAATTATTTTCTCAGGTACTGTACCAGTAACAGTTACAGTGGTAGCATGGTTATAGAGAATATGTCCTCTACAACACTATATAGCCCATTTACTGTGTATGTATTTTAGGGCTAATGGACTCTTTTCAAAGGTTTGTCCAGTCTTAGGCGGGCTTTGCACACTACGACATCGCAGGTGCGATGTCGGTGGGGTCAAATTGAAAATGACGTACTTCCGGCATCGCATGCGACATCGTAGTGTGTAAAGGCTCGATGATACGATTAACGAGCGCAAAATCGTCGTAATCGCTGTGTGTGAAGCCGCAGGAGCGAGGAACATCTCCTACCGGCGTTGTGAAGCCCCGCAAGTATTGTGTCGGTGCATTACCTTCAGGGACTCCACGCAGCTGGATCCTGTCACAGGTAGGAAATCTTCTATCTAGGATTGTCGTGACGCCACTCTCAGAATTGCGGTCAGTGGGGACCGCCACTGCAGATTAAGGGACGCCTGGGGCTGATGGTGGGTGCAGTCAGTTGTAATAGCCTCCTGAGAGTGAGGCAAGCCCCAGGGCCCTGTGCAAGTGTGTGGAACTACAAGTCGCAGAATGACTCACACGCACAAGCAGGATGTCTTTCAGGGGTTTTACTCACTGATGGTGGCAGGGTGAGTAACCCGGGCGTAGCTGGGATGAACCAGGCTGGAACCAGGTGTCCTTCAGGCTGACTGATGAGGGTGGCTACCGACTCGCCTTCCTTAGCCCTTTCCGTTTTGGGGTAACCCCTGCTTGAAGCCCTGCTGGGGTCGCCCAGGGAAGTTGCTGGTGCCTCTCTCCCCTTCTTTTTGGCCCGTTTGCTTGTAGCCTGGACCAGATCACTCCAGCTGCTTGCCTCCTGTGAACTATGGGCCCTAACTGTGGCTACGTGGCTGCGGACTCTGTAGTGTTGTCTTG
This sequence comes from Anomaloglossus baeobatrachus, assembly GCF_048569485.1. Classification (NCBI taxonomy): domain Eukaryota; kingdom Metazoa; phylum Chordata; class Amphibia; order Anura; family Aromobatidae; genus Anomaloglossus; species Anomaloglossus baeobatrachus. The sequence continues at coordinate 213,032,684 of NC_134360.1, read as the reverse complement.
GGGGTGTAAAGTGCCCCCTCATGCAGGTTTGGCAAGGGAAAGGTGGATCTATCCCTGCACTGGGACCTGCTACCCGTTGGGCCTGGTATCTCCCTGACAGTCTCCTTACTTTCCACTCCGTTGCTCTATCTTTAGCTGTGTGTGGATTTCGGGCAGCACTCCCAGGTGACCGTTCTCCCCCGTCGGTAGTCACTGCGCGGACGCTGTTAGACTGCCACAGCTCCAGGGTCTGCTCCTCACGTCTGCTTTCCCTGAGCTGCACACTAAACCGGCTCACTCGTGGGACCTGCACTGCTGCTCCTGTCTGAGCTCCACTTTCATGCTCCTCACTCCTCCACACTCTGCTTCAGACTGCCCCTCTTTTCCCTTTTGTGCCTGCCTACGCCACCTAGCAACCAGGCTCTCTACCACACCCCTTGAGTGGAGATGGAGGCTTCGCCCCCTCCACCCCTCGGGTGGAGGTGGAGGCTTCGCCCCCTCCTGGGATCCCCAGGGGTCCTCTCAAAGGTACATGTGTGAGACCTGATCACTATGCGCCTGTGTAGTCACACCTCGGTCAGCCTTCTGGATTACCTGTGTTGTACTGTCCCCAGCATGGGTGCAGTACTCAGTGGTGCCTGACCAGGTCAGGGGCGCCACATTCCCCCTTAGTTATCACCAGCACGTCCTCGGGCTGCAAGACAACATTTTAAAATGCGTAAAACATTAAAACATGGTAAAACGTTTTAAAACCATCAGGTACCATACATCACCACCCTCCACCCACAAGTCCGTTAACCCACCCTAAACCCTCTCTCGTTGGCCGCGCCTTCAGCCACTTCTGGCAGGATGTAGAGGCGGCTTTCATGGTCTGGTGGTTTCAGGGTATACCTGGCCTGGTGGAGCCGCGCCCTCAGCCTCTTCTGGCAGGATGTAGAGGCGGCCTCCACAGTTGGTGCTGACCAGGTACCCTCTTTGTGGTGGAGAGCCAGGCCCCATAAACAGGCATGCTCCCTGGTTGCAGGCGAGCCAGGCCCCTAAACAGGCTGGCTCTGGTGGTGGTACCTCTGGGGTAACTATTTACACTGCGAGAGTTTGTGGCTATAGACAGTTCATAGCCTATGGTCCATACACAAGGTGCAAAAGGATTTTCTCACATTAGTTCATGTGGGCACATTTCTTGAACATTAACGTTGCAAAACTTCAAACTTTAACTTCTGTACTTTACTTTACTTTACATGCTTTACACAGATTCCTCCTTACCAGGGCTTGGGCTGGGCGTCGCTGCAGCGATCTGGGCTTGGCGGGCCGCACCTGATGTGGCTGCGGCCTGGTTCAGCACCTCACTTGCGGCGCGGACGAGCGTCGCTGCTGCGGTGGGGTTTTGGCGGGCCGGGCCTAGCATGGCGGCGGCCTGGGTCAGCGTCGCACCTGCGGCGTGGAGGAGGGTTGCGGTGGCAGCCGGATCTTTGCGGGCCGGGCAGGGCATCGCTGCGGCGGCCTGGGCTTGGCGGGCCGCACCTGGCGTGGCTGCGGCCTGATTCAGCGTCGCCGCGCCGGGCGCCTCTTCAGGGACCGCGGGCGTGGCAGCAGGGGTCGGGGCACTCGCGCTGGCAGGGGCAACACTGGACTCACCCATCGGTGGCATCATCGGGGTCTGAGTCGTCGCCGCTCAGTCTGGCACTCGTCGCGTGGCTCTCCCCTCGTAGGCCTGAACCGCCGCAGCCATCTCCAGAAGCTCCGTGCGTCCCTCGCTGATCTGCCGTATAACCCTGGCCTCCAGTTGGTCGCAGAACTGGGCAAGCTCTTGATACCACCAGGCAGCGGAGCCTGGCTCTGGGTCTCTGCATCCAGACGCCATTTCCTCTGCGTCTCCTTCTTTTAACAGCAGGCTTCTGGCTCCCTTTCTGTCCCGACGTCTCTGAACGCCTCCGCTCTCATCACTTGCGAGGTCAGGACTCTGCAGGGGATCTCTGGGTAGCCACACCTCTTCGTGGGCGGTAACTTCTCCCAGCGCGGGCTGCTGTTGTTTTTCAGCGCGCTTTTCATGGTGGCAATATGGCGGCGCTTCCAATTTTCCAAGCGGACCGCCCAGGCACATGGTCACCTGTCTGGACAGGTCTAGTCCTTATCCTGTTCGTGACGCCAGATGTGAAGCCCCGCAAGTATTGTGTCGGTGCATTACCTTCAGGGACTCCACGCAGCTGGATCCTGTCACAGGTAGGAAATCTTCTATCTAGGATTGTCGTGACGCCACTCTCAGAATTGCGGTCAGTGGGGACCGCCACTGCAGATTAAGGGACGCCTGGGGCTGATGGTGGGTGCAGTCAGTTGTAATAGCCTCCTGAGAGTGAGGCAAGCCCCAGGGCCCTGTGTAAGTGTGTGGAACTACAAGTCGCAGAATGACTCACACGCACAAGCAGGATGTCTTTCAGGGGTTTTACTCACTGATGGTGGCAGGGTGAGTAACCCGGGCGTAGCTGGGATGAACCAGGCTGGAACCAGGTGTCCTTCAGGCTGACTGATGAGGGTGGCTACCGACTCGCCTTCCTTAGCCCTTTCCGTTTTGGGGTAACCCCTGCTTGAAGCCCTGCTGGGGTCGCCCAGGGAAGTTGCTGGTGCCTCTCTCCCCTTCTTTTTGGCCCGTTTGCTTGTAGCCTGGACCAGATCACTCCAGCTGCTTGCCTCCTGTGAACTATGGGCCCTAACTGTGGCTACGTGGCTGCGGACTCTGTAGTGTTGTCTTGGGGGTGTAAAGTGCCCCCTCATGCAGGTTTGGCAAGGGAAAGGTGGATCTATCCCTGCACTGGGACCTGCTACCCGTTGGGCCTGGTATCTCCCTGACAGTCTCCTTACTTTCCACTCCGTTGCTCTATCTTTAGCTGTGTGTGGATTTCGGGCAGCACTCCCAGGTGACCGTTCTCCCCCGTCGGTAGTCACTGCGCGGACGCTGTTAGACTGCCACAGCTCCAGGGTCTGCTCCTCACGTCTGCTTTCCCTGAGCTGCACACTAAACCGGCTCACTCGTGGGACCTGCACTGCTGCTCCTGTCTGAGCTCCACTTTCATGCTCCTCACTCCTCCACACTCTGCTTCAGACTGCCCCTCTTTTCCCTTTTGTGCCTGCCTACGCCACCTAGCAACCAGGCTCTCTACCACACCCCTTGAGTGGAGATGGAGGCTTCGCCCCCTCCACCCCTCGGGTGGAGGTGGAGGCTTCGCCCCCTCCTGGGATCCCCAGGGGTCCTCTCAAAGGTACATGTGTGAGACCTGATCACTATGCGCCTGTGTAGTCACACCTCGGTCAGCCTTCTGGATTACCTGTGTTGTACTGTCCCCAGCATGGGTGCAGTACTCAGTGGTGCCTGACCAGGTCAGGGGCGCCACAGCGTCACTGCGGCTTCCGTAGGATATGCGGAAGGAAGGAGGTGGGCGGGATGTTTACATCCTGCTCATCTCCGCCCCTCCGCTCCTATTGGCCGCCTGCCGTGTGACGTCGCAGTGACGCTGCACGACCCCTTAATAAGGAGGCGGGTCGCCGGCCAGAGCGACGGTCGCAGGAGAGGTGAGTCCATGTGAAGCTGCCGTAGCGATAATGTTCGCTACGGCAGCTATCACAAGGATATCGCAGTTGCGATGGGGGCGGGCACTATCGCGCTCGGCATCGCAGCATCGGCCTGCGATGTCGCAGCGTGCAAAGTGCCCCTTAAGCTAAAAGTCTGCACCCAATCTATGTAACTGCAGACTTGTGAATCTTAACATTGCGTGCAATGCACACTGTGAGGATTCTCCAGGGCCGGTGTCGGGAGTCATGTGACAGCAACTAAGTAATTTACATACTTTCACCCACATACCAACCAGAATACAGGGTGGGCGATAAGTATGGATACACCCTGATAAAAAAGATGGCCACCATGGGCATCACCCGTCCTCAAATATTTTGCCCCTCCCATGTACTAATATGCAACAAACGGTAAGGTGATACCAGCAACCACCTCCATTTTATCAGGGTGTATCCATACTAATGGCCCACCCAGAGTGTATCCATACTTATGGCCCACCTTGTATATCCAATCTTGTTCAATACACTTGCATTATGTGAGGCCGGATACAGTCAGGCAGAAATACACGATCAATGCATGTGTGTTATTTAACTGTGGACTTTCCACATCTAATGCAGTTCCGAGCGAAAAACGCACATATAACTTACAGTATTTGCAAGAAAAATTGACATGTTGCGGATTTGAAACACGCAACGTAGGTCAGGTTACACGGTAAAAAGAAACACAGTGGGCAGGAGATTTCTATAAGACCCATCCACTATCCTGGAGCTGAGTTTTCAATGTAGCAAGAATATGCAATGTGAAAAAACTCACAAAAAACTCATCGTGGGAACAGAGCCTTAAAACGTTCTCCAAGAACAGGAAAATCAGTGTAACAGTAGATTACATTTCAATCGGTCAGCAAATATAACCTTTTAACCCTAGAACGCATACCTGGGGCCTCGCAGGCCTGCTAGGTTACTTGTTTTCTATGGTTGATTTCTATAGTTGCGCGTTCTAGGCTTAAAGAGTAACTAAACTTTTCAAGTATTTAATTATCCTCCAAAGTTATGAATATTTGAAATGTACTTCATTAGCTTATATTGCTTTCCTCTCTCCTGAACATTATACTTCAACTTTGTTTCAATGTCCTTCAGAAGATGCAGGTTCTGTAGTCTTCAAGTCAGGAGATCCTTGGCTGGTCCTTCCATCGTGGTCTATGTATGAACCACGAAACTTAGACGTGTGAATTTGGACTAAAGAGCTTGTAGCCGCAACCACTATGTCTTCAGGGAAATCAATCAGCCTGGAAAATGTTGTAATTAGCATGCGCTACACACTTGTGAATTCTGTCTGATTTCACATGTCCCAGCACTGACGAACACAGACAGCAAAGGGCCCCTGTGCAAAGAGAGTGTATGAGCCCTTTTCAGTCCAGTAACTCATCAAAATGTATAATTCTATCTGCTTTTAGGGGTGGAAATGGGACCCCATACCTCTTGGGTCCTTGGCACAGGTGGCGCCAATGAGATGTTGAGCCCTGGGTCCCAGTATGAACCACAATGTCAGCACTGGACTATTTTCAGACCCAAAGTCTACAGCCTCATAGGTAAATAAGAGGTTACTGAGTACTGGTCAGAAGACCCGCCACCAGTCGAGACATTTTGGTCCATGCTCAGACGATTAATGTCAAAGACTCGCCACCAGTCCAGACATTTTGGTCCATGCTCAGACGATTAATGTCAAAGACCCGCCACCAGTCCGGAAATTTTGGTCCATACTCGAACCATTAATGTCAAAAGACCCACCACCAGTCCAGACATATTGGTCCATACTCGGACCATTAATATCAGAAGACCCACCACCAGTCCAGACATTTTGGTTCATACTTGGACTGTTAATGTCAACAGACTCGCCACCATTCTGTACATTTCGGTCCATACTGGGACCGTTAATGTCAGAAGACCTCCCACCAGTCCGGAAACTTTGGTCAATACTCGGACCATTACTGTCAAAAGACCTGCCACCAGTCCGGATGTTTTGGTCCATACTCGGACAATTAATATCAAAAGATCCGCCCCCAGTCCAGAAATGTTGGTCTATATTCGCACCATTAATGTCAAAAGACCCACCACCGGTCTTTGACATTTTGGTTCATAATTAGAAAATTAATGTCATAAGACCCATCACTATTCCGGTTATTTTGCTCCTTACTCGGAACAATAATGTCAAAAGATCCGCCACCAATTCGGTCATTTTGGTCCCTACTCGAACCATTAATGTCAAATGATCTGCCACCAGTCCAGACATTTTGGTCCATATACTTGGACCATTAGTGTCAAAAGACCCGCCCCCCCAGTCTTTGACATTTTGGTCCATACTCGGACCAATAAAGTCAAAAGACCCGCCACTAGTCCACACATTTTGCACCATACTCGGACCATTAATGTCAAAAGATCCAACACAAGTCTGGACATTTTGGTCCATACTTGGACTGTTAATGTCAGAAGACCTGCCACCAGTCTGGACACTTTGGTCCATACTCGGACCAATAATGTCAGAAGCCCCCCCCATCAGTCTGGACATTTTGGTCCATACTTGGACCATTAATGTGAGAAGACCCACCACCAGTTTGGACATCTTGGTCCATACTCGGAACATTAATGTCAGAAGACCCACCACCAGTTTGGACATTTTGACCGTTAATGTCAAAAATAAGAAGCTGGAATTATAATGAGCTTCTTATAGATGTGCTTTATTAAAGGATTACAGTATGTTTGCTCTCCAATTCCCATATGCTCTACAATTTTGGATTTTTATATCTTTATAGAGCATCTTTAAGGTGACACAGTTTTGCAAAATGTAAAAAAAAAAAAATTAAAAAAACCCTCGAACAGATGCTCATATGGTATACATTCATAAAACCTTGCTGCAGTTTTGTAGCACACAGTCGCTGGATTATTCTCATATTTTCCCAGAGCCAAACCAGCTGGATCCGTTCGTGTCATTCACCCCTCTCATTTCATTTTATGTTCCCATTTCATTTGCATATTTAAACGTATTGCATAATATGATGCATTCTCTCTCCTCTCTTCTGAGCATCCTCTCCATGCCGTGTGCTAGGTAAAACGCTTGCTATTAAAAAAGCAAATTATGCAGCATAAATAAGTAAGACTTCAAGGGAATTTTCCACTGGAAAGGAAAAAATGGCACATTTTAAAGAGATGTATATTTTACAATTGCGCTCGTTTCGCAGGTGTAGAGTGCATATGCCGGAGCTCTGGCAGGTCTTCCTTTCGGTGATTGAGTTCCGTAGCTCTGATTGTATTTTTAGGAGCTCGTTGGGTCTTGCCCTAGGGAGCGTCAATGGAGAGGTGGGTAATGTTCTCTCCTTTTTTTTTCTATAACCCATTTTTCCTGCTCTGTGAGTCTCAGCCTGAAGGTGGTGCATAGTAGATTATCATAAGAATGAATGCTGTCTGGCAACTGTGCAGATGTACATGCATCAAACTGTCATCTAACGCAGGGTGTTATCTCTTATTTTACTCTATGTGACACGGTAAGACGCCACGATGTGTGATGTGTTTTTGCACAAAGGGAAATAATAGCACCATATGTATTACAATATTCAACACTATCTATGAAAAAGGAAAAATCATAGAGCATGTACTGTAGAAGAATAGACAATGTCGGGCCTGCCATGCACCTCCTTCCCCATAATCCAATAGCATGGTCCTATAGTAAGCAGAATGTAGCAGCACCAAGGTTTGTGGTATACATCCGGGTCTCAAAAACATCCTTTCCTCCTCCCTATTCTGTAATAATGTCAACCATCACCCATTCTATAATAATGTCCCCCATCCTGGTCCCCACAGTGCAATATGTCCCCCATCCTGGCCCCCATGGTGCAATATGTCCCCATTCCTGGCCCCCATGGTGCAATATGTCCCCCATCCTGGCCCCCATGGTGCAATATGTCCCCCATCCTGGCCCCAATGGTGCAATATGTCCCCCATCCTGGCCCCCTTGATGCAATATATCCCCCATCCTGGCCCCCATGGTGCATTATGTCCCCCATCCTGGCCCCCATGGTGCAATATGTAACCCATCCTGGCCCCCATGGTGCAATATGTCCCTCATCCTGGCCCCCATGGTACATTATGTCCCCCATCCTGGCCCCCATGGTGCATTATATCCCCCATCCTGGCCCCCATGATGCAATATGTCCTCCATCCTTGTCTCCATGGTGCAATATGTCCTCCGTCCTTGCCCCCATGGTGCAATATGATCCCCCATGCTGGCCCCCATGGGGCAATATGTCCCCCATCCTGGCCCACATGGTGCAATATGTCCCCCATGTTGGCCCCCATGGTGCAATATGTCCCCCATCCTTGCCCCCATGGTGCAATATGTCCCCCATGCTGGCCCCCATGGTGCAATATGTCCCCCATCCTGACCCCCATGGTGCAATATGTCCCCCATGCTGGCCCCCATGGTGCAATATGTCCCCCATCCTTGCCCCCATGGTGCAATATGTCCCCCATCTTGGCCCCCATGGTGCAATATGTCCCCCATCCTGACCCCCATGGTGCAATATATCCCCCATCTTGGCCCCCATGGTGCAATATGTCCCCTATCCTTGCCCCCATGGTGCAATATGTCCCCCATCCTGGCCCCCATGGTGCAATATGTCCCCCATCCTGGTCCCCATGGTGCAATATGTCCCCCATCCTGGCCCCATGGTGCAATATGTCCTCCGTCCTGGCCTCTTCCTGTAATAATGGTCCTCATCCTGTAATAATGTTCCTCACCTTATAATAATGTCATTCATCCAATAATATTATCCCCCATCTTGTAATAATATTCCCCGTCCAGTAATAATGCACTCCATCCTATAATACCATCCCATGTTCTGTAATATTGTCCCCCATCCTGGCCCACATGGTGCAATATGTCCCCCATGTTGGCCCCCATGGTGCAATATGTCCCCCATCCTGACCCCCATGGTGCAATATGTCCCCCATGCTGGCCCCCATGGTGCAATATGTCCCCCATCCTGGCTCCCATGGTTCAATATGTCCCCCATGCTGGCCCCCATGGTGCAATATGTCCCCCATCCTGACCCCCATGTAGCAATATGTCCCCCATGCTGCCCCCCATGGTGCAATATGTCCCCCATCCTTGCCCCCATGGTGCAATATGTCCCCCATCTTGGCCCCCATGGTGCAATATGTCCCCCATCCTGACCCCCATGGTGCAATATGTCCCCCATCTTGGCCCCCATGGTGCAATATATCCCCCATCCTTGCCCCGATGGTGCAATATGTCCCCCATCCTGACCCCCATGGTGCAATATATCCCCCATCTTGGCCCCCATGGTGCAATATGTCCCCTATCCTTGCCCCAGAGGTGCAATATGTCCCCCATCCTGGCCCCCATGGTGCAATATGTCCCCCATCCTGGCCCCATGGTGCAATATGTCCTCCGTCCTGGCCTCTTCCTGTAATAATGGTCCTCATCCTGTAATAATGTTCCTCACCCTATAATAATGTCATCCATCCAATAACACTATCCCCCATCCTGTAATAATATTCCCCGTCCAGTAATAATGCACTCCATCCTATAATACCATCCCATGTTCTGTAATATTGTCCCCCATCTTGGCCCCTTCCTGTAATAATGTTTAAATAGGTAAAAAGATGGATACATTTTACAGCTATTAACCAAATACATAAATTATAAAACAATAATGTGGAGCCCCCCCCCCTTCAATTTTGATAACCAGCAAAAGTAAGTAGACAGCTCTGGGCTGACATTAACAGCTTGAAGAAGGTCCATAGTTGTTGGACTGTTTCTAGTCTATAAATACCAGACCGCACCACCCCAGAAGCAGCACGTCACATCAGATGCACCAATTCTGGTACTTCACCTCCGCTTTTCCCAATTGCCCTGCTGTAGTGACAATCGGGGTAGTGGTAGTTATGGTTGATGTTAGCTTTGTAATGTCAACTGGCATCAAACCCTGGTGTTAGTAATGGAGAGGTGTCTATTAGACTCCCCCATTACTAACCCAGTAAGTAAAGAGTTCAAAAAAACACACACAAAAATAGTTTATTTGAAAAAAAAAACATGCAGGTCTCACATAGGCCAGGGATTCCGACATAGTCCAGTAAATTTGACATAGTCTGCAAATGGAGACCTGAAAGAAATAAAAAGATAGAATTAAAAACAAGATACTGACACTCGTTCACAGTTTTATTTGCAAGCAAAATGAATAGGTCTGATTTAGTCCAACAGTTCCCACGACATTCTTAGCTTAGGTAAAGTAAAGGCTATAGAGTATCAGAACCAGGCTCCATAGACTTTGAACAGCAGCCACTCCCGACTCACTCTGTTCTCTGCAGTCTATGTGAAAATCAAGATAGATTTTAATTAGTATGCAAGTGAACAGTACAAAACGGACACCAACGCACTGGAAACATGGACATGAGCAAACCCAAGGTTTGGTAGTCACTGTTTGTGCCAAGTACAGACTTTACATAAAAAAAACAGTTTGGGATCGGACTTCGGGTGCTTTACATATGCAAACCACTCTTGTGAGCATCGCTGTGCTCGGGTACGCTCAGTGCTCGGCTCAGTGCAAACCGGTTGAAGTGTTTGATCGACTCGTAATCGGATGTAATGTCCACCTGTGGTGGAGGGCACGGGGCAGCCAGTGTGTAGTACTCATGGTAGCAGGGGAGCAACAGGTCACAGCACAACCTGTCATTAACCCCTCACCTCCCCGTCGCCGCATCACACACTGGAGGACTCCTCAACAGTCTCAGGCGTCACGCATTCAATTTTCTGCTTCAGACAATAAAGTTCAGGCTCAGTTCTTTTTTAAACACTTCCAACTTTATTTCTGGGAATTTGCTTCGGTCCACATCTTGCTGGCACCGATATCTGTCTCAAAGGGGTTCCTTCTCCTATTCACACGATACAGTTGCAGCAAATGGTCCTCTGGCACCTGGGCGCCATCTAAAGTCTAAGGCGGGCTTTGCACGTTGCGACATCGCAAGCCGATGCTGCGATGTCGCACGCGATAGTCCCCGTCCCCGCCCCCGTCGCAGCTGCGATATCCTTGTGATAACTGCCGTAGCGAACATTATCGCTACGTCAGCTTCACATGGACTCACCTGCCCTAGGACGTCGCTCTGGCCGGTGACCCGCCTCCTTATTAAGGGGGCGGGTCGTACAGCGTCACTGCGACGTCACACAGCAGGCGGCCAATAGGACCGGAGGGGCGGAGATGAGCGGGATGTAAACATCCCGCCCACCTACTTCCTTCCGTATATCCTACAGGAGCCGCGGTGACGCCGGTAGGAGATGTTCCTCGCTCCTGCGGCTTCACACACAGCGATGTATGCTGCCGCAGGAACGAGGAACAACATCGGACTGTCGCGTCAGCGTAATTATGGATTACGCCGACGCTACACCGATGATACGATTATGACGCTTTTTCGCTCGTTAATCGTATCATCTAGGCTTTACACACTACGATGTCACCTGCGATGCCGGATGTGCGTCACTTTCAATTTGACCCCACCGACATCGCACCTGCGATGTCGTAGTGTGCAAAGCCGCCCTAAGGCCCTTCCTTTCCCTCACTTCATTTCATGTCTGTACAGGGGTCTGCTTCTGTACAGGGGTCTCCCCTTCATGCCAGGCCTTGCAGTCATAGCCCACCACCAGGGGGCGCACTGACCTTTTCCGTGAGGACTTCCTCCCGTGATCGCTAGTAGGCACCGACACTAGACCCCCGACTGTCATACTAAACCCCTCTCTGTGGGGGACATGGTTCTGTCATCTGTCCAGGATCCCTCATGTTGCAGCTGTCGCGGGCGGAGGAGGGGACGCTGCGCTCTCCCACTGCTCGGGTCCGGCTGCCACTGCTGCTCGGTGGCTCGAGCGATGGGCCGGATCCCGGGGACTCGAGCGGCGCTCCTCGCCCGTGAGTGAAAGGGGTTTGGTTTTTGGGATAGTTTATTGTCCGTGACGCCACCCATGGTTGTGGTGATTGTATGGACACCACCGCTGCTCTGTATGGGGATCCCGGGAGCGGTAACAGGGAGCAGCAAAGTTGTTAGTTCTCCCCTCCGTGGGTAGGGGGTGGTTGTCCCGGGGCCCAGTGATGAGGTGGGGGATGCTGGATGGCAGGGCCGGTGCAGGGCTTGGTGGGGTGCAGGGACGCGGGGGCAGCGCTGTGCCTCACGGCACTGTGGTACTCACTCAGCCTGAGACGGTGACACAGTTCTCGGTAAAACACACGGCTGGAAAGATGGTTCCCACGGACGGCTGCTGTTGCTTTTCCCCGGTAGTTGATGGTGACGGTCCCTTTTCCTGCACCTAAGTCTATGTTGGTAGCGATGGGTTCCCACCGGTAACCCGCTCCCCGGCTTGGATATGTGCCGGAGGAGCCCCTCTTTGCCCGCAGGCGCTGGCCCTGAGAAACTGGTGCCTTGGCGGTGGCGGTGTCTCTCTCTAACGGTTGGACTGTTGCCTTCAATATGGACTTGGTTGTTGGGAGACCCAGAGGTCCCCTTCACTGACGGATTTGGCAAATTCACGGCGACTCCTAGCCTTGCCGGGATCCGAAAGGCCCCTGCCAATGGTGCTGGCTTCTCTTCGTATACCGCTCCGGTACCGCCGGGCCACCACCCGTCCACAGTCCTTTCGGCAACCTCCAAGCAGCCTCTCCTGCAGACAGTCACCGCCGTCTGCTAACCCTGCTGTTCTCAGTCCGGGGCACACACCCGGACCAACTTCAGGCTTTCAACTGTCACTTTCTCTTCCACCTTAACTCCTCTCTCTTGCTCCTCTACCACTTCACTCTAACTCCTAAACTCATCTGCTTGGTTTTCCCGCCTCTAGGGCTGTGAACTCCTTTGTGGGCGGAGCCAACCGCCTGGCCCACCCCCTGGTGTGAACATCAGCCCCTGGAGAAAGGCAACAAGGATTTTTGTGTAGCTTTGGTGTACCTATCCGGGATGTAGGGTGTGGTGGTGTTATGACCTGTGACCCCTGGCTTGCCCAGGGCGTCACACAGCCGTGGGGGTGACTCGTAGGGTCATGATCTGTTACTTGGGACATCTTACATCTACATCTCCCTGGTGGTTCTCTCCTGTCTCCTTCCGTCTAACACTTCCTTATATCTGACCTACTATCCTTCCATTTGTCTCTCCCTGCCTACACAGGTGGCAGGACATATCCAAATCAACACTGCCATCTGGTGGCGAAATCACACAAGCAAGGCATTTACAGTTACCATGACATTTGATAGCTACTACACAGGACAGTAGTGTAGCGGGTACAGATGCAAGGGTGGGCCTAACCCTAAACCCCTACACGGAAAACAAAAAAACTGGAAAAATCCCATCCGCCCTCCCCAGAAGTGATCTGTTTATGGCTGACTGCTTGTGGGCAGGGACCCAAACTGCCCAATCAGTGACTTCCATTGGGGTTCAGGTCGTGTCTGGGTCCCAAATCGAGCTTTGTCTAAAGTAAAGCTGAACTCAAGTCCTAAGGAAGAACCAGTCTACACTGAGAAACATACTGAGTAATTCAGCTGCCATTGATGACCAAAGCGTAATGACACTAATTTTGGTATAAATCTTATCACATTCATAAAAATACTCTGATTATGCCCTCAAATTGTGGATACTCTGTAGATGTTCAGTCTGGACTGGGATTTCTGGGTGACAAAATTGCAGCGGTTACATGGAGGTCTCCTCCACAAACTGCGTGTTAATTTATGCAGTGGACTTTTACAACAAATGTGCAATACATAGGGTAAAATCCTGAACAAATCTGCAAGAGTGTTATAACACGGTATTGGAAAAATTGCAATATCCGAGAAATGACGTCAATGTGACTTTTTTTTTGTCAATAGATACTTTAAGTGTAGCTTCACCTTGGGACCATGATTTCAACATTATATATATATATATATATATATATATATATATATATATATATATATATATATATATATATATATATATACAGTACAGACAAAAAGTTTGGACACACCTTCTCATTCAAAAAGTTTTCTTTATTTTCAGGACTCTAAAAAATAATAGATTCACATTGAAGGCATCAAAACTATGAATTAACACATGTGGAATGAAATACTTAAAGTGTGAAACAACTAAAAATATGTCTTATATTCTAGGTTCTTCACAGTAGCCACCTTTTGCTTTGATTACTGCTTTGCACACTCTTGACATTCTCTTGATGAGCTTCAAGAGGTAGTCACCGGAAATGGTTTTCCAACAGTCTTGAAGGAGTTCCCAGAGATGCTTGGCACTTGTTGGCCCTTTTGCCTTCACTCTGTGGTCCAGCTCACCCCAAACCATCTCAATTGGGTTCAGGTCTGGTGACTATAGAGGCCAGGTCATCTGGTTTAGCACCCCATCACTCTCTGTCTTAGTCAAATATCCCTTACACCGCCGGGAGGTGTGTTTGGGGTCATTGTCCTGTTGAAAAATAAATGATGGTCCAACTAAACGCAAACCGGATGGAATAGCACACCGCTGCAAGATGCTGTGGTAGCCATGCTGGTTCTGCATGCCTTCAATTTTGAATAAATCCCCAACAGGGTCACCAGCAAAGCCCCCCCACACCATCACACCTCCTCCTCCATGCTTCATGGTGGGAACCAGGCATGTAGAGTCAATCCGTTCAGCTTTTCTACAAAGACACGGTGGTTGGATCCAAAGATCTCAAATTTGGACTCATCAGACCAAAGCACAGATTTCCACTGGTCTAATGTCCATTCCTTGTGTTCTTTTGCCCATACAAGTCTCTTCTGCTTGTTGCCTGTCCTTAGCAGTGGTTTCCTAGCAGCTATTTTACCATGAAGGCCTGCTGCACAAAGTCTCCTCTTAACAGTTGTTCTAGAGATGAGAAGGTGTGTCCAAACTTGTGGTCTGTACTGTATATATATATATATATATATATATATATGGATTTGTTCGTTCTGTAATGCAAAAAAAGTACTAAAAATGTTCCCTCTACTCCAACTGCGCTCAGCTTTTTGGTAAAGGATTTGAAGATTCAAGTGCCGCGGTGCTACGGTTTTCTGTAATCAGGAAGCCAATTAACCAAGTACAGGATGTCATTTACAGCTGGCAGGAGTCAGGGCAATGTATGAGTGTTGAAATCCTTCTCCATAGAGACACAGGCAGCCAGATGGACATTTCCTATGTATAAAAGCAATTTCTTATACATATACTTAGTAAACAAATTAATTGGTGAACCTGTACTCACCAAGTGAAGAGTGAGCACTATCATGCTCGGGTGCTCAGTACTCATAACTAGTGATGAGCGGGCACTACCATGCTCGGGTGCTCAGTACTCATAACTAGTGATGAGCGGGCACTACCATGCTCGGGTGCTCAGTACTCATAACTAGTGATGAGCAGACACTACCATGCTCAGGTGCTCAGTACTCGTAACTAGTGATGAGCGGGCACTACCATGCTCGGGTGCTCAGTACTCGTAACTAGTGATGAGCGGGCACTACCATGCTCAGGTGCTCAGTACTCGTAACTAGTGATGAGCGGGCACTATCATGCTCGGGTGCTCAGTACTCATAACTAGTGATGAGTGGGCACTACCATGCTCGGGTGCTCAGTACTCATAACTAGTGATGAGCGGGCACTACCATGCTCGGGTGCTCAGTACTCATAACTAGTGATGAGCGAGCACTACCATGCTCGGGTGCTCAGTTCTCATAACTAGTGATGAGTGGGCACTACCATGCTCGGGTGCTCAGTTCTCATAACTAGTGATGAGTGGGCACTATCATGCTCGGGTGCTCAGTACTCATAACTAGTGATGAGCAGACACTACCATGCTCCGGTGCTCAGTTCTCATAACTAGTGATGAGCGGGCACTACCATGCTCGGGTGCTCAGTACTCATAACTAGTGATGAGCAGACACTACCATGCTCCGGTGCTCAGTTCTCATAACTAGTGATGAGCGGGCACTACCATGCTCGGGTGCTCAGTACTCATAACTAGTGATGAGCAGACACTACCATGCTCCGGTGCTCAGTACTCATAACTAGTGATGAGGGGGCACTACCATGCTCCGGTGCTCAGTTCTCATAACTAGTGATGAGGGGGCACTACCATGCTCGGGTGCTCAGTACTCATAACTAGTGATGAGCAGACACTACCATGCTCCGGTGCTCAGTTCTCATAACTAGTGATGAGCGGGCACTACCATGCTCGGGTGCTCAGTACTCATAACTAGTGATGAGCAGACACTACCATGCTCCGGTGCTCAGTTCTCATAACTAGTGATGAGCGGGCACTACCATGCTCGGGTGCTCAGTACTCATAACTAGTGATGAGCAGACACTACCATGCTCCGGTGCTCAGTTCTCATAACTAGTGATGAGCGGGCACTACCATGCTCGGGTGCTCAGTACTCATAACTAGTGATGAGCAGACACTACCATGCTCCGGTGCTCAGTTCTCATAACTAGTGATGAGCGGGCACTACCATGCTCGGGTGCTCAGTACTCATAACTAGTGATGAGCAGACACTACCATGCTCCGGTGCTCAGTTCTCATAACTAGTGATGAGCGGGCACTACCATGCTCGGGTGCTCAGTACTCATAACTAGTGATGAGCAGACACTACCATGCTCGGGTGCTCAGTACTCATAACTAGTGATGAGCAGACACTACCATGCTCCGGTGCTCAGTTCTCATAACTAGTGATGAGCGGGCACTACCATGCTCGGGTGCTCAGTACTCATAACTAGTGATGAGCAGACACTACCATGCTCCGGTGCTCAGTTCTCATAACTAGTGATGAGCGGGCACTACCATGCTCGGGTGCTCAGTACTCATAACTAGTGATGAGCAGACACTACCATGCTCGGGTGCTCGGTACTCGTAACTAGTGATGAGCGGGCACTACCATGCTCGGGTGCTCAGTTCTCATAACTAGTGATGAGGGGGCACTACCATGCTCGGGTGCTCAGTACTCATAACTAGTGATGAGCAGACACTACCATGCTCGGGTGCTCAGTTCTCATAACTAGTCATGAGCGAGCACTACCATGCTCCGGTGCCCGGTACTCGTAACGAGCAGTTGGATGCTAAGGCTACTTTCACACATTCGGATTTTTGCTCTGCGGCACAATACGGCGTTCTGCAGAAAAACCGCAACCGGCTTTTGTAACTTTTTGCATAGATTTACATTAGTGCCGTATTGTGCCGCAGGGGCTTGCGTTCGGTCTGGTTTTTGCCGCATGCGGCAGATTTAGCCGATGCGGCGGCCGGATAGAACGTTCCCTGCAACGTTTTTTGCTCCGCCAAAAAAAAACGCATCGCGCCACATCCGGCCGCTGCGGCGCATTTTCAATGCATACCTATGGATGCCGGATGCGGCGCGATGCGGAAAAAACCGCATCCGGCCGCCGCATGCGGTTTTTTCCACTGCGCATGCTCAGTAGCGTACCGCAACCGGACAAAAAAGGACCGGCCGCATGTAAAAACTTATGCAAAGGATAAGGTGTTTTCACCGCATCCGTTACATAGGCTTCACAGCCGGATTGAGCCACACGGCTCAAACCGGATGTGTGAAAGTAGCCTAAGATGGGCGCAACTTGAGTACTGCGTATAATGGAAATTAGTGGGGGATTTCTCAGAAAAATGCTCCAGTTCCCTATTGACTACCATTATACTTGGTACATGAGTCACGTCCATCTGGACATCCGACTGCTTGTTACGACTACCGGGCACCTGAGCATGGCAGTGCCTGCTAATAACTAGTTACGAGTACTGAGCACCTGAGCATGGTAGAGCCCGCTCATCACTAGTTACCAGTACCGAGCACCTGAGCATGGTAGAGCCCGCTCATCACTAGTTACCAGTACTGAGCACCTGAGCATGGTAGTGCCCGCTCATCACTAGTTACCAGTACCGAGCACCCAAGCATGGTAGAGCCCGCTCATCACTAGTTACCAGT
Source organism: Anomaloglossus baeobatrachus (assembly GCF_048569485.1). NCBI lineage: Eukaryota > Metazoa > Chordata > Amphibia > Anura > Aromobatidae > Anomaloglossus > Anomaloglossus baeobatrachus. Next base: position 213,015,135 of record NC_134360.1, on the reverse strand, counting down.
ACTGAGCACCTGAGCATGGTAGTGCCCGCTCATCACTAGTTACCAGTACTGAGCACCCGAGCATGGTAGTGCTCACTCATCACTAGTTACCAGTACTGAGCACCCGAGCATAGTAGTGCTCGCTCATCACTAGTTACGAGTACTGAGCATCCGAGCATGGTTGTGCCCGCTCATCACTAGTTACCAGTACTGAGCACCCGAGCATGGTAGTGCCCGCTCATCACTAGTTATGAGTAATGAGCACCCGAGCATGGTAGTGCCCGCTCATCACTAGTTACGAGTACTGAGCACCCGAGCATGGTAGTGCTCGCTCATCACTAGTTACGAGTACTGAGCACCCGAGCATGGTAGTGCCCGCTCATCACTAGTTACCAGTACTGAGCACCCGAGCATGGTAGTGCCCGCTCATCACTAGTTACCAGTACTGAGCACCCGAGCATGGTTGTGCCCGCTCATCACTAGTTACTAGTACTGAGCACCCGAGCATGGTAGTGCCCGCTCATCACTAGCTACCAGGACTGAGCCCCCGAGCATGGTAGTGCTCGCTCATCACTAGTTACGAGTACTGAGCACCTGAGCATGGTAGTGCCCGCTCATCACTAGTTACTAGTACTGAGCACCCGAGCATGGTAGTGCCCGCTCATCACTAGCTACCAGTACCGAGCACCCGAGCATGGTAGTGCTCGCTCATCACTAGTTACGAGTACTGAGCACCCGAGCATGGTAGTGCCCGCTCATCACTAGTTACCAGTACCGAGCACCCAAGCATGGTAGTGCTCACTCATCACTAGTTACGAGTACTGAGCACCCGAGCATGGTTGTGCCCGCTCATCACTAGTTACCAGTACTGAGCACCCGAGCATGGTAGTGCTCGCTCATCACTAGTTACCAGTACTGAGCACCCGAGCATGGTAGTGCCCGCTCATCACTAGTTACCAGTACCGAGCACCCAAGCATGGTAGTGCTCACTCATCACTAGTTACGAGTACTGAGCACCCGAGCATGGTAGTGCCCGCTCATCACTAGTTACCAGTACTGAGCACCCGAGCATGGTAGTGCTCGCTCATCACTAGTTACCAGTACTGAGCACCCGAGCATGGTAGTGCTCGCTCATCACTAGTTACGAGTACTGAGCATCCGAGCATGGTTGTGCCCGCTCATCACTAGTTACCAGTACTGAGCACCCGAGCATGGTAGTGCTCGCTCATCACTAGTTACGAGTACTGAGCACCCGAGCATGGTAGTGCCCGCTCATCACTAGTTACCAGTACTGAGCACCCGAGCATGGTAGTGCCCGCTCATCACTAGTTACCAGTACTGAGCACCCGAGCATGGTTGTGCCCGCTCATCACTAGTTACTAGTACTGAGCACCCGAGCATGGTAGTGCCCGCTCATCACTAGTTACCAGTACTGAGCACCCGAGCATGGTAGTGCCCGCTCATCACTAGTTACGAGTACTGAGCACCCGAGCATGGTAGTGCTCGCTCATCACTAGTTACGAGTACTGAGCACCCGAGCATGGTAGTGCCCGCTCATCACTAGTTACCAGTACTGAGCACCCGAGCATGGTAGTGCTCGCTCATCACTAGTTACGAGTACTGAGCACCCGAGCATGGTAGTGCCCGCTCATCACTAGTTACCAGTACTGAGCACCCGAGCATGGTAGTGCCCGCTCATCACTAGTTACCAGTACTGAGCACCTGAGCATGGTAGTGCCCGCTCATCACTAGTTACTAGTACTGAGCACCCGAGCATGGTAGTGCCCGCTCATCACTAGCTACCAGTACCGAGCACCCGAGCATGGTAGTGCTCGCTCATCACTAGTTACGAGTACTGAGCACCCGAGCATGGTAGTGCCCGCTCATCACTAGCTACCAGTACTGAGCACCCGAGCATGGTAGTGCCCGCTCATCACTAGCTACCAGTACCGAGCACCCGAGCATGGTAGTGCTCGCTCATCACTAGTTACGAGTACTGAGCACCTGAGCATGGTAGTGCCCGCTCATCACTAGTTATGAGTACTGAGCACCCGAGCATGGTAGTGCCCGCTCATCACTAGTTACAAGTAATGAGCACCTGAGCATGGTAGTGCTCACTCATCACTAGTTACGAGTACTGAGCACCCGAGCATGGTAGTGCCCGCTCATCACTAGTTACGAGTACTGAGCACCCGAGCATGGTAGTGCTCACTCATCACTAGTTACGAGTATGGAGCCCCCGAGCATGGTAGTGCTCGCTCATCACTAGTTACGAGTACTGAGCACCTGAGCATGGTAGTGCCCGCTCATCACTAGTTACAAGTAATGAGCACCCGAGCATGGTAGTGCCCGCTCATCACTAGTTACGAGTACTGAGCACCCGAGCATGGTAGTGCTCGCTCATCACTAGTTACGAGTACTGAGCACCTGAGCATGGTAGTGCCCGCTCATCACTAGTTACAAGTAATGAGCACCCGAGCATGGTAGTGCCCGCTCATCACTAGTTACAAGTACCGAGCACCCGAGCATGGTAGTGCCCGCTCATCACTAGTTATGAGTAATGAGCACCCGAGCATGGTAGTGCCCGCTCATCACTAGTTACCAGGACTGAGCACCTGAGCATGGTAGTGCTCGCTCATCACTAGCTACCAGTACTGAGCACCCGAGCATGGTAGTGCCCGCTCATCACTAGTTATGAGTAATGAGCACCCGAGCATGGTAGTGCCCGCTCATCACTAGTTACCAGGACTGAGCACCTGAGCATGGTAGTGCCCGCTCATCACTAGCTACCAGTAATGAGCACCTGAGCATGGTAGTGCTCGCTCATCACTAGATACCAGTAATTAGCACCTGAGCATGGTAGTGCTCGCTCATCACTAGATACCAGTAATGAGCACCTGAGCATGGTAGTGCCCGCTCATCACTAGTTATGAGTAATGAGCACCCGAGCATGGTAGTGCCCGCTCTTCACCTCTCACCACTTCTTCTTATAATACCTCAAACAACCTTTGTTAATCAGCATGTACCTAATGTAGCCTGGATGCTATTCTATCAGTCAGAAAATAAATCACCTATCATTCTTTTTTACCAAAGTCATTAAATCATTAAGAACATTTGCAAATTGATTCTCATTTCATTCCAATGCAGATGTTTTGCTAAAGTCTGCAGTGCTCAGAAAACTGTGTCGAGGAAAATTATTTTCCAGGTACTTTGTGAAAATCGCCCGGTACAAATCATCAGTGTTGAGCCATATTAATGGGAACATATGAGTTGTTTATGAGCAGCTCTTAGCGGCAGAATATTCAGATGTAATGCTGCCACTCGGTGCACGATCCGGGTACAGCTATAATGGCTGATAAAAGATTTCCAATTTAGTCTGAATCCAACTACTGACTATGTAAGGTACGTTCACACGGCTGCGTAACATCTTCTGTACATTTGCTGTGATATCCTCAAAAGTACATTTTCCGATCACCATAAAGAATGTGTTCAATGCTTTGTAAGAATCATTAAAATTATAGTTATGACAAATATGTCTGTTATCTGCGCGTGTGACAATTCATATTCTTTTTAATAACTGTATGACAAAAAAATATTTAGCTTTTACTTTTCTGCTTTTTCACCCATTATATATCGGTATATAGAGATAAATCTTTATGTTCATGTACAATAATCATGTAATGAAAAACACAATTTACATCTTTAGGCAGGGAAAATTCTCTTAAAGGGAACCTGTCGCCAGATTTTTCCCTTATGAGCTGCAGCCACCTTCAGTGAGCCCTTATACAGTGTGTCCACCCATATCCTTTCCACCGCCATTAACTTGAGAACGGCGGCAGCTATAGGCACAGAAGTGGTGTCTAGGTATAGTAAAGTAGCCATGAGCTACGCAATGAAACCACCTATAGCACCACCTGGTGGAAAACAACGGAGCTAGCATTTTTATTTCGAAAACGGAACGAGATAGAGAAAAAACGTGAATTACAAAGTTGTAGGGCACCATCAATTCAATATGAATCGACACCTTGCATACAGAAATGCTATGATATGACATTGAGGCCTTTGTGTGGATGATGTAGGACGCGTCATGCACACGGGGCTGGGAATAAGGATGGTGATCGTACAAGATGCAGGAAGTTTTCTGTTTCTCCGTTTTGTATCCAGGATTGCCTGAGGGTGTGCTTGGCGGCGGGAGGTCACCCCGCATACGCCGATGGATACGACATTTGGTGTGAGTGCATTCACCCGGTAGGTTCTCTCACCATATAAACTCTGTTTACTCTACCACATACAATCCCCCTACTGCGAAACGTGCGTAAGGGGCACACGGTGCTGCATCTGTGACACAGCGTTCAGATGGGTAAATGACTCAGCATTACTATGTATACGTTGCAACTGTTTTAACTCTTGACTCCCTACTAGTTTGGTGGTTAGAGCACTAACTCTGAGCCATTTTGGCCACAATTGTTGTGGTATATTTCCTTCCCTATCTGCTTTGTTATATGTCATATATTTAGTTCATTACTTTACATTACTATTATTATTGTTAGGATGGAAATAACCTCTACCTTCCCACTTGTGAGAGTTTGAACTGATAGATTTTGAGCTATTGGCCAGGGTAGATTGGGTATACTTTCCTAACCTTATTGCTGTATAGAACTTTTTTGTATAAATCTAACCCAAGACACTGTTCTTTTAATTGTAATCATCCTGTGTAACCAGACCACCCCTGCTTTTTTGTCCTTACCTTCTATCCTCTACACTCTGTATAAATCTTTTTTTTATACTGTTTTAATGTAATTGTAATAATATAAATTATATAATAAATAATATAATATATATATATATAAATATATATTTATTAATAAAGATTATATTTTATAATATCAAGCTCTCTTTTGGAAATTTCGCCCATTTTTTATGTTTATATTGGATGGGGTTGGGTATATATACACATCATCATTGACGTGTGTGTATATATAGACCAGATGATCACAGTCTTTATCACTATATTTATGTTCTTCTGGTCTGTTGTCCTGATGAAGAGGGCTGCGTCCCTTGAAACACGTTGACCTGTGCCTACAAAGAATAAAAAGACATAAATTTAATATAATTCAGCAGCGTGGTGACTGGCACAACCGCTATAGGTGAGTACACTTCATTTCCTCCTAAAGTGTTTTATCGGTTAAGACCCTATTGCGCTTTCTTTTCTGCAGTCTATTACTATTGTAAGAAAAAAGAGAAAGTTTCTTCCCCGAAATCGCAACCGTCAGAAACATTGTTGGGTTGAATGTTTTTCTTTTTAATGCGATTGCTTCGAAAACCTGCCATAGACTTTTTATTGATCACATAGACTGCTCTGCCGGAGCCAAAGCATAATCGGAGAACTCCTGAACACTGATCTGGTGACCTGGACTCCTGCCAATCAAATACTAATAAACAGCAGTAACATATGAAAAAAGTTGACTTACCCTTTCATCCTTTACCAGAGGGTCCCCAACTTTCAAGTTGTAACTACAGGATGGCTGTATAGATTGTTTTACAACCTGACCGAAGAAGGAAAGGTTAGTAAACAATGCTCTTTAAATTTTCCACTCAATGGAATTTCTTCCCTAAAGAGAAAACACTAAATGTGAACGAGCATTTAAAGCTAAAAAACGAAGAAAAGGAAAACTACTGCGTAAATGGTCAATAGGAGGTGTTCATTCCTCCCCTCCATGGACAGACTCTCTCAGGGTTTAAATATTTGGAAATTTCATTCTTAACACTGACCGCTCAGAATAATCCTTTTATTTACTGTACATCCGATTTTCTTTCTTTGTTTTTACTGATTGTAAATAATGTCCAAAAGTTTGGACACACCTCCTCATTCAAAGAGTTTTCTTTATTCTCATGACTCTAAAAATTGTAGATTCACATTGAAGGCATCAAAACTATGAATTAAAACATGTGAAATGAAATACTTAAAAAAGTGTGAAACAACTGAAAATATGTCTTATATTCTAGGTTCTTCAAAGTAGCCACCTTTTGCTTTGATTACTACTTTGCACGCTCTTGGCATTCTCTTGATGAGCTTCAAGAGGTAGTCACCGGAAATGGTTTTCCAACAGTCTTGAAGGAGTTCCCAGAGATGCTTAGCACTTGTTGGCCCTTTTGCCTTCACTCTGCGGTCCAGCTCACCCCAACCCATCTCGACTGGGTTCAGGTCTGGTGACTGTGGAGACCAGGTCATCTGGCATAGCACCCCATCACTCTTCTTCTTAGTCATGTAGCCCTTACACAGCCCGGAGGTGTGTTTGGGGTCAATGTCCTGTTGAAAAATAAATTATGGTCCAACTAAACGCAAACCGGATGGAATAGCACGCCGCTGCAAGATGCTGTGGTAGGCAGGCTGGTTCTGTATGCCTTCAATTTTGAATAAATCCACAACAGTGTCACCAGCAAAGTACCCCCACACCATCACACCTCCTCCTCCATGCTTCACGGTGGGAACCAGCCATGTAGTGTCCATCCGTTCACCTTTTCTACAAAAACACAGTGGTTGGATCCAAAGATCTCAAATTTGGACTCATCAGACCAAAGCACAGATTTCCACTGGTCTAATGTCCATTTCTTGTCTTCTTTAGCCCAAACAAGTTTCTTCTGCTTGTTGCCTGTCCTTAGCAGTGGTTTCCGAGCAGCTATTTTACCATGAAGGCCTGCTGCACAAAGTCTCCTCTTAACAGTTGTTCTAGAGATGAGAAGGTGTGTCCAAACTTTTGGTCTGTACTGTATACTGTAATGAAATTTCTGAATGTTCACCGGGAATTGTAAAGCTTTGCAGTTCTTTGGCATTTCCATTTTCTAAACTGATGATGTATCAGGAGGATCTACCATGCTTTATAATCGTGGGAGTCTGATTTCTGGGACCTGCAATGATCAGGAGAAGAAAGAATCTACAGCACCAGATTACTCATACACCCTATTCATGGGTGGCCAACTGTGCAATGAAACTTTGCAGCAGGTGTAGTGCGAAAATAGGAATGTGACCATATCAAGATCTATGGGGGTTCCAAAGACCAGACATCCACTGCTCTTGATCCCTTCACGATCTATGATGTATATTTACATCAAAGGTTGTATCTGTGTCACTCTAGGTACAGGGAAGTACCAAGCGAATGGCGAAAGCAAAGGGAAAGCCTATATCTAGGGAAGGGGGAGATGGTGAGCCCTGACCAAACCTACTGCTGGTCCCTGGGTTCCCTCACTGCCGTAGAAAGTTTCCGCACCTATGTGCTGAGCCAGATACCTAATCCTAGGCTGATCCTAATCTGGGCCCTAAATACGGATGGGATGAGCTCTTCATCAACCCTACTAGACGCTAAATAACACACAGAGATAACAAACAAAGGAAAACTACAAATAACTTATCTCTAGTTGTTTCAGGGAGAGAAGCTGCAACAATCTCCATAATTTTCCAGTTGTATGCAAGCCAACTGCTTGCACTGAAGACTTGGTAAAGATATATCAACTATCATGAACACCAAGTAATAGGAAGTGAAGGTATAAAAGACAAGGGAAGTACTGGTGAACTGCAGCTGACAAGCTGAACAATGCCACAAGGGCCTAAAGTTTCACTTGGATGAAAGATGAAAACCAAGCAGGAATGATAGAAGGTCAGGGATCAGTTTGTTCAGCCAAACGTTGTGACCTTCTTTAGCCAGACACCACAGGACTGTCTGTCACCCATGACAGTCTGTGCCTTAGATGCAGGCTCACACGCTGAGCCTGCATCTTTCCCTGCACAGACCTGCTCAGCCATCATATGTCTCTAATAGCTGCAGACATAACCTGAGTTCTGCCAGCGGCTGTTAATCAGTTCTATCCTACTGCCAATTTCTGAGAGCGGGATTTAACACACACCGGCGGTGATCGAGTCATTCTCGATTCCCATCAGCTCACTCGTCATGTTATTGTGAGGCACCAATGGGTTGTCCTGACAGCAAGGTGATGACCTCTGTATCTGTCATGACAATCTTCCTGTGAACGCCAGCTGCGAGCCGACATTCATAGGAGATCCTGATTTCTGCTATACTGAGAGGTGCTAATGCTGATGCTTATACACGGCTCTGTACAGCAGAAGTGATCAAACGATCACAGCAATAAGTAGTTAATCCAATAAAAAGTGAAAAAAAAGATTTAAAATAATATGAAAAAACCCCCACAACTTCAAATCACCTTCTTTTTGCCCCATTGATAATAAAACAATTAAAAAAAATAAAAATACATGTATTTGGTAACACTGCATTCAGAAATGTCCAATCTATCAAAATATAAAATAAATAAATCTGATCTCTAAACCACATCACGGAAAAAAAAATCAATAAGCCAGAATTAAGGTTTTTTGGCAATAAAATACAATAAGAGGAGATCAAAAGATCACTTCGATCCAAAAGTGGTGTCAGTAAAATTGTCAGCTCAGGGCTGAAAAAATAAGCCATCAATTATCCCCAGATCTCACCTTACGATTCTCAGAAAATGGCGCCAAAATAAGTTTTTTATAAATTATAAATTAAGGAAATTATATATATATTTGGAATCTACGTATTCAGTCTGACTCGGAGAATCCTACTGCTAGGTCAGTTTACCATATAGGGAACATGGTTCATAAAAAACCCAAGACAGCAAGATCCCATCACTTTAATAAGTTGGACAGATTCCTTTAAGACAACATCATGAGTTTTAAACACCTATTGGTATCATTGAGGACACTTTTATGTATTTTCTGTAAACTTCTTCAGGGCTCCAGCTCTCCAAAGCCACCACCACAAAAAGGACGTTTAGTAACCGGAATTAGAATTATGTTGTCCTCAGTTTCAAGGTATTTGAAATGGAGGAATAATTAAATTTTTATGAATTAGTTTTGCCTGAAGAAGGCTTTTTAGCCGAAACGCGTTGCAACATTTTTTTAATTTTATTTAATTCATTTTTTTAATACAAATTGGATTATTATCCCATTTTAAATACCTTGCCACTGAGGAAATAATGGTGCTAATACTGGTGACTAAACTTGATTTTTCTTCTGCTTGGAACCTGTCATGTGTCAGTTCTGCACACACCTGCTGACATGGTGGCATCAGACTCTGTTCACACTACAGAGTCTGACAAGCAACCTGAGGCTTCTGGATTGCTCAGCTAGAGCCAGGCGTTGACTGATTCAGGTTCACTGGTCCTCAGCTCTGCAGGAGTTAATCCATGCAGACTGACCTAAATGCTTAAGTTGCTCATTGCCAAGTGCGGCTGCCTCCTCCCTATTTAAAGCACAGCTTCCTTCCTGTATATGGCGATGATAGCTTCAGCGATCCTGGTCTTGGTGTTTCACCTGTTCATGGTGATCTGTGCTGTGCATCTGAATGGTGTGAGCATTTACCTGTTGTGCGTTTTTTCCTCCCCTTTTTCGTTACTGCCCAGTTCACATTTTGTCTCGTGAGTGTGTTGAGTGCTGTGTGTACGAGTTTCCATTCTCCCTTGTCCGTGTCATTTTGTGGGTTTTGTCTTTGTGTTTTCCGGTCTGCCCTAAGGGTGGGGGAGAGGAGGAGTAAGATCAGGGCCCGTACAGGAGTTAGGGTCACACTGGAGGCTCGGACCTGGTTACCATCAAACCTACCTCCGAGATAAGGGACAGCGCAGGGTCATAAGTCTGAGGACCGGTTTAGGGGCCCCTGTCCTATCTCCATATACCTTGTGACAGATCCCTCTGGAGGTTATTACGCCAGTGCACAGGTACAGCTGCCATTTGTCCATTCAGGGCCTGGGAATGACCTCATGATAAGATTTAAATTCAACCTCTTTAGGTGAGTTCAGTAGTATTCACCTATTTTTTTGCTAATCAACTGCTACGCTCAGATAGCACCACATGTTCTCTAGGGAGATCTTTTTCACAAGTTCTCTAGGGAGATCTTCAGCACTTCTACCACCAGATAGATAGTATCCAATAGCGGAGGAAGAGGTTGGGGACATAGGTCTGTTTCATATTTCTAAAGAATGACAAGGTAGGGGTCAGAAAGTACTGAGAGGTTTCATGCCGGAATTTGAGGTGTCGAGATTTGAAGCAGCACTTGGCAGAAACCTTATATCAAAACCTGAGATCAATCATACCACAAATACAGTACCAACTGAGGTTCTACCATGGTGCCCGTCTTGTTGACAGAAAGACAAGAGATGGATGCTGTGCTGTTTTTTGCATCAAAATGTGATGAAACAGCAATGATACAGTAAAGGAACAATAACCTTCCCAAATTTAACACCCATTTGCAATCACAGGCGTCTATCTGATGAGCATCTTTTCATAGGAGCCTGGTGGCTTCCTTCAGCGTTAGTGTCATGGTTGTCTCTCTGAATTATGAGACTAGTGATAGATTAGGGACTTGAGAGTCATTTTCCATTCTTGACTCTCAATATTAAATGTGTTTTGCTTTCTTTTGGCAGTTTTAGGGTCAATCTCAGCATTCCTTGCCAGCAGGCAAGCTAATTAGCAGTTCATATGTTTCCAGTTTGGGACCACTTCCGGTCCCTTTATATAGCCTCTGCTACCAGCAGAGGGTGCCGGTTATTCTCATTGCCATTTGGATGCTGGTCTTGGAGGTGGAAGAAGCTGCTAAAACCCTCTGCTGAAGTTGCTGTGGTGGCTGCAGTCTTGGTGCTGACTGCAGCAGTGTAACGCCTGCCTGGATCCACAGACTCAGATGGGCTGTAAAGGGGAGGCTAGAGGGAAGCCACTCACTAAGCTGGCCACCCAGAACCCTGAAACCCTTGAACCCCTCTACAGGGATTTAGAATTACACAGGGCTGCCTAGAGATCACTACCTGTGGAAGGCTGCAGTTCGAGAGAGTAGTAGTCAAGCAGGGTCAAACCAGGAATTGTGGAACAGGAACAGAATCGGCAGGCAATGACGTAGTCAGCAAATGTAGCAGAGGTCAAATCCGGATCGGGCAGCGAGGTACAAAAACAGTAGGCAGGAGGGTAGTCAGAAACCACGCAGAAGTCAACACACAGGAATCACCAACAGAATAGGACGTAACAGGAGCCAGGAAAATCAGAACTATCTCTGGCAGTGGTCATGTGACAGGAGGGGGAATAAGAAGGGTGTGGTGTCTTCCCATTGGCTGTAGCTGAACGCTGGCAACTTCAGCTGGAAGACACATGCCACCCACCGTCAGCCAGCGGTACTGCAGATCCCAAGATAACCTAGCCCAGTGGATGATCGGAGCCTGCGCCGACCGCTGGCATCCACTCCTCTCCCATCACCAGCACCATCCACGGCAGGAACATGGCGTTGCCTGGCGATCAGAGCAGAAGTCGCTGGAGCAGACTCCGGCAGTGACGTAACAAGCAGTCTGTTGTTGTGTTCCACCCTGTCCCTCTTCCTTCCCTAGTGTGTTGTTCTAGTGCAGCGGTGGGGCTAGTGCCCCTCACCTACCCACTCCCTAGCCAGGGACCATTATAGGGTCTTTTCAGGGCTTCAGGTTCCTGCTCGGTGACAGGTGAGGAACCAGTATACGGACTGGCTAGGCGAGCAGGGTACAGCGGCAGATAAGTGGAAGAAGTGTCCATCTTCCCTCTCATTAGTCGTAGGGCCTTCTGTTGTTAAAGTGTCCCCAATGTACCCCTTGTTTATCATGGTGTAACCCCTGTTGTTGTGTGTTTTGGCTCACGCCAGACTCTCCTCTAGTCCGTTCCGTGACAGTTAGGGAATCTTTGTACTAGAGGGTGCTCAAGTACATGAGCCATTGTGTGTAACCCGTTCTCAAGACTGCTAGAGAGCTGTGAACTTTTCAATGGATGACTGACCAATAAGTGTCCCCAACTATATATTGTCAATCTGCTCCAGTAAGGAATTATCCAATACACAGGGGTTTTCTATAGTTGCCTTATTTTTGGGGATGAAAACAACATTGCAATCAGAATAAATCCTTGGATCAGAGACCGATGGTACACGTCTAACATGCATCTAAAATAGTTCGGAATTTTCGAGGTCCCACAATATGCCAAATTCCCTAGATGGTTGAACACTTGGATCTGGAAACGTCGGGTATGCAAAGTAGCCAGTTTTTCTAATTTCATCTGAAACCAAAGCTATAAAAGTATATAGTGTTTGTGGCCATTTGTAGTTTATATGCACATTATTTGGAGCCAAGCAATCATTCCTGGAAAATAATTCCAAATTTCATATAAGTGGATATTGGCTAACGCTGTCCCTAGTATAAAACCACTGGCAGCCAGATCTCTGGTGCTTCATCTCAGCCCCGTAATGACCTATCCAATTTGGTCTTTTATGTTTGTCACCTTTTATTACTACTTGGTAACATTCCTTTACATATGTCTCAACCTGTATGCCCAGAACGGTGGCGGAGAGCGCCCTACGGATAGGAAACTACCTTTCCGCCAAGTTTTTGGAAGAAGAAGGTTGCGTTTGTGGTGCCTAGGGGCCAAATATGGCTTGTATATACTGCAGAAGATCTTGGACGCTGCTTGACATCACATCCCAGATACGCCAGATCCACGGTGTAAATATAAAAATAAATAAAGCCTGGCGTTTTTATGTGTTCTCGTCTACAAGCTGACACTCTCCTCCCACTATGGATTAGGAAGTTTATTATCTGGTCCTTTGTATTCTGCCCACCTCTCCCTGCCCATCTAGACAATTTAATTTTTCTTTACTGCCGAGACACACGCTCCCACTGTCTGTATAGTCACTTATTGTACTTTCCTTTTCTTTGCTCTGTCTGAGATTGTGAAGCATTGTTGGCTCTGTATAAATAAGGATATACACACAGAAAGCGCGGAGAAAACTGCAAGTACTGCAGAGAATGCATTCAATTGTGTCATTTTAATTCACTTCACGTCTGTAACTAGCATTTCCCCTCTATGTCTAAGATATTGACCGTTTAAGGAGCGAACACGGTAGGAAAACAGTGGGTGCTGTTGCCATTTTGCAGGTTGGCAGCATCAAAGTGAAGGCTTTGGGAATCGGCAGATTAAAGGGAACCTGTCAGGTCCAGTATGCACACAGAACCACGAACAGTCCTGGGTATATATTGCTAATCCCTGCCTAACTGTCCCTGTGTCTAGTAGCATAGATAAAGAGATCTTTAGAAAAAGTATTTCTAAAGATCCTTTATGATATGCTAATGAGGTAAGGGACTAGTCACAAGGGCGTTAGTTCCCTTGGCTAGTCGGCCCCCTTAGCATGTAAGCACGACCTCTGGCTGTGTTAACATGCTGATGAATGCGCTGCATCAGAGGCATGGTCGCACTCACCTCTCTGCTGCCACCGCGTCCGATCCTGGATTTCAGCTCAGTGCGCATGATCCCTAGACTTCCGGTCATGTGCACTATGAAGATGGGCATGCATGTCCTGGCTTCAAACTAGCGAACTGCGCATGACCAGAAGTGCCGGGGACTTCTGATCATGCGCTTTGATCCTATGCCCAGCGTTCTGAGACGATGCAACGGACACATGCACGCGTGTCACTGCCGATGATGACACTGGTGATACTGCATTGAATAGCATGTTAGTACATCCCTGGGGGCATGCTAACATTCTAAGAGGGAGGAGTAATCAGGGGACATAATGCCCTTGTGACTAGTCCCTTCACTCATTAGCATATCATAAAGTATCTTTAGGAATACCTTTTCTAAAGATCTCTAGCTCTAGATTCAGGGACAGTTAGGCAGGGATTACTAGTATGCACCCAGAACTGCTTGTGGTTCTGGGTACATATTGCACCTGACAGGTTCCATTTAATAACATGTTTTCAGAATGTTTACAGATTTACATTAAGGGCCCGATTCATCAAAGCTTTTAAGGGTGCTTTACACACTGCGACATCGCTAGCGATTACTAGCGATGTCACGAGCGTTAGCACCCGCCCCCGTCATTGGTGCGATATGTGGTGATCGCTGCCGTAGCGAACATCATCGCAATGGCAGCGTCACACGCACATACCTGCTCAGCGACGAAGCTGGAGACACCGAACAATCCCTCCTTCAAGGGGGAGGTGCTTTTGGCATCACAGCGGCGTCACTAGCAGAGGAGGGGCGGAGATGAGCGGCCCGAACATGCCGCCCACCTCCTTCCTTCCGCATTACTGGTGGATGCAGGTAAGGAGATGTTCGTCGTTCCTGCGGTGTCACACGTAGCGATGTGTGCTGCAGCAGGAATGACGAACAACCTCGCTACTGACCAGACAACGATTTTTGGTAAATGAACGACGTGTCACAGACCAATGATTTTTAACTCTTTTGCGATCGTTTAAGGTCACTCATAGGTGTCACACGCTGCGCTGTCGCGAACGACGTGCGTCACAAACACCGTGACCCCGACGATATATCGTTAGCAATGTCGCAGCGTGTAAAGCACCCTTTACACAGGATTGTGGCATAAAAAGCTTGAAAAGTCACATAATTTTGGCTCAAATGGCGGTAGCGATAAAAATGATGCGACTTTTGGCGTTCTCACAACATTTTCTCCCAGTTCGAACGAAGTGGTCATAATAGACTGGTTTACTTTAAACTTCGAAATAGGATGTCTGGTGTTAAAACCTGTTTAAACTAATAATATCGATAATAATAAAGAGCACTACCATGTTGGGTGAAAGAAGTGGCCACAGCTTTATTAACCAATTCTTTGAAACTTTCTTATTTTCCATATCCATTTATATCCTTATAAACCTTGTTTCAAGCAAACTTCCAACCATGACTGGTCACTGCATAAGACAGTGAGCATGTATTTTCGGATCAACATTCCGCCAGCTGTGACATATCGTAACTACAGTAGTGTTGAGCGAATAGATGACTATATGCACTCGCTATGCTGTTAGCGAGTATTGTCCGCTACTCGCATATTCGTTACAAGTAGCGGGCGTAATGTAACTCAATGGGAAATACTCACTAAGTATCGAGTAACCTGAAAGACGTACTATTCGCTACTCGCACGAAAAGTACGGCTATCGGGTTAATCGCTACTTAACAAGTATTTCCTATTGACTTACACTGCGCGCGCTACTCGTAATGAATATGGAAGTAGCAGACAATACTCTCTAACAGCATAGCAAGTGCGAATGTTTAACTACTCACTCAGCAATAATCATAACACATAAATATACCAATGAAAAAAACAAAAAGGGGGAGGGTGAGTGTTCTTCTCCAGGATAGGGTAGGAAAGAGGGGGAGTGTTTCCCCGCTTTGGAACTTTATACCCCCTATGACCCTGCCTCTTTCCTTTCCACCAATTCTTTTAAATTCCATATCCACACACCAAAGTCACAAACTAGCTTCTTCTTTAACCCTTGCAGTCCCTGGTTCTCTCGTTATACACTGTGGAGCCTGCAAAGGGTGTGGCGACCGCTACTTGATAAATGCATAACAAGCTCCAACCTTCACTCTGCACAGCCGGTACTAAGATTTGTGGCAAGGTGCACAAAAATGTGCACGTGACTTATCCAGCATTCCTGATTCTGCAAGAGGCATACTGCTCTTCATGAATCAGGAGCATCGGACTCCAGCATATCTCATCAAGATTGATGTGAACAGCGCCGGTCTTGATATATCAGGCCCTATCAACTATTTTCTTTGTGCACAGTTCTATTGGTAACCATCAATATAAACAGCCAAGTTAGCGATAGCCAAATTTATTCAAGAGGAAATTAATTCTACTCAAATTTGACATAAATCTACATTATGGAGAATATGAGTTTTTTGTTGTTTTCTACTTTGCGCACATTCAGCGAAATGCCGGGTAGGTGTTACCGCCATCATTCGGGAGGCGGAACTCTGGAGCGGCAACCGAGCAAACGTCATAGCACAGTAGCGGCCAGGAGGCAGGAACCAGGTGGCAGCACTCAGGAGGTGGGACTCGGGAGCGGGTGAGTAGATTTTACCTTGCCATGGTGGGAGGAAGCGGCAGGACGATTTGGGAGCTAAATTATGCCTATTCCAGTGCCTCCAGCATTACATTATGTCTCCGTGATGTTAGTGACATAACTGTCAAGCTGCTACCGGGAGGAGCCGGAGTTCTGCAGCAGAAGACACTAAACGGAGCAACGAGAACCAGGAAGTAAATACACAGTGTTCTCGTACACTGCCTTACAGTATAGCTGGGGAGCAGAGCTGCGGGCCGTGCGAGGAATAGTCAGGCGAGCCGGGTCAAACGCAGTACGGGCAGAAGGAGGACTGGAGAAAAGAGCAGAAGCGGAGTCAAGGTCAGGCCAAGGTCAGTACCAGAGGAAGAAACCGAGTGGGGAGGTAGGAGAGGGGACAGAGGACCGGAGGGATGACCAGGGGATGGAACACAGACAAGGGCACGGGGGCACAGGAACAGACAGATCAGAATATCACTCACAGGACCAGCAATCACAGACAAAGCAGCGCTAAGCTTATAGCCAGCGCTGGTTCACTGGAAATGTCAGCTTTTAAGGCATCCAGGCTCCAAAAGTGAGGCTGAGAGAAGGCTCTGCCCCCTAGCCATGTGGACAGGGAGACGAACCATGACAATAACCTAGCGCTGGAGGCGCTGACTAACTATGGCTTATTTTTGGAGAAAGGCTTATATTTAAAGCCTACTCCAAAAATCCCTAAAGATCAAGCTAGGGATTATTTTTGGGGAGGGCTTATTTTTTGAAAAACAGGTTATATACTGACCTCAGATAAGACAACCCCAGCCATTGATACCTTTAAAGTCATTACTTTAGCATGGAGCACTGAAGCACTGGGGAATGACCACCCTAAAGGGTGCTTTACACGCTGCGCCATCGCTACCGAAATATTGTCATGGTCACGTCGTTAGTGACGCACATCCGGCGCCGGTAGTGACATCGCAGCGTGTGACACCAGCGTAAAATTGTCCAAAAACGGTGATTGTTGACACGTCGCTCCTTTCCTTAATATTGCTGCTGCTGCAGGTACGATGTTGTTCGTCGTTCCTGCGGCATCACACATCGCTGTGTGTGACACCGCAGGAATGACAAACATCTGCGTCCACCGGCAATGCGGAAGGAAGGACGTGGGTGGGATGTTACGTCCCGCTCATCTCCGTCCCTCCGCTTCTATTGGCCGGCCGCTTAGTGACGTCGCGATGACGTCGCTGTGATGCCGAACGCACTTCCCCCTTGCAGGAGGGATTGTTCGGTGGTCACAGCGATGTCGCTGACAAGGTATGTGCGTGTGACGCTGCTGTAGCGATAATGTTCGCTACGGCAGTGATCACCAAATGTCGCACATACGACGGGGGCGGATACTATCTCGCTCGACATCACTAGCAATCGTTAGCGATGTCGCAGCGTGTAAAGTACCCTTAAATGTTTTTATTTGGGGGGAGATAGGGGCAAATTTTTTTTTTGTTCAGTCCTATTTTATGGTCTAGTTAGAAGGTACGGAAAGTATATTTGGTAAATACAATATATACCGTTTTACTTATTCCCCACACATTTCCAGAGAGGTGAATTTCTATGTTAAATGATTACAGTGACCTACTTTTTGGCTCTGTCTCTTCAACATGTTTTTTTTTCCCTTTCCTCAATAAAGTCAGATATTATTTTCTTTTTTTTTAGATTATAAAAATTTCTGGGCATCTTGATACAGCTCTGACATAACATTTCCTCAGTACATAAAAATACTCAATGTCCTCTGGATAAAAAATATGCAACAAAGCGCTTATAAATCTCTAATCCATCTCGTCTTGCTAATTCAAGCATGTCAAGAGTGAATTCTCCGAAATTACACTCTGAGAAAATTTCCATTTTAATACTTCCAGTGTTCAAACCAGGAGGGACCTCGGAAAACAGAATTGTCAATCTATACTTTACCGACAAGTGGATCACACTCCATAAAACTTCTAGCAATCACAGGTTCATTGCTAATAGTTATTTCCCGAAATTTAAAAAATGCCGAAGAATTAGGTAAAAAGTTTTGGAATTCTGTTGCAAAGGAAGAAAGAGCGGTTAAGGTAATGTAAAGCTGACTTGCTCAGTACTTTCTTAGATTATGAAAAATAAAAAATCTATATGTGTGTATTTGTATAAAAATATACAGTGTGTCCACCCATATCCTGTCCACCACCATTAACTTGAGAACGGCGACAGCTATAGGCATAGAAGTGGTGTCTAGGTATAGTAAATTAGCCATGCGCTACGCAATGAAACCACCTATAGCACCACCTGGTGGAAAACAACGGAGTTAGCATTTTTATCTCGAAAACGGAACGAGATAGAGAAAAAAAGTGAATTATAAAGTCGTAGGGCATCATCAATTTAATACGAATCGACACCTTGCATACAGAAATGCTATGATTGGAATGTGTAAAACGCGCGTACGTATGATCGTGATCTCCAAAACGGAGACGTTGCGAGATGCGGACTAATGGAGCACTTAACCGTCACTAAGCTCACTATTGGGAATCGTGACCAAGGGGGTTGGCGAGGAAAGACATGTCCCCCCAATAATTACAACGGATGGGAAATTAAAACGGTAGGCTTAAACACGGATGAGTCGCGCTGGAGAAAACAGCGTAACAGAGGTCTGTTGGGCAACCCTTTCAACAATCCCATTTACTGTACAGTATGTACTATTAGCAGTCTACAATATTTTGTAAGGTATGACGTTGCACACTTATTTGCATAATAATAATAATAATAATAATTGTATTCATTTATATAGCGCTATTAATTCCACAGCGCTTTACATAATAGGGTAATTCCCCGTTTTACACGTTCTAATCATAGCATTTCTGTATGCAAGGTGTCGATTCGTATTGAATTGATGATGCCCTACAACTTTGTAATTCACTTTTTTTCTCTATCTAATTCCGTTTTCGAGATAAAAATGCTAACTCCGTTGTTTTCCACCAGGTGGTGCTATAGGTGGTTTCATTGCATAACACATGGCTACTTTACTATACCTAGACACCACTTCTATTCCTATAGCTGCCGCCGTTCTCAAGTTAATGGCGGTGGACAGAATAAGGGTGGACACACTGTATATACCCCCAATTTTTTGCAATGTACCAAAAAACCATGGCAAGGGATAGATAGCTAGGACACACGCTCATTCCCACAATGCGGGAGCTTGAAGAGCATTCTCCATCAAACTCGAAATCTGCTTTTCTTAGAACTTTGAGTTTTTGGGTTCCTCTGTTATTCCTTATGTTTTTAAAAAATATATATTTTATTATAGCTGGGGATCAATTGTATATGTGACTGATATTGTTATACTTACATATTTTTCCAGCAGAATTAAGTAGGCACAGCTTGTACTGCTTCCCCTTCTCTCTTTGTACATGATATAATCATAGCTAGTGCTGCCTCCCTGCTTCTTCTTTTGAATGATGTAGATACAGATAAAAGTTCTGCTTTGTTTTTTTTTTTATTGATAAAAGCACAGATATTATTGCCTCCTGGTCTTCCATGTAAATAATGTTGGTGTTGCGGACGGGGGCCGTGCCGCTGCAGGGGCTGCTCAGATCCGGGTTCGTTACTGCGGCTCGAGTGGTAGCCGGACCCGGGCTCGTACAGCCGTCCGTCCTCACAACCATAGGAAAGGGGGTATTTACAGGGGATTTGGTTTGTCAGTGACGCCACCCGTGGGTTGTGATGAGAGTTGGTAGCACCACCGCTGCCTGGTGATGGGACGCCCGGGGCTGATGGAGCGGGGCAGCAGGATGGAATCCCCTCCACGGGTAGGGGAGGTGTAGTCCCGGGGCCCAGGTGAATGGGAGTGATGGCTGCGGAGACTGACATGCAGGGTTGGACCGGGGATGAATGGTGTACTCACAGTTCCAAAGAATTGCACACAAAGTCCATTGGTACACCAAATTGCCAGTGACCAGCTGACTCCAGCGGGTGTATTCGGGTCCCACACCTAGGTGTAACAAACAGGGGTCCCATCCTCCTGCACTCAGTGTTTGTGTCTTCAATGGGACAACTTCGCTTGGAACGGGGAAGTCCACTCCCGGTACTTTGTATTTTGGGAGCTGTGGCCCGCGAAATCTGACCCTTGGGATCTCTGTGGGTTCTAGCGGACACCCTATCCCCCCGCTTTGGGCTTCCGTTTCGCTCTCTAGGCTTACTGTGGAACAAGGCCTGAAACCTTGTCCCCGGCTGGTTAATTAACAAGGGGCTTGCAACCTACCTCGTCCTCCTTCCTCGTCCTGGGGTCCAGGCACACTGTCTGTGCACGGCCTTGGGACCGGATTCCCGCTGTCGGCACCGACGGGCTACAACCCTGCGCCAGTCCACTTAAGGTCTCCCGCGACCGGATCTCCATCGCCCGTGGTCCTACTAGCCGTCTGCCACCTAGTCCGGTAGTCCAGGGGCCCCTACCCCTGACTCAACTGACACTTCACACTCCTCTCTCCTCGTCAACTGTGACTCAGACTTCAACTGACTTGTTCCCTCCCCTGACACCTCAGAACCCCTAGGTGGGCGCTCCCATCCACCTGGTCCCGCCCACTGGCGTGTCCCTATTGTCATGGGGGGTGACTAGGCTTTACTGACTGGTGTTGTGCACCTGGGTGTGGGTTTTGTGTTGGACTGCCAAGGAGGTTTATACCTGAGAGATTTGTACAACCTCTGTGAATACCTGGTTTGGCCAGGCCGTCACATTGGCACAGAAAGTACTGCCTCCCTGTCTTTCCTGTAGATGATATTGGTACGGATAGCACTGCCTCAATGTCTTCTCTAGTGAAATATTTATCTAATCAATAGCACATGTGACTGCTATTACATCTTTTTCAAACAGAATTAAGTATGCACAGCTTGTACTGCTTCCTCTTCTCTCTTTGAACATGATATATTCATAGATAGTGCTACCTCCCTGCTTCCACTTTTGAATGATGTAGATACAGATAAAAGTTCTTTGTTTTTTTTATTGATAAAAGTACAGATATTATTGCCTCTTGGTCTTCCATTTAAATAATGTTGGCACAGAAAGTACTGCCTCCCTGTCTTTCCTGTAAATGATATTGGTACGGATAACAATTCCTCAATGTCTTCTCCAGTAAAATATTTATATGACTGCTGTTACATCTTTTTCCAACAGAATTAAATTGTCACAGATGTTACTGCTTCCTTGTCTTTCTCTGCATTATATAGTCATAGATAGTACTGCATACCTGGTTTCACAAGTGAATGATTTAGATACTGATAGAAGTTCTTCTTTTTCTTTCCTTATATTATTATAGGCACAGGTAATACTTCCTCCCAATCTATCTTGTAAATAATTTAGGCACAGATAGTACTGCATCCCTGTATTTCCTGTATATGATAGACTGAAATAGTGTTCCCTTAATGTCTCTCTTTTAAATGATATAGGCCCAAATATGACCGCATAAATATCTTTCTTGTATATTATACTGCAAACAGTGTCTTCCTGTACATAATTTCAGCACAGATTTCACTGCTCACAGAGCATAACCGATATATGGTATATAGGAAATATATAAGAATTCACAGAAAAATTATACTACTAAAAACATTATTTATAAGATATTCATTAAAGGAGATAGTAATAAAATCAACAACAAAAATACTTTTACAAATGGCCCTGCCTAATTATAGATTTCATAAATAATTTAGGCACAGATAGTACTGTTTCCCTATCTCTACCTACTTAAAATATATTGAAGACTAAAGCTGGGGTCACACTAAACGACAGCGACAACGACGTCGCTGTTACGTCACCATTTTCTGTGACGTAGCAGCGACCTTGTAAGTCGCTGTTATGATCGCTGCTTAGCTGTCAAACACAGCAGCCGAAGCAGTGATCATAACGTCGCTACATGTGCAGAAAGCAGGGAGCCGCGCACACTGAGCGCTGGCTCCTTGCTCTCCTAGCTACAGTACACATCGGGTTAATTACCCGATGTGTACTGCAGCTACATGTCACAGTGCAGAGAGCAGGGAGCCGCGCACACTGCTTAGCGCTGGCTCCCTGCTCTCCTAGCTACAGTACACATCGGGTTAATTACACGATGTGTACTGCAGCTACATGTGCACAGAGCAGGAGCCGGCGCTGGCAGCAAGAGCGGCGGAGGCTGGTAACGAAGGTAAATATCGGGTAACCACCTTGGTTACCCGATGTTTACCTTGGTTACAGCTTACCGCAGCTGCCAGACACCGGCTCCTGCTCGCTTCATTTCGTCGCTCTCTCACTGTCACACACAGCGATGTGTGCGTCACAGCGGGAGAGCGACGACCAAAAAATGAAGCTGGACATTCAGCAACGAGCGGCGACCTCACAGCAGGGGCCAGCTCGTTGCTGGATGTCACACACAGCGACAGCGACGGGACGTCGCTGCAACGTCACAGAAAATGGTGACGTAGCAGCGACGTCGTTGTCGCTGTGTGTGACACCACCATTAGATAGTACTGCCTCCCTTTGTCTTCCTATAAATCAGAGATTCACAGATTTAGTTGCGCCGTCTCTCTTTCTTTCTCCCTTTTTTATCTTTCTCTCACTTTTTTACTTTTTATCTGTCTTTTTCTCTTTCTCTCTTCCTTTTTTCTCTTTCTCTCTCTCACTTTTTTCTTTCACTTGCTCTTTCTTCCTCTTTTCTTTCTCTCACTTTTTGTCTTTCTATCACTCTTTTTCTCTCTCTCTTTCTCGTTTTTCTCTTTTTCTGTTCCTCTCTCTCCCTGTCTCTCTTTCTTTCTCTTTTTCTCTCCCTGTCTCTCTTTTTCTTTCTTTATCCCTTTTTTGTTTCTTTCTCTTTTTCTCTCTCTTTGTCTCTGTCTCTTTCTCCCTCTCTATTTTCTTTCTCTCTTTTCCGCCATTTCTTTGTCTATCTTTCTCTTTCATTTTCTGTTTTTCTCTTTCTCTTTCTCCCTCTTTTTCCCTTTCTCTTTCCTTCTCCCTCTCCTTTTCCCTCTCTATTTTTGCCTTTCTTTGTTTCTATTTCTCTTTTTTCTTATTTTTTTCTCTCTCTCTCTTTCTTCCCAAATTTTGGAGCAATTGGAAACTTTTAGCTTCTAAACATCTTAGGCGGGTTGCAGAAATTTTTGAACCACTTCCCCATCTCTTGAGGAGAAAAACAGTCCAAAAACTCTTCAATTGAATTCAATGGATGAAAGAATTGACACGCTGCAGATTATTTTCTGCACCAAATCTGCAAAGAAAAAATACTCATGCGTACAAAACTTCAGGTTTCTTATTGACATCGCTGGCATCAGGAGTTGGTTGCAGTTTTGTGCCAAAGCGGCACTCAAAAACACATGGGAAAAAAAAATCAACAAAAATGCACCAAAATGATCCTTTAGTCAAAAAATTTTGACTTTTCAAAATCCCATTAACACTTTTTGAAAAAAAAAAGAAGCCAAATTATTACAATATTCACAGATCTCTTTTAAAAAGTTTTCTTTCAAAACGTTTATGTCTTAAAGGGGGCATTACACGCAGTGACATCGTTAGCGATGGCACTGGTGAAAGCACCCGCCCCCGTCGGTTGTGCGTCACGGGTAAATTGCTGCCCGTGGCGCACAACATCGTTAGGACTCGTCACACGGGACTTACCTGCCTAGCGACGTCGCTGTGGCCGGCAAACCGCCTCCTTTCTAAGGGGGCGGTTTGTGCGGCGTCACAGCGGCGTCACGAAGCGGCCGCCGAATAGAAGCGGAGGGGCGGAGATGAGTGGCCGTAACATCCCGCCCATCTCCTTCCTTCCTCATTGTGGGCGGCTGCAGGTACGGTGATGTTCCTCCTCGTTCTTGCGGTGTCACACATAGCGATGTGTGCTGCCGCAGGAACGACGAACAACCTCTTTCCTGCAACAGCAACAATTTTATGAAAATGAACGACGTGTCAACGATCAACGATAAGGTGAGTATTTTTGATCATTAAGACTCGCTCGGAGCTGTTACACGCAACGACGTCACTAACGACGCCGGATGTGCGGCACGGAATCCGTGACCCCGGCGATATATCGTTAGATACATCGTTGCATGTAACGGGGCCTTTAGACTCTTTACCAAATTGGGATTCACAAACCTGAATACTCGGATTAGGTGGCTGCTTTTTTGACTTGGCATGATGATTATTACTTTGTGTGCATTTTGCATTTATTGATGTCTGCATTGCATTTATACGATTCTAGAAGATCAGGTTTCTTACGAACTCCTTGTGAACTAAGAAGATTGAGTTGATTGCTGAGGACTCTGAGGAGCAGTAATGGTTTCAGTTGGTGCAGAAGCTAATGGTCCCGGCCATGTTTTCTATATATATATATATAGGCTTGATCACTTCATAGCAGTTTTTGGCGGATATATACAGATAATGCGATGCACACACGCCGCCTGTTGCCGGCTCTGCTCCATTTTCACAGCGTGAAGACTGAGTAACAGCTGTTTGCACCTCTGACTTTGAAAGGCTTCCTAAACTTTACTAGTTAAGATATCACTAATTATTTTTTTCTCATTAATAGCTTGTTGCCATGGGGACAAAGTTATTATTGTTAATGTATTCGTTCTGTTAACGGTCCCCTAGACTTCAATTGAGTCTTACTGATTTTGGTCCTTGGAGGTTTTTGTATCTCAGATCAGTTAATTGTGTATATGGTAATTTACAGTAGAATTATTCCGACATCAGAACATGGGGGAGATAGGAATATAATACAGATATCAAAGAGGCAGAGAACCGAAAGATTCCTGGACATGAAAACCTCTAAATGGAGCCGAGAGGTGGGAGTCATAGCACCATTTGAAGAGTACATAGAGCAGGTCATGGTCCATTAAAAAGTCATTAGACTTGCTTTATTACAATGGATGTATGACAATTGTTGACTGGGACTGGGATTTACCCACTAATAGAAGTGAAGGTAAAATAATATTTTCTCTTGAAATGGAAGAGAAAATCTAAATGTTTCTTCTTAAAGCAATGGCTACTCCCAGCTCTAAAATATGCATCCCTTAAAGAGGACCAACCACCAGGATTTTCCTATATAAACTAAAGCCAGTGCTATACTGGTGCTATCATGCTGATTCTATACATACCTTTAGTTGTGAGATCGGATGTATACTTTCTGAAATATAGGCAAGTAAAGTTTGTGAAATGCACTGTTATTTGATTGATAGCAGCTACAGAATATCTAATAAGTGGGCCGGATTTTGCTAGTTATTCCCACCCCTGTCTGCTGCCTGTCCTTCCTCCCCAGTCTTTCCTCCTTCCTTCCTCCCTCTGTAAGAACAGAGACAGGGGAATGAAGGCCAGACAGCAGACAGGGGTGGGAATAACTAGCAAATCCAGACCAACTTATTAGATATTCTGCAGCTGCTATCAACAAATAACAGTGAATTTCATAAACTTTACTTGCCTATATCTTAGAAAGTATACATCCGATCTCACAACTAAAGGTATGTATAGAATCAGCATGATAGTGTCAGTATAGCACAGGCTTTAGTTTATATATGAAAATCCTGTTGGTGGGTCCCCTTTAAGTTTAAATATTCTGCATACATTGCTTTTAGGACTTGGTGCTAGCAAAAATGACACTGTCTTACAAGTAAATACTTCCTAATAGCCACACTTAAAGAAGACAAACGCACTTTGAGCAATTGTGAATATTCCTCTTTATTCTACTAAAATGTGAACATATACTGCACATTATAAATTGATCCCCTTCATTGCCGTATTTGGTCAAATGGAATTGTATAAAAACATGAAAATCCTGGTGGTTGGTCTTCTTTAATGGTGAAAAGTTGTCCTGAACATACTGCTCTATAGAGGATAGACTTAAAGTTGAATGTCCTTAAATTTGCATGTCCTCGTGGATTTAAACACTTTGTGATTTGATTCACAAGGGACACATGAAAAATGCCCAACACCTTTTCACAAACTGCTAAAGACTCAGTGAGCACTCTAATGATGTCAGGCACAGCCGCGAGGGTTTCACCATAACGTGCTGCAGTTATCACATCACTCGGCCTAATACTTCTAATCAGAGGGGAGTATGGCAGCCAGCATAAAAAATGACGGCTAGCCATGGAATTTCATTTTATGTCTGTACAATGTAGAAAAAAGAGCTGAGTGCTCCGCTCATTTCACATAGGGATTGAAAAATCCCTAATCTGATTGTGATGTAGTACTGTAGTACTAAAACACATTGAAAATGGGAGTAATAATCGCAGTCTCTGCATAATAATCCAAAGATTCAAGTGTTAGGGAGGTGCTGGACCTGCAGAGTCAGTCTGTGTAATACTTATTCTATGTTCTGAGGATTTCGATAGCGTAGGGCAATGACAGCCAGAGACGAGTTTGTGGTACAAGATGTTTATGATCTGTAACCACGGTAGATACAGAACAACACAGCAACACAATAACACATGCAATACTTTCCGGAATCGACGCGGAGGGAATTCCCGGGGCCACGCACCGGACTCCCCCAGGGAGACCACCAGAGCGAACCCCTATACAGGGACTGTCCGGCAATCTACCCCGGAAGGCCTAAATGCGCAGCAGCCGGGATAAGGAGCAAGCGGTAAAGTCAATGAGTGTCCGTACGGGAAATGTTTGTCCAGAATGGTTACGAACCAAAAGAGAACCAGGCGGAGTGCTGACCGAAGATGGTAAACAGAATCCGGGCACAGCCTTGAAGAGCCGGGTACAGTCCAGAGTCAATCGGTAGGTAGTCTTTTAGGGGAATCCAGAGGCAATCAGGAATAAGCAGCAACACAGCAGGAGCACACAGCAGGCAGTATACTCAGGCACTGGACTGGACTTAGAGGCGGCCTTTTAAGTAGCTGGACAGGAAGTAGGGCAACAGAACGGTAACCTCCATGTTAACCGAGGGCAAGGGCAATCAAAAGAGAACTGGAAAACCTGGAAACCTGACATTACTCCCCCCCCCAGAGACGGCCTCAGGACGGATCAGGGCCAGGTTTGTCCGAGTACCGTCGATGGAACTGAGCGATCTTCCGGGGTGCCCGAATGTTACCCACCGGTTCCCAGGAATCGTCCTCGGGGGCGTACCCCTGCCAACGTACCAGATACTGAAGCCGACGACGATGGATCCGGGAGTCAATAATGTCCTCGACGACGAACTGCTCCTCGCCGTCGACCATCACAGGCGGAGGAGGAGGCACGACACGACCATGAAACATATTAGGGGAAACGGGTTTGAGGAGAGACACATGAAAAACCGGGTGTACCTTTAGATGGTGCGGTAACCGTAGCCGACAGGCCACAGGGCTCACGATCCCGGTGATCTTAAATGGACCGATGAATTTCTGTCCCAGCTTCTGCGAAGGAACACCCAATCTAAGGTTTTTGGTGGATAACCATACAGAGTCCCCAACCTTATACATGGGTGCCGGTTTCCGGTGAGCGTCCGCTGACCTCTTGTAACGCTCCTGGGCCGTAGCCACCGTGTCCTTCAGAACCTCCAGATTTTGTCGAAGCTCTGAAACTCTGTCCTCCACCGCCGGTACTGAAACCGCAACCGGGGACCTAGGCAACACATTCGGATGGTAACCCAAGTTGGCAAAAAAGGGAGTTACCTTAGTGGAGCTGCTCTGAGTGTTGTTATAGGAGAACTCCGCCAACGGAAGCATCTTCAACCAATCGTCTTGGAGATGGCTGACGTAACATCGAAGGTATTGTTCCAGGGTTTGATTCGTCCGTTCAGTTTGCCCATTAGTCTGAGGATGGTATGCAGAAGACAAACAGACATCAATCTGGAGTGCCGTACAAAAGCCTTTCCAGAACCTAGACGTAAACTGCACGCCCCGGTCAGAGATGATCTCATCTGGTACCCCATGCAAACGGAATACGTTCTGGATCACTAAATCCACTGTCTCTGCGGCTGAGGGAAGACCGGTACACGGAATGAAGTGAGCAGCTTTAGTTAATCGATCCACCACCACTAAGATGGTATTGTGCCCGCCAGAGACTGGCAACTCTACAATAAAATCCATGGAGATAGACCCCCAAGGGCGAGATGGCACGGGTAACGGTTGGAGGAGTCCCGTAGGAGCCACACGAGGGACCTTGCACCGGGCACAAACCACGCAGGAGTGGACATAGTCCTTCACATCCTTCAAACAGGTAGGCCACCAGAAAAAACGGCTTAGAAATTCCTGCGTCTTCTGTACCCCCCTATGACCAGCCAACACGGAGTCATGAACCAACTTGAGAACCCGAAGTCTTACGGCCTCCGGGACATAAATGCGTCGTCCTCTCAACCACACACCATTCCGAAGAACAAGAGTTACATCATTCGGGGGGGCAGCAAGAAATACATCACCATCATAGGCCAGCTTGATGTCCTTCCATAAGTCCTGATCCTGGATCACTCCAACGAAATTGGCATCCGATAACACGGTCTGAGACGGGGTTCCAGGCACGGAGTCCACGGCATGGATTCGGGACAAGGCATCGGCTTTCCCATTACGTGAACCTGGACGGTATGTAACGACAAAATTGAATTGGTTAAGAAATAGGCTCCAACGGGCTTGCCGTGGAGACAGGCACCTGGCAGACTTAAGAAATTCCAGATTACGATGATCTGTGAGTACTATCACTTGCTGCGCG
This sequence comes from Anomaloglossus baeobatrachus, assembly GCF_048569485.1. NCBI lineage: Eukaryota > Metazoa > Chordata > Amphibia > Anura > Aromobatidae > Anomaloglossus > Anomaloglossus baeobatrachus. The sequence goes on along the minus strand of NC_134360.1, from coordinate 212,986,604 downwards.
GCTCCCTGTAAGTGGTGTCTCCATTCCTTGAAAGCGGTAGCACGGCGATTCGGATCATCAAACATTTGTGCCATTGCGTTCAGAAAGTCATCTAGGTGATTTAAACGGATGTCCCGGTTCTCTATCATAGGATTAGCCCAAGCCAGTGCTCGTGAGGTTAATAACATGATGATACATAACACCTTTGACCGGTCAGAACGGTAATAATCAGCATGTACATCGAAAAACAGTATACATTGGTTAACAAATCCACGGAACTGACTACGATCACCATTGAAACGGAATGGGGGTAACCTAGGCATACCGGCAGCTGATACGGACGTAGTGGGGACGGCTTCCTGAGCCTCCACTCTGACTCGCAAATCCTGTATAGCCGGACCCAGTACCTGGTGATCATGGCCCAGCTGCGCCTCCACATCTCTAAGCTTAGTCTGCACCACCTCCATCTCCTGCTGCAGGGAGTTAATCATGGAGAACAGCTGATCTACTCGTGTCTCAGTCATTGCCCCAGCGAAATCCTCTAAGGGCCTGAGTATAATGTAATACTTATTCTATGTTCTGAGGATTTCGATAGCGTAGGGCAATGACAGCCAGAGACGAGTTTGTGGTACAAGATGTTTATGATCTGTAACCACGGTAGATACAGAACAACACAGCAACACAATAACACATGCAATACTTTCCGGAATCGACGCGGAGGGAATTCCCGGGGCCACGCACCGGACTCCCCCAGGGAGACCACCAGAGCGAACCCCTATACAGGGACTGTCCGGCAATCTACCCCGGAAGGCCTAAATGCGCAGCAGCCGGGATAAGGAGCAAGCGGTAAAGTCAATGAGTGTCCGTACGGGAAATGTTTGTCCAGAATGATTACGAACCAAAAGAGAACCAGGCGGAGTGCTGACCGAAGATGGTAAACAGAATCCGGGCACAGCCTTGAAGAGCCGGGTACAGTCCAGAGTCAATCGGTAGGTAGTCTTTTAGGGGAATCCAGAGGCAATCAGGAATAAGCAGCAACACAGCAGGAGCACACAGCAGGCAGTATACTCAGGCACTGGACTGGACTTAGAAGCGGCCTTTTAAGTAGCTGGACAGGAAGTAGGGCAACAGAACGGTAACCTCCATGTTAACCGAGGGCAAGGGCAATCAAAAGAGAACTGGAAAACCTGGAAACCTGACAGTCTGACTGTGAACTGATTGATCTGAGAAATACTGCAGTTAACATCACTTAATAGCTTTTTATTTTCTCCTTTCACACTGCAAACCAGGAAGGAACATTAAGGGGTACTTTACACGTTGCGACATCGCTAGCATCGGCTAGCGATGCCGAGCGCGATAGTACCCGCCCCCGTCACACATGCGATATGTGGTGATTGCTGCCGTAGCGAACATTATTGCTACGGCAGCGTCACACGCACATACCTGCTCGGCGACGTCGCTGTGACTGCCGAACTATCCCTCCTTCAAGGGGGAGGTGCGTTCGGCGTCACAGCGACGTCACAGCGACGTCACTAATCGGCCGGCCAATAGAAGCGGAGGGGCGGAGATGAGCGGGACATAACATCCTGCCCACCTTCTCCCTTCCGCATTGCCGTCGGGACACAGGTAAGGAGATGTTTGTTGCTCCTGCGGGTTTACACACAGCGATGTGTGCTGCTGCAGGACAAACAACATCGTACCTGCGGTCGACCCGACATTATGAAAATGACCGATGCTACACAGATCACCGATTTCGCCGCTTTTCCGATCGTTTATCGGCGCATCTAGGATTTACACGTTGCAATGTCGTTACCAGCGCCGGATGTGTGTCACTAACGACGTGACCCTGACGATATTTTGGAAGCCATGTCGCAACGTGTAAAGCCCCCCTAAGGCTATGTGCACACACTGCATTTTTGATGCATTTTTTTATGCGCTTTTTGGTGCACTTTTGTCACAAATCTGCACGGCTAGCCTTATGCCAGCAAAGTCATTGAGAATTTTGAAGTGCTGTGCACACGTTGCTTATTTTTTTGCTTGCAGATTTGGTGTAGAAAATAAACTGCAGTATGTCAATTGTTTCTGTTTTTGCCAGTGTCTTTCCACCCAAATGCATGTAAAACACAAGCAAAAAACACATTAAAAATGCAACAAAAACGCACCCTAAAAAGCACGTTTTTTTTCTTGCCAGGAGATGCAAATTTGGTACAAAAATTTCTGCAACCAAATCTGCAAATTGTGCACATTGGTTAATGATCTGTCCTAATGTAGCTACTAAACCAAAATATTGAAACCAATACTTTTGTGCCACAGAAAATGTCCTTTCAGGCAAAAAAATATTTTCATAATCCAGAAATCTCAACTAAACTATCTTTCCCACAAAGGGTGTGTTTTGTAAAAAATATTTTCTTTTTGCAAAGCTTTAATAGACCTATACACACACCACCCAAATACCACTGTTAGTCACTACCAGTTACCAGCTGTTTTCTTCTAGCCAATTAGGTTGAAAACATATGGGCATTAATGAGGCTGTGTGTCACACTGGTGACTAGCATGTGACAGGATAGGGACCCCTAAGCTGGCCCACAGACTAGATAGCATCCTGAGCTGACCCTCAACCCAGAGGTACACTCGATGGTAGTGAAGTCTGGGCCCCCAGCATGTTCCTATCTCCTGTCCAAGACCCTGATGTAACACTCGCCACATCCACCACCCAAGAGTCGAGCCAGGACAGTAATCACAAACCCCCCTGACAAACCATAGACTGGGGGGATAACAAAAACTCATGCATACCAAAAACAAACACCAGGGGGACTCCAAGAAGATGTATCTGGGGTAAATTAGGTAAAGAAAAGGTAACTAAACAGGGCAACTTCCACACCAAACCACAAAAGGCGTCAGCAGCAGTGAACACCTCCTTCCTGCTCCAGAATGAAATCTGAATAACCAGCACCCTCTGCTGGGAGTAGAGGGTATGTATCCAGGTTGGGAGTGGATATCAGCGGAAACTGAGCCAGGGTAATGAGCTTACTGCTTGCAAGAAAACTGACATTAACCCTGTGCTTGCCAAAAGGAAAAAACATTTATTGTGTATAGTCTCAGATGGTATAACAGAAACTCGGAACCTAAAGGCCGCTTTACACGCAACGACGTATCTAACGATATGTTGTTGGGGGTCACGGAATTCGTGACGCACATCCGGCATCATTAGCGACATCGTTGCGTGTGACATCTCCGAGCGAGTGCTAACGATCAGAAATACTCACCTAATAATTGATCGTTGACTCGTAGTTCATTTTCAAAAGATCGTTGCTCGTTCTGGACGCAGATTGTTTGTCGTTCCTGAGGCAGCACACATTGCTATGTGTGACACCCCGAGAGCGATGAACAACAGCTTACCTGCGTCCTCCGGCAACGAGGTGGGTGTGACGTTAATGCGGCTGCTCTCCGCCCCTCCGCTTCTATTGGTGGCCCGCTGAGTGACGTCGCTGTGACGCCGCACGAACCTCCCTCTTAAAAAAGAGGTTGTTCGCCGGCCACAACGACGTCGCTAGGAAGGTAAGTATGTGTGACGCTTTCTAGCGATATTGTACTCCACGGGCAGCGATTTGCCCATGACGCACAAACGACGGGGGCAGATGCGATCGCTAGCGACATCACAGCGTGTAAAGTGGCCTTTACTGTGTCACTAATCTCCAAGAGAGAAATCGTGACACTGTGGCTTCCTTTTTGGAGCTCAAAACGGGTTCAATACAGCTCTAGGAAACCTCTAAGTGTTATAATAACTTTGTAGCATTTATTCCCTGCAAATCAATTTTTGGGAGAAGTTTCGGCAAACCTGGCGAAGTTGAATTTTAACGCTCATTTCTTGTAGAAAGTTCAATAAATCATTGCCCGCTGGTGAATGGAGTATGAAGAGTATGTAGAAACTCAACCATCATTACTGATCATATGTGATACCTGACAATACATATCAGCACTATGTGCAGAGCAGCCTTGTTAGTAAACTGGGACTCCCCAAGGAGCTTTATTCCGTGTTTTGGCCACTTCTGCCATCACTTTAACGGTAATCCGCACAATCGTTTTTAACTATTAAAATCCGGATCTCAATGTTTATTCCATTCATTCCAAAATTTGCATTCGCAGTGTTATACGCGCGTCTCACGCATACCATCAACTCAGACATTTTTACAGCCGAAAGAGCGTTATTGATCTTTCTTTAAGACAGATGTGATATAGCTGTTGCCGGATGATAAAACGTCTCAGGGTCATCTGGTCTGGACAAATCCTGACTTTACTTACTATAATTGTATAAATAAGTCTTTGCACGGCCTCAGGTATAGGTTCCTGCGTTGGGATTCAAGCCTTGGAGGATTACGTTGCCCTATTTCTTCTGCATAATCACAATTTGTATAGGGAAAGTAATTTACTCAATATTTTCTAGACATTTTTATTGGAATCTGTTGTTAATTTTAAGTCTTTTATGGAAATTTATTTTTATTATTTTTGTGATACATTATACTATATGTATATTATACTTACATATAATAACATGGCAAGAGCAGCAGTGACCTCTGCAGGCAGGGAAGAGGTACTACACCCCATGAAAAATGTACAAGTGTGCATAACATTTTGTTCTTCATTATATTTGCTTTGGTAATGCCATAAGCAATGGTATATTTTACCGATTGCCCTCATGCATCTATCTCTCATAGTAAGATGTTTGACATTCACACAAATGGCTGCTGACATTTCAATACATTTTGGTTCCTCTATAATAATAATTAATAATTAATAATAATAATAATAATAATAATAATAATTTCTCTATTGATCAATACAATGATTAAAATTGCATAGAATATATTTATCCGAAATAACATTTGTTAGCCAAAAATATTCAGTCCAGATTGCTCCCCGGCTTTCCATTGCCAAATTTAATTTTTTAGTACCTGCAGAGACATTGTGAAGGATTACAGGTAATGGGGAGTATCGGGGTCTTTGTATCTGAGCTGCTGCTTTCCCATCTGTCAAACTGCATATAGACATAACAAGGAGGAGGCCATTCAGTTTGGATCAGGCAAATCATTAGATAATGGTGGGAAGTGGAGCAATAAGGATGTTGTTCCAGTACCTACAGTGCCTACAAGTAGTCTTCAACCCCCTGCAGATTTAGCAGGTTTGATAAAATGCAAATAAGTTAGAGCCTGCAAACTTCAAACAAGAGCAGGATTTATTAACAGATGCATAAATCTTACAAACCAACAAGTTATGTTGCTCAGTTAAATTTTAATAAATTTTCAACATAAAAGTGTGGGTCAATTATTATTCAACCCCTAGGTTTAATATTTTGTGGAATAACCCTTGTTTGCAATTACAGCTAATAATCGTCTTTTATAAGACCTGATCAGGCCGGCACAGGTCTCTGGAGTTATCTTGGCCCACTCCTCCATGCAGATCTTCTCCAAGTTATCTAGGTTCTTTGGGTGTCTCATGTGGACTTTAATCTTGAGCTCCTTCCACAAGTTTTCAATTGGGTTAAGGTCAGGAGACTGACTAGGCCACTGCAACACCTTGATTTTTTCCCTCTTGAACCAGGCCTTGGTTTTCTTGGCTGTGTGCTTTGGGTCGTTGTCTTGTTGGAAGATGAAATGACGACCCATCTTAAGATCCTTGATGGAGGAGCGGAGGTTCTTTGCCAAAATCTCCAGGTAGGCCGTGCTATCCATCTTCCCATGGATGCGGACCAGATGGCCAGGCCCCTTGGCTGAGAAACAGCCCCACAGCATGATGCTTCCACCACCATGCTTGACTGTAGGGATGGTATTCTTGGGGTCGTATGCAGTGCCATCCAGTCTCCAAACGTCACGTTTGTGGTTGGCACCAAAGATCTCGATCTTGGTCTCATCAGACCAGAGAACCTTGAACCAGTCTGTCTCAGAGTCCTCCAAGTGATCATGAGCAAACTGTAGACGAGCCTTGACATGACGCTTTGAAAGTAAAGGTACCTTACGGGCTCGTCTGGAATGGAGACCATTGCAGTGGAGTACGTTACTTATGGTATTGACTGAAACCAATGTCTCCACTGCTATGAGATCTTCCCAGAGCTCCTTCCTTGTTGTCCTTGGGTTAGCCTTGACTCTTCGGACAAGCCTGGCCTCGGCACGGGTGGTAACTTTCAAAGGCTGTCCAGGCCGTGGAAGGTTAACAGTAGTTCCATAAGCCTTCCACTTCCGGATGATGCTCCCAACAGTGGAGACAGGTAGGCCCAACTCCTTGGAAAGGGTTTTGTACCCCTTGCCAGCCTTGTGACCCTCCACGATCTTGTCTCTGATGGCCTTGGAATGCTCCTTTGTCTTTCCCATGTTGACCAAGTATGAGTGCTGTTCACAAGTTTGGGGAGGGTCTTAATTAGTCAGAAAAGGCTGGAAAAGAGATAATTAATCCAAACATGTGAAGCTCATTGTTCTTTGTGCCTGAAATACTTCTTAATACTTTAGGGGAACCAAACAGAATTCTGGTGGTTTGAGGGGTTGAATAATAAATGACCCTCTGAATAAACTTTTCACAATTTAAAAAAAAAAATTAAAAAAGAAATAACATTCTTTTTTGCTGCAGTGCATTTCACACTTCCAGGCTGATCTATAGTCCAAATGTCACAATGCCAAGTTAATTCCGAATGTGTAAACCTGCTAAATCTGCAGGGGGTTGAATACTACTTGTAGGCACTGTATAGTGCTGGCAGAATACTAATAAAAGGAATTGCCCGCTCTAAAAATCTGGAAGGAAAGTTATAACACATAAGAATTGATAGTTTCTACATCATTCCTGCACCATAAGCAGTTTAATTTATAGGGGCTGAGAGCTTTAAGATAATGTTTTGGGTAACGTGGTAAATAGGTGTCATGGATATGTCATGAGTAACAGACAGTCATGAGGTTTTTGGCCTTAGAAGGTCACAGCGTCTGACTGCGCAGAATGCTCCCTGACTTTCCATTATTCCTGCTATCAGTATTCATTAGTATAGGTAGCATTCCTGCTAGATTCATCTCTCCCCTTTTGGACCCAGCAGGAGCTTACCTTCCACCCAACTCCTGATCATCAATATTCTCTTGGAGTTTAAATACCCCTTCCTTCCTTGGACTGGTGCTGGGGATATTTTTCAGTTAATTCAAGCCTTAGTTGCAAGCAGGTGGCTTGTACTCCTCTGTAGTATCATTGCTGAAAACCTAGCTGAACTTCTACAGGAGTCATCTGTCGGATAAGTAGTTCATGCTTTTCACCCTTGTGTGCTCTCCTTGTGTTGTCTATAGTGTTTAGTGGGGTTGATGAAGAGCTCATCCCACCCATTACCTATTTAGGGCCCAGCCCTAGGGACACATAGGGTCAGGTATCTGGCTCGGCACATAGGTGTGGAACCTATCCAGGTTAGTGAGGGACCTCAGAGACCAGCAGTAGGTTCGGTCAGGGGAACCATTTTCCCTTTCCCTAGACAAAGGGTTGGTCAGGGGAGCTAAACTGCTGTCCAGCTGATGATTATCAGTATTCCCCTTGTGTTTATATACTCCCATTTTCCCTGGACTGGTGTTGGTGATATTATTCACTTCATTCTAGCTCTGGTTGCAAGCAGGTGGCTTGCTTTTATCTGTAGTATCATTGCTGCAGCTTTGCTGAACTTCTGCCAGATTCATCTGTGAATAAGTAGTTTTTCCCCGTGTGTCCTCCTGGTGGCTTCCTTTAGTGTTTAGTGGAGTTCATGAAGAGCTCATCCCATCTGTTCCCTATTTAGGGTCCAGCACTACGGATACCTAGGGTCAGGAATCCGGCTCGGCGCATAGGTGCGGAACCTATCTAGGGTGGTGAGGGACCCCAGGAACCAGCAGTAGGTTTGGTCAGGGGGTCACCATCTCCCCCTTCCGTAGACACAGGGTGTCCCTTCCCTTTCGCCTCTCGCTTGGTACTTCCCGGGACCTAGCGTGTCAATAGGTATCAATTTACATACTGAGGAAAGTGATAGTGACACCCAGGTTGACCTGGAAATGGTCTCTTTTTCCGCTAAGAGCTATGGTGTTTTTTCTACAGCTTGCGCATTGTTATAAAAGGCGTAATATTAACGTAGAGTGAATTTATACAACATAAACGTGGACAAGAACGAGCCTTTGTTTAATTTCACAGATGCACTCAAAATCTGACCTTCTGTACTGGATATAACAGGCAAGGGTTAATGGAAGCACCGGCTGTCCTTATCGGAGGTCATTCTGCTTTTGGAGCTTCATTTCGCAACTTAACTTCAGAATTTTAATGGCGTTTTAGGTTTTTGTATTTTTTTTTCATTCGAGAACATAATGTGGAACCTGTTATCAAGGCCGATGAGAGATGGCGAGGAAACTTGGAACCAAGCTGACTCTGTCAATGGAATTAAATGTTACTTTTATTAAATCATCTTCCGTTAAGCTATGGTTTTAACGGATAAGGAGAGTAACAGATGCGCAGGAAGACGGCGTGTGCACTCCGATGTTATTACCTAATGAAAAACATGAACCCTACCGTCAACATGATAGACTAGAGATGGAGACGGTGGCAAACAGTAAAGGTTAGGTGCCGCGCTGATGGAAAATAGACATTAGCAAATCTTGTTTAGATCACTTCAAATGTTAACGGAAAGACTGTTACATATCTTGATGTATATTCTCTCTTTTTTTCGGATCTGATATTGGAAGCCAACTTACAAGACTATCCCAGATTCTTACCATGCCCATAAATATTAGATACTAGCTGTAGTACCCGGCGTTGCCCGGGATAGTAACTGTCTCTCTCCCAGTCTCTGTCTGTGTGTCGCTGTCTGTCTGTCTCTTTCCTTGTCTGTCTGTTTCTATCTCTCTGTATTTGCATCAGTCTATCTGTCTCAATCTCTGTATCTGTCTGTCTCTCTCTGTCTCTTTGCCCGTCTGTCTCTTTGCCCATCTGTCTCTTTGCCCGTCTGTCTCTTTGCCCATCTGTCTCTTTGTCCGTCTGTCTCTTTGCCCGTCTGTCTCTTTGCCCGTCTGTCTCTTTGCCCATCTGTCTCTTTGCCCGTCTGTCTCTTTGCCCATCTGTCTCTTTGTCCGTCTGTCTCTTTGCCCGTCTGTCTCTTTGCCCGTCTGTCTTTTTGCCTGGCTGTCTCTTTGCCCGGCTGTCTGTTTCTAGGTCTGTCTCTTTCCTGGTCTGTCTCTTTCCCGGTCCGTCTCTTTCCCGGTCCGTCTCTTTCCCGGTCTGTCTCTTTCCTGGTCTGTCTCTTTCCAGGTCTGTCTCTTTCCCCGTCTGTCTCTTTCCCCGTCTGTCTCTTTCCAGGTCTGTCTCTTTCCCCGTCTGTCTCTTTCCCCATCTGTCTCTTTGCCAGGCTGTCTCTTTGCCGGGCTGTCTCTTTGCCGGGCTTTCTCTTTCCAGCTCTGTCTCTCTCCAGGTCTGTCTCTTTCCCGCTCTGTCTCTTTGCCCGTCTGTCTTTTTGCCTGGCTGTCTCTTTGCCCGGCTGTCTCTTTCCAGGTCTGTCTCTTTCCCCGTCTGTCTCTTTCCCCATCTGTCTCTTTACCCGTCTGTCTCTTTCCCCATCTGTCTCTTTCCCCATCTGTCTCTTTCCCCGTCTGTCTCTTTCCCAATCTGTCTCTTTGCCAGGCTGTCTCTTTGCCGGGCTGTCTCTTTGCCGGGCTTTCTCTTTCCAGCTCTGTCTCTCTCCAGGTCTGTCTCTTTCCCGCTCTGTCTCTTTGGGAGTCTGTCTCTTTGGGCGTCTGTCTCTTTGGGCGTCTGTCTCTTTGGGCGTCTGTCTCTTTGGGCGGCTGTCTCTTTGAGCGGCTGTCTCTTTGGGCGGCTGTCTCTTTGCCGGGCTGTCTCTTTCCAGGGCTGTCTCTTTCTCTGGCTGTCTCTTTCCCAGTCTGTCTCTCTCTGTCTGTCTTTTTCTGTCTCTCTCTATCCGTCTATCCTATCTTATACTAACAGTTTATTTTGTTCCTATAGCAACCACTGACAGTTGCTATTTATAGCCTATAGCTCCCAGCTCCATTCAGTTTAATGGCTGTAGGATTGTTGTAGAGTAACTGGAAAGCACGGGGTTAAATTTTCCCGCCCAAACATAGTCTATGACGTTCCCTGAGTCACATGGAGTCTCTGTGCAAAATTTCGTGATTGTAAATGCGACGGTGCGGATTCCTTTAGCGGACAAACACACATACACACATACACACACACACACACACACACATACACTGAGCTTTATATATTAGATAATCAGTACGGATGACTTAAATGTGTATGGAACATGTCTGAAACATGTTGAGTAAAATAGAGATCGGGCATATTGGTTTTCAACATGCCTGATCAATTGTTCTCAAATGATAAAAGCTTAATTCTAGGAACTCATTTTATTTCTTTCCAAATTAAAAAAAATATATACAAGACTGTATGTAGAAGTTGTCATGATGACTATGGGGATATCAGGAAACCGGGTGTCATGATTCATGTCTGCCTCAGACGTCTCTGAGGCATGGCGGGTATCCCTTGTCTGAGTTACTGGTCATTTCATTTGGCCTCGCTCTGGTGTCAGGCAGCTATATCATGGCGCTGATCCTCCTGAGCATCGCCAGCGATATTTCCGGCTCAGATGTGATATCGTTCTCGTGAGTGACCTTTGTTCTGTCCTGATCCGTCCTGACTCCGTTTTCTCGCTGACCCAACCTGACCTGCTCTCCCCTGTTTGTCCTTGTCTCCTCCATCTCCCCTCTGGTTCCGCGTCCTACTCTGTTTGTCCATCCCACTCCCTTTCTCCCCGACCTCGTACCTGGTTTAGCAGGCTTGTTTACTACTCTATCGCCCCCTGATGGTTGGTATGCTAGCTTAGCTGCATCTACAGTCACAGTGCTCCCATAGCACAGTGTGACATTGGGGCTACTAAGCTGACCCTCAGGTAAGGGGGCCCTATGCTACCCCTAGTCTAAAGCGGGCTTTACACGCAACGACATAGCTCAAGTGATCTCGTTGGGGTCACGGAATTTGTGACGCACATCTGGTCGCTTTAGCGATGCCGTTGCGTGTGACACCTATGAGCGATTCTGCATCATCGCAAAACGTGCAAAATCGCTCATCGGTGACGTGGGGGTCCATTCTCTAATATCGTTGCTGCAGCAGTAACGAAGTTGTTCCTCGTTCCTGCGGCAGCACACATCGCTCCGTGTGACACCGCAGGAACGAGGAACCTCTCCTTACCTGCGTCCCGGCCACAATGCGGAAGGAAGGAGGTGGGCGGGATGTTACGTCCCGCTCATCTCCGCCCCTCCGCTTCTATTGGGCGGCGGTTCTGTGACGCTGCTGTGACGTCGCTGTGATGCTGAACAAACCGCCCCCTTAGAAAGGAGGCGGTTCACCGGTCACAGCGACGTCGCAGGGCAGGTAAGTAGTGTGACGGGTCCGGGCAATGTTGTGCGACACGGGTAGCGATTTGCCCGTGTCGCACAACCGATGGGAGCGGGTACGTACGCTGGCGATATCGGTCACGATATCGCAGCGTGTAAAGCGGCCTTTAGAGATACCCCTACAGGTGGGGATGCGAGGTCTTCTTCCTGGCCCTGCTCCTGAGCAGCCCTAATCTGATACCCCTTCTCCTGGGGCAGGAGTGAGATTTAACCCACAAAAAATATAGACAGATAGGGGAAACCAAAACTCTGTCACACAGCACACACTCACAGAGGTATAAAACAATAAAATATAAGGACAAAAACAAGAGCAGGGAGGAAACAACGAGACGACGGGTAACTCCACAACCACTCCAGGCAAAAACCAATTCTTTCTAAATAGTCTGGGACACCAAAAACACACAGAACAACACAGTATAACCTATAGCTGGCATGGGTAGAAGATTTCATCCAGCTTAAATATGCAAGGAGAAAATGTGATTGGCTTCCTCACAACATGTGATCAAAGGAGCCTGACAAGCAGGCTAGCAGAGATTAACTCTTGCTTGCCTGACTATGACTGAGCAAACAGCATGTTGATGCCTGAGTCTGCTTATGGTGATCAAAGACACCAGTGAAACCATCAGGCGGAGTGTCAGAATCTGCAATGTGAACATTGCCTGACGCCGCCATGAAAGTCGTCGACATTTGTGCAAAACTCTGTAGAAGTATGGAGGCAAATCAGTTGGCTAAATGAACATGTAGCCCAGAGCTAACATATACACCTGACAAGATCAATAAAATGCCTGGGGCACACTGACTTTCTCTGCATGTTTAAATCCTATGTAGACCCTCAAGCACAGGATACTAATATGTTGACTAAAGTGATGGCTCTATTCCAAGGGTCTCCAACCTTTCTTATCCTGAGAGCCACAGTCAGATCCGAGAGAGGGAAACAAGCCACATCTAGAGACTCTCCACCCCCCAGTAGTGACATCCAGATCCCGTTCCACCCCTCCACAGTAACAACACCTAGAACCCTCATACTTACATCCAGAGCTTCCCACCTTAGCATTTAGATCTACTCTTTTATTCTGGTCTACTCAAAAAAGTAACCATCTAGAAAGCTGCTCCTCCTAACTGTTTATTAGACCTGCTGCTAACACAACAACTAGACAGACAGCTATGCCCACAAGGCATACGTCATAGGCCAACTAGCCACAGCTTGGGAACCCCTGCTCTGTACTATTCCTTCGTTTTCAGCCTTAACTTATCTGAATTGATAGTTGTCTATATTGAATATTAAACTTTGAATTTTCCGTACTGGAAGCAGAAACACTAACAGTGAGCCATAAGCAATATACAGTGGGGAAAAAGTATTTAGTCAGCCAAAAATTGTGCAAGTTCTCCAACTTAAAAAGATGAGAGAGGCCTGTAATTGACATCATAGGTAGACCACAATTATGAGAGACAAAATGAGAAAACAAATCCAGAAAATCACCTTGTCTGATTTGGCAAGATTTTGTTTTGCAAAATATGGTGGAAAATAAGTATTTGGTCAAAAACAAAAGTTCATCTCAATATTTTGTTATAAATCCTTTGTTGGCAATGACAGAGGTCAGTTTCTATAAGTCTTCATAAGGTTGGCACACACTGTTGGTGGTATGTCGGCCCATTCCTCCATGCAGATCTCCTCTAGAGCAGTGAGGTTTGGGCCTGTCACTGAACAACATGGACTTTCAACTCCCTCCAAAGATTTTCTATGGGGTTGAGAACTGGAGACTGGCTAGGCCACTCCAGGACCTTCATATGCTTCTTACAAAGCCAAACCACTCCTTTGTTGCCCTGGCGGTGTGCTTGAGATCATTATCATGCTGAAAGACCCAGCCACCTATCATCTTCAATGCCCTTTCTGACGGAAGGAGGTTTGCACTCAAAATCTCACGATACATGTTCCCATTCATTTTTTCATGTACACGGATCAGTCATTCTGGTCTCTTTGCAGAGAAACAGCCCCAAAGCATGATGTTGCCACCCCCACGCTTCACAGTAGGTATGGTGTTCTTTGGATGTAACTCAGCATTCTGTCTCCTCCAAACATGGTGACTTGTGATTCTACCAAACAGTTCTACTTTGGTATCATCAGACCATATGACATTCTCCCAATACTCTCTTGGATCATCCAAATGCTCTCTAGCAAACTTCAGATGGGCCCGGACATGTACTGGCTTAAGCAGGGCGACACGTCTGGCGAGGCAGGATCTCAGTGGGCTGCACAACCTTCGTCGTGACACCTCATTTGCTCACAATCCCGACAGGCCAAAAGACCCTTTACACTAGCCCCAGTGAAACAAGGATCTCTTGACAAGCCAGTAGTCTGCCACCAGTTCCTTGATAGATATAAGACTGGTCCATTAGCACAATTATATCAGTCCAGAAACCAGTCAAGATAGCATGTTGTGAATGTCAGTTATGCTTTTGCTGCTGTGAGGCTCCCTCTTGTGGCCAGGAATGGTTTAGACAGAGACCAGGTGTGCTGGAGCAATGGGCGTTTCCATTGCTAACTCTCTGCCTATTTAAACCTTGGTCCGCTAGCAGGCTGAGCCGGTTCTCATTTGTTCTTTAGTTTATCAGCCTTCTCATCTTGCTCCAGACCACATCTACCCCAGATAAGTGCTTGGTTCTTTCTTATGTTGTTTTGTTCTTTTGTTCTTTTCTGGGTTTGTCATTTACTGTGGTTTTTGTCTGTTCATTTGCATGCAGGAATCTTCCCTCTTTGTTGCTTAGCTGGGAAGTTCCCTGCAGCTATGTTTGGAGTTTTTATCCTATAAGTCCATGTGTTTGTTGCTTCTTGAATTTGTAATTTTTTCTGTTTTCTGTTCATTGGTTTGACAAGAGCGCCTGATATAGGACGGAGTTCAGATTGTGCGATCTGAGGACTTTTTGTACTATCAGGTATTTGGATTTTTAAAGGGGTTTTTCTCTGGCCACCATTAGCCCCTTTCCTATTCTTTCCTATTTAGTCAGAGGGGCCTCACCTTTGCTAATCCTATCATCCATCTGTGTATTGTATTTTCCTATATCACCGTAGTCTTTGAATGTGGGGGGCTTGTTATTCCTTTTGCGGTCTATTTCTGAGGCAGAGAGTTATTCATCCTTCCTTCCTTTAGGATAGCTAGTTCTCCGGCTGGGTTTGCGGTGCATAGGATGTTAGTTCACCCCTCAACTACTTCTAGTGTTGATGGTTAATAAGGGGATGGCGGCCAGATTAGTTACCAATGCTCTTGTCACCTTTTTTGCTAATGATCTATTGTGATCTTCCATGGCTCCAGATCATAACAGTAGCATGTAATACTAAGCCGAGCTCATAAACATGGGGTTCATGGATCGAGATAAAAGAACAGCCCAAGATTAAATTATATATTTAATCACCTTAAGGGCACACTAGATTATACAACTTATACAAGAAAAATGTACAAATATTATGGTCAGAAATGCGGATATGAGAAAGACATAGTTGAAAGCAGACATACAGATGGATCAGTTACCTTGTTCTTTATGCTTAGGCCTGGTACTGGCTCGGTGCAGGGGAGGTGCTGTGGAGCCACTAGTTTCCTTGGGACTTCCCAAATGATTGCTAGACATGACCTCTCTGAGAACACCTTCTAAAATGTCCACTTCAGGTTTTTATGAACCCATGTACCTCCCATGTACCGCCCACCTGGTGACCTATGGAAGGGCTGGACATGGGCTGTGCCTTCAGGTTCCAGAAAATTATGAGATGGCAGCTTTCCCCATATCTCGGCCTCTGAGCGTCCCACGTGGAAAATATTACCATCATTTTTTTCGTCATTATTTGATTTATATTTTGTTTGAGCCAGAAAATATGAGGTGCCTATTGTCTTCCCTCGGCTAGTTATTAATTATGGCTGATACAAACGTCCCACACTTAAGGCAGGGGGGTCTGCTCTGGTCAGGGCTGCTTCCTTGCTCTAATTAACTTTGTCACCTGCCATTTGGTTCTCAGATCTTGGTATTGGATTTCGATCCTGTCCTGGTGACCTTTTCTTGCTGCAGGTCAGGATGTGTGTAAATATGAACAAGTGACAGTTGACTGGCATATATTATCTATCGGACCTTTCTGGATCCTACTGTATATGCCATAAATGTCCAAGATTACGCAACCCATGTAAGATAGTTTTTGGGGGAGGGCAGCAAGGTTTGGGGGGGAAGTAAATGCTTTTACTAAGGGGTACTTTGCACGCTGTGACATCGCTAGCCGATGCTAGCGATGCCGAGCGCGATAGTACCCGCCCCCATCACACATGCGATATCTTGTGATAGCTGCCGTAGTGAACATTATCGCTACGGCAGCTTCACACGCAGTTACCTGCCATGCGATGTCGCTCTGGCCGGCGACCCGCCTCCTCCTAAGGGGGCATGTCGTGCGGCGTCACAGCGACGTCACACGGCAGTCGTCCAATAGAAGCGGAGGGGCGGAGATGAGCGGGACATAACATCCCGCCCTCCTCCTTCCTTACGCATAGCTGGTGGAGGCAGGTAAGCAGATGTTCCTCGCTCCTGCGGCTTCACACACAGCGATGTGTGCTGCCGCAGGAAAGAGGAACAACATCGTATCTTCTATTGGTGCGACATTATGGAAATGTCCGACACTACACAGATCACGGATTTACGACGCTTTTGCGATCGTTTATCGGCGCATCTAGGCTTTACACGTTGTGACGTCGTTACCGACGCCGGATGTGCGTCACTTTCGATTTGACCCCGACGATATCGCAGTAGCGATGTCGCAACGTGCAAAGTACCCCTAAGGCGGGCTTTGCACACTACGACATCGCAGGTGCGATGTCGGTGGGGTCAAATCGAAAGTGACGCACATCCGGCGTCACTTGCGATGTCGTAGTGTGTAAATCCTAGATGATACGATGAACGAGCGCAAAATCGTCGTCATCGTATCATCGCTGCAGCCTCCGACATTTCCATAATGCCGGGGGAGCGACAGGTACGATGTAGTTCCTCGTTCCTGCGGCCGCACACATCGCTGTGTGTGAAGCAGCAGGAGCGAGGAACTTCACCTTACCTGCCTCCCGGCTGCAATGAGAAGGACGGAGGTGGGCGGGATGTTTACATCCTGCTCATCTCCGCCCCTCCACTTCAATTGGCCGCCTGCCGTGTGACGTCACTGTGACGCCGCACGACCCGCCCCCTAAGGAAGGAGGCGGGTCGCCGGCCAGAGGGACGTCGCACGGCAGGTATGTGCGTGTAAAGCTGCCGTAGCGATAATAATCGCTACGGCAGCTTTCACTATATATCGAACGTGCGACGGGGGCGGGACTATCGCTGCAGCATCGGTAACACATTGTTACCGATGTTGCAACGTGCAAAGCCCGCCTAAGAGTCAAATAAAACATTTTCCAAATGCAAAAAAAATATAATTTCTCTTGTATAAAACTCTGGAGCTTGGATATGAAACAGGCGACTAGAATACATTTATAACTCCCCGGTAAGGTTTGTAGCAATAAAAAAAAACAAGACATCTTTGCGTTATTATTTAAATATTTGGGAGACACAATGAGGATGAAGAACCTGACAGCCTATATATTAAGAATTCATTGCAACTTTTATGATGCTGTGTTTCTCTAAATTCACTCTTAGCCCCTAACACAATGCTGAACAAGGACAAATATTCTATAATGGGCTCATCACATATAGAAATAGTATCAGGAACGGTGAGGTCAGACAATCGCAAACGGCACAAAAGAAACTGATTTGTCTGGTTGACAAGTTAATGGTCCGTACCATCTAATAATCATCAAAATCTGTTATAATAGGCTTAAACAAAGATAAAAATAAAGCTATCAGAACGATTTAGTAACGCAACAGGTTTGCAAACCACAAAGGGAAGTGTGGGACGCTATCCAACATAGTCTCGATGATACTGTAGTACCGGAGCCAACATTTGGAGGCTTTTTTTTTGTATATCCAGCACATCTTGTGCTTGAGGCACTTTTCGCTGTCACTTTTTTACGCTTTTCTTTGACACATACTATGTAGTCGAAATTCACATTGTTTTTAGACTGTGCTGACATTCAGC
Organism: Anomaloglossus baeobatrachus; assembly: GCF_048569485.1. Taxonomy (NCBI): domain Eukaryota; kingdom Metazoa; phylum Chordata; class Amphibia; order Anura; family Aromobatidae; genus Anomaloglossus; species Anomaloglossus baeobatrachus. The sequence continues at coordinate 212,969,090 of NC_134360.1, read as the reverse complement.
TAACTGTCTCGCACTTGGAGACTCCTTATGTTCTCTAGTGAAGAGAATTGTTTCCAAAGCTATGCAGATGGCTGATCTATGTTCACATACGGATGTCTCCAAGAAGATATTTCCATCTTCTCCTGAGGCCTCCTAATCTATAGAGTGAGCCATTATTTTTGCTGTCTAAAAAGAAAAAGGATAGATAGAGAGATAGATACATAGGTAGATAGGCAGCAATCCAATATTGCTATTACAAACATGTCCAAAGGGAACCAGAATGGAGGTGTGGTTGCCTCTGTTAAACATGATGAAATAGCCAATAAGTAGAAACTGTATAAAGATGGTTTATTCAACGCGTTTCGAAGTGCTCCTCACTTCTTCATCAGGAGTGTCACCAAGTTACTTGATAAAGAAGTGAGGGTACTTTCGAAACACATTGAATAAACCACCAATATACAGTTTCTACGTGTAAGCTATTTCATCATCTCCAACAGCGCAGAGGCAACCACATCACCATTGGGGTTCCTTCTGGATTTCTCTCAGCCTTACGTGATGTGTTTTCTGCGGCAGCTAATTTCTTTATTCAGGGTTGTGTAATACACAAGCACACAAGGTGAGCTACCATCCCACTGAAAGGTTACAATTCTCTCCCCGGGTAAGACGCTATTTGCGCTCAACGTGTAGCATAAGCAGCACAAGCAAAAGTGCAGGTATAGGTTCCAGTCCACAGGTTGCAACCCACAAACCTATGATATATAAAAAAATCAAAGGGGTAGCACTCAATAGAAAATTCCATGCAAAAACCCCTGTGTATTTATTGGCCCATGTGAACAAGTGCAAAAGTCTCGACAAAGGTTCACCTGCTCTTGAGCCATAACGCTGCTACCGATAGGTAAATATATATGAGATACACTATAAGCCCTAGACCTTATTGCATTTGAGCCCATTTGTTGGCTAGTTTTTGGTGTTTTGTGCTTTTATTGCACCAAATTTTGATGTGCGCCTTTATTTACATCTATTTTTGGAGTTCACCTGTTTCCAGCTATTTTCAATGGTTTCATCTTTTGAAACTTTCCAAAAAGTTGCAAAATTTGTCACAAATGTTCTCCATCTTCGCCCAGCCAGGAGTGATTCTATGAAAACCAGAAATTAGAACCGTTTAGATTTTTAAGGGCTTAAGTTTCTTTGTGCCACCACCACTCTCTAGGCTGTATGCAAGAGAGCCATAAGCTCCATGTGCCACCACCCTCTAGGCTGTATGCAAGAGAGCCATAAGCTCCATCTGCCACCACCCTCTAGGCTGTATGCAAGAGAGCCATAAGCTCCATGTGCCACCACTCTCTAGGCTGTATGCAAGAGAGCCATAAGCTCCATGTGCCACCACCCGCTAGGCTGTATGCAACAGAGAGCCATAAGCTCCATGTGCCACCACCCTCTAGGCTGTATGCAACAGAGAGCCATAAGCTCCATGTGCCACCACCCTCTAGGCTGTATGCAACAGAGAGCCATAAGCTCCATGTGCCACCACCCTCTAGGCTGTATGCAACAGAGAGCCATAAGCTTCATGTGCCACCACCCTCTAGGCTGTATGCAACAGAGAGCCATAAGCTCCATGTGCCACCACTCTCTAGGCTGTATGCAAGAGAGCCATAAGCTCCATGTGCCACCACCCTCTAGGCTGTATGCAAGAGAGCCATAAGCTCCATGTGCCACCACTCTCTAGGCTGTATGCAAGAGAGCCATAAGCTCCATGTGCCACCACCCTCTAGGCTGTATGCAAGAGAGCCATAAGCTCCATGTGCCACCACTCTCTAGGCTGTATGCAAGAGAGCCATAAGCTCCATGTGCCACCACCCTCTAGGCTGTATGCAAGAGAGCCATAAGCTCCATGTGCCACCACTCTCTAGGCTGTATGCAAGAGAGCCATAAGCTCCATGTGCCACCACCCTCTAGGCTGTATGCAAGAGAGCCATAAGCTCCATGTGCCACCACCCTCTAGGCTGTATGCAAGAGAGCCATAAGCTCCATGTGCCACCACTCTCTAAGCTGTATGCAAGAGAGCCATAAGCTCCATGTGCCACCACCCTCTAGACTGTATGCAACAGAGAGCCATAAGCTCCATGTGCCACCACCCTCTAGGCTGTATGCAAGAGAGCCATAAGCTCCATGTGCCACCACTCTCTAGGCTGTATGCAAGAGAGCCATAAGCTCCATGTGCCACCACCCGCTAGGCTGTATGCAACAGAGAGCCATAAGCTCCATGTGCCACCACCCTCTAGGCTGTATGCAACAGAGAGCCATAAGCTCCATGTGCCACCACCCTCTAGGCTGTATGCAACAGAGAGCCATAAGCTCCATGTGCCACCACCCTCTAGGCTGTATGCAACAGAGAGCCATAAGCTTCATGTGCCACCACCCTCTAGGCTGTATGCAACAGAGAGCCATAAGCTCCATGTGCCACCACTCTCTAGGCTGTATGCAAGAGAGCCATAAGCTCCATGTGCCACCACCCTCTAGGCTGTATGCAAGAGAGCCATAAGCTCCATGTGCCACCACTCTCTAGGCTGTATGCAAGAGAGCCATAAGCTCCATGTGCCACCACCCTCTAGGCTGTATGCAAGAGAGCCATAAGCTCCATGTGCCACCACTCTCTAGGCTGTATGCAAGAGAGCCATAAGCTCCATGTGCCACCACCCTCTAGGCTGTATGCAAGAGAGCCATAAGCTCCATGTGCCACCACTCTCTAGGCTGTATGCAAGAGAGCCATAAGCTCCATGTGCCACCACCCTCTAGGCTGTATGCAAGAGAGCCATAAGCTCCATGTGCCACCACCCTCTAGGCTGTATGCAAGAGAGCCATAAGCTCCATGTGCCACCACTCTCTAGGCTGTATGCAAGAGAGCCATAAGCTCCATGTGCCACCACCCTCTAGACTGTATGCAACAGAGAGCCATAAGCTCCATATGCCACCACCCTCTAGGCTGTATGCAAGAGAGCCATAAGCTCCATGTGCCACCACTCTCTAGGCTGTATGCAAGAGAGCCATAAGCTCCATGTGCCACCACTCTCTAGGCTGTATGCAAGAGAGCCATAAGCTCCATGTACCACCACTCTCTAGGCTGTATGCAAGAGAGCCATAAGCTCCATGTGCCACCACTATCTAGGCTGTATGCAAGAGAGCCATAAGCTCCATGTGCCACCACCCTCTAGGCTGTATGCAAGAGAGCCATAAGCTCCATGTGCCACCACTCTCTAGGCTGTATGCAAAAGAGCCATAAGCTCCATGTGCCACCACCCTCTAGGCTGTATGCAACAGAGAGCCATAAGTTCCATGTGCCACCACTCTCCAGCAGAGAGCCATAAGCTCCATGTACTACCACTCTCCAGGCTGTATGCAGCAGAGAGCCATAAGCTCCATGTGTCACCACTCTTCAGGCTATGTGCAGCAGAGAGCCATAAGCTCCATGTGCCACCACTCTTCAGCAGAGAGCCATAAGCTCCATGTGCCACCACTCTCCAGCATAGAGCCATAAGCTCCATGTGCCACAACTATCTAGGCTGTATGCAGCAGGGAGCCATAAGCTCCATGTGCCACCACTCTCCAGCAGAGAGCCATAAGCTCCATGTACTACCACTCTCCAGGCTGTATGCAGCAGGGAGCCATAAGCTCCATGTGCCACCACTCTCCAGCAGAGAGCCATAAGCTCCATGTGCCACCACTATCTAGGCTGTATGCAGCAGGGAGCCATAAGCTCAATGTGCCACCACTCTCCAGCAAAGAGCCATAAGCTCCATGTACTACCACTCTCTAGGCTGTATGCAGCAGGAAGCCATAAGCTCAATGTGCCACCACTCTCCAGCAAAGAGCCATAAGCTCCATGTACTACCACTCTCCAGGCTGTATGCATCAGGGAGCCATAAGCTCCATGTGCCACCACTCTCCAGCAGAGAGCCATAAGCTCCATGTGCCACCACTCTTCAGCAGAGAGCCATAAGCTCCATGTGCCACCACTCTCCAGCAGAGAGCCATAAGCTCCATGTGCCACCACTCTCCAGCAGAGAGCCATAAGCTCCATGTGCCACCACTCTCCAGCAGAGAGCCATAAGCTCCATGTGCCACCACTCTCCAGCAGAGAGCCATAAGCTCCATGTGCCACAACTATCTAGGCTGTATGCAGCAGGGAGCCATAAGCTCCATGTGCCACCACTCTCCAGCAGAGAGCCATAAGCTCCATGTGCCACCACTATCTAGGCTGTATGCAGCAGGGAGCCATAAGCTCAATGTGCCACCACTCTCCAGCAAAGAGCCATAAGCTCCATGTACTACCACTCTCTAGGCTGTATGCAGCAGGAAGCCATAAGCTCAATGTGCCACCACTCTCCAGCAAAGAGCCATAAGCTCCATGTACTACCACTCTCCAGGCTGTATGCATCAGGGAGCCATAAGCTCCATGTGCCACCACTCTCCAGCAGAGAGCCATAAGCTCCATGTGCCACCACTCTTCAGCAGAGAGCCATAAGCTCCATGTGCCACCACTCTCCAGCAGAGAGCCATAAGCTCCATGTGCCACCACTCTCCAGCAGAGAGCCATAAGCTCCATGTGCCACCACTCTCCAGCAGAGAGCCATAAGCTCCATGTGCCACAACTATCTAGGCTGTATGCAGCAGGGAGCCATAAGCTCCATGTGCCACCACTCTCCAGGAGAGAGCCATAAGCTCCATGTGCCACCACTATCTAGGCTGTATGCAGCAGGGAGCCATAAGCTCCATGTGCCACCACTCTCCAGCAGAGAGCCATAAGCTCCATGTGCCACCACTATCTAGGCTGTATGCAGCAGGGAGCCATAAACTCAATGTGCCACCACTCTCCAGCAGAGAGCCATAAGCTCCATGTACTACCACTATCTAGGCTGTATGCATCAGGGAGCCATAAGCTCAATGTGCCACCACTCTTCAGCAAAGAGCCATAAGCTCCATGTACTACCACTCTCTAGGCTGTATGCAGCAGGGAGCCATAAGCTCCATGCATCACCACTCTCATTAAGTGCTAGTACAGACAGCCTACATTCTGTAATAAATTCACAGAGCAACATCAGAAATTTTATAATTAACCCATTTCAAGCCATTTACTAGATTGCACATGTATTAGTCATGCAGCACTCATACAGTTTATTACTGGCCGGCAGGATCCTCAGAGGTGAAACTCAATCTTACTGCAAAGTATTGACTTTTATGTTAATCCGCTTAGACTCTTCTTCTTATTACAAGCGCAGTTTCCGAGCCCGGTGTCATGAGTTTATACTATACCTTTAAATAGACAACTAAGCGCTCGGCTAGAAAATCCATCAAACATCTAATAAATAAAGCACGTTTGATTCCATTGTGGCAAATTCACATCTAGTCGCTCAGTCTCGCTAGGGTGAGCCAGGCAAATTGAATTTTGCAAATTAATTTGATCAAATTTGCTACATCAAGTGGCTGAGCTAGTTGCTGTGAAATTTTTCAGAATTGGGCACATTCATGTCTTAAGAAAGGTTGTTGAAATTAATTTGCATCTAGAAAACCAATATGATTTGTGAAGAAAAAAAATTGATGGTTTTTCACAGTTTGTGTGTAGGGAGAAAGCTTTTTAATGCAAATTATTAATGGCTGGAAATAGACTCAAAACTCAAATCTGTGCCAGTCGTCCTATCTCCCCCCTTCCCTATTATAACATAACCTAGAAATGTTTCCTTCCTATACAGGTACAGTTCCACTTGCATATACATCGAAAGCGGTATACTAATGACCCTCTGCTGTGAGCGTCAGTCGAGGGTCATGTGACTGTGATACGATCTTGCGATCAGATCACAGCTGCAGAGAAGAGGTAGGGAGCACATTCTTCATCTCCTCCGCGGCCTGTCTCTGTGTACAACTCACTGCAGTCGGATGACATGTGAGTGCAGTGCGATGTGTCACACGCTCCCATAGACTAGTATGGGGGTGTGTGAGCAGAGACTCGCTGTAAATCGCAGCATGCTGCAATCCATTCCGCATGCCACTATGGGATGAGAAATCAATCACAGATGGACACTGCCCCATAGTTATGCACTGGTGCAAATGCAGTCTGATGTTTTATCAGATTGCACTCTTCCGTGAAAAACACAAGTGGAATTGAGCCCTACTGCAGAGAAACGTTCTGGTCCCAAGGACTAACATGCAATGGCAACCATTCCACCCCTTCCTGGGGATATTCACAGTTACATAAAAAGGGATATATGCCAGTGCTTTACTGTATTACAAACACGCAACTTCAGTATTTCCTTAGCAGGTTTGCAACTGAATGTGTAACTGATGAAAAAAAATCTAACTACTTGCAATAAGGTCACTTGCATTTTACACCTTTTTGCATTTTACACCTTTATGCTGGGTTCACACAAATGTATTTTCTCTATCCGAGAAAAAATGGCCCAAATGAAATCCTGATCAGACTCCAGGAAATGGAGAATAAAAAACTGTTTCTCCATTTTTTCCTTTCTGTCAGTCCATGATTATTATATATATATATATATATATATATATATATATATATATATATATAAAATTATTTATATATATTATTATTTTTTTTTTCCCCAAACCCATAGACTTTAATGGCCTTTAGCGATTGTGCTGTGTGCACAAAACGGTAGGATATTTTAGCAATTCAAAGTTGCTTTATTTTTATCATTTAGACCCTGATATAATGCAAAAACTTGTATTAACCCCTTCAGCCCCCGGGCACTTTCCGTTTTTGCGTTTTTGTTTTTTGCTCCTTTTCTTCCGAGAGCCGTAACTTTTTTATTATTCCATCAATCTTCCCATATGAGGGCTTGTTTTTTGCGGGACGAGTTGTACTTTTAAATGAAACCATAGGTTTTACCATATATTGTACTGGAAAACAGCAAAAAAATTCCAAGTGTGAAAAAACTGCAAAAAAAGTGTGATCTCACAATAGTTTTTGGGATGTTTTATTGACCGTGTTCACTATATGATAAAACTGATGTATCTATGTGATGCCTCAGGTCAGTGCGAGTTTGTAGACACCAAACATGTATAGGTTTGCTTGTATCTAAGGGGTTAAAAAAAATTCACAAGGTTGTCCAATAAAAGTGGTGTACGTTATGCGCCATTTTCCGAAACACGTAGCGTTCTCACTTTTCAGGATCTATGGCTCAGTGATGGCTTATTTTTTGCGTCTCGAGCTAACATTTTTAATGGTACTATTTTTGCGCAGATGATACGTTTTGATCGCCTGTTATTGCATTTTGCGTAAAACATGTGGCGACCAAAAAACGTAATTTTGGCGTTTGGAATTTTTTTGCCACTACGCCGTTTACCAATCAGATTAATTGATTTCATATTTTGATAGATCGGGCATTTCTGAACGCGGCGATACCAAATATGTGTATATTTATTTATTTTTTAACCCTTTAATTTTCAATGGGGTGAAAGGGGGTAATTTGAACTTTTAGGTTTTTTGTTTTTTTTTTATTTTTTAAAACTTTTTTTTAATTTTTTTTTTTATTTTACTAGTCCCCCTAGGGGGCTATAGTGATCAGCAATCCGATTGCTCTTATCTATCTGCTGATCACAGCTATACAGCTGTAAACAGCAGATTCAGTCACTTCCGGCTTCCCTCTGCTTTGTGCCGAGGAAAAACGAAAGTGAAACTTCGTAGCTGCAGGCGTCATCACATGACCCTGTGCTACGATGGCAACCACCGAACGTCACGTGATCACTCACGTGACTTCCGGTGGGGGCGGCGGTAAGTAAAAAACATGGTCGCGCGCATATAGATCTCGCTGCCAGACTTTGGCAGCGAGATTTAAGGGGTTAAATGTTGCGAGTGGAAGCAATTCCACTCGCAACATGCAGGCACACATGTCAGCTGTTGAAAACAGCTGATATGTGTGCCGACCCACGCCGCCTGCCCGCGGCAGGGGGCGGGGCTTAACGGGACACGATCCTTGAAGGATAAATCCGTCCAAGGTCGTGAAGGGGTTAAAAGTAAGTAGAGATGAGCGGAAATGTGGAAGTTTAGTTCTGCGGGTTCAGCCGGACTTTAGATAAGGTTCGATTTTGGACCCGGACTTGACCTGAACCCCAATATAAGTCACTAATTGGGCAGTTCTGGTCCCCACCCACATGCAGCCAGCCATAAACAGATCACTTCCGGGGCGAGGGGCTGGGAGATTTACATTTTTTTTTGTTTGGTGCACACTACATCCGATCACACTATAGTTACCCCCAGTGCGAGAAGATCAAACACTGCAAGTGTCTCACACCGGGCCAAGCAGTGACCACAGTGATGGTCACGTGAGTGAAAAGCACCCGAACTCTGAACCAAAACTCTATCTTTTTGTTAAGTCTGTGTTTGGTACGAACACCAAATACCAAACCTCATCTCTAATTAAAAGTACATTTATTATTATTTATCAGTGAACTTTTATTAAAAAATCACTCATGTCTAATTAAAAGTAAATTTATTCCTTTTTATACTTTAGTAGTTATTACATATAGAAAGAATTGTTTTTCTAAAATGTGCTTTTCTATATTCTTCATATCTCGATCCAAAAGTCTTTTCATTTCATTAAATATTGCATCCGGTTCCCCTAAAGTGCAAAAAATGCATTTGTCTAAATTCTATATTTACATGAAATTGGTAAATCCTGGTAAATTGTTCGATTTAAGAGTAGTGATGGGCGGACTCACAGATAACCGGGACCGGCGGATCTAGATCAGTGTTTCTCAGCTCCAATCCTCAAGACTCGCCAACAGATCATGCTTTCAAGTTTTCCTCAATATTAGACAGGGAATAATTCCATCACCTGTGCAACTTTAAGGAAATCCTGAACACTTGATTGAGGAAGACATAAAAACATGATTTTTTTGGTGGTTCTTGAGGACTGGAGTTGAGAAACACTGATCTAGATGATCCGGTTTTTAAAATCCGGATCCAGGCCGGATTCCGGTCCCCATATAAGTTAAGAGTAAAAAGCAAATGTCCCTAGCTCTGACTACAATACGTTCCCTACTCTATAATCCCGCTATATTTGTCAGTTGTAGTTTGTGTACATCGGTTCAGTGCATATACTGGGAGGGAGGCTGACCGTGCCCGGCCTGGCATCCTGTGCCGGTTCACTGAGATGAGAAGCGTGGCCTCCACGACGAGCCGTTATTTTATATTCCAAAACCAGTCAGCATTACGATAAAGATTTCCGTCTTCTTCCAGTTTTCACGCGGATACATCAAAGCTGTTGACAAACTGCTCCGAGTATTGACTTGCTCTTTATCACGCCATTGACCTCGATTTATAGAAAACATGTAAATATTTACCAATTCGGAAACGGTAAAATAATGGTGAGCCGGACTGTCAACCACTTAGAAATAGACCATCTCAAGTCATCCGATGAACCGCGTCTTCCCACAAGAACGCCACAATGTGTCACCTTCATGTGATTTAATAATGAGAGCAGGAAGAGAACATTTTTTTGGCAAGAGCTCGAAACAGATGTGAAGATACAGATGCCGGAATGGTTAATTCTGTAAATAAGCGTTAGGTGACACGGGATGAAATTGGAAGGAAATAATTACATTTTCCAACATGCTTCTCCCAGCTTTCAGGGAAAAGAGGCAGAACCAGCCGTGTTGTCTCGCTGGGATTTCTGCTGATCCACGCAGGTCTCCTTAACTACTTTTTGGGTAACCATGGTTACTGCATATTGCATCTCATTCTTCTGCTCCAGTGTGGCTTAGCCTGTCAGCTCAAGCTAAATTGGGAAAGCAGGATGGAAATAGACAGAGATGGTTTATTTCTACGGCTTTTCTGATTAACCTCTTTGCAGCAACACAATCGTAATGAGTCGGCCGGTCCTGTGACAGAAGAGCATTTACAAGTTTGTAAACAGCCGATTCCGGCACTTATTTAGCATGTTTTGCAAAAATAATGGTTTTGATGCAAACGACAACAAACACGGCAGAGGAACTTGTTTTGAATACTCACCGAGACAGTGAACAAGATCCACCGTGAAACCCCAAAATAATCTAAAGTCAAACTTCTCACACTATTATTTGTTTTAAAGGGGCAGTCTGCTTAAAGGGATCCAATCATCAGGATTTTCCTATATAACCTAAAGCCAGTGCTGTACTGACACTATCAGGCTGATTCTATACATACCTTTAGATGTGAGATCGGATGTTTAGGTTTTGAAATCCAAAAAAGTAAAGTTTATAAAATCAGCAGCTTCTTGAGTGACAGCAGCTGAGGATCAGATAATATCTGGGGGGTATTCATAGTTATTCCCTCCCTCTATTAGAATTAGCATAAGTATTATACAATCAATTTATTTTTTGACTTGCAGGACCTGTGCTGAGGTCATACCCATGTGACCAGAAGGGGTGGGGCCTCAGCCAAAAGAAAAATGTTTCTTCCTGGTATCAGCTTTGTTGCCTCAGGCCCCACCCCTTCTGATCACATGGTTATGACCTCACACAGGTCCTGCAAGTAAAAAATTAAATTAATTGTATAATACTTATGATAATTCTAATAAGCAGGGGGGATAACTCTGAATTCCCCCCCCAGATATTATCTGCTCCTCAGCTGCTGTCACTCAAGAAGCTGATGATTTTATGAACTTTACTTTCTTAGATTTCAAAACCTAAATATCCGAGCTGACGACTAATGCTAGGTAGAGAATCAGCCTGAGGGTGTGCTCACACGAGCGTATAAATCGGACAAGTGCAATGCAAGAAGATCTCACATTGCACTCTGACCAATGTTAGTCAATGAAGCAGAGCAGTTGGTCAGGTTTTCACGCATCCAGATTCTGGATGCGAGAAAAGTCACAACATGCTGCGATAGCATCCAGAAAACATCCGAGACTCGCCAATACATGTCAATGGGTGCGAGAAAAAAACTGACATCACATGGACGGCACACAGACCATCCTAGTGACGTCCGTTTTTTTGGATACAATCCTATCATGTAACAGAAAACACTGTAAATGGTCCTGTAAATGGTCCTGTAAATGGTCCTGTAAATCACTAAAAGCTGCTGAGAAAAAAACGGATTGCACACAGACAGCACACGGATGAGAAGTGAGAAAAATCTTCCTACTCTCCTGGATGAGAATGGGACTGTTTTTTCATACGTGCCTGTGAGTCCAGCCTGATAGTGCCAGTAAAGCACTGACTTCAAGTTATATACGAAAATCCTGATGACTGGTTCCCCTTAATATTGGTATCTAACCATAAACTGATCAATCCACTAATGGGACCCTGAGTACTTAGCAGTAATTTGTTGGGAGATTTTGCTTCAGGTGTTTATATTCTCTACAGCACCCCCGCAGGAGAAAGGCAGTATTACATATTGCTCTGCAGAAAGAGACTTATTTGCTGTAACTTTTTGCTAATAGAAAGGTCTTCTGTCTATTCATCAAGATTTCTCTAATTCGGTATTTGCAAATGTGTTTTGTAAACCATACAACTGCTTTAAAAGTGTTGTCCATTACTGTACAGAACTAACTTCCTAGGACCAAGGACATGTAAAATGCAATAAAAGTATACTTAGCTAATGGAATTGTACCATTGTTCCATAAAAGGCACTAAAAAATACCCGATTCCATAGGGTTGATGTTATTTATCCTTTAACCCATGCGCTAATCAGACATTTTACAGCATGACACTAATAGTCTTTATTCACCCCATAGTGGACTAGTGATATGAATGGTGCGCATTGCCTGAAATATTTTATGCTCTCATTGTTCCATAAATTGCACTGCTACATTATTATTAGAGATTAGTGATGGGCGAACTCGCAGATATCCGTTATTGGCGGGACTAGCCAGACTTAAAAAAAAAGAATCAGTTTCGGCCTATCTGACCAGACGCTGGTCCCCATATGAGTCTATGGGGACCAGAATCTGGTGCTTAGAAATAGTGTTAGAAGGGATAGGGGATTAGAGCAAGCGTGCTATACTTACCGAGTCTCCGGCGCAGCTGTAACTGCTTTCGGGCCATTCACTTCTCTACCGAGGCTGCTAATTTACCTTCATGCATATTCACTCCTTTCCCCACCCACCAGCAGTGCTGGCGTCTTTGATTGTTTGCAATCAAATGTGCCCCCAGCCAGTATGACAGCGTCTGACTGCAACCAATCGCACACCCTGTCTGTGGGACTATTTCATACTATAAAAATAAATAAATAAATAAATTGGCATAGTGTGCCCCGTATTATGATACCCAGCACAGATAAAGCATACGGCTACAGGCTGCAGCCCACAGCCATGCGCTTATCTTGGCTGTGTATCAAAATAAGAGGAACTGCATACAGCTTTTTTTATTATTATTTTTAATATTTTAATAAATAATTTAAAAAACCAGCGTGCAGTCCCCCCAATTTTGACACTAAGCCATGATAAAGCCTGACAGAAAGAAAGAAAATAAGAATAAATAAAGTGCTTCATACTTACCACGTGGCTGTACACTGCTTCCGGGGCTGCTCACTCTACTTCTGGGGCTGCTCATTATCTTCACGCATATGCAATGCTTCCCCCACTCACGGTTGTCCCCATGTCTCTGATTGGTTGCGGTCAGATGCGCCCCCACCCTGTGTAACAGCATGTCTGACTGCTTTCAGTCAGAGACACTGTCTGCATCTATATTTGTGTAAAAATAAATAAATAAAAAAATTGATGTAGGGTCTTTCCCATATTATGATACCCAGCCATGATAAAGCATATGGCTACAGGCTGCAGCCCCCAGCCGTGCATGTTATCTTGGCTGTGTATTAAAATAAGAGCTGCATGTGGCTTTTTAAAAAAAATATTTAAATAAATAATTTAAAAAACCGGCGTGTGGTCCCCGCACCAAATTTTTATATCCAGCCACGATAAAGATGAAAGCTGGGAACTAGTATTCTCAGGCTGGGTAGACTCATGTTTATTTGGCTCTTCAGCTTAAAAATAGCAGCCTGCAGCTGCCTAGGATTGTCATATCCATTAGATGTGATAATCCAGGCACTTTACTCGGCTGTTCCCGATTGCTCTAGTGTGGTGGAGTAATAAGGGGTTAATAACAGCCCATAGTTGCCATTAAGCCCTAGTTTAGTAATGGGAAGCATTTAACAGACCACCCCATTACTAATCTGTAAGTGAAAAAAATAGACACAAACATCAAAAAAAATCCTTTATTTTAAATAAAATACAAAATAACCACTCTCTTTCACCAATTTATTAACCCTAATAATATCCAGGTCTCACATAATCCACATGAGGTCTCACGAGCATTCCAGCTCAGCTACATCTGAAATGCATTTGTCTAAATTCTATACTTACAGTAAACTGGTAAATCCTGGTAAATTGTTTGACTTAAGCGTAAGAAACAAATGTCCCTAGCACTGACTGCAATACGTTCCCTGCTCTTTAATCCCCCTAGATTCTCATTTGCGGTTTGTGTACATCAGCTCAGTGCATACATGGGGAGGGAGGCTGACCGTGCCCGGCCTGGCATCCTGTGCCGGCTCACTGAGATGAGAAGCGTGGCCTCCACGACGAGCCGTTATTTTATATTCCAAAACCAGTCAGCATTACGATAAAGATTTCCGTCTTCTTCCAACTTTCACACGGATAGATCAAAGCTGTTGGCAAACTGGCAGAAAGCTGCTCCGAATATTGACTCTCTCTTTATCACGCCATTGACCTGGATTTTTATAAAACATGTAAATATTTACTAACTTGAAAATGTTAAATTAATGGTAAGCAGGACTGTCAATCACTTAAAAAGTGAGTGTTTCAAGTCATCCTACAAGAACACCACAATGTGTCACTTATAGAAGAGGCTTCCTTCTGGGATGACATCCATGCAGATGAATTTCATGCAGTGTGCGGCATATGACTGAGCGCTGACAGTCGGACCCCCGCACCTGTAACCTCTGCAGCTATGCTGGCAGCACTCATGTCTATTTTGAAAAGACAATCTCTGGATATGACGCTGAGTACATGCACTTAACTTCTTTGCTCTAGTTAAACCGCACTACGGTCTTGGCCACTATGCCACTATGCTGTAGCTCAATTTCAAGGTGTTGGCAATCTTATCATAGCCTAGGCCACCTTTATGTAGAGCAACAATTCTTTTTTTCAGATCCTCAGAGAATTCTTTGCCATGAGGAGGCATGATGAACTTCCAGTGACCAGTATGAGAGAGTGTGTGAGGGATAACACCAAATGTAACACATCTGCTCTCCATTCATACCTGAGACCCACTGGGGAGGGAAATGGCTAATTGGGCACAGTTTGGTCATTTTCTCTTAGGGGTGTACTCCCGTTTCTTGGCAGCAGTTTACACATTAATGGCTGTGTGTTGAGTTCTTTAGAGGGCACCAAATTTACACTGTTATACAAGCTGCACACTGACACTGTACATTGTATCAAAGTGTCATATCCTCAGTGTTGTTGTGATGCAGTCACTATTTACGGATAGTATAGACAGAAGAATAGTAAAAAAAGCCGGGGATTGGTAGCGGGTAGACACGTGGGATCACAAGAAGTAAACAGAGGCGTAGTCAGGTCACAATCCGAGGATCAGAATACCAGGAGAGCACGTAATAGGTTCTGGGAGAAAACAAAGACGTGGTCAGGTAATGATCCGAGGTCAAAAGGCAGGAGGTCTCGACAGGATCAGCATCTAATACGTTCAGGGAGAAAACAGAGATGTGGTCAGGTAACGATCCAAGGTCAAGAGGCAGGAGGTCACAACAGGATCAGGGAGTAGGCAGAAAGGAGTCAAATAACAGACCGGGGTCAGAAAAACCATCAGAATACCAAACAAAGACACGAGCCAACAGCCAACAGCACAACTGTAGAATCAGGAAATATAACTGGCAAGGTTCTGGGTGAGCATGCTCAGTAAAAAAGCCTAAGCTATTACTAGAGAGGTGGAACACCTGAGTAATCAGCACCAACATGGAATCCTGCACTGTCAATCAGTCTGCTGGCTCAGTAACTTAGGGAAGTGCAGCAGAGCATCTCCAAAAGCAAGATGATGTGCACAGAGGAATCATGTCACTGCCAGGTCTAGTCTGAAAGATGCTCTGCACAGAGGGATTGTGACAGTTGTTCCTTGAAAAGATATAGTAACATATTTACAAAAACTATGAGGGGTGTTTTCACTTTTGGGATTTATTGTACAGTGGAACCTTGGATTAAGAGTAACTTGGTTTGAGAGCGTTTTGCAAGACGAGCAAAGCTTTCTAAAAATTTGTAACTTGGTTTAAGAGCAATGCTTTGCAATAAGAGCAAATACTCACCGTGCACACCTCCGGTTCTGTCCTTTCACCGCGCTCTGACCCGCTCTGGAGGTAACTTTCTGTACATATGTACTGTACATAGTATACCATTGCACAGTATATACTATACAGCATATCTATCAATTTGTATTTGTGGATACAGTATTGTACTTATTGATAACCAGTGCAGCACATTGCTTGTACTGTTCCTCCCGCACACCATCAATTCTATTATAAGCTAACGTACAGTTTAATTTGTGTTACATGTTTTTTACTGTACAGTGTTTTGTATTAGTGCACTGTAATAATTTTATATGAATACAGAACATTATATTGTATTACTGTAATAAGTTTCTATATATACAGTATTTTTGGGCTGTGAAACGCATTGTCTGCGTTTCAATTATTTCCTATGGGAAAATTCGCTTTGCTATAAGAGTAAGGGGTACTTTGCACACTACGACATCGCAAACCGATGCTTGCGATGCCGAGCGCGATAGTCCCCGCCCCCGTCGCACCTGCGATATCATGGTGATAGCTGACGTAGCGAACATTATCGCAAATGTAAGTGTATGGGAAACCTGAATAGTTGACGAATAGCAACTATTCGGGCTTCCCATAGACTTAGGGGTACTTTGCATGCTGTGACATCGCTAGCCGATTGTAGCGATGCCGAGCGCGATAGTCCCTGCCCCCCGTCGCAGCTGCGATCTCTTGTGATAGCTGCCGTAGCAAACATTATCGTTACGGCAGCTTCACATGCACTCACCTGCCCTGCGACGTCGCTCTGGCCGGCGACCCGCCTCCTTATTAAGGGGGCGGGTCATGCGGTGTCATAGCGACGTCACACGGCAGGCGGCCAATAGAAGCAGAGGGGCGGAGATGAGCGGGAAGTAAACATCCTGCCCACCTCCTTCCTTCCGCATAGCCGGCGTGAGCCGCAGGACGTAGGTAGGAGATGTTCCTCGCTCCTGCGGCTTCACACACAGCGATGTGTGCTGCCGCTGGAACGAGGAACAACATCGTAACATCGGTCATTTCCAAATTATGGAAATGACCGACGCTACATGATACGATTACGACGATTTTGCGCTCGTTAATCGTATCAAAAAGGCTTTACACACTGCGATATCGCCTACGAAGCCGGATGTGCGTCACTTTCAATTTGACCCCACCGACATCGCAGCTGCGATGTCGTAGTGTGCAAAGTGCCCCTAACTTGGTTTAAGAGCATACTGCCGGAACCAATTATGCTCGGAATCCAAGATTCCACTGTATATGTATTGGGGTGGATTCACTCTAGAAGAGTCACATTTGGACTTTGCTAAATGGTCCATACCTTTTTATATGTTTTTAAAAGTAGAATTCCAATAAGCCTCATGTTCCATGACTGGAGGTAGTTACTAAAGTAGGCGGCAAGCGTTTATTCTTGATCTGTTAATATAATGAAGCAGATTTTGGTTTTCTACCTTCTCTGGGCGTCGTTGGTCATAATAGCTATATTTGCCACAGTGATTATTTAGACAGTGCACAGTTTGAGCTAAGTATTAGATAGGGGCAGGTAACTGAATCCTTTCATTTCAGGTCACACTGAGAGTGCGGAGCTGTCTGACAGCCGCTGTGCTCTTTAATTCAAGGGTATGTAGAACACAGCGGCTCCCGGACCACACTCTGAGCTTAAAACCGTACGTATGGCAATGTCCTTTTTTAAAGCTGCCTGCGCAGTCATTCATTTTATCTTGTCCCGTGCATTCATATTGTGATACGGAGGTAGAATTGTTTATAGATAGGACCCTAACATATTTTCCTACAAAAACCTGCGGTTTGAGGTCCTATTCTGAATTGACAATTATTAATAGGCTTTAATACAGCTTGTCGCCTGTAAGGTTACATCGGTATCATATCTGACACAGTATAAAGAATGGTTTGCTTGTTTCTATTGAATCCATTTACTATTTCGCTTTGGTTGACTGTATAATTCATCACTTTAATGTTCCTTATTCCGGAACGCTATATCCCATCCCATCTACCTCAACCAGACTTTAAAAACTGATGCTGATAAGGGGTTAAATATAGGGTTGATCGAATATCACAAATATTCGGCAATATTCGGCTTCGCGAATATCCGACGAATAGGTCACCGCTATGCAAATATTCGATGCGCAATGTAAGGGGTACTTTGCACGTTGCAACATCGCTACTGCAATATCGTCGGGGTCAAATTGAAAGTGACGCACATCCGGCGCCGGTAACGACGTCGCAACGTGTAAAGCAAGCGTCGTAAATCGGTGATCTGTGTAGTGTCGGTCATTTCCATAATTTCGCTGCAGCGACAGGTACGATGTTGTTCCTGCAGCAGCACACATCGCTGTGTATGAAGCCGCAGCAGCGAGGAACTTCTCCTTACCTGTGTCCCGCCTGCAATGAGGAAGGAAGGAGGTGGGCGGGATGTTTACATCCCGCTCATCTCCGCCCCTCCGCTTCTATTGGCTGCCTGCCGTGTGACGTTGCTGTGATGCCGCACGACCCGCCCCCTTAGGAAGGAGGCGGGTCGCCGGCCAGAGCGACATCGCAGGGCAGGTAAGTGCATATGAAGCTGCCGTAATGATAATGTTTGCTACGGCAGCTATCACAAGAGATCGCAGCTGCGACGGGGGCGGGGACTATCGCGCTCGGCATCGCTACAATCGGCTAGCGATGTCACAGCATGCAAAGTACCCCTAAGTCTATGGGAAGCCCGAATAGTTGCTATTCGTCAACTATTCAGGTTTCCCATAGACTTACATTGTGCATCGAATATTCGCAAATTATCGAATAGCAGCGACCTATTCGGCGAATATGGGCGTTGCCGAATATTTGAGGTATTCGATCATCCCTATTTAAATAATATTATTCAATGCACTTTTTTCTTAAAGTGCTATTCTATTACCCTTAGTAATCATTTTACATCTAATATCCAGTGGGGGGTAAAGCAGTTATCCCACCTTCTAAGTAGTGGATCTGCTTGTGCACACTTTATATTAGAAGAGTAGTCCCATAAAAAAAACAAAATATATCGCAAATCACTGCCTAGGTGGTAGTATGATTGCTGGCGGTCCAACCGCTAAGACCCCCATCAATCGTGGCGTTCTTAGGTTCCCTGTTTGACTAAAGTATTAGTGAGAATGTGCAACCTCTTCTGTATTAAAGGGATATTCTCATATTATTAAATTGCTTTAGTTAGCATGAAAATAAGCACATTTCAAAATTACTTGCTTTTTCTATCTGCTGTCATTATACTCCAATGAGAGCTTTTATCTTTCATAATGCACAGCTAGTTTATGTAGATCTGAACCACAAGTGCCTACTTGGACCATGGTCAGAGTGGCCAGTAGATAGAATCATAGAATCATAAAATGGTAGAGTTGGAATGGACCTCAAAGGCCACCGGCTCCAAACCCCTGTGAGTGTAGGTTTTTGCTAAATCATCCCAGCGATATGTTTAACCAGCTTCGGTTGGAAGATTTCCATTGATGGAGAGATCACTGCCTCCCGTGGCCACCTGTTCCATTCTCTGACTGCTCTCACTGCCTCCCGTGGTCGCCTGTTCCACTCTCTGACTGCCCTCACTGCCTCCCACGGTAGACTGTTCCACTTGCTGACCGCCCTCACTGCCTCATGTGGTAGACTGTTCCACTCGCTGACCGCCCTCACTGTCAGAAAGTTTTTCCTAATGTTTATTCTGAATTTCCTTCCTTTAAGTTACATTCCATTGCTTCTTGTACTTCCTTGTGCTAATGAGAATAGAGTGGTTCTCTCTGCACTATGACCACCATTCAGATATTTGTAGACTGCTATTAAATCTCCTCTGAGCCTCTTTTGCAAACTAAACATTCCTATTTCTTTTTGCCGGTCTTCATAGGACATGGCTTGCAGACCTTCTACCATAGAATCATTGAATGGTAGAGTTAAAGAAGACCATCAGCTCATTAAGTCATCACTAGAACCATCATCAGTGCATGAATACATCACCAAAACCACCATCAGTGAATACACTCCAGAAGAGGAGTTAATTCTTAACATAATGGTTAGCTTTGTCCAGTCCATTTATTTCTATACAGCAGTTATCTGCTCACCTCCATTTCTCTACATCTCAACTCATACAGTGCTGGCCAAAAGTATTGGCACCCCTGCAATTCTGGCAGAGAATACTCAGTTTCTTCTTGAAAATGATTGCAATCACAAATTCTTTGGTATTATTATGTTCATTTAATTTGTCTTCAATGAAAAAAATAAAAAAAATTGTCATAAAGCCAAATTGGATATAATTCCACACCAAACATAAAAAAGGGGGTGGACAAAAGTATTGGCACTAATTGAAAAATCATGTGATGCTTCTCTAATTTGTGTAATTAACAGCACCTGTAACTTACCTGTGGCACCTAACAGGTGTTGGCAATAACTAAATCACACTTGCAGACAGTTGACCTGGATTAAAGTTGACTCAACCTCTGTCCTGTGTCCTTGTGTGTACCACATTGAGCATGGAGAAAAGAAAGAAGACCAAAGAACTGTCTGAGGACTTGAGAATCCAAATTGTGAGGAAGCATGAGCAATCTCAAGGCTACAAGTCCATCTCCAAAGACCTGAACATTCCTGTGTCTACGGTGCGCAGTCTCATCAAGAAGTTTAAAGCCCATGGCACTGTGGCTAACCTCCCTAGATGTGGAAGGAAAAGAAAAATTGACGAGAGATTTCAACGCACGATTGTGCGGATGGTGGATACAGAACCTCGACTAACATCCAAACAAGTTCAAGCTGCCCTGCAGTCCGAGGGTACAACAGTGTCAACCCGTACTATCCGTCGGCGTCTGAATGAAAAGGGACTGTATGGTAGGATACCCAGGAAGACCCCACTTCTTACCCCGAGACATAAAAAAGCCAGGCTGGAGTTTGCCAAAACTTACCTGAGAAAGCCTAAAACGTTTTGGAAGAATGTTCTCTGGTCAGATGAAACAAAAGTAGAGCTTTTTGGGGAAAAGCCATCAACATAGAGTTTACAGGAAAAAAAAGAGGCATTCAAAGAAAAGAACACGGTCCCTACAGTCAAACATGGCGGAGGTGTTTTGGGGTTGCTTTGCTACCTCTGGCACTGGACTTCTTGACCGTGTGCCTGGCATTATGAAGTCTGAAGATTACCAACAAATTTTGCAGCATAATGCAGGGCCCAGTGTGAGAAAGCTGGGTCTCCCTCAGAGGTCATGGGTCTTCCAGCAGGACAATGACCCAAAACACACTTCAAAAAGCACGAGAAAATGGTTTGATAGAAAGCACTGGAGACTACTAAAGTGGCCAGCAATGAGCCCAGACCTGAATCCCATAGAACACCTGTGGAGAGATCTAAAAATGGCAGTTTGGAGAAGGCACCCTTCAAATCTCAGGGACCTGGAGCAGTTTGCCAAAGAAGAATGGTCTAAAATTCCAGCAGAGCATTGTAAGAAACTCATTGATGGTTACCGAAAGCGGTTGTTCGCAGTTATTTTGGCTAAAGATTGTGCAACAAGGGTGCCAATACTTTTGTCTGGCCCATTTTTGGAGTTTTGTGTGAAATGATCAATGATTTCATTTTTGTTTCATTCTCTTTTGTGTTTTTTTCATTGCAAGGAAAATAAATGAAGATAATAATACCAAAGAATTTGTGATTGCAATCATTTTCAGGAAGAAACTGAGTATCATCTGACAGAATTGCAGGGGTGCCAATACTTTTGGCCAGCACTGTAACAGGCTGTTATAAATCTAGCAAAATCATCCGTCCAGCAACTTTCAGAGCAGTTCTCCTAATCAGGGCTCTCACTTTCCTGAGACTATGCTTGTTTAAATGCCCTTTTAGCTCGATATGTGAATAGAACAAACAATTGATAGATGAATGTGTTACAGCAAAACCTGTGCTGAGATTTATATTTATATAGGGAAACCTCTTTAATGTTGACAAAAGTAACCTTTTTGTCATCACTGATCGAGAAGTCAGACAGTTTATTCTTTCTTTATTCAGGATGCATGCGTGCTTGGTTAAGCTGGGTATGATTGTATGTGGATGTGTGGGGAAAGCTGTTTTTATGACATCAACCTAAGGTGTGTTCTCGCGGGTTATGTACCGATGTAAAAGGGGCTCCTAGGCTGACCCTAGGACTGTGGCCCCTGCGCTGTCCTTTATGTCAAAGGTAGGCACGATGGTAACCAGGTTCGAACCCCCAGCGTGACCCTATCTTCTGTCTGAGCCCTGATACTACTCTCCCCACCCAGGGTACGGGTCGAACGCCCAGTAATGAAAACCCCACAAATAGGCACAGAAAAGGGTAAATGAAAACTCATGCACACGTCACACAAACACAAAGGAGGGGCAGCATATGAACTGGGTAGGAAATAATGCACAACTAGAGACCTCACACATCACGCAGAACCACAACTTGTTGATTACCATAGAACTGGATAACCACAGGAACTGATGTAGCAGAAGCTATATCTGGCACTCAGGCCCAGAATCCAGAACCTTATAAAGAGTGAAGTTGGCTGAAAATGGTAATCAGCAGCCTGAGATTCCAGCAGATGATCACAAGCCAGAAGGAATTAACTCCTACTGTACTGAGGAGCAGTGAAGCCTGAACGAGCCGACGCCCATAAAAAGCTGTGCAACTCAGGGACTCTGAAGTGTGAACAGAGTCCGATGCCACCATGACACCCAGCAAGTGCAATGCCGAACACCGCGCGACAGGTGTCTAACCATCTGTAGAGGGAAGAGGCCAAAGTGTTAGTAAGAACAAGGGCTCCTTCATCAACTTATTTGAATCGAGAATTATTTCCTTGTCTGGTGGTTGGGAAAATGCTGGAGAAACGTTTGTCCCTTTGTTGTCCTAAGATCAAAATGTTATGACCTATTGTAGCGGTATACTATACCATTCAAAATGTGCATATGTGACGCCCCTGGACTATCAGGTCGTCACAGGGTACTGGACGCTCTTTCTCCTTAGTACAGTATTCAAATCCCTCATGGTTCTGGGTTCCCATCTTACAGTGCTGCTTCTAACAGCAAATCAAATCCTAGGAACACCCTGCACCACACTCACCAGACACACCAGTGGGCGGCTTAAGCGGAATAGGGTCGCCCACCTAGGGGTTAGAAAGGGAAGGTCAGTGGAGTGTCAGGGAAGGAGAGTGAAGGAAAGTTAAGTAGAGGAAGCAGGGAGCGGTGGCTCCCCAGAAGAGCTGTCTAGGTTGCAGGCGGTGGTCTGGACCTAGACGAGTCGGACCCTCAGTCGCAGGGGATTAAGGCAAGGTGCCTGGACCTGTTAAAGTGAACGGTCAGCAGCCTGGTCCTATCACCGGTCTGGGACCGAAGGCATGGCGGGGTACGTAGACCCTAGATCGGGGAGAAGCTTCAGGCAACTAAAATCCCAAGCGTGAGTCCTGAGAGCAGGCTCCCACACTTAGCCACAGTAGGGAATGGGGCCCGGAAAGTTCCAGACTACCGGGCCACTACAGTAAATCTAAACGTTTGTGCCAGGAGGCAGGTAACGGATCACCAGGCAGCACTGCAGGGGACGCGACCCGGATGAGCTCCCCTTGAGAGGCAGCGGCACCTAGAGACTTGGTTTACCCAGTTTTCAGCGTCTGCTTATTAGCTGAGTGAGTACATGAGTGATCTCCCCGTCACGGCACCCTGTATCATCTTCCAGAGCCACGGGGCCTACCCCTACCCGTGGAGGGGAACGATATCTGGCTGCCCCATTCCATCACCCCAGGTATTCCCAACGGCAGCGGTGGTACCCCCAATTACCGCACACCACGGGTGGCGTCACGAACCATAACTCCCTTGTAAATATCCCCCTTTTACTTTAGAGTGTGGCCCCTAAGCCACTGGGTCCGGAGACCCTCGAGCCACGAACGGACACTGCGCACGGATCCGAGCGGTTCGATCTGCTGCTGGGGCGGCACACATATCACATTATAAACTAATTTATAGCTGCAATCTAAGGTTAATAGTATAATAATCTGGTGTTTTGGGGGTCTGGGAGGAAACCTGCAAGCATGAAGAGAACATGCCAACCCAATGCACATGATAACTCATAGTCAACTCAAGGACACCAGTGTTACAAAGCAACATTATTAATAACTACTAAGGCACTGTGCTGTTATACAGCTAATATTATGAGAATATTATAACTAAGCATCAATGACTAAATTGCGAGCCAATCACATCTATAAAGAGGGTAAGATAAGCACGTGCAGCACAGGATCCGATGGGTAAATGTGCAGCAGTGGGGGCAAGGTACTCTGCACAATTAGATTACAGAAAAGACGTGTTGGCAGAGATCTGATATAATCTTATTATCCAAGTCATTTCCTATAATAGTATTATAAAAAGGGGCCACACATCATGTAATTCCCAATATAATATTAGTACCACTTTGTAACAGATTCCCTTTTACCACATGATATTTTTAGTGTTGTCTAAGGGGGATGTTTCTCTTTGTGGAGAGTGCCAAGTGTGCGTAAGGAAGCTTATAGGCCATGCAGTGCTCCTCTGGAAAATATTCAAAATAGCCAATTCAGAAAGGAAGAAAACTAGAATGCTACCTATTGGAACTAGCAATCATAAAAGTCAATATTGACCATCTAATGAGCCTTGCCACATGACTTGAGATAAAATGGCAATCATAAAACTCTACTTCCAGATGTGTTTTTCCTGTTTGCCCCTCATCAGTGCAAAGCAGGAAGTCTGATTTGGTTGGGTGAGTCCTCTATCTGGGCCTGATGCTTTGCACAGATAAGAAGCAATGAATCTGAAAAACATGTCGGCAAATATAGTGTCTTGTTTGGTTTCTTATCCTAAAGGCCACTGTAAACGCTGCGTCATCGCTAGCGATCGCACCCGCCCCCGTCGTTTGTGTGTCACGGGCAAATCATTGCCCGTGGCGAACAATATCGCTAGGAAGCATCACATGTACTTACCTTCCTACCGACGTCGCTGTGGCAGGCGAACAACCTCTTTTTTAAGGGGGCGGTTCGTGCGGCATTACAACGACGTCACACAACGAGCCACCAATAGAAGTGGAGGGGTGGAGACCAGCCGCATTAACATCATGCCCACCTTGTTGCCGGAGGAAGCAGAAACGCTGTTGTTCATCGTTCCCGTGGTGTCACACGGAGCGATGTGTACTGCTTCAGGAACGACGAACAACCTACGTCCAGAACGAGCAACGATCTTTTGAAAATGAATGACGTGTCAACGAGCAACAATTTGGTGAGTATTTCTGATCGTTAGCACTCGTTCGTACGTGTCACACGCAACGACGTCGCTAACGATGCCAGATGTACGTCACGAATTCCGTGACCCCGACGACATATTGTTAGATACGTCATTGCGTGTAAAGTGGCCTTTAGTCATGTGGCAATGCTTGTTAAAGGGTCAATATTGAAATGTAGGTTTGCTGCATCTAATAGGAGGCACTAGAGTATCCAGCAAAGATAAAACATGGGCCCATTTCCCATTGCTCACCAATATCCTATCATAGCAGTAATTTTGAGCCATATACTTTGATAGTTTAGTAACTTACAGGCATAAACTGCTCTGAAGGTGGGTGTTGTCCACCAGCCTATGCCCAAACCTGCCTTTCAGAACCCTTACCATTCCACAATTATCTGTCTGTCTCATATCTTTGCATGTATCCATCTTTCTACCTAAAGGCGCTTTTACGGTTGCTGATGAGCGGCGAGCGCCCGGGAGTAGACTCACTGGGTTGTACACTGGACTCCCCTGGTAGGAGTTAACCTGGATTTAACCCCTATACAGGGATTGTCAGGCGCAGCCCCAGGGGGCCTAAATGCACAACAGCCAAGACCAGTGGCGTTGGCTCTGATGGACTGGTGTGTCTCTGATGTCCGGTACAGGTTTGTTCAGATGTGGAAACACAGAAGTGGAGGCTTGGACATGGCAGCACGGAGGTAGTAGCTGAGATGTGACAGCACAGAAGTGGTGGCTCGGATGTGGCAGCACGGAGGTAGTAGCTCAGATGTGGCAGTACGGAAGTGGTAGCTGAAATGTGTAAGCAGAAGCACAGAGGTAGTGGCTCAGACATGGCAGCATGGAGGTAGAGATGTAACAAGCTCTGGAAAGAGACACAAGTTAGCAAGAACGAGTCACTGGTACAAAACACAAGGGCGCAGTGTCAGACACAGTAACGCGTATGGAACCTGAGAACTAGCCACGCACTCATGATGGGCAATGTTGCTCAGGGGAGGCAGGCTTAAAGACCTTCAGGGTAATAGCTGAAATCAAGGATCATTTCCAGGTAATGGGACGTTGTCCCTTTAAGGAAGGGGTCATGGTCGCACGCGCAGCCTATGGGCACTCCCATAAGGCCTGCGTGTGGCCTGGAAGCAAGAGGAAACCACGGCAGATGCTGGGGCAGGAACAGGACGCATGGATCCGGTGGGTAGGTGAGGAGAGCGGCACCACCGCTGCTGCCTTGGAGTGGGAGTGTGCAGAGTTGCAGCACTGGTAACGGGTGCTAGATGTGCAACTATATTGAATGCAAGGGTTGCAGTAGCTCCCAAGTCCTGGAACTTATGGAAACCTAAAAGGTAACTTCGGCCTATAAAAAGATCAATACCATTTAAGATCCATCATAGTCAGGGACCTCTTGGGAAATTTGAGTTTCCCCATGAGCTTCACGTTACACCACTGTGTCTATCCAAAATAATAGAAGCTCGTGACATGGTACACATAAATACAAGACTTTCTTTTAGCTCATGTGACAATAATTCAATTCAAGACCCTAAATCATGCTCAATGCTTCCATTTTGG
Source organism: Anomaloglossus baeobatrachus (assembly GCF_048569485.1). Classification (NCBI taxonomy): domain Eukaryota; kingdom Metazoa; phylum Chordata; class Amphibia; order Anura; family Aromobatidae; genus Anomaloglossus; species Anomaloglossus baeobatrachus. The sequence goes on along the minus strand of NC_134360.1, from coordinate 212,942,961 downwards.
GGGGATTATTGAAAAGGACATTCCTTGGAGACAATGTACCCTATTACATTGATGGCTAATGCTGCTACATTTTTTCTTTTTATCTATCTATCCATCTATCTCTTTCTCTGTCTGTCTATCCTTTATATTTTCATCAGTAGAGTCTTTCGCTCCCGATGGCTCTGCTCCTGACTGTGATACATCAGACCATCTTCCCCCGCTTGCTGAGAAGCTATAATCAGTGAACGTCTATATCATCTGTTGTCAATAACATGAACAGTTGGGCGGCCATGGGACATTACATTAAGGATAAAATAATTCAATTTTGGTTATCATTATGAATGGTAAATTGCAAGAAGTTGAAGTGCAGAATAAATTGTTTCTCCCCATTCTTTGTGTGGCCATTATCATAAACTCGGTGGATCCGTTCTCTTTGCATGAAGTGGAGGTGTAAACAGCTTATTATTACATCATATAGTGTCCATAGCAACTGCAATTCAGAGATTACTGCGTTATATGGAGATTTCTGAAAAAATATTCTGTAGCCGAGCGAAGAACATGTGGTCGCTATGAAATCGGAACTTGTGATGGAACATGTTCACATAGAAGTGACGGGTCATGATGAGGAAATCTGGAGTGAAACATTTGAACGCATTTACATACATAATTGCCAGTTGCGGATGTAACCGTATCCCACAATGCACAGCGGCACTGTCAGTTGCGCAGCCACAGTTTGCGCAGACATCATAGCCATGGTAACCAGGGACAACAGTGCAGGCGGAACCCAAATTGTGGGCTGAGTAAGCACAATTTTGTTCCCCGTCTAATATTGTGCTACCCATACCACATCCAGGTATAGTGAAGTGTTGGTGTTTTAAATTATACATTTGTGATGTCGCAGAGCAGTAAGGGGGCGTGGCCGGGTATGTCCGCCCTTGCCTGACATTGCCATTGACTCGCCCACCCCAGGGCTATGGGACACCCGGTGCCGGGCCGGACTAGTCCGGTGGTAGTCAGTGGTGGCTGGGCCCGGCTCCGTGGCCCTGGTGGGTGTCAGTTGAATATGTGGCGGATGACTTTAAGTTTGTATTCGTGACGCCACCTGTGGTCTGCGGCTATTAAGCCGCCGCTGCTGTGTGAGGCCACCGGGATGATGTTATAGCAGCAATGGTGGTACTGCTCCCCACAGGTGGAGCAATGCCCGGGGCACAGTTGGTGCTTGTGGAAGTCTATGGTGCTGTGTGACTAACACGGTGCAGGGCCGACAAGCAATGAAAGAAACAGGCACAAACAGTAGTCTCTTTACCTTCTCCTCTTTTACTCGGCAGAAACTTAGTCCAGGGAGACCGTCACAGATGGTAAAGATGATCCGGCCGGCCTGGAAGTGCCTGGGGTGATCTTTGGCCAGTTGAGTATGAGGCCTACTCCTTAATCTTTCTCTGCTGTTTTAGGACACTGCACTTTAGGTTTGCAATTGCCCTCTTGCTGCTGGGACTTGTTGTTCGTCCCCTTTTCTGTGTGGTAGACTGCGCAGGCCCTCTCTGGTGCTTCTCTGCTGGAGCCCACACCAGGCCCTTGGGATGCAGTTGTACCTTCAGATTGCTTCTGGGACAGGGGGCTTGCAGCTCTCCTGCCCTCCGGATTCAGCTACCAGGGATGGATTTTATACCCTGGCAACCACAGACTCCGATGTCCGAGTCTCTGCTGTGCCTCTCTGCTCCCCTTGCTTCACTGGGCCAAGCTATCCAAGCTCTAGGCCCCAGTTCTACAAGGCAGCACTACCCTGCGTCTGCACTCTTTCACTCCTGTCTCCAGACTAACCACTACTTCCTCCCTTCAGCCAGACTTAAGGAATCCTCCCTGAAGTTCCAGGTTCAGAGCTCCCTCTGCTGGCCGGAGGGAGAATTGTGTTGAGTGTTAACTTACTGGCCAATAGATCTCCCAATTACCTCCAGGCTCAGCATTAACCCTTTGGGAGGGCAATGCTGTTGTGGCGACCAGGTCCTGGGGCGCCACACTCCCCCTTAGTTAAATTCAGTACTCCCGGACTGTAGAAACAAACATGACATGTTAGAACATTTCATCCCATTATGGGAGGCGCAAATACTTTAACGTTACAAACTTAAACATTACTATAAGAGTCCAGTGTGGCTCCCTGCCGGGTGTCCATTACACTGCTCCATGGGGGACCCGCCGCGATCAAACCCCCAACGTAGGCTCTGGGCGTGCGTCAGAGCATTGATGACCCCACTCTATGCACGCCGGACGGGTTTTTCTTCAGGGGTGTCGAGCACACTGGTGCTAACTATGAACAATTTAGGTGTTGGCCACCCATAGTCCAGTGGCCCAATTGTCCATTTTCGCAATCAAAGAAAAGAAAAACATTTTGTACACAACCTTACAGACATTTTGCATAACTATGTACATTCTAATAAATACTCCTTCTTTTCCCTTATACAATTGACTCTCTATACCTTGGAGGGGGTTGTCCCCGAGTGCTGCGCTGGGACCTACGTAGCTCTGGTGTTTGCCCCTGACTACGTGGTGCGTCTTCTATCTCAGCACTACAGGTGGGCCTAACCCCAATAGGTAAGCGTGATGGTTGCCTTTGTGGGCTAAGAGTCGCCAAGGGTATGACAGGTTCACCACTGACAGGGGGTTGATCCTCCTGTTCCACTGCTGGCGTGTCATCTCGTGCTGGCGCGGACGGTTCTTTAGGTGGATCCGGAACCTTTTCTGTTTCTGGCTCGACCAACTGCGGAAACGTCAAAACTGGTACCACTATAGCATTGTTTATTCGGGTCCAAGTTTTGGGGAACTTTCCAAGGATGGTTTGAATCATCTCCCCTTCTTTCTCTTGACTTTGGGGACTTCCTTGTACTCCTTCCATTTCTCTTTGGATTCTGCACCGTTCAGGGCACGCTTTCAGGCGGTCTCGGGAAATTGCTTGATAGGTCTTGCCTTCATCCTTGCTTATGAGGCATACCTTACTATTGTCAAAGTTGGAGGGGATAATGGTGTAGGGCTCGTTTTCCCACTGATCATCCAATTTATGCGTCCTCCGCTTCTTCTTGAGGACTTGTTCTCCAGGTGCTAAGGGAGTTGCTGGGGCTGTTTGATTGTAATGCTGCTCTTGTCTCGTTCTTGCTTGAGACAGGCTCCTCTCTACGCACTCCTGGACCTTACGGTACCGCTGCTGCCGTTCTGTATCCCAATCCTCTATTTCTTGAACCGCCTCAGGCGACACAGTCCCCATCTCAAAGTCTACAGGCAACTTGCCAGGCCTGGCTCGCATCAGGTAAGCGGGGCTGCAGTTGGTCGAATTCACTGGGATATGGTTGTACAGGTCTACCAGATCTGGCAACTTTTCTGGCCATTGGTTCCTTTCCTCCAGCGGTAGGGTCTTCAGCATATCAATAACCACATGGTTCATTTTCTCGCACAGTCCATTGGTTTGGGGGTGGTACGGTGTGGTTCGGATTTTCTTACAACCGTACATGTTACAGAACTCTTGGAACACTTCAGCCTCGAATGCAGGACCCTGATCAGTCAGTACCCTTTCCGGATAGCCGTGAGGTCGACAAAAGGATGCCTGGAACGCTCTAGCTGCTGTCCTGGCTGTCTGGTCCTTCACAGGCACTACTACCAGGAAACGAGAGTAATGGTCCACAATGGTGAGGGCGTACACATAGCCTGACCGGCTTGGTGTTAGCTTCACGTGGTCCAGGGCCACCAACTCCAGGGGCTGCTTCGTGACAATTGGCTGTAGGGGAGACCTTTGGCTGGCATCATCCTTCCGCCTCAGGTTACACGGGCCACAGTCTCGGCACCACTTCTCGATCATTTTTCTCATGTGCACCCAATAGAACCGATCACGGAGTAGGGCCTCCAACTTCTTCCACCCGAAGTGTCCTGCGTTATCATGATACGCTGCTAGGACCATTGGAGCATCCCTCTGCGGAACCACTATCTGCCAGACAAGTTCATTTGTTCGCCAGTTGACATATCTCTTGCAGAGCTTGCCTTGGTAGGTGAACAGTCGTCCCCTCTCCTTCCACAGCTGCTGGGCTTCCTCTGGAGCGTCTGGGCCAAGATGGGTCTCAGCTTGCGCTAGCTTCTCTTTGACCAATCGCACGGCCGGGTCACCATTCTGTGTTTCTTCCCAATTATGATGGAGTAATGGGTTGACCGAGACCTCGTGCTGGCTTGAGCGCTTCACTCCCACAGCATGCTCACACTGGGAAACACCTTGGTGATGGAAAGCCGGTAACTCTATCTCTTCGAGTTCATCCAGGTCTTCTCCAGACTCGGGTAAGTGAGGCATTCTGGACAGCGCATCAGCATTGTTATTCTTCTTGCCAGCCCGATACTTGATGGTAAAGTCAAAGTTAGACAGCCGGGCCATCCATCGCTGTTCCATCGCACCTAACTTGGCTGTTGCCAGGTGTGTCAACGGATTGTTGTCCGTGAAGATGGTGAACTTGGCCGATGCCAGATAGTGCTTGAAGCGTTCAGTCACTGCCCAAACAATAGCGAGGAACTCCAGCTTGAAGGAACTGTAGTTTTCTGGATTCCTTTCTGTGGGCCGAAGCTTCCTACTGGCGTACGCTATCACCCTCTCTCTGCCTCCCTGTACCTGGGACAGAACTGCTCCCAGTCCCACGTTGCTGGCGTCTGTATACAGTACAAACGGTTGGCTGTAGTCAGGGTAGGCCAGAATTTCTTCTCCCGTGAGAGCCCCTTTCAGCCGGACAAAGGATGTTTCCAGTTGGCTGCTCCATTCCAATGGAGGGCTCTGCTTCTTAGCCTGCTTTGGCTGGCCCACCAGGAGATCTTGAAGGGGCGCTGCTATCTTGGTGAAACCATCAATGAACCTTCGGTAGTAGCCCACCAGTCCAAGGAACTGCCGCACCTCCTTCACTGTGGTGGGTCTTGGCCAGTCCTTGATTACAGTGACTTTCTCCGGATCAGGTGCCACACCTTCTGCGCTGACCACATGACCCAGGTACTGTACCTTTGGCATCAAGAGGTGACATTTGGACGGCTTGATCTTCAGGCCATATTTCGACAAGGACTCAAACACTTCTGCTAAGTGCTTCAGGTGGTCCTCATAAGTCTTGGAGTAGACTATGACGTCATCCAGGTACAACAGCACGGTTTCAAAGTTGTGGTGGCCCAAGCAGCACTCCATCAACCTTTGGAATGTCCCTGGGGCGTTGCAGAGCCCGAATGGCATACAATTGAACTCACAGAGGCCCATTGGTGTCGTGAATGCAGTCTTCTCCTTGTCCGCCTCTGCCACGGGAACCTGCCAATACCCACTGGTGAGATCCAAGGTGGAGAAATAGTTAGCTGACTTTAAGGCTGTTAGTGACTCCTCTATTCTGGGCAGTGGATAAGCATCTTTATGTGTAATGCGGTTAATTTGCCTGTAATCTACACACATTCTCATCGTACCATCTTTTTTCTTTACGAGCACTAGTGGAGCTGCCCAGGGGCTACAACTATCTCTGATAACCCCAGCCTCCTTCATTTCCCGTAACATTTCCTTGGCACACTGATACTGTGCGGGGGGTACAGGGCGGTATCTCTCTTTAATGGGATGATGATCACCCGTGGGGATTTGATGTTTAACCCCTTTCACCTGCCCAAAATCTAGGGGGTGTTTGCTGAAGACCCGCTCGTACTCCTGTACCACCCGGTAAACCCCATGCTTTTGGTGCGAGGGGGTGGAGTCGGTGCCTACATGTAATTTTTGGCACCAGTCTTCCGGCTGCCCCTTGGAGCCATTGTCTTCCGCCTGGTCGGACGGGATCAAGGGTTCCACTGCTTTAATGGTATTGTTGCTGACAGTGTACAGTTTTGCTACAGTGGCGTACCGGGGCAATTTGGCCTCCTCCTCCCCACAATTCAAGACACGGACGGGCACTCTCCCCTTGCGGACGTCCGCTACCCCTCTGGCTATCAGGACTCCAGGCCTACTGTCTGAATACACCGGTTCTACCAAGGCGTGGTAATCCTGACCCTTGAGGCCTATTGCTGCCCGACACCATATCAACATTTCACTTCTTGGGGGTATTACAATGGGGAGGGGGTCACTTACCCTCACACTGCCAATTTCTCCTCCGGCCAGCTCTACCTGCTGCCTCCTCATCAGGGCTCTGATCTCCCTCTGTAGGACACGCTGCTGCCCGGAGCTGGCAGTTTCAGACGCCTGTTGCAACAAAATTATCACTTCGGCAATACAATTTTCTATCACATTTGTACCAATGGTTACCAGTGGGTCAGATTCTTTGCGATCAATATCTACAATTATCATCCCCTGACATGGCAATTCTACCCGCCCCACTTTAATGGTTACTTCTTTGTACCCAATTTGAGGTAAGGGCTGACCATTACTGGCCACAATTGTTAAATCATCATCTGGGCCATGGTCAATGTCTGAATCAGCCCAATATCTTTTGTACAGTTTGTGGGGGATGGTTGTTACCTGGGACCCCGTATCCAGGAGGGCATTCAAAGGGATCCCATCCAGCACAATGGGAAGGACCGGTCGTCCTCCCACATACTTGCTGCGGCTGGGGTTTGAGCCGGGCTTCCTTACACCTGGGGGTTGGCTCCTGGCCCCAGGCTCAGCCCATTTAAAGGACAGCGTCGTGCAATGTGGCCCGCCTGGTTGCAGTGGCGGCAGATCGGTTGTCCTGTTGAATCATACCGGTCTGTGTCTCTGCCTCGGGTCGGCGGAATCCTCCTCTGTCGCATCCATGGGACGTCCTCTGGGCTGGAGGCCAACTCGATTTTTGCAGGCGAGGGGGTCATTTGTAGAGACTGCACGGTCTTGGCAAGGGCAGCCACAGTCTTGGTCAGCTCCTGGAACTGCTGTCTGAGCTCTGCAGTGGGATCCTTATCCAGGGACTGCGCCTCAGCCCCTGCAGTGGCTCGTGTTGCAGGCACCACCCCGGGGTACGTGATAGCAAGAGGCCGGAGGGGTACTGGGTCATTCGGTGTAGATTTTCTCAGTACCCTGATGGCCTGGTCCTTAAACTTGGCAAAGTCCAGAGCAGGGTTCTGCAGGACCAGGATACGCAGCTGGGTCCTGTGGGCATCTGACAGGAGCCCCTCTATGAACTGCTCAGTTAGGAGTTTGTCTTCTTCACGTACACTCTCTGGGTCCACCTGTTTAACTGCTCTCAGGGCCTCCTGCAAGTTTAAGGCATAGTCCCTTATGCTGTCTGTGGCCCGCTGCTTGCACCCAAAGAATCTCATCTTTATCTCTGCTGCGGTGCGGGTGTCAAACGTACTCTTTAGCTTGGCCAGTATCTGGGCTGCTGTCCCTTTATCTGTATCAGGCCAGGACTTCGCTTCACGCTGGGCTGCGCCGGCTAGCTGTCCCATTACTATGCCCACCTTCTGGCTCTCAGTCAGCGGATACACCCGGAATAAGCTGTGCAGGCTTTCTCTGAAGTCACTCAAGGTATGGGACTCCCCGGAGTACTGCGGCAGCCATTCTGCTCCCGGTATGTACGGCATGATGATCGGCATTACCGGCGCTACAGTGGGGGCCGGGGCGACGGCGACTGGGACTGCTTCGGCCGGTGCTGCGGCGCCTTGGGCGATGGCAGCCACCTGCTCTCCCTCTGAGTCGGACATCTTCCTCCCCCTTAGTGAACCTTACCAGGCTCCGTTCACTTTTCAAATTTCCTTCTGGGTCGCGCGGGGTTAACAGCGCTCTGCTCTGATGGCGCGCTCCCTTCGCGCTCTTTTTCAGGCACGCCCCCCTTCTTCCTGCGCTTGGCGAGGCTAATGGCGGCGGCAGTTTACAGACAGTACACAGTCTTTTAAGCACAATTCCTGCAGGCGCACAGTACCCGGTGTGACCGGGCACGAAATCCTGTTCGTGACGCCAGAAGTTGACTCGCCCACCCCAGGGCTATGGGACACCCGGTGCCGGGCCGGACTAGTCCGGTGGTAGTCAGTGGTGGCTGGGCCCGGCTCCGTGGCCCTGGTGGGTGTCAGTTGAATATGTGGCGGATGACTTTAAGTTTGTATTCGTGACGCCACCTGTGGTCTGCGGCTATTAAGCCGCCGCTGCTGTGTGAGGCCACCGGGATGATGTTATAGCAGCAATGGTGGTACTGCTCCCCACAGGTGGAGCAATGCCCGGGGCACAGTTGGTGCTTGTGGAAGTCTATGGTGCTGTGTGACTAACACGGTGCAGGGCCGACAAGCAATGAAAGAAACAGGCACAAACAGTAGTCTCTTTACCTTCTCCTCTTTTACTCGGCAGAAACTTAGTCCAGGGAGACCGTCACAGATGGTAAAGATGATCCGGCCGGCCTGGAAGTGCCTGGGGTGATCTTTGGCCAGTTGAGTATGAGGCCTACTCCTTAATCTTTCTCTGCTGTTTTAGGACACTGCACTTTAGGTTTGCAATTGCCCTCTTGCTGCTGGGACTTGTTGTTCGTCCCCTTTTCTGTGTGGTAGACTGCGCAGGCCCTCTCTGGTGCTTCTCTGCTGGAGCCCACACCAGGCCCTTGGGATGCAGTTGTACCTTCAGATTGCTTCTGGGACAGGGGGCTTGCAGCTCTCCTGCCCTCCGGATTCAGCTACCAGGGATGGATTTTATACCCTGGCAACCACAGACTCCGATGTCCGAGTCTCTGCTGTGCCTCTCTGCTCCCCTTGCTTCACTGGGCCAAGCTATCCAAGCTCTAGGCCCCAGTTCTACAAGGCAGCACTACCCTGCGTCTGCACTCTTTCACTCCTGTCTCCAGACTAACCACTACTTCCTCCCTTCAGCCAGACTTAAGGAATCCTCCCTGAAGTTCCAGGTTCAGAGCTCCCTCTGCTGGCCGGAGGGAGAATTGTGTTGAGTGTTAACTTACTGGCCAATAGATCTCCCAATTACCTCCAGGCTCAGCATTAACCCTTTGGGAGGGCAATGCTGTTGTGGCGACCAGGTCCTGGGGCGCCACACCATGCCTTCAGCGATGTTGCGGCAAGCGACGACACATGGCGGCACTGACGAGACATCCAATTATAGTCACAACAGCTTACAAGAGACCATATAGTGTAAACACACACACAGCATACAGGGGAGACACCACATAGTGAACACAGCTCAAGAAACACAACGCCAGATACCAATATACAGCACACAACAAGGAAGAGACAGTGCACAGGGGTGAAAGAGGTCAAATGTGCAGAGGGATGACATACAACAAATATATTGGAAAGTGCAAACCGTGTGACACATGTCCACTGCTCCTGTCAGCACCACTAAGCATAGACAGATGTTAATTTCACCGCGCTCCCGATGTGATAGCATCAGGCCCATTTCTAGAAAAAAAATATTAGTTACAAAGTTTCCAGAAGTATCGTATTTTTAGGATTATAAGACGCATTTTTCCCCAAAAAATTGGGATAAAAATGAAGGGTGCATCTTATAATCCAAATGTAGCTTACCGGGGAGTTGGAGAGGGGTCACAGGAGATGCTGCAGGCTGCAGGCGCTCTGCTGTGGGCCTACTATGGGCAGTGCGCTGTGCCGGCTGTGCTGCGGGCTATGCTGTCTTTCAGCAAATATGTATAGGTTCCACCCCAGAACCTAAATGTGACTATGCATTTGCCATGTTTAGACACTACACCTGTTGCCTTCCGTTCTGCTGCTGCTACATCTCTTTGTCAGATCTATGGTCCATTATCTTATTCTCCAAAATTGCCACCACATGAGGAATGGTGTGAAAAGTTTGAACTCTACTTCCCTCTGACTTTTTGGTGATGTTGGATGGCCTATAACAGATAATAATGGTGCTGTCATCCAACTGAAAATGGGCTTGGGAGGTGTAGATCAAACTTTCCACAATATTCCTCATGTCTAGAATTGAGATGATAATGGGGTGCCGATGGATTGTCAGGACAGTTGGTGGTCAGCTGATGCCCCTTGTCACTGTCATGACATAGTTCCTGTAAGCGCTGGCAGAGCGCCGGCATTCGCAGGAGATCAGCATTTCAGCTGTACAGAGCGGTGCTGAAGTATCTCTCTGAACAGCAGAAGTGATAGGACAGTGTCATTTTTGAGTCCCCCTAAAAGAACTAATAAACTCAAAAAAAAGTGAAAAAAAAGTTTTAAAAAATATGAAAAATAATTAAAACAAAAGTTCAAATCACCTTTTTTGGCCCCACTTAAAATAAAACAATAATGAAAAATACACATATTTAGTATCGCAGCATTTAGAAACACCCAATCTATCAAAATATAAAATAAATGAATCTGATTGGTAAAGGGGGTAATGAGAAAAAAATCAAAATGCCAAAATTTCTTGTTTTGGTATCTGCAACATTACAATAAAATGTAATAAAAGCGATCAAAAAATCGTATCTACCCAAAAATGGAATAATTAAAATTGGCAGATCAGGATGCAAAAAATAAGCCATCACTGAGCCGCAGATCCTAAAAAATGAACAAGTTACAGGTGTCCGAAAAGGTGACAAAAGCGCAATTTTTTTAAAAAAACTTTCACATTTTTTTTTCAACACTTAAATAAGAATAAAACTATACATGTTTGGTATCTACAAACTCGTACTAACCTGGGGAATCATGATGCTGGGTCAGTTTTACCATACAGTGAGCATGTTAAATAAAAACCCAAAAAACAATAGTAGAATTGCACTTTTTGAAATTTAACCACACATGGATTTTTTTTCCTGTTTTCCAGTACAATATGGGGCAGAATGAATGGTGTCATTCAAAAGTACAACTCGTCCTACAAAAAAACAAACCCTTATATGGATATAATGACGGAAAAATAAAAAAAGTTATGATTCTTGGAAGAAGGGGAGGAAAAAATAAAAAAAAAAACGGAAAATCGGCCAGGGTGAAGGGGTTAAGCAAATGAGAAAAAAAAATATCTGTACAAAGGTGTTCATAGCCTTTCACATATAAAATTGTTTTCTGCAAACTCGAAATCAGTTGCCTAAGCAGCATTATGCTAAGCATTGTGTCTCTGCATCAACAAACACTTTGGGACTCTGCCGAGAAAATACAGATTGTGATTTCCCCGAGTTACGATCCTACAAAAGAAATTCTGTAACTGCGAATGTTTTGCTTAAAAATTATTTGAACTTCCCAATATAATTCTCCAAATACAATGATGTAGAAGTTGGGAGAAGATGAGAAGCCATTGGCCCAATATTCTGCCCATCGTTCTATCTATTTTATTAAACCCTTGTCATTAATATCTGATCAAGGTTGGCAAATACTTTTTGACATTCTAGCATTTACAGAATCACTGTTCATAGTGAGAGTCTGATTTTATGCAAAACATATAAATATATATATATATATATATATATATATATATATATATATATATATATATATATATATATATATATATATATGTATATATATATATATATATTTTTTTTTTTTTCAATTCAATTTTTTCCCATGGAAATATCCATAAATCTAGGAGAATCTGTACTTTTCCTTCCTGTTCCATATTCTGTTTCTTTGGTCCGGGGTATCTGAGGGTTTCATGCTTCTGATGAAGTGGTGCTGATGACAGGCAGGTCTTATAAGAGTCCAAAAATTCCGGCACTCAAAATTTTACTCTTAAACAAAGGTTCCACTGTAGTTTATTAAAGGGCTTGTGTAAATCTGATGAAGGTCAAAAAGATCGAAACGTTACTTTAAATACACTATTTGCTTGTTTAAATAAAATTCACTATTCTGAATCATATTGAGTGCCGGATTTTTTGGACTATTTTTGGATATCGGGGTTGGACCCTATCCGGGCACCATAGAAAACCAGGAGTGCCGCACTTCTATTTCTTTTTTAGGCAGGTCTTATACTCACCCAGCAAGTATCATTAACCCATCATATTAAGTGAAAAAAGATGTATGCACGATATCTGTTGGCTATTCATAAAACGGGCAGCCAAACATGGATGCTACATCAGCAGCACTTAACTCTCAGATTGGAAGAGACTTGTGCTTCATGTTCTCTGTAACAACCTTCTTTAACGTAAATCCTGTGGAGAGTGTAGTTGTAAGGAGCAGGCTCAGGCGCTGAATCTGCTCCATACACTACAGGTGATGGCTGTGTTATACAGCCAGCATCTGCCTCTAACAGCAATCAACTTAAGGCTGCTTTACACCAGACAATCTATCGTGCGATAGATCATCGGGGTCACGGTTTTTGTGATGCACATCCGGCATCGCTGGCGATGCCGGCCTGTGTGACACCTCCTAGCGACGCAGTATCGCTCACAAATCGTGAGTCGTGTACTGGTCACTAGGTTCCATAATATCGTTTAAAATTTAGTTGTTCATCATTTCCGTGGTAGCACACGCCGCTCCGTGTGACACCCCGGGAACGATGAACAGCAGCTCACCTGCGTCACACGGTCGCCGCCGGCTATGTGAAGGAAGGAGGTGGGCGGGATGTTTACGTCCCGCTCATCTCCGCCCCTCCGCTTCCATTGGCCGGCGGCCGTGTGACGTCTCTGTGACGCCGAACGTCCCTCCCACTCCAGGAAGTGGACGTTCGCCGCCCACAGCGAGGTCGCACGAGAGGTAAGTACGTGTGACGGGGCTTACCGACTTTGTGCGACACGGGCAGCGATTTGCCCGTGATGCAAAAAGGACGGGGGCGGGTACGATCGATTGGGAAATTTCCCAATGGGTCGTACTGTGTAAAGCAGCCTTTACACTAAGTTCTGTTGTCAATCTCTGACAATGGCATTTAAGTTGCATGATCTCTTTAAGACATTTTGCTGAAAATTACTGTCATTTTGGCAATCTTATAGAGTTCAGCCTAAGCCTGGGCTTTGTAGTAGACTGTGGCTTTTACAATATTCAGCAATACCGCAGTATTGTGGCATAAGGTGCAAGCTATCAAACAATGGCAGATTAAAAAGGGTTGTCCTCTACTTTTACATTGATGGCCTACCCTTAGGAAGGATAGGTCATCGATGTCTGATCGTCCAGGATCCAACAGCCAGCACCTCCGCCGAACAGCTGTTCTTGGTGCTGGAAGTGGTAGCAGAAGGTCGGAAATGCTGCTCTGTCTTCTGATAGCAGATGTGGCTGGGTACTGCACATCCGCCTACTATTGACTTGAATAGGAGGTGGATGTGCAGTACCCACTATCAGAAGACAGGGCAGCTCCGGAACTGAGCATTTCCGGCTGCCCACTGCTGCCGCCAGCACAGAGAACAGCTGAATGGCAGAGTTGTGGGATGTCAGACCCCAACCGATCAGACATTGTAGACCTATCCTAAGGATAGGCAATCAATATAAAAGTAACGGACAACCTCTTTAAGTTCCCTAGGAAGACTAAAAATGCTGTAACAAGTTAAAAACAATTAGATTTTAACTATTAAAAAATAAACAATAATCCAAATGAACTTCCTTTTCCATAATTTAAAAATATATTACAAAAATAAAAAAATATTTCTAGACATAGCCACATCTGTAAAAACAAGATCTATAAAAATATCCAATACTGCAAAACAAGCTCTAACACAACGTCATCCTTAGAAAAATAAAAAAAAAACATGGGTCTCGGAAATTGGTGACCAATAAAAGATAAATTCTCTTTTAACAATTTATTTTTTAACCAATAAAATAAAACCTATAAAATGTTGCTATCACCGTAATCATACCGACTTGGAGGATCTTGATGGCAGAATTTCCTTTTTTCAACATTTGACCCTTCTTGGATTTTTTCATTCATTTTTAGTACATCATATAACGAACAACAGCTTTCAGAACTGCAACTTGTACTACAAAAAAAAGCCTTTATGTTGAATTTAAAAAATAAAAATAAAAAAAATTGGCTTTTGGAAAAATAGGAGGAAAAATTGAAATGCAAATACAATTAAGGACTGAGCTTTAAAGGAGTTAAGCGGACTTTACACGCTACAACATATCTAACGATGTGTCAGCGGGGTCACGTCGTAAGTGACGCACATCCGGCATCGTTAGTGGTGTTGTAGCGTGTGACAGCTACGTGCGACTGCGATTGAACGTAAAACCGTTGATCGTATGCACGTCGTTCATTTCCTAAAAATTGCACGTCGGGTTGTTCAATGTTCCCGTGGCAGCACACATCGCAGTGTGTGACACCCCGGGAACGATGAACACATCTTACCTGCGTCCCGCCGGCAATGCAGAAGGAAGGAGGTGGGCGGGATGTTTACGTACCGCTCATCTCCGCCCCTCCGCTTCTATTGGCCGGCTGCCGTGTGACATCGGTGTGACGCCGAACATCCCTCCCACTCCAGGAAGGGGATGTTCGCCGCCCACAGCGAGGTCGAATGGAAGGTAAGTACGTGTGACAGCTTTTAATCGATTGTGCGACATGGTCAACAAATTGAACGTGCCGCACATACGATGGGGGCGTGTCTCATCGCATACGATATCGTATGCCTAATTGAAAGGTGTAAAGCAGCCTTAAACCATAGTTTTTGTCAAAAGGTTGATAGGACCGAACAAACCTCAAAGTTTTAGCTGGTGAGGAAGTAACTGAGGCATGTGCTAAAGGAGTGCCAGAAAGCCATCTTGCCTTATCTACAGTAGTTTGATACAGGCTAGGGCAGAAAATGAAGAATTTTCTACAGATGCAGGCGAGCATTCTAATAATAATAATAATAATAATAATAATAATAATAAAAAAGTATATTTATATAGCGCCAACATATTCCGCAGCACTTTACAATCCAGTGGGGGGTTGTATAGACAGATACAAAACAAAATAGTACATAATTCAACAGCTACAGTAGGAATGAGGGCCCTGCTCGAAAGCTTACAATCTATGGGGAAGAAGGGGGACACAAGAGGTGAAGCACACTTGGAGATCTGGCCGGCCATCGTTATGCTAGTTTATTGGTTACATATAAAGATGAATGATCTGGTCTTCAGACAGTAACCCTTTGGGTGCCCTTACGTGCTATTGGTTGTATGTAGGATGTGAGGACAGAAATAGGAGTGAGAAGATTCCGAGTAGCATTTAGAAAGTGGGACGGGGGAGAGTTAGGTTAGTAAGTTATTATGATAAGCATTATGGCTTAAAGTCTCTTCACTACTGGCATGCTGGATTGATGTGCCAGTCTCCGCAAGGTGAATAGCTTCCCCTTTAGACTGCATCTTAGCCTCTCATACAGCCAGATCAGAGCTCATACTTTGCACTGATGAGGGGCAATCATCCAGAAATCCTGTGTCTGCAAATTGAGGTTCTGATCTGGCATAATCCTATGTCATATGGCGAGGCTCGTTAAAGGGACACTTTTGACTTTTAGGATTGCTATCTCCAATAATTGGCACTAAAGTTTGTCTACTTTCTCACTGAAGAGACAATCTGCATATTTCTCAGCGGCTTAAAGTCTCCTCACCACTGGAACAGTGTGTCAGTCTCCGCAAGAAGAATAGCTTCCCCTTTAGACCCCATCTTAGCCTCTCATACAGCCAGAGAAGAGTTCATACTTCGCACTGACGAGGGACAACCATCCCAAAACACTGTGTCTGCAAATTGAGGGTCTGATCTGGCATAAATCCCAAGTCATATGACAAGGCTCGTTAAAGGGTCACTTTTGACTTTTAGGATTGCTACCTCCAATAGGTGGCACTAGCGTTCGTCTACTTTCTCACTGAAGAGACAATCTGCATATTTTCCAGAGGAGCATTGTGGCTTTAAGTCTCCTCACTACTGGCATGCTGAATTGGTGTGTCAGTCTTCGCGAGGAGCATAGCGTTCCCTTTAGGCTACAAGTGCAAGAAAATCTAGAGTAGCTACGGCTCTGACACAGCCAAAGAGAACCCAACTCTACAGAAGAGAAGTCTCCACATTGAAACATGGCTGACTACTTCGGGAATCTATAGTTTGTATCTAGTTTGGCTGATGACCTGAGTCATGTTTCAAGGTAAGATAGGGGACCATGAAGACACTTTTCCTTCTTCTGGAGGATCACTTTTTTTCTACCGTGTAGGAAAACAAAGTCATAGATATTGTGCCTATCGGTGCCTTTAACATATAGAATATGAGAAGCCCCAAAAACAAGAATTTTTAGAATTGAGGGAAAAATTACCTTTTCTGTTCCATATCACCGAACTGTGTAAACAGTACATGATGCTTATTAGGGATGATCGAATACTTTGATTATCCGGCTTCGCGAATATTTTCTGAATACCGACTATTCGCGAATATTCGATGCGCAATGTAAGTCTATGGGAAACCCGAATAACAACTATTCGGAACTATTCGGGCATCCCATAGACTTACATTGCACATCAAATAGTCGAATAGCGGCGAGGTATTCGAAAAATATTCGCGAAGCCGGATAATTGAAGTATTCGATCATCCCTATTGCTTATACCATAACTTGGCTTTATCGTGGCTTTCCCATGAGGTCCTCTCAGCAGCTTAAACCTAAAACAGATACCCATTTACTGGTATATATCACAATTTTTGGATATGTGACAAGTGACAAGGTTGACAAGTAGAAATATGGATGATATACAGCTGGGTTGTGGAAGCTATAATCTTGTGCTGGAATTGCAATACTTAGGAACACTTTCTCGAGGTGGTTTGCAGGGTTCAGCATTCCAGCAGACTACTCTGCAAAGGCTGTCAAAGAAAGTTAACTATTTTTACTTTCTACGGAAAAGAAATTCACATTTCACAATTCACAAGGATATCGTACCTGCGACGGGGGCGGGGACTATCGCGTGCGGCATCGCAGCATCGGCTTGCGATGTCGTAACGTGCAAAGCCTGCCTACGTCATGTAGATAGAGGGATTGCCCGCTGATTTTTTTCTTGCAGTAGGCGGTTCTCTTGTACCAGGTGTATATATATCTGTCAGTTTGATCTATGTTTCACTTCTGTTGATGTACTGGTCCTGAGGAAGAGGTTTTCACCTCGAAACGCGTCGACCTATGGAATAAAAAGATAGTTCATTATCATCAACATTTCCACATCTTCATTTTGGTTGATGCGCGGCGTTAACCCCTTCTCTACTCCATTTTGAATGTTGACCCATGTGGGGCTGCAGCAGACGCCAGTATCTCATGCGCACTACTGGTTGTGACTTTCACAACCAAATTTGGTGAGTGTATATTCCTATATACCGTACTTATCCATCTGGTATTACACTATTAGCGCTCCTTATTTTCAGATTTGCATGTCAAAAAAATGAAAATATAGCCTGAAGAAGCCAGGTTCCACAGATATGGGGCCACTTTTCCCACTGGGATATTTCATTTGTCCACTTGCCTCAGTAGTTAGCCTTGTACTATATATAGAGCCTCAAGATGGCTCAGTGGTTAGCACTGTACTATATATAGGGCAGTAAAATGGCTCAGTGGTTAGCAGTATACTATATATAGAGCAACACGGTGTCTTAGTGGTAAGCACTATACTACATGTAGGACAGCACAGTGGCTAATTGGTTAGCACTATACTATATATAGGGCAGCATGGTGGCTCAGTGGTTAGTACTGTACTATATATAGGGCAGCATGATATCTCAGTGGTAAGCACTGTACCATAAATAGGGAAGCACAGTGGCGAAAATAGTTAGCACTGAACTATATATAGGACAGCATGGTGGCTCAGGGGTTAGTACTGTACTATATATAGGGCAGCATGGTGGCTCAGTGGTAAGCACTGTAATATATATAGGGCAGCACAGTGGCGAAAATAGTTAGCGCTGAACTATATATAGGACAGCATGGCGGCTCAGTGGTTACTACTGTACTATATATAGGGCAGCATGGTGGCTCAGTGGTTAGCACTGTACTATATATACGCCAGCTCAGAGGATTCATGATGATAGTAAGCTTTATTGTATATTGCCTGATATATCCATACAGTAAGCCCCTATAAGTGATAGCGGTAGTGATATTTGGTGGTCTGGGTTGGTTGGGAGAGCTTTGCTTCTCCCAGTCACAGTCTAGAATGTTCTATGTAGAACAAATGTGGTCAGAGGATTCATGATGATAGTAAGCTTTATTGTATATTGCCTGATATATCCATACAGTAAGCCCCTATAAGTGATAGTGGTAGTGATATTTGGTGGTCTGGGTCGGTTGGGAGAGCTTTGCTTCTCCCCGTCACAGTCTAGAATGTTCTATGTAAAACAAACGTCGTCAGAGGATTCATGATGATAGTAAGCTTTATTGTATATTGCCTGATATATCCATACAGTAAGCCCCTATAAGTGATAGTGGTAGTGATATTTGGTGGTCTGGGTCAGTTGGGAGAGCTTTGCTTCTCCCCGTCACAGTCTAGAATGTTCTATGTAGAACAAATGTGGTCAGAGGATTCATGATGATAGTAAGCTTTATTGCATATTGCCTGATATACCCATACAGTAAGCCCCTATAAGTGATAACGGTAGTGATATTTGGTGGTCTGGGTCAATTGGGAGATGTTACGGGGGGCTGTCTGATAATAACCGAAAGGAGTATCAGACAGTCAGGGTCCACCGTGCAAAGACTTTGCTGCAGACTATGGCAGAGTGCAATACCTCTGTTAACTCACAGAAGGATATAATAAGTAAGTAAAGCAATTCCTCCCTTACTTGGAGGGTGTGTGGAATGATCTCTGTTAACAATCACAGAGACAAAGGCAATGTGTGCGAAATGGCACCTACCTAGGTCCGCTCTTCTAGTGGTGCAAAAGAGACGAACAGCAGCGTAAGCCGCACAAAGCTCCTACCTGCGTTCGCTCCACTAGTGTGCGAGGACACGAACCACTAGATATGGCACCTGCCTAGGTCCGCTCTTCTAGTGGTGCAAAAGAGACGAACAGCAGCGTAAGCCGCACAAAGCTCCTACCTCTGTTCGCTCCCCTAGTGTGCGAGGATACGAACAACTGCCAGACGCAGTATAAGGAACGTTACCCTAGCGGCAACGTCCACCTACGAGTAGAATCACAAGGCCCAGCCAGACCATGTGCCTCAGGCACCTGCCTATGTCCGCTCCCCTAAGAGGTAAGGATACGGACAGCAGCCGAAGCTGTAAGGTATAAGAACGCTACCCTGCCGGTAGCGCTCACCTAGCATAGACAGAGGAATGCCTAGAGGAACGCGCACAGAGCGTCTACTCATATGCATGAACCAAGAGGACTGAGCACCATGCGGCGTGTGTCAGGGTCTTATATAGACTCTGTGCCTCATCCAAGATGGAGGACACCAGAGCCAATCCGCTGCCAGAACGACAGGAGTGACATCATGCTGGCCTATCACCGAGCAAGACGTCACAAGCACATGACCAGCGACCAATCGGCATAGAAGGTGTCAGAGACATGTGACCTCGTGTCAGCGATGATGTCACCCACACATGTGCAATGGCTCCAAGATTGGACTTAGTCTCCGGCGCTCGCACATGTGCAGTAGCACGAAATCTGGACTTAGTCTCCAGCGCTCGCACATGTGCAGTAGCAAGAAATCTGGACATAGTCTCCAGTGCTCGCAGCAACCGCAACAGTACCTCCCCCTCAAGGGCCCCCCTCCCGGCGACGCAGGTAATCGGCAACTAAGTCGGGAGCATGGACAGCCTCCTCAGGCTCCCAAGAGCGATGTTCCGGGCCATAGCCCTCCCAATCTATCAAGAAGAACCTGCGCCCTCTAACCATCTTAGAACCAACTATGGCTCGTACCTCATAGCTAGAGCGAGAGGAATCAGAGGCAGGAGAGTGCACTTCACGAGCGTGAGGTAAAATAGCCGGCTTTAGCAGTGAGACATGGAATTTGTCATGAATCCTAAGATGGACAGGTAACTTCAATTGATAGACTACAGGATTTACCTGTCGAAGAACCTCATAAGGACCCAGGAAGCGAGGAGCAAATTTGACAGAGCTCACTCTAAGTCTCACGTGTTTTGCAGAGAGCCACACAAAGTCCCCTGGAGAAAAGACAGGAGCCGGGCGACGAAACCTATCGGACACCGTCTTCATACGGTCCTTAGCTGCTTGGATCGACTCTTGAGTCCGATCCCAAACCTCTCTGGCATTAGTTGCCCAGTCGGCCACAAGAGGAGGAGGTGCAGCAGCGGGAAACGGTACCGGTACCCTAGGGTGTTGCCCATTATTGAGTACGAACGGTGTCTGCCCAGTGGCCTCAGCCAGCGAATTGTTAAGGGCAAATTCTGCCCAGGGTAGGAGGGAGGACCAGTTATCGTGGTTCTCAGCAACAAAGTGTCGAAGGTATATAATCATAGATTGATTGGTACGTTCAACCAAACCATTAGTCTCCGGATGGTATGCCGAAGAGAGATTCAACTCAATTTGCAGAAGGCTACAAAGATCTCGCCAGAAACGGGAAGTAAATTGCGGGCCTCTATCACAAATGATACGATCTGGCATCCCGTGAAGCCTAAAGACATGCTTGAGGAATAGTTTGGCTAGTACCCTGGAAGATGGGATTCTCGATAACGGTACGAGATGAACCATCCGGGAGAAATGGTCCGTAATGACCCACACAAATCTATGTCCCTGTGAACATGGAAGATCACCCACAAAGTCCATGCCTACCACCTCCCATGGTCTATCTGGCACTGGTAAAGGATGCAAGAGCCCAGCCGGTCTCTGCCGTAATGGACGGTTGCGAGCACACGAGTAGCAGGAACCGACATATCTCTTGACGTGGCTGGCTAAGTGTGGCCACCAATACCACCTCTCCAGTAACTCTCGTGTCCGCCTAATACCAAAATGCCCACCCACCTTTGAGGTGTGGGCCCATGACAGTATATCATTCTGTCGATCAGGCGGAACAAAGGTCTTGCCCGGTGGGATTTGGTCTAACGTCACAGGGGAGAGCGTATGAAAAACCCTGGAGGGAAGGATAAGACGAGGTTCGTCAATCTCTTCCTGGGTAGAAAGCATAGAGCGAGACAGGGCGTCTGCCTTGTTATTCTTACTCCCAGACAGATAGTTGATGGAGAAGTGAAAGCGGGAGAAAAACAAGGACCAGCGGGCTTGGCGAGGATTCAGACGCTGAGCGGTTTGTAAGTACGTCAGATTCTTATGGTCTGTATAGACCTGGAAAGGATGTTTCGCTCCTTCCAGCAAGTGACGCCACTCCTCCAAGGCTAATCTCAAGGCGAGCAGTTCCCTATCCCCAATGGTATAGTTTCTCTCTGCCGGTGAAAAGGTTTTAGCAAAGAAGAAACACGGCCTTTTTCTACCTGCACCGTTCTTTTGATACAAGACCGCACCAGCACCCACTGAAGAGGCATCAACCTCTAAGAGGAAGGGCTTATTCTCATCGGGTCTTTGAAGAACGGGAGCAGTTGAAAAGTGTCTTTTTACTGCCTCAAAAGCCTGAGATGTCTCAGTAGACCAGGCTTTGGGATTAGCACCTTTCTTAGTCAAGGCCACCAAAGGGGCCACCAAAGTAGAAAAATGGGGTATGAACTGCCTGTAATAATTTATGAATCCTAAGAAGCGTTGCACCGCCTTCAAGGAATGAGGTTCGGACCATTGCAGGACAGCAGAGAGCTTCGCAGGATCCATAGCCAGACCCTCTTGTGAGATAATGTAACCCAAAAAAGGCAATGAGGACTGCTCGAATACACATTTCTCGAGTTTAGCAAACAATGAGTGCTCCCTTAAACGGGAAAGGACACGAACGACATCCTGACGATGAGTCTCCAGATCAGGAGAAAAAATCAGGATGTCGTCCAGATACACCACTACTGAGGATAACAGTAAATCCCTGAACACATCGTTTACGAAGTCCTGAAATACTGCGGGTGCATTACATAACCCAAAAGGCATGACGAGGTATTCATAGTGACCGTCTCGGGTGTTAAAAGCGGTCTTCCATTCGTCACCCTTTCGAATTCGTACCAAGTTATACGCACCCCGCAGATCCAACTTCGTAAAAACTTGAGCTCCTCTCAGTCTGTCAAAGAGCTCCGAAATTAAAGGTAATGGGTATTTGTTCTTTATTGTGATTGCGTTGAGACCCCTGTAATCTATGCAGGGACGCAAATCACCCTCTTTCTTCCGAACAAAGAAAAACCCAGCTCCCGCGGGAGAGACAGACTTACGAATGAACCCCTTCTCTAAACTCTCTCTTATATAGGTCGACATGGCCTCCGACTCAGGTATCGACAGGGGGTAAACCCTGCCTTTAGGTGGAACCGAACCTGGGATAAGGTCTATGGCACAGTCATACGGCCTATGGGATGGAAGAACCTCAGCACCCTGTTTGGAGAACACGTCAGCGAAATCCAAATAGGGTGTAGGTATGGGAGAGAGATCAGTTGATGCAACCGCAACGACCTTAGGTGGTAAGGGAAGACATCGGGACTGACATTTCGAACCCCAACTAATAATGCTGTCAGACTCCCAGTCAATGTGAGGAGCATGAGTCCGAAGCCATGGAAGACCCAGAAGGACGTCGTCTATACCCTCAGGCAAAACAAGAAAAGAAATCTCCTCTATGTGACCCTGAGACAGGGAAAGGCGCAAGGGAACTGTCCTCAATGTAATGGAGTCAGACAACATAGTTCCATTAACAACACGGACAGGAATAGGCGCCTCTAACATGATAGAGGGAATATTGTGTCCCTTTACAAATCCTGAGGACACAAAAATCCCGTCAGCTCCGGAATCCACAAAAGCCATAATAGGCCATGTATTCTCAGATAACGAGAGCTGACCTGGGATACAACACTTAGAGGGTGCAGAAGACGTCTCTAGTAACCCCCCTCTAATGGTTACTAGGCCAGGGAGTTTCCCTGACGACTAGGACACTTGTTGGCATAGTGCCCAGCCTGACGACATACGTAACATATAGGAGGACCAGACTTGCGTAGTCTGGAGAACGTATGACCTAACTCCATAGGAGTGGGAGATGTTTCAGATGCTGAGGAAGATGGTAGTGGACCCTCAACAACTGGAATAGCCCGATGCTTAGGGCGTGAGGAAGAGACCTCGAGTCTACGTTCCTTATGGCGTACATCGATCCTCGTTGCAACTGTGATCAAGTCCTCCAGAGAAGCAGGGACCTCACGAGTAGCAAGGGCATCCTTGACATAGCCTGCCAACCCTCTCCAGAAGATAGGAATCAACACCTTCTCTGGCCAATCTAGTTCTGCCACCAGAGTTCTAAAAGCAATGGCATAAGAACTAGTGGATAACGAACCCTGAGATAGATCTAACAGTCTCAGGGCCGCATCATGGGTAACCTGCGGACCCATGAATACCGCCTTAAGAGCATCAAGAAAGTCTTGATGTCTCAGAGTAACCACATCAGAGCGCTCCCATAGGGGAGTCGCCCATTCTAAGGCTTTGTCCTGAAGTAATGAGATGATAAAGCCTACTCTGGACCTCTCCGTAGAGAAGCGAGAAGAGTTGACCTCTAGGTGTATCTGACACTGACTAATGAAACCACGACATGATCTGGCATCGCCAGAATATCTGTTTGGCAGAGCAAGTCGAGGATCATGTGCAGATGTCACCATGGTCTGAGGTTTATCCTCTATACTCTTGAGCCGTGACTCAAGTACTTGTATGTAACGGTGTAACTGCTGATATTCTGCCATAACTGCCAGACCCTTGGCTCAGTCCTAATGTTACGGGGGGCTGTCTGATAATAACCGAAAGGAGTATCAGACAGTCAGGGTCCACCGTGCAAAGACTTTGCTGCAGACTATGGCAGAGTGCAATACCTCTGTTAACTCACAGAAGGATATAATAAGTAAGTAAAGCAATTCCTCCCTTACTTGGAGGGTGTGTGGAATGATCTCTGTTAACAATCACAGAGACAAAGGCAATGTGTGCGAAATGGCACCTACCTAGGTCCGCTCTTCTAGTGGTGCAAAAGAGACGAACAGCAGCGTAAGCCGCACAAAGCTCCTACCTGCGTTCGCTCCACTAGTGTGCGAGGACACGAACCACTAGATATGGCACCTGCCTAGGTCCGCTCTTCTAGTGGTGCAAAAGAGACGAACAGCAGCGTAAGCCGCACAAAGCTCCTACCTCTGTTCGCTCCCCTAGTGTGCGAGGATACGAACAACTGCCAGACGCAGTATAAGGAACGTTACCCTAGCGGCAACGTCCACCTACGAGTAGAATCACAAGGCCCAGCCAGACCATGTGCCTCAGGCACCTGCCTATGTCCGCTCCCCTAAGAGGTAAGGATACGGACAGCAGCCGAAGCTGTAAGGTATAAGAACGCTACCCTGCCGGTAGCGCTCACCTAGCATAGACAGAGGAATGCCTAGAGGAACGCGCACAGAGCGTCTACTCATATGCATGAACCAAGAGGACTGAGCACCATGCGGCGTGTGTCAGGGTCTTATATAGACTCTGTGCCTCATCCAAGATGGAGGACACCAGAGCCAATCCGCTGCCAGAACGACAGGAGTGACATCATGCTGGCCTATCACCGAGCAAGACGTCACAAGCACATGACCAGCGACCAATCGGCATAGAAGGTGTCAGAGACATGTGACCTCGTGTCAGCGATGATGTCACCCACACATGTGCAATGGCTCCAAGATTGGACTTAGTCTCCGGCGCTCGCACATGTGCAGTAGCACGAAATCTGGACTTAGTCTCCAGCGCTCGCACATGTGCAGTAGCAAGAAATCTGGACATAGTCTCCAGTGCTCGCAGCAACCGCAACAGGAGAGCTTTGCTTCTCCCCGTCACAGTCTAGAATGTTCTATGTAGAACAAATATGGTCATATTATGGGGAGGGGGTCTAATTATAGTTCTGCATGATATGATTTCTATTAATGTGAACATGGAGTTAAACATCTGCACTGTTACAAGGTTCATCCCTCCTATACTCCATCATGTCACAGACATCTGTTCCGCTTCCCTACTGCTTAGCTACGGAACCTGGCACTCCAATAATGTTACATTACAGCCAGATTAAAACGGATTTAATCAGTCAGCGATTTATCATTTTCACTGAAGAGTAGATAATGTCTTACGAGACCTTCATTTTCAATGACAGGAAATAAAGATCAGGTAGAAACACTCGGCATTGTCTATGTTGTCTCATTGAGTGCTCTATGTGGCAGTACACACTGAGCTTGATTTATTGTATTGTATTTACACGCCGCAAGTGCCGGTTTGTCGCACTTCATTATTGCAAACCACTGTCGGAAATGAGTGGCTGCCGCTGAATGGAACATTTTGATGAGTGGCAAAGGCGGAACAATTAGCCTCATGGTTTGTACAATAACTCACGTTACATTACATCTGGAGCTTGTAATTACTTGGAGCATCGTGATGCTACTTCATGATTAAGAATTTAAAGCCAAGATGCGGAACATTCCAAATATTCTCTACATATAATCTTAAAAATTAGTCCACAACTTTATTTGCCAAAATGTAACTATTGGTCATAGCGTACATTTTCATTTTCCTCTATTTTTTACAATTTTTCTAAGGTGAGATCCACCATATATTTTCAAAATACCTTTTTGAAAATTGTTTTCTCCCCTTCATTCTTTGAAAAAACTGAAAGTGGAATTTTTTATTGAAAAATTCAGAATTCCAGTGATCCAGTAGATAGTGGAAGGTTGGTGGGAAGTAGACACTTCAATATAAAACCCTCTTTGGATATATCTAGAAAATAGGGTAGGAATATCGACATGCGAAAAAAAAATTGTCATGGAGACATGAAATAAACATCTCCTGACAGGCTATAACAAAGTCTTTTTCTTTTTTTGTAAAAACAACTTGTCATGGATATGTGGTGCCCGTGAGGCTTCAGTCGCCACAGGGTACTGCATCTGACTTAAGGTGCACTACTCATCCCGGTTAAGGAAGAGATTAATCGCTGGTGTTTCTCACATTCACAAACCACACACAGTTAGGTGCTTTGGCCCAGGGTAGACAGGGGGGTGGCCATCACGAGGCATGGGACTTTCCCAGTCACTAAGACAACCACCTGGGGGCAGGCACCTCTTGGGGAAAAGGAAGAAGCATCTTTACACTTGGGCAGTTATCCCCGGACACAGCTTGGGGTGAGGAGTACAGTCAAGACCTCGGTCCAGGCATCAGTTTACACTTTTGGCAGCATTACAAGACCCGTGGCTTGGAGCAGGCAGCTCAGCCGGGGCTCTCTACAGCTACAGGGGATTCCAGGGTCTGCGGAGAGTGCAGTAAACACCCGCAGTCCGTTCTACATTCCATGCATGGGATTGGAGGGACCCCAACTAGAAAGGACACACTGTGGGAACACCAGCGGTGACCTCTAAATTATCTGGGATCGGCTGGGGCCCATCATGGCAGAGACCAGCACTCCAAGGGTGACAACCGTACTGTGAGAAAAAGACCTTGAACCGCAACCACTGA
Source organism: Anomaloglossus baeobatrachus (assembly GCF_048569485.1). Classification (NCBI taxonomy): domain Eukaryota; kingdom Metazoa; phylum Chordata; class Amphibia; order Anura; family Aromobatidae; genus Anomaloglossus; species Anomaloglossus baeobatrachus. The sequence continues at coordinate 212,916,654 of NC_134360.1, read as the reverse complement.
GTCAGCCCGTTATAGCCACCCACGCTCCGGCGCCAACGGCCACTACCGCCACCCCCATTATCCTCCCTGGGGCCTAACTCTACCTGTGTGGAGCTAAAACATCCCAACTGCTACACCATCTGACCCAGAGGACAGCACCCGCAGCGGCGGCTGATTCCAGGCCGTGTACCACAGGTGACATCATGAGACAACTAGTACTCCCAACATCCAACACCCCTTCATCCTCATCATCTCCATCACCATCATCCCATCCTCCATCCCTTTGTGGACACCTCGGGGTCACGAAACTGGGCAGGGCCACCCGTGACCACCCCATGACCCTCACCGGCCTGGTGATGAGTATTTCCCCCGACCCCGTGGGGTGATCCTGATACATAGCACAAACATCTCCCTACATAGTGTTGGAAAGTCTTTTTCTTTTCTAATAATAAACTTGTTATGGACACATAGAATAAACATCTCCTGACAGAGTATCATAAAGACTTTTTCTGTAATAAAGTTGTCATGGACACATTGCAATACTCTGTCAGGAGATGTTTATGCTAAGTGTTTTTCTCTTTTTATAATAAACTTGTCATGGACACATATCATAAACATCTCCCGACATAGTATCGCAAAGTCTTTTTTATTTTTTTTATAATAAACTTGTCATGGATACAGCATAAACATCTCCCTACAGAGTATCGCAAAGTCTTTTTCTTTTCTAATAATAAACTTGTCGTAGACACATAGCATAAACATCTCCAGACAGACTATCGCAAAGTCTATTACTTCGTGATAAAACTTTCATCTCTCATCACTCATCTCTCAGATTTTTGAGGCAAAAGCACAGAAAAGGAAAGACTTGTCTGTAGCACTGGTGCATGAGGGTATTTTCTGAAAACTGTTTTCTGCAGGTGAAATGAATATTAAATTAACATTGAACAGCAAATCCTATAATCAGCTTTTTAAAGTTGTCATTGGATTGTAATATAGGACAAAACAATCACTGATCTTGGTGAGACCAGCCAGAGAAAACATTGCCGGCAGTGATTTCTCTGGCTGGTCTCCCCGAGATCAGTGATTGTTTTGTCTTGCTGGTCTACTAGGCATTGCTCCTACCTGGCCAGAATCCTACTCCACACTGATGAGGGGCAATACCCCGAAACAGCTGTCTGTGGATGGATACCTGGCCTTGGTATTTCCCTTGTCATATCTTTAAACTCGTCAAAGAGTTGGATATTGACTAAAAGGGCCACTTAATATGGTGGTTATGGTGGTCTCCTAAAAAGAGCCACTCCTTGGCTAGGTCCTTCCCGGAGGAATATCTGGCTAGTTTCTGTGTCGAGACTCCTAACAGAGGCTCCACGGACTTTTTTGATTTGGTTTGTAATATAAACAGAGGCTATTCAAACAGCGATGTATAGGATTAGGATACACTGGGTGAAATCATTTAATCATTCATCAATTGGTCAAAAAATTGTAGAAACGTTTTCGATTCAACTGTTCTATCATTACTTGGTCAAAAGATCAGAGGATCCTCAAGTGGGATCATGTCCTGATAATAAAGGCAAAAAGGTCTGCTAGTCTCTATAGCCAGTATATATATATATATATATGTATGTATATATATATATATATATATATATATATATATATATATATATATATATATATAATATATATATACTGTATGTATATATATATATATATATATATACAGTCATATGAAAACGTTTGGGCACCCCTATTAATGTTAACCTTTTTTCTTTATAACAATTTGGGTTTTTGCAACAGCTATTTCAGTTTCATATATCTAATAACTGATGGACTGAGTAATATTTCTGAATTGAAATGATGAGGTTTATTGTGCTAACAGAAAATGTGCAATCCGCATTTAAACAAAATTTGACCGGTGCAAAAGTATGGGCACCTCAACATAAAAGTGACATTAATATTTTGTACATCCTCCTTTTGCAAAAATCACAGCCTCTAGTCGCTTCCTGTAGCTTTTAATGAGTTCCTCGATCCTGGATGAAGGTATATTTGACCATTCCTGTTTACAAAACAATTCCAGTTCAGTTAAGTTTGATGGTCGCCGAGCATGGACAGCACGCTACAAATCATCCCACAGATTTTCAATGATATTCAGGTCTGGGGACTGGGATGGCCATTCCAGAACATTGTAATTGTTCCTCTGCATGAATGCCTGAGTAGATTTGGAGCGGTGTTTTGTATCATTGTCTTGCTGAAATATCCATCCCCTGCGTAACTTCAACTTCGTCACCGATTCTTGCACATTATTGTCAAGAATCTGCTGATACTGAGTTGAATCCATGCGACCCTCAACTTTAACAAGATTCCCGGTGCCGGCATTGGCCACACAGCCCCAAAGCATGATGGAACCTCCACCAAATTTTACTGTGGGTAGCAAGTGCTTTTCTTGGAATGCCGTGTTTTTTTGCCTCCATGCATAACACCTTTTTGTATGATCAAACAACTCAATCTTTGATTCATCAGTCCACAGGACCTTCTTCCAAAATGTAACTGGCTTGTCCAAATGTGCTTTTGCATACCTCAGGCGACTCTGTTTGTGGCGTGCTTGCAGAAACGGCTTCTTTTGCATCACTCTCCCATACAGCTTCTCCTTGTGCAACGTGCGCTGTATTGTTGACCAATGCACATTGACACCATCTGCAGCAAGATGATGCTGCAGGTCTTTGGAGATGGTCTGTGGATTGTCCTTGACTGTTCTCACCATTCTTCTTCTCTGCCTTTCTGATATTTTTCTTGGCCTGCCACTTCTGGGCTTAACATGAACTGTACCTGTGTTCTTCCATTTCCTTACTATGTTCCTCACAGTGGAAACTGACAGTTTAAATCTCTGAGACAATTTGTTGTATCCTTCCCCTGAACAACTATGTTGAATAATCTTTGTTTTCAGATCATTTGAGAGTTGTTTTGAGGAGCCCATGATGCCACTCTTCATAGGAGATTCAAATAGGAGAACAACTTGCAAGTGGCCACCTTAAATACCTTTTCTCATGATTGGATACACCTGCCTATGAAGGTCAAAGCTCTAAGAGGTTACAAAACCAATTTAGTGCTTTAGTAAGTCAGTAAAAAGTAGCTGGGAGTGTTCAAATCAAGAAATTGATAAGGGTGCCCATACTTTTGCATAGGTCAAATTTTGTTTAAATGCGGATTGCACATTTTCTGTTAGTACAATAAACCTCATTTCAATCCAGAAATATTACTCAGTCCATCAGTTATTAAATATATGAAACTGAAATAGCTGCTGCAAAAACCCAAATTGTTATAAAGAAAAAAGGTTAACATTAATAGGGGTGCCCAAACTTTTTCATATGACTGTATATATATGCGCACAACATATATGAACATTCTGTTATCGGAATGGAGCAGTAATGTGGTTTCTCACTTACGTTGGTTGTTGTATCTCTGCTGCATATCTTTATCCATTTTTTGCCATCTATACTTTATGGTTTGTTTTCCAGTCTGTCATCGCGTAATGTAGAAAGAGAAACATTAACAAGCTGGGATGTATGGAGAGAATGCTTATTATGTGTCTGTCTTTAATGCATATGCATAATGGAGCCCCGCTGTGGATGGGCTGCGGGTCTGATTGACTCACTAGCAGAACTTGGAGCTGACGGCCATTTTCACAGTAGAAATTGTAGGTGCAGAAGCCTTGAAGACATATTATATTACAAGTGTCTCTCATAATGCACTCAATGCAGCAATAACTAAGAGACAAGACTGTTTTTCTTAAAGGGGTTTTTCCCATGAACAAATTTCATTTTAACCAATAGATCTTGGAATAATAATAAGTTCCACAATTGGATGTGTTTAACAAAAATGTTCCTGTGCTGAAATAATCTTATATATGTGTCCCTGCTGTGTACTGTGTAATGGTTGTGTCTGACCGTACAGGGACATGGTCTGACCATACCACATCTCCTGGGCAGGGGAGGACACAACACAGAGTATACAGATATTACAGCATCAGATCATAGATGATCCTTTTTGTGAGGTAAAACAGGCAGGGAAAAGTTTTACCTCACAGAGAGCAGCATCTACAATCCCATCCTGTAATGACTCTATATACTTTTTTGTGTCCTGCCCTGCCCAGGATATGTGGTATGATCAGACCCTGTCCCTGTAGAGTCAGATACGGCCATTACACAGTACACAGCAGGGACACATATATAAAATTATGTCAGTATAGGGATATCTTCTTTTAATGCATCTAATTGTGGAATTCTGATATTGGCAAAAGACATTCAGACTGGAGGGAGAGGAGGTAAGCTGTCATGTCAGCTATTGGTGAATCCAGTGTTATATACTGTATATTTGAGTGTTACCAGTAATTGCACAGAAGGGAAGGTGAGCTGTGACATCTCCTACTGTGAATGATGTATACTGTGTTACCTATCGTATATATAGGTATAATCAGTCATTGTATAGAAGGAGTAGGAGGTGAGATGTGATATCACCTATTGTGAATGGTGGATCCTGTGTTATCTACGGTATATATGGGTGTAATCAGTAATACAGGAGGGGGAGGAGGTGAGCTGTGATATCCCCTATTGTGAATGGTATATCCTGTGTTATCTGTTATATATAGAGGTGTTATCAATCATTTTACAGAGGGGGATATGAACCGTGACATTACTTATTGCAAATGGTGGATATTGTGTTATGTACTATACATAGAGGTGTTATTAGTCATTGTATAGGAGGAGGAGGAGGTGAGCTCTGATATCATCTATTGTAAATGGTAGATCCTGTGTTATTTACTATATATAGAGGTGTGTAAAATGAGACTTGACAATTCAAGTCTATGGGTGCGCAAACAGAATTGAATTTCATACAGAGCTTCTGAATGTAACTTGCAAAGAATACACTTATGTGATCTACCCTTCAACAGCAAATATCCAAATATTCAGCACCAGGGCTAGTTTTCATCTTACCATCTAGACCATGCACTTTAAAAGTTTATTTTTCCTTTTGGCACTGGCGTGGTTAATGCATTCTCTTTTGCAGCAGCAGACTGATTCAGCTGGCTGCAGTTAGCAATTTGGGCAAGGATACAAGCCCACTGCTTCCTGGACTTGTTGCTGGTTATTCATTCAGTTGGAGCTAGCCAGGAAGCAGCGTGGACATGTCTTACTGCTGCTGCTATTCTGTGTTTATTGTAAGTGGTTTCTTCTACCTCCTTTTTCGTTGTACCCTTATCCTTTTTCCATGGTCATCCCCTGGTGCAGGTTATTGGTGTGTATAGGTTTTTGTTTACCCCTGTCTGTTTCTGTGTTGGTGGACTGTTAGGCCCTGTATGGGTCAATCCCCTGGGTGGTGGGGTCTTAGCTGTTAGGGTCTGGACAGGAGACAGGGCTAGGTTGGTGGCTCGACCCTGACTACCTCGAAGTCTACCATCGGGATAAGGGACATCACAGGGTCCTCAGACTTAAGGTTCGTCTAGAAGCCCCTGTTCTATCTATACTATCCTATTACACTAGTGGGCTGTCTCACTCATAACTGCCACCCACTGGACTCCTAAACATAGAAAGAGAAGGGATTTAAAGGGAACCTGTTATCGGATGTTAATAACACTCACCTAAAGGTCGGTGCGGAGCAGACTGGTCGGATGGGCGTCTCCGTTCTCCGGGTCCGCGCCTCCTCTATTGGCCATATTTGTCCTCCTTCTGAAGCTAAGGTGGATGGCGCATTCTACGTCATACACACAAGCAGGCATTGAGATTCCACGCACGCGCATTACAATACTTTGATCAAAGTGCGCCTGCGCAGGACCTCAATGTCGGCTAGTGTAGATGACGTAGAATGCGTCATCCACGGACAAAGATGGCCAAAAGAGGAGGAGCGGACCGGGAAAACAGAGACACCCATCTGACCAGTCTGCTCCGCCCGTCCATTAGGTGAGTATTATAAACATCCAGTGACAGGTTCCCTTTAAATTATAAAATACAAAGTAACTTGAACCTTATCCTGTAAATCTTTTTATCAATCTGCTCATCTCTTCCTATTGCAGTCTGCATGTATGATGTGACAGTCTCTTTATAAGTAAAGACATTGCAGGTCACACTTAAAAATTCATATAATAAGAGCAGTAATGACGTGTCACATGCATACATTTTGCCAGAATGCCACCGCGACATACATATAAGATGTTCTACCATAGCAGCGCTGACTCCCTAATGTATTCTTTGGTTCTCCTTACCCCTTTAACACAATCCAGTCTGTTCCTGACAGGTGGGTGTATCGGCATCTGTTATATAGAATTATAATCCAAACTCTATGTTCTTGTGCAGGCAGAGTTTCTCCATCATCTTAAGAATTATAGTAATTATGTCCTTTTGTGTGCAATGGAGTTTATCTTAAAGATAAAAATGTTTACCGTCAACCAGGCAAGGCTCCTTTCATTTTTTTTACATACCGTCACTTCTGCTTGATAGTTGTAAAGCCGCCGGAGAGAAGTGGAGAAGCTACAATTCTGACAATAGTAAAGTTGCTATAACTATTTGTGTACTAATTATATATCTTGTCTGCAGCTGCGGAACACTTGGATCTTCTCCATTGGTGCATGCAAAAAGAGCAAGAAGGCTTCTATTCAAGAAAAATCCTCTGTTAAAGAGCCAAATTTATATTTATATTTGGAATTCTGGGAGTAGAAATTATTTCTATAATTGTCCATAATGAGAATTTAATAGGGATATTATTGACTGAAACAAGTATTATAGTCACATAGTGTAAAGATGACACATCGACTCTTTTGACGTATCTAAGTAATAAAATTAAAATTTGGAGCACCTCTTCTTGGAATTCTGCATTGTGCCGTTTCTACAAAGCCCCAACACATTTTTGCTGACTACACCAAACTATGCAGGATATTGAAAACTGACCTTGATAGTTGTAGCCCCTGCCTGAGACAACAGTCTCAGAATGGCTGTCACGGACAACAATGTAAAGATTACACATCGACTCGTTTGACATATCTAAATAGATAAAATAAAAATATGTAAAATCTCTTCTTGGAATTCTGCATTGCACCGTTTCTACAAAGCCCCCAACAAATCTTTGCTGACTACACCAAACTATGTAGGATATTAAAAACTGACCTTGATAGTTGTAACGCCTGCCTGGGAGAACAGTCTCAGAATGGTTGTCACAGACAGGCTACAAGAAAGCCGCCCACTAGTCAGGATTCCGAGAAACCCAAAACCCTTGAACCCCTATACAGGGATTTGGAATTACTACAGGGCCCTGGAAATTGCTGAGGATGAAAAGAAAAAAAGTGGGCCCAGCACCAATCCCGTAAAAATGTAAATAAACTTTATTGGTATGCTTTAAAAATAAGCCAGGAAACACACTGTACAGTATATTACCACAGACAAAACTTTTCGCGTTTCGGACTTTAGTATTTAAAAGCAAAAGAGTCCTTAGTTTCTGCATGTCTGGAGAAAAGGTGCTGTTATATTTTATAGGATGTGTCAATACGCTAGTAGCGTATTGCACAACCTATAAAATATAACAGCCCCTTTTATCCAGACATGCAGAAGGTTGATTGCATTCTCTAGGCATCTGTGCTGATAACACACCCTCCTCCCCTTGGTATCTTTATCTTTACCGCTAGAACACATATATATCCTGTCTGCGGCCTCCCACAGATAACTTATGACTAAGGACTCTTTTGCTTTTAAATACTAAAGTACGAAACGCGTAAAGTTTTTCCTGTGGTATTATACTGTACAGTGTGTTTCCTGGCTTATTTTTAAAGCATACCAATAAAGTTTTTTTTACATTCTTACTGGATTGGTGCTTGGCCCACTTTTTCCCTTCTCATCCTCTGCAATTATACCGGCATGGACTGTCCGGCGGACCTTGTGCACCTCGAAGGATTACATGGTTCTGGATGACAGGTGAGCTGGACAACCTTCTCCTGGAGATCGCTACCTGTAGAAGAATGAGTCCAAGAAGAGTACTCGACAGGCAGGGTCAAACCAGGAGATACAGAAAAGGGACAAAATCGGCAGACAAGGGCGTAGTCAGGAAATCAGTTGAGGTCAAAACTGGAGATGGCAGTGAGGCACAACAGATGTCAATACATAGGGATCAATAGTCAGAACAGAGCGGGAACCAGAAAAAAGCAGAAATACAAAACTATATCTGGCAGTGACCAGCAGACAGGAGGGGGAATTAGAAAAGTCTAGTGTCTTCCCATAATACTAATCCCAGACAATACTAAAGCCTGCTTTACACGCTGCAATGTATCTTATAATGTGTCGGCGGGGTCAAGTCGTAAGTGAAGCACATCCGGTATTGTAAGGTACATTGCAGTGTGTGACAGGTACGTGCGATTGCGATTGAATGTTAAAACGTTCATCGCATACGCATCGTACCTTTCTCTAGAATTGCACGTCAGATTGTTCATCGTACCCGGGGTAGTACACATCGCAGTGTGTGACACCCCGGGAACAATGAACAGATCTTACCTGCGTCCCGGCCAGCAATGCTGAAGGAAGGAGGTGGGCGGGATGTTTACGTCCCGCTCAGCTCCGCCCCTTGGCTTCTATTGGCTGGCTGCCGCGTGACGTCGATGTGACGCCGAACGAAGGGGGCGGTTCGTTCGGTGTCACAGCGGCGTCACTAAGCGGCCGCCCAAAAGCAGAGGAGGGGCGGAGATGAGCGGCCGGAACATGCCGCCCACCTCCTTCCTTCCTGATTGCCGGTGGAGGCAGGTAAGGAGATGTTCGTCGTTCCTGCGGTGTCACACATAGCGATGTGTGCTGCCGCAGGAACGACGAACAACCAGCGGCATGCACCACCAACGATATTATGAACAGGAGCGACGTGTCAACGATCAACGATTTTTGACGTTTTTGCAATCATTGATCGTCGCTCCTTTTAGTCACACACAACGCTGTCGCTAACGGCACCGGATGTGCGTCACTAACAACGTGACCCCGACGATATATTGTTAGCGATATTGTTGTGTGTAAAGTACCCTTAAGCGTCAATAGATAGAACCATTTAGAAAGTTTACATCTTTCAATTTTCTAAAAAAGAAAAAAAGGATAACACTTGAATGTAAAATGGAGACAAAATAGATGACATAATAAAATATGGTTCTTTTTTTCATAATCGGCAAAACGAAAATGGATATGTAAATGTAGCTTTTGGAATATTTACAAAAAATTTCAAGTAGATATTCCCTTTAAGAAGCTGTATAATGTGTACTACTTACAATTGTATTTAATCAAAGAGTGAAAGTCTACATGAAACACAGATTAATTGTACTTGTATTAACAACATCTGAGTGGCCAGGAAAATATTTAGGGACTATACGTTCTTTCTCCACAAGGAGAAACGTTACCCGGTCAGAGGCCTCTCACCTAACTAAATCAGATTTCCTTCTTTGCACTCAAGAGGGGCAATCATCCCGGAACCTGAGTTGCCAACTGTCCAGATATTCCAGAAAAGTCTATTAAAACAGGGAACTTTTTTGCCATGTCTGTAATTTTTTTTTTTTTTAAGGCATTCAGGATTTTTTTTTTTGAAGCTGAAGAAATTTATACAGATAATTTTGACTGTAATTATCATCATTTTACAGTTTAGAGTAAACGCAGCTTATGTCTTCATTTCAGAATTATGGGCGGTAGACATGGATCACTTATAATCTCAATGATTTTCTAATTTGTCCTTACAAAATATTGTCTGTCCATGATTTTTTGATAAGCCGTCCAGAGAAAATATAAGTTAAGTTGACAACCCTACCCAAAACAGGTATGCAAACACAATCCTAGGTTTGGCTTTATCCTAAGTCATGCGACAAAACTTATTAAACGGTTGATATTGACTTTTAGGATTTCTACATCCAACAGGTGGCGCTTGAGTTCTAGTTCCGTCCCCTTCCTCTATGAAAAGACAATGGAACCTGTGGCAAAATACCCCACTTCATTGCAAAGTCCTGATAAATTTTGGACAATTTCTGTGCAGAAATGTTCCACGACATTCACACATCTCAATTTCACTGCAGAAAATTTTAGTAGCAAATCCTGGGTCAGATCCACACCAAAGGAGAATTTTGTTGATGTTTTAGATTTATTTCCTTCCAGAAAACAATGGAACATATTAAAGAGGTTGTCCACTACTTTTTCATTGATAGCCTACGCTTAGGATAGGTCATCAATGTCTGATCAGTTGGTTTTTGAAACCCCGCACCCCCGCTGATCAGCTGTTTTCGGTGCCAGCAGTGGTAGCAGGCAGCGGGAAATGCTCAATTCTGGAGCTTCTCCGTCTTGTGATAGTGGTCGCGGCTGGGTACTGCACATCCGCATCCTATTGATTTGAATGGGAGGTGGATGTGCAGTGCAGCCGTTATCAGTTGATAGGGGAGCTCCAGAATAGAGCATTTCCAGCTGCCTGCTGCCACAGAGAACAGTTGATACGAGGGGGTGCGGGGTGTTGGACCCAGTCAATCATTGAGGACCTATTCTAACGTTAGGCCATCAATGTAAAAGTAGTGGACAACTAGACTTGAGCGAGTAGCTAACTATTCCTACTCACTATACTCATAACGAGCACTGTCTAATACTTGTGTATTCATTCCGAATAGCGAGTGCAATGCAAGTCAATGGGGAAACCTGCAATGTAACAAGTAACCTGAATGCTGCACTATTCGCTACTTGCACGAAAAGTACAACATTCAGGTAACTCATTACTTTGTGAGTTTTTCCCCATTGACTTGCATTTCACATGCTATTTGGAATGAATACGCGAGTATTAGACAGTACTCGTTATGAGTATCGTGAATACAAATAGTTAGATACTCACTCAACTCTATGGACAACCCTTTTAAGTAAAAACTCCCCAGATAAAAGATACAACTATACTATACTTCCCGTATCCCATGATAGTCTTCATATGTCCACAATTTTACAGTGACCTGACCAGTAAAAGAAGTGAACATATAAGGGTTTTTGCAAATTTTAACTTATCAATTAAATTGAAAACTTGCATCAGACTCGGTTGCAAAGTTTTTTGAATATTTGTCACCAAAAGTAGTCACTAACTTGATTTCCTTAAAAGGAAGCTGTTACCGGATGTTCGTAATACTTACCTAACGGTCAGTGCGGAGCAGGCAGGTCGGATGGGTGTCTCCGTTCTCCAGGTCCCGTGCCTCCTCTTTCGGCCATCTTTGTCCCCCTTCTGAAGCTAGTGTGGATGACGCGTTCTACGTCATCTACACTAGCCGACAGTAGTAGGGCAGATCAAAGTGCGCCTGCGCAGGACCTCACTGTTAGCTAGTGTAGATGACGTAGAACGCGTCATCCACACTAGCTTCAAAAGGAGGACAAAGATGGCCAAAAGAGGAGGCGCAGGACCCAGAGAACGGAGACACCCATCCGACCTGTCTGCTCCACACCGACCGTTACTATAATTAAGTATTATGAACATCCAGTGACAGGTTCCCTTTAAGAGGTTGTCCAGGCTTGAGGCGCAAGTCTTCAGGGGGCTTTACATGCTGCGATATCGTTAATGAATTATTGTCGGGGTCACGGTGTTTGTGACGCACATCCGGCTTCATTGACGAGATCGCAGTGTGTGACACTTATGGGCGACCTTAAACGATTGCAAAAGCAGTCAAAATCGTTTGCCGCGGAGAGGTCGTCCTGAAACAAAAAATCGTTTTCAGCTCATTAGCGATGTTGTTCCTCATTCCTGCGGCATCACACATCGCTATGTGTGACACTGCAGGAGCGACGAACATCCCCTTACCTGCCTCCACCGGCAATGCGGAAGGAAGGAGGTGGGTGGGATGTTACGGCCGCTCATCTCCGCCCCTCCGCTTCTATTGGACGCCTGCCGTGTGACGCCGCTGTGACGCCGCACGAACCGCCCCCTCTGAAAGGAGGCGGTTCGCCGGCCAGAGCGACGTCGCAGGGCAGGTAAGTGCGTGTGACGGTGGTAAGCGAGGTTGTGCGGCACGGGCAGCGATTTGCCCGTGTCGCACATCCGACGGGGGTGGGTACGATCGCTTGCGATCACGAGATCGCAGCATGTACAGCCCGCTTTCTGCCACTGTATGTGACTACAGAATTGTGAATCCTCACAGCACTCAGTGTGCGCACTGTCAGGATTCTCCTTTGTATGTCACTGTAAGTATGTGAATTGCTTACACACGGTCACGTGTCAACTAGACATGTACGGCCTCTCTCACTGAATACAAGTGAATTGTGTGAGGCTGGACACATCTAGTCGTAATGTGGCCGGAGGTGTGCAAGTCACACACTTATATTCACATGACTGCCTCCTCCCAGAACAGGCACCGGAGAATCCTGACAGTGCACATACTGTGCTCTGAGAGCATTCACAAGTCTGCAGTCACATAGAGTGAGGGAAGACTTGCATCCCAAGTCTGGAAAGCCCCTTTAAATGTTTAATGTAATGCTTAATTTTTGTCCAACTTCACAAACCAAATGCTGGACTCCTCCAAAGCTTACAAAAGAAAGATGAAGCAGTTAGTCAATGACTAAAGGGGGCTTTACACGTAACGACATCGCAAACGAGATGTCATTGGGGGTCATGGAATTCGTGACGTACATCCGGCCTTGTTAGCGACGTCGTTGCATGTGACACGTAAGAGCGACCGCTAACGATGCAAAATACTCACAAAATCGTTGATTGTTGACACGTCGTCCATTTCCCAAATGTCATTCCTTGTTTTGGATGTAGGTTGTTGGTCGTTCCTGAGGCAGCACACATCGCTATGTGTGACACCCCAGGAACGATGAACAACACCGTACCTGCGTCCTCCGGCAACGAGGTGGGCGTGACTTCCATGCGGTTGGTCTCCATCCCTCCGCTTCTATTGGACGCCTGCTGTGTGACATTGCTGTGACGCCGCACGAACCGCCCCCTTAGAAAAGAGGCTGTTCGCTGGCCACAGCGACGTCGCTAGAAAGGTAGGTCTGTGTGACGGGGACTAACGATATTGTGCACCACGGGCAGCGATTTGCCCGTGACGCACAAATGACGGGGGCGGGTACGCTCGCTAGCAATGTCGCTGCGTGTAAAGCAGCCTTTAGAAAACAAAAAAGGGTCCTGTTCTGTCTAGAGTTCCCAAACAAACAAATGTGTTTCCACGGTTACAGTCAATAAACAAACCTTGAGTAGCCCGATCCAGCACTCATATTCCCTTTCATCAGATTTGTTGCTTAGCTATAGACTGTATCCCAGCAAGAAATAATAGGCTGAAAATAAATGTATGTGGATTAAAGCAGAATTCTATGTGTTTTGTTTGGAAGGGCTGTTTTTATTCTGCTGACAGATTTCCGGGCCTACAATTAAGAATTTGACAATTCCTATTAGCTCTGCATCTTTCTTATTACAATGGTCTGAGTCATTGATAATAACACTAAATTAGCAAATTGAGCATTTTGCAGCTCCCATATACGTTTTTGTAAAGGTAATACAGAGGAGAGCCTTCACCAAATTCTACATGTTGAATTGGACTTAGGATGTAATCGTGGCACCCATTTTATTTTTTTTTCTATTTTGTCCCTGTAGTGGCGTTATTGGCATTAAAAGTATTGGCATCTTGTGAATTAACTTTCATTAAAGCACCACTCCAGCGTTGTTTTGGTTTTTTTTTATTTTACCTTTGGAGTGGCGCTTTAAAACCATCTGCCCCCGTCTTATGTTCACATTTTGGTGTTTTCATCTGTGTTTAACGCTGCTCTTCTTGGTCTCCTGTGAATTGTGAGCCGTCGGCAGTTCCAGTGTTTGCTGGAGTGCGCTCGAGGTCAAAACTCAATACAAGTCTATGAGAGACACGTTCTGGCCTCATTCAGGTCTCACTGTGACTTAGGTCTGGCCTCGTTCTGACATAATTCTGGCCTTTTTCTGGTCTCGTTCAGGCCTTGTTCCAGCCTCGTTCTGGCGTCGCTCTGGACTTGTTCTGGCCTCGTTCCAACCTCGTTCTGGCCTTGTTTTGGCCTCATTCTGACTTTGTTCTGGCCTCGTTCTGACCTTGCCCTGGTCTCGTTCTGACCTCATTCTGAGCTCATTCCCACCTCATTCTGACCTTGTTCTGTATTCATTCTGGTCTAATTCTGATCACGTTCCGGTCTCGTCCTGGCCTCATTCTGATCCTGTTCTGACCTCATTATGACCTTGTTCTGGCCTCATTCTGATCCTGTTCTGACCTCATTATGACCTTGTTCTGGCCTCATTCTGATCCTGTTCTGACCTCATTATGACCTTGTTCTGGCCTCATTCTGGTCTTGTTTTGATCTCATTCTGGCCTCGTTCTGATTTTGTTTAAGCCTCGTTCTGGCCTCATTCTTACCTCACTCTGGTTTTGTTCTGGCCTTGTTCTGACCTCACTCTTGTTTCATTCTGGTCTTGTACCGGCCTCATTCTGACCTCGTTCCGGCCTTGTTCTGGCCTCGTTTTGATCTTGTTCTGACCTCATGCTGCTCTCACTCTGGTCTTGTTCTGGCTTCATTCTGACCTTGTTCTGGCCTCATTTTGATCTCATTCTTGGCTCTTTCCAGCCTTGTTCTGGCCTGTACTCGACTCGTTCTGGCCTTATCCCGGTCTTGTTCTGACCTCGTTCTGGCCTCATTCCGGTCTTGTTCTGACCTCGTTTTGACCTTTCTGGCCTCGTTCTGACCTCACTCTGGTCTCATTCTGGTGTCATTCTGACCTCGTTCTGGCCTCATTCTGGTCTCATTCTGGCCTCGTTCTGATCTCGCTCTCATCTCATTCTGGCCTTGTACTGGCCTCGTTCTAGCCTCATTCTGGCTCTCATAGACTTGCATTGAGAGCATGTGACATATCTTCTGACTTCTTTTCAAGTTAGAAGTTACAGGCAAAAGATGGCACTATGGGACCGGAAAAGGTGAAACCGTTGAAAGATGAATATAAGACGGGGCAGTGGACTTAGATTTAAAGCATCACTCCAGTGCTGAAAACAAAATAAAACATAGGAGTGGTACTTTAAGTCCAAATGGCTGTTATCAGATAACTATATATATTTAAAAAGACTGACCCATACATCCATCAGATGTGAACAGGTTTTAGCTGAAAACACATTATAACTACAAAACATACACAGCTGCACTCTAAAATGCTAACAATAAATAAGGGAACTCTGGTATTGCATTACTACTATAGGAATATTTGAAAAAAGAGATATTTAGCATATATACTGTATTGGCCAATGCATGTGAGCTCGATCACCATGGCAAGGTAATCTCTGTATACCAGGAATGTAACTTGAAATGCCACTATCTGGGTTAAAACCTCCATGTCTGGGCAGCTAGACTCCTGCTAGAAAGGGGAGTGAACACAGCCTGGTAGTAGGTTGGAGTGCTAAATCAGAAAGAGATGCACTATAAAGTTATAAAAAGACTGACCCTCACATCCAATAGGTGTTTACAGTCTTGTTATATATTTATAGTGCATCTCTTTCTGATTGAGCACTCTGCCCTATAACCAAGCTGTGTTCACTCCCATTTATATCAGGAGTCTAGCTGCCGAGACATGGAGGTTTTAACCCAGACAGTGGCATTTCAAGTTAGGTTCCAGGTATACAAAGATCACCTTGCCGCTGGTTACTGGGCTCACATGCATTGGCCAATACATAAGCTAAATATTTCTTTTTTTTTTAAATATTCCTATAGCAGTAATGCAATACCAGAGTTCCCGTATTCATTGTTATCATTTTAGTGTGCAGCTGTATATGTTTTGTTGGTAGCAGATAATGACTTATACAAGGAAAAGAAGCTCACGCCTCCAGTGAAAACTATCTGGTAACACCTACTTGGATTTAACAAATGGTAACCCATCAGATGCCAAATACTTTGATTGCTAATAACTCTGCAACGGAGAGGCGAAATTAAAAAAAAAAAGTTTTATTCTACTTTTCAGTCACTATTATTTTGCGAAAGGTCTTACTGACTCTTAATTGTTGTGTATGAAGCGGTAGACATTCACATGACCTCTAATGTGACCTTGGCATGAAGACAATCATATTACCCTCTGAGATTCTATGCTGCAATGCATGTTGTATCTATCTTGTACTGTCTATATAGCTGGCACATAAATACACTTTTCTATTTTATTTTTTTTACCATTATGCCTTTAATTCCATAGACAAATGGTGCACAAAGGATCTTAAAATGGTGGAGGTGGGGTTTTTTTCACTTTTTTTTTTCCCGTTTCATGCTGTCCATCAATGTGACTTCTAATTAAATCAGAGTCTTGCTTAACTTCCCAGCAAACAGCTCGGCGGTGATAGGGAACTATCCCCAGGGGAACTCAATCAGTTTTAGTCTGTCAAACCCAGCTGTCCATCAGGAAGGAGAGGAAAGCAAATCTGTTTTTTATTGTCCTTTGTGTTGTTTTCATTGCTGTTTTATTTATATTTATACTTTTTTCTGTTATTTTTTTTTATTTCTTAAATATTGTGTTTGGCTGAGTTCTTCACTTCAGAGTATTTTTTTTCTTTTTTTTCTTAATAATGGTTATTTTTCTCTCCTTTTCCTTCAGGGCATATTCACACCTAGCATAACTGTTTTAATTTTTTTTCTTCTGCTTTTTATCTAAATGCTTTCTACAGGTGTCCACATTAGATCAAACTGCAATAACAATCTTCTCTGATAATTGCGTTTTTGCTGCTTTTTTTATGTTTTTTCCTCTTTAGTTGCACCTTTAGATGCAAAGTGGGCAGAAAATTTCATGAAATCACATTCAATTTACTTGAACAGTTAATTGCAGCAAATTGTCTGAGTAAAGCAGAGTTTTTGCCCAAATTTCTGCCACAAAAAGGCTGCAGTTTGAACTGCATAGTGCAGACAAGAAACCCAAATTCCCATAGACTTTGCTTGAAAAGCAGAACACATCCATTTTGGCATTAAACGCTGCAGTTGAAAAAGCAGCAAAAAAGCAGGTAAAAAGCAAAGTGGGGTCTTAGGGGTACTTTGCACGCTGCGACATCGCAAGCCGATGCTGCGATGCCGAGCGCGATAGTCCCGCCCACGTCGCAGCTGCGATAACATTGTGATAGCTGCCGTGGCGAATATTATCGCTACGCCAGCTTCACATACACTCACCTGTCGTGCGACGTTACTTTGGACGGCAAACCGCCTCCTTATTAAGGGGGCGGGTCGTGCGGCGTCACAGCGACGTCACACGGCAGGTGGCCATTAGGAGCGGAGGGGCGGAGATGAGTGGGATTTAAACATCCTGCCCACCTCCTTCTTTCCGCATAGCCGACGGGAGCCGCAGTGACGCAGGTAGGGGATGTTACTCGCTCCTGCGACTTCACACACAGCGATGATGAGGAACAACATCAGACCGTTGCGTCAGCGCAATTATGGAATTCGCCGACGCTACACCGATGATATGATTACGACGCTTTTACGCTCGTTAATCGTATCATCTAGGATTTACACACTGCGATGTCGAGAGCGACACAGGAAGTGCGTCACTTTCGACATGACCCAACCGACATCGCACCTGCGATGTCAGTGTGCAAAGTACCCCTTAGTCTTAGGGGGGCTTTGCACACTACGACATCGCAGGTGTGATGTCGGTGGGGTCAAATCGAAAGTGACGCACATCCAGCGTCGCAGTCGATATCGTAGTGTGCAAATCCTTTTTGATACGATTAACGAGCGCAAAAGCGTCGTTATCGTATCATCGGTGTAGGGTCCGACATTTCCATAATGCCGGTGCAGCGACAGGTACGATGTAGTTCCTCGTTCCTGCGGCAGCATACATCGCTGTGTATGAAGCCGCAAGAGAGAGGAACATCTCCTACCTGCGTCCCGGCTGCAATGCGGAAGAAAGGAGGTGGGCGGGATGTTTACATCCTGCTCATCTCCGCCCCTCCACTGCTATTGGCCGCCTGCCGTGTGACGTCGCTGTGACGCCGCACGACCCACCCCCTTAGGAAGGAGGCGGA
Source organism: Anomaloglossus baeobatrachus (assembly GCF_048569485.1). Lineage (NCBI taxonomy): Eukaryota > Metazoa > Chordata > Amphibia > Anura > Aromobatidae > Anomaloglossus > Anomaloglossus baeobatrachus. The sequence goes on along the minus strand of NC_134360.1, from coordinate 212,898,665 downwards.
TCACCGACCAGAGCGATGTCGCAGGGCAGGTAAGTGCATGTGAAGCAATCACAAGATATCGCTGCTGCGACGGGGGCGGGGACTATCGCGCTCGACATCGCAGCATCGGCTTGCGATGTCGCAGCGTGCAAAGTAACCCTTAGGGTGATATAAGTCCACAACTCCAGCACTGTGTGCACACAGGACGGTGGCTACTTTTTAATGATTTTTACTCCAAACCACATGCACGCTCAATAAGAAGCTCTGTGCTTCTGTCACCTGTGCTGTAAATTTTTTTGGATCTTTAAAGCAGGAGAGGAGAAAGGGGTTAAACGCTGCGCAGTCCCAAAAGAGAATGTAAAATTATTATTATTTTATTCCATAAGTCTATGCGTTTCGAGGTATAGGACCTCAAATCAACAATGCTTTTTTTGGTCCTGAGGAAGAGGTCCTATACCTCTAAACTCGTAGACCTGTGGAATAACATAATTATTGGTTAATCAACATTTTCACATTCTCTTTTGGCAACTGCGTGGCGTTTAACCCCTTCTCCTCTCCTGCTTTGAAGACTCATCCACATGAGGCTGCGGCAGCCGCCATTATCTGTATGCTATCTCTGGTGGTTGTGACCCTCACAACCACATAAGGTGAGTGTATATCATTACACATTGCCCTTCTATATATCTGGTAAGACCCTATCTGTGCCTTTTTCCCCTAGTTTGTATCACTGAAAACATTTTTTGGAACGCTAAGTAGGGGTCTCAATACTCGGACACCCACTAATGTGTTGGCAGTAAAAGTACCAGCAACATATAGAAAAACTGCTGAAAGTTTAGTTACTGTTTACAAATATACAGTGATTAGAGATTTGCAGATTGTTCCATAATTAATTGAATAATGAATTTCACCAAAATTTTGGACTCTATGTAACATGGGGCTGGGCAATAGCCAGGGGCGAGGGACATAATCCAGCACCCACGGTACAGACACAGGGTTGGGGTTTGCGGTAGAGTGGTTGGTTGGGTAGGGTAGGTGTGGTGTGGGTACTTGAGAGCCATAGCACTCTTGGGATGCAAGCCTGCTGCCTCGGGTCCAGTTCACACTGTGCAGGTTTTCTTCTTCTTAAGGAATTAAAGACACACTCTGATAGGTTACTGAACTCTTCAAATTTACTAATAAGAAGATCCACACTCCATTATTCTTCTCTTACAGAGAGGCGCAAGTTCTTTACAGGCATTTTTCCACAATACACTACAGCGCTTCCTTAACGGCTGTAAACAGAGTCCCATCGGCTACCAAGGAGCATGAGAGATTTTCTACTTTAGGTGTAGGCACTTCACTATTCTCTGAGAGGCTATTCTACACTGGGTTGCATCTGAGGATCCCAACCCTGCAGTGACAGTGGCTGTCCGAAGGCTAAGGCCCTTTCATTAACCACACTCCTCCTGTTAGCCTGTTTGCCACAGAGGCGCTGTTCTTCACTCCTTTACTACTTCAAGGACACCGCTCTACTACAATCTGTTTCTGGTCACCAGCGTTTTCTTCCTCCTGCCCAAACCTCTGCCTGTTCTTCCTCACCACACCACTCTCTCTACTCTGCTACCTTACTCCACTCTATCTATATCTAACTAAAACCAGGAAATTCTTCCTACTATATTCCCCTCATTGTGGGTTGGGTCTTTACCAACTAACCCTTTCAGTCCGCCACTATAACTTCTATCTGAGACTATCACTGTAGCTAGAGAGCCCAGTGGCACCTAGTGGTAGCTGACAGTACTGCAACATAAACCACAAGAGAACTTCACACGTTACTCCATATACTCACATATAAAATACACTTATATAAACCATGTCATCTTCAGGGGGGGTTGAAGGGCACAGGACACCCTCCTACATCTTTTCATTTGTACAATTTTGGGGCTTAAATTTGCACAAATTCAACAAGATAGCGGCTAGAAGGCCGTCATTTTAGTGGATTGTTTTGAGTGCCTAAAGGCCCCGTCACACACAGAGATAGGAGCTGTATAACCCCTTCTTCAGGATGAAAATCACTGTACATTATTGATTTTGTTCCTGAAGAAGGAGTTATACAGCTCCGAAATGCATAGAACAATAAAATCAGATGTTTTAATCCCCATCGATCTTCAGTGATCTTCTTCTGGCAGCGTAGATTAACCCTTTTCTTCCATCTCCTTCAAGACTTTATGTCTAGTGATAGGATTTACTTATTAATGGTGCAGTGATGGTAATCTTAGCTGAGTTCTGGTGCTTGAGATGCCCCAAAGATCCTTCTCCATAGTTGACCTTGGAGCTTCAAATCATGCATCTTCTTCATATATTCATCTCCAATTATCTATCACGGATGTGTCATGGGTGACAGACAGTCATGTGGTTTCTGGCAGCAAAAGATCACAGCATTTGGCTGCTCAAAATGCTCTCTCACTTTTGTATTGTTCCTGCTGTCAGTATTCATTGGTATAGGTAGCTTTCCTGCTGGATTTTCATCTATTCCCCTTTAGGACCCAGGGGAGCTAAACTTTTGTCCAACTGCTGATCGTCAGTATTCTCTTTGTGCTTAAATATTCCCATCTTCCCTGGACTGGTGCTGGTGATATTATTCAGTTCATTCAAGCTCAGGTTGCAAGCAGGTGGCTTGTACTTCTATGTGGTATCATTGCTGTAGCTTTGCTGAACTTCTGCCAGATTCATCTGTGGATAAGTAGTCCATGCATTTTTCCCCTGTGTGTCCTTGTGTCTTCCTTTAGTATTTAATGGGGTTAACGAAAAGCTCACTGCACCCGTTCCCTATTTAGGGTCCAGCACTATGGGTACATAGGGTCAGGTATCCGTCTCAGCGGATAGGTGAGGAACCCATCTATGGTGGTGAGGCACCCCAGGCACTAGCTGTAAGTTTCATCAGGGGTCACAATCTCCTCCTTCCCTAGACGCAGGATTCCCCTTCCTTTACCTTTCTCCACTCGATTGGTACTTCCCCGTACCTAGCATGACATTATTACTCAGTCTTAACTACCATTTAGGGTACAAGCATGTAAAGTTATTTCTCAACGATTTTGGACAAGGAGCCTCCTTAAAAATGGCTTCAAATGGTTTATAAATTCCAATGGCAAGATTCTTACATCAAAGAGCAAAGTATCAAAAATTAGGAAAATACTACTTTTTTCTTATTTCTGACTAGGTATGATCAAATACCTCAAATATTCGGCTTCGCAAATATTTTCCGAAAAGGTTGCCACTATGCGAATATTCGATGCACAATGTAAGTCTATGGGAAGCCCTAATAGTTCCGAATAGTTGTTATTCGGGTTTCTCATAGATTTACATTGCACATCGAATATTCGCGAATAGTCGAATAGCGGCGACCTATTCGGAAAATATTCTCGAAGCGAAATATTTGAGGTATTCGATCATCCCTATTTCTGACCCTTTAACTAAATACTAAGACCTTCAAAATTGATGGAAACCCATTAAAAAGTGTGCTGCAAAAGAAAAGTAGAAAAATGGAGGGGTACACAGATCTTTCAAGGTTCTTGTCCCCAATTTTTATAGCACATAGCACTGGTTGGCTTGATCAGAAGCTTCTGAGATAGTTGTCGGGGGTGTACTGTTTCTACTGGTGGAGATCCAGCTGGTATAAGGAGACTTAATAGTAATGTTCTCTTTGAAAAAGTATACAAATAAGAGCTCTTCAAGAAGGAAGAAAACTTAAGGACGCTTTACACGCAGTGACATCGCTAGCGATCGCACCCGCCCCATCGTTTGTGCGTCACTGGCAAATCGCTGCCCGTGGCGCACAATATCGTAGGTACGCGTCACACGAACTTACCTTCCTAACGACGTCGCTGTGGCCAGCGAACTGCCTCTTTTCTAAGGGGGCGGTTCATGCGGTGTCACAGCGACGTCACACAGCAAGCCACCAATAGAAGCGGAGGGGCGGAGAGTAGCTGCATGAACGTCACTCCCACCTCGTTGCCGGAGGACGCAGGTACGCTGTTGTTCGTTGTTCCCGGGGTGTCACGCGTAGCGATGTGTGCTGCCGCAAGAACGACGAACACCCTACGCCCAGAACGAGCAACGATATTTTAACAATGAACGACGCGTCAACGATCAACGATTTGGTGAGTATTTGGGATCATTAGCGGTCACTCGTAACTGTCACATGCAACGATGTCGCTAACGAAGCCGGATGTGCATCACGAATTCCGTGACCCTAGCGACATCTCGTTAGCGATGTCGTTGCGTGTAATGGGGCCTTTACTAGTGCCAATTGATGGCACAAAAGAGACATGATTCTGGAAGAGAGCTACTTTGTATATCGGTTCTAAAGGCAAAATTTAGAAATCAAATGCCCCAAAGCCGCTTTTTCTTTGTTGAAATAGTTATATTTGAAGATCTTCACTTAGTCTTTAATCCCTTTTCTTCTACTACCGTCAGTCCTCATTGTGTTGTGGTCAATATTAGCACTGAATGAATGTAGTAGAATGTTATCCGCAACGAAAATAATCGGTTAACGAAGTTTATTTCTGGAATTGGGGATACGTCGCTTGCAACAAGCAGTATAAGGCTTCGGAGTTGGAAGTGATCGTCAATAAGGCACAGTGATCAGCTTCAATTCATCTCAGAGGTGATAAAGAATTAACAATGCAATAAGAAGGAGGGAAAGCAAAGACAGTTGTAAGAGGAGACAAATGAAAAAGTAAAAGGTGTAAGAAGCAAGATAGATTTAGCTGTCGCAGCTCATGAAGGTAATAATGAGTGCTGAGAAAAGAAGATGTAAGTTCTAAGGAAGCATGACGCCGGAGAGGAGGACTTAGAAGACCGCTACCTGGTAAATGATTGGCATCGGAGTTCCATGGGTGTAACAGAAGAAGGTAAAATACAAGTCAAAAAAGGTTGTGGTTAGAGATTAACGGATCGATCCGCAGAGAATCGAGTTTGAGGTTGCAGTTTCACGTGAAACGGAACATTTTAAGATTTGAGTTGTAGTTTGCAAAAAAAAAAAAAGAACTTGCCTGACACCATTCCCAAACTATTGAAGCACTTGAGAGTATTTTTCATTGCCACAGGGGCTTACCTATAATGCCCTGCAGCTATGACGTCTTACAGATTATCATACAGATTATCATATTTTGTAAAACTCTTATGGTTAATGGTCAGCAATGTCTTCTCTCACTCTCCTGTAGAGTGTAAGCTCTTATGGTAAGCAATGTCTTCTCTCACTCTCCTGTAGAGTGTAAGCTCTTATGGTCAGCAGGGTCCTCTCTCTCTCTCCTGCAGAGTGTAAGCTCTTATGGACAGCAGGGTCCTCACTCTCCTGTAGAGTGTAAACTCTTATGGTCAGTGGGGTCCTCTCTCTCTCTCCTGTAGTGTGTAAACTCTTATGGTCAATGGGGTCCTATCTCTCCTGTAGAGTGTAAGCTCTTATGGTCAGCAGGGTCCACTCTCTCTCTGTCCTGTAGAGTGTAAGGTCCTATAGTCAGCAGGGTCCTCTCGCTCTCCTGTAAAGTGTAAGCTCTTATGGTCAGTGGGGTCCTCTCTCTCTTCTGTAGAGTGTAAGCTCTTATGGTCAGCAGGGTCCTCTCTCTGTCCTGTAGAGTGTAAGATCTTATGGTAAGCAGGGTCTCTCTCCTTCTCCTATAAAGTGTAAGCATTTATGATCCAATGGGACCTCTCTCCCTCTCCTCTAGAGTGTAAGCTCATATGGTCAGCAGGATCTCTCTCTTCTGTAGAGTGTAAGCTCTTATGGTCATCCATGTTTTCCTGCTCTCTCTCCTGTAGAGTGCAAGATCTTACAGTCAGTGGGGTCCTCTCTCTCTCTCTCTCACTCTATCTCTGTTCTGTAGAGTGTACATTCTTATGGTCAGAGGGGTCCTCTCTTTCTCTCTCTTCTGTAGAGTGTAAGCTCTTATGGTCAGCAGGGTAATCTCTCTCTCTTCTGTACAGTGTAAGCTCCTATAGTCAGCAGTGTCCTTTCTCTCTCTCCTGTAGAGTGTAAACTCTTATGGTCAGTGAGGTCCTCTATCCCTTTACTGTGGAGTGTAAGCTCTTATGGTCAGTGAGGTCCTCTATCCCTTTCCTGTAGAATGTAAGCTCTTATGGTCAGTGGGGTCCTCTCTCTCCTGTAAAGTGTAAGCTCTTATGGACAGTAGGACCCTTCCTCTCTCTCTCTCTCTCCTGTAGAGTGTAAGATCCTATAGTCCTATAGTCAGCGAGGTCTTCTCTCTCATTTAAAGTATAAGCTCTTATGGTCCCAGAGGTCCAATGATAATTATCCTAGTGACCACAATCATCCAATCAGTTGAACATCTTACATCCATCCAACATAGTTTTGCAAGACAATTAATTTTCCCTGAATCATGTAATATAGGGAAATGGTAGGATTACATGCCGACCTTTCAAATAAATGGTGATCATGTACAGATACTGTATGTATAAAGGCTGAGCCTGTCCGTACAGGGGTTGATCTTACTAAATAGATGTATGGCTCTCTATTGTACCCTAGCATGCTAATTCTATGGGTTCTATAGAGGGGGTTAAAGAATATGGTATTTGAAGTCAGTGGTTACATTTACTGATCAATGATATTTTTAAAGAAAGATGATACATTTTCTACCAACTATTGTAGAATAGATTTCTTTCCGTCAATAATAATTATTCCTCACCACAAACATATCATTTATCACTCTAATCATTCATTACGTGGCAAATAATGAGCAATAATTTACAAAATATGTGATTGTTTACCAATATCCAATAATCTAATATTGCGATTCACTGGGGACCTGAAGAATTCCCATCAGTAAGAAGTAGAGAACAATAATAATAGTAATAATGAACCATTTTGTTAGCACTATGCATATTAAAAGGTATAGTCCAGGACTTAAGGGTACTTTACACGCTGCTATATCGGTACCGATATCGCTAGCGAGCATACCCGCCCCCGTCGATCGTGCGTCACGGGCAAATCGCTAACAACATCGCTAACACCCATCACACGGACTTACCTTCCCTGCAACGTCGCTCTGGCCGGAGATCCGCCTCCTTTCTAAGGGGGTGGTTTGTGCGGCGTCACAACAACGTCACATGGCAGCCGTCCAATAGCAGAGGAGGGGAGGAGATGAGCGGACGTAACATCCCGCCCACCTCCTTACTTCCTCATTGCCGGTGGAGGCAGGTAAGGAGATGTTCGTTGTAACTGCGGTGTCACACATAGCGATGTGTGCTGCCGCAGGAACGACGAACAACATCGTACCTGCAGCAGCAACGATATTAAGGAAATGAACGACGTGTCAACGAGCAACGATTTTTCATGTTTTTGTGCTCATTGATCGTCGCTCATTGGTGTCACACGATGCGATGTCGCTAGCGGCGCCAGATGTGCGTCACTAATGATGTGACCCCCGACTATATATCGTTAGCGATGTCACAGCGTGTAAAGCACCCTTTAGATATTGATGATATATCCTCATCAGATCATCAATATCAGATTGAACGTCTCTCGTTCCTTTAATCTCTGCACTCTGTTCCCACCTCTCCTAGGTTGAGAGACTTGTTCCAGGACCTGATACCGTAGCTGCGCTACCGTATGACCTGCTTTTATAAAATGTGCTGGGATAGGTAAGAGTGTCTGCTTACACCTAATAGTAGATTTATGTTTACTTATTCGGTCTCGGATATGTTGAATAGTTTCCCCAACATATCCGAGACCACAAGGACATTTTATCAGATATACAACATATGATGAATCACAAGTGAAAAACTTTTTTATGTGAAAGATCCTGCCAGTGCGGGGATGCGTGAAAGTGTTTCCCTTTGTAATGTTGGAGCATTGGATGCAATGCAAGCATGGATAGTTCCCAGTGCAAGTTGTCTGTAATGTAGTTTGTCGTGCTTGCCTAGTTTGAGAGCCAATATCAGCTCGTACTAGCGTATCTCTTAGATTTTTAGGGCGTTTGTTGCAAAATAGGGGCCTGTTTTGAAACTCTGGAATGTTAGGATAGGCTTGGCCTAGAAGCGACCAGTGTTTTAAGATAACACCTTTCACATGTGCCTGAAAGGGATGATAGGTTACTACAAAAGTGGCTCTAGGGACTTGTATTGGACTAGTGTGTCTGTTGCTGGACTCTGGTGTTGCAATATTTTGTGGATATCCTCTAGCAACAAACCTGTCACTCATCTCCGCATGGCGTCTTTCCCGTATGTCCGGGTCCGATACTATGCTGTCAACTCTCTTGGTCTGAGATAATGGTAGTGCCCGTTTGATATGACTGGGATGTGCACAGGTGTAGTGTAGCAGACTGTTCCTATCTGTAGGTTTGGTGTAGCGGTCCGTTGAAATGGTCCCACTGGGTGACTTTAAGATGAGGACGTCAAGGAAATTCATTTTATATTGGTCTGAGTTCAGGGTGAATTTAAGGTTGGGTAAGCAACAGTTCAAGTCAGAACAAAATATGTCTAAATCAGGTAAACCGCCATGCCAGATCATAAAAATATCGTCTATGTGCCTGCGCCATGTAATTACGTGTGTTGAGAACATGGGATGGGTATAGACAAAAATCTCTTCAAAATGGGCCATGAAAATATTCGCATAGGGCGGTGCTACATTAGATCCCATGGCGGTCCCTTGGATTTGTAAGTAAAATTGGTCCTGGAAAAGGAAAAAATTGTTGTGTAACACTATCGTCAGGAGGTCAATGACAAACTTTTTTTGATGGGAGGATAGTGTGTCATGCTTATCCAAAAATGACTCGACCGCCTCAATGCCCTGCTGGCGACTGATACTCGTATATAAACTGGTCACGTCTAGAGTAACCAGAAAGTCATCAGGGGAAATGGTATTCGTTGTTCTGAGAAAATGGAGGAAATCATTACTGTCCTTAATGTATGATCGGATGGAAGGTACCAAAGGATTCAAAATCTTCTCTAGTGTAATGGCCAGGGGTGATAGAATAGAGTCTGTGGAGGCCACAATAGGGCGTCCAGGGGGTTTGTTCAAATTTTTATGTATCTTGGGTAATGTATAAAATACCGGTGTGATTGGAAACTCCTTCATTAAGATTTCTGATAATTTTTTATCAATAGTACCGAATTTGACATGTTCGTCAATGAGGTTCCTAATGAGATCCCTGATTTTAGATGTTGGGTCACGTGGGATTGGTCTATACGTGGTGTGATCGTCTAGTTGACCCTGTATCTCAGAAATGTAGTAAGACTTGTCCATTACTAAAATGGCTCCGCCTTTATCGGCCGGTTTGATTACAAATTTCTGGTTGCTCCTAAGACAATTAAGGGCTTGGGTTTCTTCAGATGTAAGGTTATTGCGGACCTGTAATTGCCCGTTTTTAATGTCATTAATGACCTTTTTAGTATCAGTGCTGACTAGACCAATAAAGGTCTCAACCGGGTGGTAAGTTTTGGGTGGTTGGAAAGAACTGGGAATGTTCAATTTAAGATCCTTGAGTGGAAACATTTCTGGATGACTAATGCTGGGAATAGTCTCACTGGCGTCTGGGGACTGAAAATGTGTTTTTAGTCTAAGGGACCGGAAGAACCGTCTGAGTTCCTGGTCCAGAGTGAACTCATTGAACGTTGGGGTGGGGCAGAAGGAGAGACCCTTCTGAAGTATGCTGGACTCTGTTGGTGATAAATGGTAGGACAAAATGTTGAATAGGATGTTTGTCCTACCTGAGATCGAGTCGTGACTTTGTAAGGGGCCCCTTGATTTCCTTTTCCTCGGCCTCATTTTTCTCTTTGGGGACGTCGTGGTTCTAAAAAAGAAGAGGAAGACCCACGGGATTGACTATGATCGCTATCAGAGCTAGCCGAACTCTGATAAGTCCCATAATAGGGCTGTCGTCGGTTATGTGGCTCCTGAAATCGCCACTTGTAGATATGATTTCTGGAGTAGTCCCCCTGGTGCCTTATGTATTTTGATCTTTTTTGGTCCTGTAGTGTTTTCTTAAAATCTGCAACGGAATCTTGTGTTCGTGTTTTCATATTATTCCATTCAGCGGATGGAAGTGTGTTGGATAATTGGTCCTCAATACTTCGGATCCTCTCCTCAACATCTCTAAGTTCCTGTTGCAAGAAGTCAATGGTAAGGATAATGATGTCCATCGAACATTTGTTTAGTATGCTCTCAAATTTGTCACTGTAGGCAGTATTATCGGCAAATAATGTGGGACGAAGGGGAACCCGTAGCCCACGGGGTATTCTTTTGGCTTTATGATATTCTGCCAGAGTCGTGGCATGTAATTCAAAAGCTATTTGCTTCCGGAGAATTTTTTCATAGTCCCTTGTTCTTGATTCCTCAGCCGGAATGGATAGAAAAGTATTGGGGGTGGTAACTTTCGCCAAGATAGAAGAAGTTTCCTCCTCATTGAATGAGAGAGTAGAAAAAGACATCTCTAATAACATGAAAAATGTACAATCCAGGAGCTCAGACTGCAAATAGTCAATATAAGTGAAGAAATAAAGTCTGGCTCACTATTTACAAAATAGGTGCCACCGAGAAAATATCACAGTATAGAAAAACAATAACTGGGGCACACAAAAGGTAAGAGTCTGAGGCAGAATGATGCTTGAAATTCAGTTTGCTTGTTTTTATTGATGCAAAGGTCCAAAGAAAATTATTCTAACATTTCGGCCTTAACATATAGGCCTTCGTCAGAGATAGTCTATAATATAGATATACAGAAAGAAAATTATTAGTTAGTTGTCGCATATACAAAACAATATATTTGTAGCAAGTGTGTAACATATTATACGTGTTACGTGATAAGGAATACAACAATATATACAAGGTCATAGATGCTAGTAATGAGTCTATATTTAGAAAAAACGAAGACGACATGTACCTATAAATGCATATCACTGAAACCATGTTATCATGAGGAGGTAGGGGTAGGACAACTAACTAATAATTTTCTTTCTGTATATCTATATTATAGACTATCTCTGAAGAAGGCCTATATGTTAAGGCCGAAACGTTAGAATAATTTTCTTTGGACCTTGGCATCAATAAAAACAAGCAAACTGAATTTCAAGCATCATTCTGCCTCAGACTCTTACCTTTTGTGTGCCCGAGTTATTGTTTTTCTAGAAGTTGCATATATGTCAGGGGGCAGGGGACTTAGATGTAAAGCACCACTCCAAAACAAAACAAAAAGCTGGTGTGGGGCTTTAACAAGCCTTGTTGTAAGACTTAGGATAAGAGCCAAACTAAAAGGAGAAAAATTCCCCCTTGAACCTTATTTTTATACTGTTTCAACCATAACCATTGGTAGCCTCACACTATAAAATGAGGCAAAAAAGAGAATGTTATAGAAAACCAGGAAATATTACCCACGCGTGTTATACAATGATGACGTTAAGACTTAAAATCTCCCAAGATTCACAGTTCTTTAACAATGTCACTCATCTACTGTATAAAAGTAAGAACTTAAAAGACCCTCCAAGGAAGGTATCACAGCAGGGGCTGGAGTGCCACCTTCTCGGAATGTGTTAAAATGACTCACGAGGGGTCTACAGAGCTAGAGTCACAGATTGCAAAAATAATACATCCAATATTTCCATAGAGGTATGGAGAAATCATTGTGTGCTTTCAGAACAATTAACCCTTTATCATGATCTAATAATGTGCTATTTATTAAAATGGTTGTCAATTAAAAGATATGATGGTGAAACATTGGAATTGGGTTGGGAAATCACAGCAGATCAGACACCCTGGACACAGATCCATTGCTCAATGCTATGGACCAGAACCTCTCCAACCACTGGGGCACAAAGTAAATAAATTGTACAGGGAATATACAGTTAGGTCCAGAAATATTTGGACAGTGACACAACTTTCGCGAGTTGGGCTCTGCATGCCACCACATTGGATTTGAAATGAAACCTCTACAACAGAATTCAAGTGCAGATTGTAACGTTTAATTTGAAGGTTTGAACAAAAATATCTGATAGAAATTGTAGGAATTGTACACATTTCTTTACAAACTCCACATTTTAGGAGGTCAAAAGTAATTGGACAAATAAACCAAACCCAAACAAAATATTTTTATTTTCAATATTTTGTTGCGAATCCTTTGGAGGCAATCACTGCCTTAAGTCTGGAACCCATGGACATCACCAAACGCTGGGTTTCCTCCTTCTTAATGCTTTGCCAGGCCTTTACAGCCGCAGCCTTCAGGTCTTGCTTGTTTGTGGGTCTTTCCGTCTTAAGTCTGGATTTGAGCAAGTGAAATGCATGCTCAATTGGGTTAAGATCTGGTGATTGACTTGGCCATTGCAGAAGGTTCCACTTTTTTGCACTCATGAACTCCTGGGTAGCTTTGGCTGTATGCTTGGGGTCATTGTCCATCTGTACTATGAAGCGCTGTCCGATCAACTTTGCGGCATTTGGCTGAATCTGGGCTGAAAGTATATCCCGGTACACTTCAGAATTCATCCGGCTACTCTTGTCTGCTGTTATGTCATCAATAAACACAAGTGACCCAGTGCCATTTAAAGCCATGCATGCCCATGCCATCACGTTGCCTCCACCATGTTTTACAGAGGATGTGGTGTGCCTTGGATCATGTGCCGTTCCCTTTCTTCTACAAACTTTTTTCTTCCCATCATTCTGGTACAGGTTGATCTTTGTCTCATCTGTCCATAGAATACTTTTCCAGAACTGAGCTGGCTTCATGAGGTGTTTTTCAGCAAATTTAACTCTGGCCTGTCTATTTTTGGAATTGATGAATGGTTTGCATCTAGATGTGAACCCTTTGTATTTACTTTCATGGAGTCTTCTCTTTACTGTTGACTTAGAGACAGATACACCTACTTCACTGAGAGTGTTCTGGACTTCAGTTGATGTTGCGAACGGGTTCTTCTTCACCAAAGAAAGTATGCGGCGATCATCCACCACTGTTGTCATCCGTGGACGCCCAGGCCTTTTTGATTTCCCAAGCTCACCAGTCAATTCCTTTTTTCTCAGAATGTACCCGACTGTTGATTTTGCTACTCCAAGCATGTCTGCTATCTCTCTGATGGATTTTTTCCCTTTTTTCAGCCTCAGGATGTTCTGCTTCACCTCAATTGAGAGTTCCTTAGACCGAATGTTGTCTGGTCACAGCAACAGCTTCCAAATACAAAACCACACACCTGTAATCAACCCCAGACCTTTTAACTACTTCATTGATTACAGGTTAACGAGGGAGACGCCTTCAGAGTTAATTGCAGCCCTTAGAGTCCCTTGTCCAATTACTTTTGGTCCCTTGAAAAAGAGGAGGCTATGCATTACAGAGCTATGATTCCTAAACCCTTTCTCCGATTTGGATGTGAAAACTCTCATATTGCAGCTGGGAGTGTGCACTTTCAGCCCATATTATATATACTAGAAGGTGGCCCGATTCTACGCATCGGGTATTCTAGAATTTACGTATTGTGTAGTTCATGTATGATTTTTGTTTTATATATATATATATATATATATATATATAGAGATGTTGTTGTGTGTAGTTACCAAGTGTTTGTGTAGGGGCTGTACATGTTCTGGGTGTGGCGGGGGGTGAGAGCGGTGTTGTATGTGTGTTGCGTGTGTTGCGTTGTTTGTGGAGTGCTGTGTGTCTGTAGCGTTGTGTGTGTGTTGCGCGGTTTGTGTGGGTGTGGGGTGTGTGTGTGTGTTTTGGGGGAGGTATGTTTTGTGCAATGTGTGTGTTGTGCGGTATGTGCGTATATTTATGTATGTCGCGGTGTTTGTGTGTTGGGTGTTGTGTGTATGCGGCGTTGTCTGTGTGTGTGGGTGTCTGTGTATGGCGGTGTTTGTGGTTCCCAGTGTGTGTGTGGTGTGTTGTGTGTGTGTGTGTTGGGGGGAGGTGTGCACCTCCCATCGTGCCCCATCCCCCATGCTGCGCACCCCCCATCATGCTCCATCCCCCATGCTGCCCACCCCCCATCGTGCTCCATCCCCTATGCTGCGCATTCCCCATCGTGCTCCATCCCCGATGCTGCGCACCCCCCATCGTGCTCCATCCCCCATGCTGCGCACTCCCCATCGTGCTCCATCCCCCATGCTGCGCACTCCCCATCGTGCTCCATCCTCCATGCTGCGCACTCCCCATCGTGCTCCATCCCCCATGCTGCGCACTCCCCATCGTGCTACATCCCCCATGCTGCGCACCCCCCATCGTGCTCCATCCCCCATGCTATAATAGTTCTCCTATTATACTCAGAGAGGAGTATAATAGGAGGACTATAATAGGAGGAGTAGTCCTGGGGGAGAGGAGTATAATGCCGGCTCCCTGCACATGTGTACCGGGAGCGGTGTACGCTGGTAACTATGATACACATCGGGTAACTAAGGGACCTTAGTTACCCGATGTGTATAATGGTTACCAGCGTTCACCGGCTCTGTCAAGATCCCAGCATCGCAAGGTTATGTCTGGCGCTGCTGGGATCGTGACGGAGCCGGTGTACACTGGTAACTATGATACACATCGGGTAACTAAGGGACCTTAGTTACCCGATGTGTATAATGGTTACCAGCGTTCACCGGCTCCGTCACGATCCCAGCAGCGCAAGGTTATGTCTGGCGATGCGTGCGGAGGGCCGGGGCGAGCGGTCAATCCATGCGGAGGGCAGGGCCAGGCCGAGGCGAGCGACCAATCCGTGGGGGGGGCGGAGCCGAGGCGAGCGGCCAATCCGTGCGGGGGGCGGGGCCATGGCGAGCCCAGGGGCCAATCAGCTTTGTGTCACCGTAAGGACACAATTTTGGAGCAAGACAGACAGACAGACAGACAGACAGAATAAGGCAATTATATATATAGATAATTGTATTTCTGAACATGTTTTTGTAAACAGCTAAAATAACAAAACTTGTGTCACTGTCCAAATATTTCTGGCCCTGACTGTATACACCTATGCACATACATGTTTGACTTTGATGTCTTTTACATAGATTTATCCATCTTGTTTAAAGAAATATTTTCCAATGAAACTTAAAAATAGTGCATATTTCTCCAAATTTATCAAGCTGGTTCATGTGATTTGATAAATTTTCAAGAACTTGTTAGCCATTTCTCTCTTCCTTATATCACCTCCTACCTGGCATAATTTACACCTGCTTTGTGACAAACTAATGTACACATTGTTAATTAGTTTGTCACATTTTAAGATCTTATAACTTTAAAAACACAATTTTTCAAAATTATTGAGGAAGATAAAAATAATTTAGTTATGTAATATTTTTGAACCAAAAAATGACAGATTTCTGGTAAGTCTCCCCTATGTTTTCCATTCTTTACCACATTATTGTATCATAGTATAGGAAAGTACCAAGTGAACGGCGAAATTGAAGAGAAGGGAATCCTTTGTCAAGTGAAGGGGGAGATGGTGACCTCTGACCAAGCCTACCGCTGAGCCCTGGCTTCCGTCACCACCGTTTGCTCACCAGGGATGGTGGAAAGGGGTCACAGGTGCAATGCCACGAGTGCTGTGCAGGAGCTGCACTGGCTGTGCTGGGGCTGTGGGCCGAAAGCGTTTTGCGGTGCTGGGGCTGCGGGCACTGTGCTGGGATTGCAGGCTGAGGGCACTGTGCTGTGCTGGGGCTGCGGACTTCAAAATAATAGCACTCGGAGTTGGCGCGTGCGCAGATGAAGCTCTCAACTCAAGATCTCATTTGTGCACGTGTCAACCCGGGCACCCTTTTCCTTAAGTCCGCTACTGGGTGATCAATGGGCCGGAGGCGGTGCATGCACAGATGAGATCTTGAGCCGAGAGATTCATCTGCGCATGCGCTGACTCTGAGCGCCATTATTTGAAGTCCGCAGAGACAAAATTTTTAAGGGTGGCGCTAGCAGCCACAGCACAGCACAGTGACCTTGGCCCACAGCCCAAACACGGCGCAGCTCCCTCGGCCAGCAGCCCTAGCACAGGTTCAGCACATCGTCCGCAACTCCAGCATCGCCCTATTCCACCAATGCCCCCTGCTTCACCGCTGCAGCCCGCTCCCGGTAAGACACCATTGGATTGTAAGACGGACTCCTTTTTTTTTCTTCTAAATTTAGGGTGAGTCTTATAATCCAGTGCGTCTTATAATCCGAAAAATACCGTATATAAACTTCAATTTCACCAAATCTAATTAATGAGAAAGTAATTAAGCCTCCTGAATAAAATGAAATCTGCATCTAGACAAGTCACTGCTCACGTCACCAGAAATCTTACCATAAAAAAAACTGAATTTTAACGCTGTAAATTTAATGAGCAAGGAAAATGTTTTTAAAGACATAATGCATCTCTATAGACATAATGTATCTCTATAATTAGTATTTCAAGGTAGATAATAAAGCATTAAAGGAATATAAAACTGACACGTAATTGCAATAACCTTGCATTAGACGACACTTCCATGATGTATGAAACAATTGTGTGATGGATTCCTTTTCAAAAATGGCAAAATACCGCATTCATGCTAATCTAAATAATGCGCCTTTCCGTTCCAGTATAGATAAAGCAATCGAAACATTACAGCCGACTAAACAAAACGTATTTCAGGCTGTAGTCATTCACACGCCGTGTAACGTGAGGCAGCTATGCTTTATGGCCGTCTGCTAATGTATTAGTAATTGTGCTTTATGCTACATGTTTACAATTTAGGATTCGGAAATAATTCACGGAGCTTTTGTTTTTTTTTTTGCCGAGGAGAACTCCGAGCTACTGATAAAACTCATCCACTGTGCTTAATAGAATACCTAGCTAACCTATGTTAATTAAAATGCATTAAAGTGTCCGGGGAGTACTGAATTATACCTCGTATCAACAGAACCGATACATTTCGAAAATGACTACAATATTTTTTTTCTTACTACTTTAATAATTTATAAAGCATTAAGGTAATATATTGTAGTGCACGGGGACCTTTCCAGGTACAGTCGCCTGGTGCTTTGATTGGAGGGTGTACCGCTTTACTAATGTGGAGGTGCTTTTGTAAAAGAAATGGTTTAACAGTGTTTTCTCATTTTGGAAATTTTGTCCTGTTGCGCCAGAAGACACCTGGCAAGTGGCGAAACACAAAGGGAACATCAGGGTAACAATACAATTGAAGGCCCTGGCACTAGGAAGAGGGGAGCGGGGTCAGCTCCCAACACTCATCTGAGGGTGATTACTGTACTCCCTAAAGCCCCTACAAGGGTGCTTCCCCCATACGCCAATCACGTGCCTAGGCCCCTGCTGGCCCTGAACTCACCCTGACAAGTGAGGGCAAGTCTCGCCCCTGCAATAAGACATGAGGTAGGAAAGGTCAGAAAAGACACAACAAATTACACTTCAGCAGTGAAACACAGATGAAACACAAGGGTAACAGTATAACAGAAGCCATGGCGCTAGGTAGAGGGGAGCGGGATCAGCTCCTAATGCTCACCTGAGGCTGACTACTGCACTCCCTAAAGCCCCTACATGGGTGCTATACCCCGTATGCCAATCACATGCCTAGGCCCTTGCTTTCCATGAACTCACCCTGACTAGTGAAGGGCAAGTTTCGCCCCTGCAATACGACAACATGAGGAAGGAAAGGCAAACAGGTCAGGAAAGACACTACAGTGGTGAAACACAGAGGGAACACAAGGGTAACAATACAACAGAAGCCCTAGCGCTAGGTAGAGGGGAGCGAGATCAGCTCCTAATGCTCACCTGAGGCTCATGACTGCACTCCCTAAAGCCCCTAGATGGGTCCTTTCCCCGTACGCCAATCACGTGCCTAGGCCCTCACTGGCCCTGAACTCACCCTGACAAGTGAGGGCAAGTCTCACCACTGCAATAAAACAACACGAGATAGGAAAGTGAAACAGGTCAGGAAAGACACATCAAATAACACAGAGGGAACATCAGGGTAACAATACAATTGATGGCCCTGGCACTAGGGAGAGGGGAGCGGGGTCAGCTCCCAACACTCATCTGAGGATGAGTACTGCACTCCCTAAAGCCCCTACACAGGTGCTTCCCCTGTACGCTAATCAGGTGCCTAGGCCCTCGCTGGCTCTGAACTCGCCCTGACAAGTGAGGGCAAGTCTCACCACTGCAATAAAACAACTTGAGATAGGAATGACAAACAGGTCAGGAAAGACACAACAAACAACACTCCAGCGGCAAAGCACAACACCAGGGTAACAATAAAGCAGAGGCTCTGGCACTAAGTAGAGGGGAGTGAAGGTTACCTCTGTCTTAACGCTCATCTGAGGCTGATCACTACACTCTCTAAAGCCCTTAGATGGGTCTTTTCCCCATAATCCAGTCACGTGGCTAAACCTTCGCTGGCCCTGAACTCGCCCTGACTAGTTTAGGCCAGCGAGATGCTACTGTAGTCTCGCCACTGCAATAAGACAACACAAGGTAGGAAAGACAAACAGGTCAGGAAAGATAAAACAAATAACAATCCAGCAGGAACTTCTCAGCTGCAACTGAAGCGACACTCCAGCTTTCTCCAGAGACAAGCTCCTTCCAAGTGGACAGCATAGGTATGAGCTATAGCCGGCATAGTAAGGAGTGAGGAGTGACTACTCATAGCAGAAGGGAGTGGCTGCACCTGAGATTACAGCTGCCGATTAGATCACTGCAGGATTGAAATTAACCTTAACCCCTTCAGTACCAGAAGGAATTAAATAGGCTCCAACTCAGGGTAAACAATAAACGAGCACTAAAGCGGATCGGCAATCAACAATCTTCTGTGACCTACTGATCCCAGATCCCCCTCCCCCCAGAGATCACATTAGGCTGTGACACACTCATGACAACAGCTGAAGTTTGTTTTAAATAAATCTCCCGGTTTCTGTTATTGTCTGCAGCACTGCCGTCACATCGACAGCACTGCAGCCAATCAGTGAGTTCTGAGAGGCTTGTGCCGTTAACTTGTGCTCATTTATTTACATTGTGACGTTAGCCCCAGCACTCCCACTACTGATCAAAGAGAAAAGTAACTGCTTTTCTGTGTTCCTTTGTTACCAGGCGTATTTCTTAATACGCACACTTGTTTCCTTTTGCAGTATTTTTCACATAAAATATCTATTTCTAACAAACCTAAACAGGTCGTTTAAAGACATCTGCTGAAGTGTGAATCAATGTGCGCCGCTGATATTCCCCAGGACAAAGTAGTAAAGTCTTGTACAATTAAGCTACTTTTAAAGGTTCCAGTATTCTCTTGCTCTTCTCCGAATATTGATAAATGGTTAAAGAGAACGTGTCATCAGAAAATTACCTTGTAGGTAATCAGGTTATTTTGTTACATATATTTTTTGTAAAAAATGTTCTGTTCTAGAGTCAAAATACACTAGATCCTTCAAGAACATCATATTTGATGAGCTCATAAGTACAGATCAGGGGTGGACATATTATTATTATTATATATTATTATAGCGCTATCAATTCCATGGCGCTTTACATGTGAAAGGGGTGTACATAATAGGGACAAGTACAATAATCATAAACAATACAAGGCACAGACAGGTACAGGAGGATAGAGAACCCTGCCCGCGAGGGCTCACACTCTACAAGGGATAGGTGAGGATACAGTAGTTGAAGGTAGAGCTGATTGTGCGGCGCTGCATCAGACTGAGGGTTACGGCAGGTTGTAGGCTTGTTGGAAGAGGTGGGTCTTCAGGTTCCTTTTGAAGCTTGCCAAGGTAGGGGAGAGTCTGATGTGTTGAGGCAGAGCATTTCAGAGTATGGGGGAGGCACGGGAGAAATCTTGGATGCAATGGTGGGAAGAGGAGATGAGAAGGGAGTAGAGAGGAGATCTTGTGAGGATTGGAGGTTTCGTGCAGGTAAGTACCGGGAGACTAGGTCACAGATGTAGGGAGGAGACAGGTTGTGGATGGCTTTGTATGTCATGGTTAATGTTTTGAACTGGAGTCGTTGGGCAATGGGAAGCCATTGGTGCATACTGCCCCACAGGGGCCTAAGAGATCGGGGAGCCCATTCCATTTCTACCTCCAAAGCAGGTGGAATTGTGCATTTTGATGAACTCTTGGGTTGCAAAGAGCCCATATACTGTTCTTCCACGAGGGCCCTTTTCTGTCTGCGTCCACCAGTGTACAGAATAATGGATAAACTCAATTTTCCATTTTTGCCAGAGCTCTACCTAACAATACTGTATACATATTTCTATTATATGGAGTTTTTTTTCCAGTAATGATAGAACTGTCCAATATTTTACAATCAAAAGTACAATCACTGTCAAGTGTGGCAAAGTTAGGGAGTAGTCCAAGGTCAACTCCATACAAGGTCTTGCCATGGGGCGTCTACATTGTTTCTGCCGAGACTGAACAGTACAGAAATAACTAGAAGACATTGCAATACACATTGCTTTGTGCCATAGTGACATGTAATGTAAAAATAAGAAAACCTAGCAATGGAGGAACACAATACTCCCATGCCCCTCAGGCCATGTTGAGGGTAAGAAGGGTGTGTGGGAGTTGTCAGGGTTGGCCTCGTCAGCAGCTTTTCTATTAATGAACGTGACAGTTGTGACTGGACTTAGCACTCCATAGGGCACTTCTTTTACTGCATCACTCTAACCGAGCTGACACATGTCCACTTCGTGCTTCCATCTCACTGCCGCTGTCTTTTCCAATAGAACTCTGACGACGGAGCACCTGTCCGCCACACTGACGGTGGGAGCTCCACTGGATTAAATATTCTCCCAAGATATGATGTAGAGCTTAATCCTCAGTGCTGCTATCTGTGTTACAAAACACCAGGCATATCGCTTAACACCGAGATCCAAATTTATATTCTGCACCTCCCAACAGCACCATAAACTCTGTACACAGCGCCGCGCTGCAGGACGTAGACTTGTCTCCGGCAGTCGGTGCATTATAAATGGTTCCCATATTGCTCCTCTCTGACATATAGGCTTATCCTCCCAGAAGCTTCCTACTGCTATAAACATTATAGATATTTCTAAACCTGATATATGGATTTACCTTTGGTGCTAACAACATTATGCGTGGATGGATTTTCCAACTCGCGACCATCTAATAAAGAAATGTAATGGAAAAAAACCATGGACTTGGAGGGAAAAAAAAAGTCTGAATACTATTTTGTTCTTCTGCTGTAGGCAAGGCTAAAACCTGATGAATTCTTATAGGCGTGGGATAATATAACCTGCTTGGAAAGTAGCGAGAACGATTTCACAGAATCACCTTTCATCAGATGGGCTCGGCAGGAATGTAATCAGAAGGTCACAGTCAACTCTAGACATAGGGCTTTCTACTCTCTCCAGAAAACTATCAGTGAGGGTTAAGTCCATCCAGGCATAACTATCAGTGAGGGTTAAGTCCATCCAGGCATAACTATCGGTGAGGGTTAAGTCTATCCAGGCATAACTGTCAGTGAGGGTTAAGTCCCTCCAGTCATAACTATCGGTGAGGGTTAAGTCTATCCAGGCATAACTGTCAGTGAGGGTTAAGTCCATCCAGGCATAACTATTGGTGAGAGTTAAGTCCATCCACACATAACAATCGGTGAGGGTTAAGTCCATCCACACATAACTATCGGTGAGGGTTAAGTCTATCCAGGTATAACTGTCAGTGAGGGTTAAGTTCCTCCAACCATAACTAATAGGGATGATCGAATATCACAAATATTCGGCAATATTCATCTTCGCGAATATTCGACGAATAGGTCGCCACTATGCGAATATTCGATACGCATTATAAGTCTATGGGAAGCACGAATAGTTGCTATTCGACAACTATTCGGGTTTCCCATAGACTTACATTGCGCATCGAATATTCACAAATAGTCGAATAGCGGCAACCTATTCGTCGAATATGGGCGTAACCGAATATTTGAGGTATTCAATCATCCATAATAACTAACGGTGAGGGTTAAGTCCATCCAGTCATAACTATCGGTGAGCCTTAAGTCCATCCACACTTAACTATCGGTGAGGGTTAAGTACATCCATTCATAACTATCAGTAAAGCTGGTGTCACACATAACGACGACGACAACGACGTCGCTGCTACGTCACCATTTTCTGTGACGTTGCAGCGACGTCCCGTCGCTGTCGCTGTGTGTGACATCCAGCAACGACCTGGCCCCTGCTGTGAGGTCGCCGGTCGTTGCTGAATGTCCAGCTTCATTTTTTGGTCGTCACTCTCCCGCTGTGACACACACATCGCTGTGTGTGACAGCGAGAGAGCGACGAAATGAAGCGATCAGGAGCCGGCACTGGCAGCTGCGGTAAGCTGTAACCAGCGTAAACATCGGGTAACCAAGGGAAGACCTTTCCCTGGTTACCCGATGTTTACGCTGGTTACCAGCCTCCGCTCTTGCTGCCAGTGCCGGCTCCTGCACTGTGACATGTGGCTGCAGTACGCATCGGGTAATTAACCCGATGTATACTGTAGCAAGGAGAGCAAGGAGCCAGCGCTAAGCAGTGCGCGCGGCTCCCTGCTCTCTGCACTGACATGTAGCTGCAGCACACATTGGGTTAATTAACCCGATGTGTGCTGCAGGAGAGCAAGGAGCCAGCGCTAAGCGCGGCTCCCTGCTCTCTGAACTGTGACATGTAGCTGCAGCACACATCGGGTTAATTAACCCGATGTGTGCTGCAGGAGAGCAAGGAGCCAGCGCTAAGCGCGGCTCCCTGCTCTCTGAACATGTAGCACAGCGACCTTATGATCGCTGCTTCTGCTGTGTTTGACAGCTAAGCAGCGATCATAACAGCGACTTACAAGGTCGCTGTTACGTCACCGAAAATGGTGACGTAACAGCGACGTCGTTGTCGCTGTCGTTTAGTGTGACACCAGCTTAAGGGTTAAGTCTTATCTAATCATAACTATTGCTGAGGATTAAGTCCATCCACACATAACTATCAGTGAGAGTTAAGTCCATCTCTACTTAACTATCGGTGAGGGTTAAGTCCATCCACGCATAACTATCAGTGAGGGTTAAGTCCATCCATGCATAACTATCGGTGAGGGTTAAATCCATCCAGGCATAACTATTGGTGAGAGTTAGTCCATCCAGTCATAACAATCGGTGAGGGTTAAGTCCATCCAGGCATAACTATCGGTGAGGGTTAAGTCCATCCAGTCATAACTATCGGTGAGGGTTAAGGCCATCCAGGCATAACTATCGGTGAGGGTTAAGTCCATCCAGGCATAACTATCGGTGAGGGTTAAGTCCATCCAGTCATAACTATCGGTGAGGGTTAAGGCCATCCAGGCATAACTATCGGTGAGGGTTAAGTCCATCCAGGCATAACTATCAGTGAGGGTTAAGTCCATCCAGGCATAACTATTGGTGAGAGTTAAGTCCATCCAGTCATAACTATCGGTGAGGGTTAAGGCCATCCAGGCATAACTATCGGTGAGGGTTAAGTCCATCCAGGCATAAGTATCAGTGAGGGTTAAGTCCATCCAGGCATAACTATTGGTGAGGGTTAAGTCCATCCACACTTAACTATCGGAGAAGGTTAAGTCCATCCAGGTTCATTGTTTCCCCTTTATAGGTTATTGTGTTAAGTAAGAATAATTAGGAGACAGAGTGCGGTTTTATGCTAGAACATCGTCTAATGAACTAATTCGCTCAATTGCAGATAATTTTAGAACCGCGGAGCGTGACTAGCAGCCCGCAAAGATGAAATTGCATCTCTTAACAACCATTTAAAAATAAAAACCCATTTTTTTTTTGCCTTATTACACCGGCCCCCTAGAGAGAAAAAAATGCTGATGGATAAATAAGTCTGTAATACATGTGTCTCGCGTCAGACAGTATCCTATTCTTTTCAATTAAGTTTGAGAGTCCTATTAATGTCGACTTTGTCTTCCCACATCCTCTGAGTCATTCCCTCTGATAAAGAACCAGTCGAGGAGACGTTTGGCTACTTGCAAAATGCTTGTAATGATTAACCCCTCAATATCTGGGAAAAAGAGAGAAGGAGGTGCAGGGATGGCAACTGTCCCGAAATTCCAGGACAATCCGTGAAAATAGGGCACTTTTTTTGCACTGTCCGTAAAAAATTAAAATTAAAACGCCCAGAAAATAAAAAGTCACATTGGAATCTCTGATCTAGAGGTCCGGAAGAATGTTGCCCCTGGGCTTGTTGTGTAACTTTGGCTTTGCAGTGGGGATCACCACCTCCGGATTATTGGTGCAATGCCCGGATTTCACTTAGGACCAATTTTACTTTCTTAAATGCTGTACCAAGCTAGCCGTGTATATATATATATATATATATATATATATATATATATATATATATATATATACACAGTGCCTACAAGTAGTATTCAACCCCCTGCAGATTTAGCAGGTTTACACATTCGGAATTAACTTGGCATTGTGACATTTGGACTGTAGATCAGCCTGGAAGTGTGAAATGCACTGCAGCAAAAAAGAATGTTATTTCTTTTTTTATTTTTTTTTTAAATTGTGAAAAGTTTATTCAGAGGGTCATTTATTATTCAACCCCTCAAACCACCAGAATTTTGTTTGGTTCCCCTAAAGTATTAAGAAGTATTTCAGGCACAAAGAACAATGAGCTTCACATGTTTGGATTAATTATCTCTTTTTCCAACCTTTTCTGACTAATTAAGACCCACCCCAAACTTGTGAACAGCACTCATACTTGGTCAACATGGGAAAGACAAAGGAGCATTCCAATGCCATCAGAGACAAGATCGTGGAGGGTCACAAGGCTGGCAAGGGGTACAAAACCCTTTCCAAGGAGTTGGGCCTACCTGTCTCCACTGTTGGGAGCATCATCCAGAAGTGGAAGGCTTATGGAACTACTGTTAGCCTTCCACGGCCTGGACAGCCTTTGAAAGTTTCCACCCGTGCCGAGGCCAGGCTTGTCCGAAGAGTCAAGGCTAACCCAAGGACAACAAGGAAGGAGCTCCGGGAAGATCTCATTACAGTGGGGACATTGGTTTCAGTCAATACCATAAGTAACGTACTCCACCGCAATGGTCTCCATTCCAGACGAGCCCGTAAGGTACCTTTACTTTCAAAGCGTCATGTCAAGGCTCGTCTACAGTTTGCTCATGATCACTTAGAGGACTCTGAGACAGACTGGTTCAAGGTTCTCTGGTCTGATGAGACCAAGATCGAGATCTTTGGTGCCAACCACACACGTGACGTTTGGAGACTGGATGGCACTGCATACGACCCCAAGAATACCATCCCTACAGTCAAGCATGGTGGTGGCAGCATCATGCTGTGGGGCTGTTTCTCAGCCAAGGGGCCTGGCCATCTGGTCCGCATCCATGGGAAGATGGATAGCACGGCCTACCTGGAGATTTTGGCCAAGAACCTCCACTCCTCCATCAAGGATCTTAAGATGGGTCGTCATTTCATCTTCCAACAAGACAACGACCCAAAGCACACAGCCAAGAAAACCAAGGCCTGGTTAAAGAGGGAAAAAATCAAGGTGTTGCAGTGGCCTAGTCAGTCTCCTGACCTTAACCCAATTGAAAACTTGTGGAAGGAGCTCAAGATTAAAGTCCACATGAGACACCCAAAGAACCTAGATAACTTGGAGAAGATCTGCATGGAGGAGTGGGCCAAGATAACTCCAGAGACCTGTGCCGGCCTGATCAGGTCTTATAAAAGACGATAATTAGCTGTAATTGCAAACAAGGGTTAATCCACAAAATATTAAACCTAGGGGTTGAATAATAATTGACCCACATACATTTCATGATAATCTATGTGTCTATAGTTACTTAAGTGTCATCACTTATTTATTAAGTAATCACATTAATTCCTTTGAATTTGATGGTATTATTTTATAAGGAAGAGAATATAATAAGAAATGAGGCATATAAAATTCTATCTATCCATTTCATATCTATCCCACATCAATCTACTGTATCTCATCTGTATTTATCTATCTATGTATACAGTAGGTGAAAAAATATTTTTTTTTCCATTGCAAAGGTACACAATGTTTCAGTTCAAGATGTGAGCCTTTCTAACCTTTAGAACGTTGGAGATCTCTTTTTCTCCTATACATTATTATTATTATTATCCATTTGCCAATGGATTTTGAGGACTGCACCCATACTTTGCAAGACTGGATTGTGTGTGATCAGTGACACAGCAGCATGCTCACAGTGTTAGTACGAGCAGACACCCAGTATGGGTGTACAAAAAATTATATGCAAGTACCAACAAGATGGCAATGTCCAACTAATATACCGCTCAGGAAAGAGACAGGTTCTGTGTACCAGAGATGAATGTACTTTGGTCAGCCATGTGCATATCAACCAAAGAACAAAACCAAAAAACCTTAAGAAGAAGCTGGTGGAAACTGGAAAGATTGTGTCATTATCCACAGTGAAACAAGTACTGTATCAATATTGGCTGAAAGTCCATTCTGCCAGGAAGAAGCTATTACTCCAAAAGAAACATAAAAAGGACAGATTAATGTTTGTAAATTCACACAGGAACAAAGACCTTAATTTTTAGAGACATGTCCTGTGGTCTGACGAAACTAAAATTGAACTGTTTGGCCATAATGACCATTGTTACATTTGGTGGAAAAAGGGAAAAGCTTTGAAGCCTAAAGGTACCGTCACACATAACGAGATCGCTAGCGAGATCGCTGCTGAGTCACGGTTTCTGTGACGCAGTAGCGATCCCGTTAGCGATCTCGTTATGTGTGACACCTACCAGCGATCAGGCCCCTGCTGTGAGATCCCTAGTTGTTGCAGAATGGTCCAGGCCATTTTCTTCAAAGGCGATGTCCTGCTGGGCAGGACACATCACTATGTTTGACACTGTGTGACAGGGTCACAGTGACTGTTGAGATCGTTATACAGGTCGCTACTGCGACCTGTATCGTGCCTGCGTCGTTGATAAGGTCTGACTGTGACATCTCGCCAGTGACCTCCCAGCGACTTACCAGCAATCCCTATCAGGTCGCATCGTTTTCAGGATCACTGGTAAGTCGTTGTGTGTGACTGGGCCTTAAGAACACCATCCCAACTGTGAAACACGGGGGCGGCAGCATCATGTTGTGTGGTTGTTTTGCTGCAGGAGAGACTGGTGTACTTCACAGAATAGATAGCATCATGAGGAAGGAAGATTATAGGACAATACTGAAGCAACATCTCAAGACATCAACCTGGAACTTAAAGTATGGTAGGAAATGGGTTCTGAAAAAGTGGTGTAGCGGGGAGCCGATGGCTCTCTCCTCCACTATAGTCATTAACAGTATCTTTATCCTGAGGACGCAAATACTGCTAAGTGTTGTAGGCTATGCGGTCCACTGCTGGACTGGTGCATCTGGAATTTATCAGATAGCCAGACTGGATCAGTAAACACAGCACTGAGCAAGACGTGTATACAGGTTAGGAAGCATTAATAGCACTTCCTCCTTCCATGCTAGCGATCATGTAATTGCCGGTTGCTGGGAAATTGCTGGCAGTAGGCTGATTCCCCCCTGTAAAGAAAACTAAAATGTCAGCTCTAATTACAGTGGAAATCAGCAACAAAAAAATATTCAAATGAAAATATTTCAATGGTCTTTTATGACCTTATGGGCGGCACAATGTGCGAAATAAATAAAATACCGTAAATATAGAAAAGGGAAAAAGAAGAAACAAGAAAGTCGTTGCAAGTCTAGATCCTATATAAAAAAATGTCTGACATTAAAATAATTGTTACAGTGAAGGGAGCACAATTGAAATTTGTTTTAACTGTCCTTTTTTGTCATAAAAAATGTGAAAAACAGACATGTACCATATTTTTCATTTTATAAGATGCACCTGATTATAAGATGTACCCCAAATTTAGAGGAGGAAAAAAGGAAAAAATAATTTTTAATGTTAAAAAGAAGGTCCGTCTTGTAATCCTAATGAGTCTTATAATATCTCACCAGGGTGGAGCGGTGGTGGTGGAGCGACTCACGAAGGTCGCTGAAGGCAGGGTCGGTGATGTTGCAGGCTCAGAGGACGGGGTTTCATGGCTCAGGAGGCTCAGCGATGCTGGGGGCTTGGAAGAGGGGGTGTCGCGGCTCAGGAGGGTCAGTGGACAGAGAGTCAGTGATGCTACGGGCTCAGGGGTGTCATGGCGGTAGGCGCCTTTGATCTGCCAGCGGACTGCAGGCTCCACTGAATTGCCTGCGGTTGACGAGATTGAGTTCAAGAAAATGGCAGCGGAGGCAGCGCCTGCACAGATAGGACTCTGCGACCATTTTCTTGTAGTCCATCACGTCAATCTGCGCATGCGCCACCTCCGTGGACATTTTCTTGAAGTCCATCTCGTCATCTGCTGGTGATTCAGTGGAGCCTGCAGCCCACTGTCAGATCAATGGCTCCCGATGCATCGCTGACCCTCCGTCCTGTGACCCTCACTTCAGTGACACCCCCTTCTCCGTGCCCACAGTATAGCCAACCCTGGCTCCTGTGACCCCACTCCACCACTGGTAAGCCATATCCGGATTATAAGATGCACCCTCATTTTACCCCCTATTTTAGGGGAGTAAAAAGTGCATTTTATAATCTGGAAAATATAGTATTTTCTTTCTTAAAAAAATTTAGAGAAAAAATACAAATATAAAAATTAAGTCTCAAGTATTACAAAAAAAGAGGCAAAAAATATATAAATAACCAAAAGAGAAAAAATGTAAGACTACCATTTCCAGCTAAAGAAAAATACAACTAAAAATGTGCCCGGTCATGAAATGGGGAAATGGCCCAGTCTCGAACTGGTTAAGTCCAAATAAATATGTTTAATGATATAAGCCAGAAACGCGTTAACTATTCTGCTGTGATATAAGGCTACAAATTCTCGCTGTGACATTTTAGACTTGAAGATCCAATACTTTCAGAAAAATAACATGTCAAAAATGAATTTATCATCAGATGTCACTAGATCTCTTGTGCCATTTCAGATAACAGTCATCCGAGTCAGTGAGGCACATTGGCTGAGTGTAATATTTCATTCCTCAATCTTCTTACATTGCTGCTCTTGAAGAATTGTCCTGCTTATTCTTCAATTCTGAAATCTGCACTTTCATCTGCTCTTTCACAAATAAATCCTTCTCCGGCCTTCCTGCCATTGAACTTGAAACTCTTCAAGCCATTCAGGATTCGGCAGCGAGGCTTATTGGACTTTGCTTCACTCTGTTTCTGAAGCAGTGTACGTATACCCCATAAAATTCTTCATTTTGAGCAAAGTCTAGCTCCTGTCCTTCAAAGTTCTGGTGTCCTCAACGACCGACTGCATTTTATCTTTAATCTCATGCTGCACCCTGTCTCATCCCTTGCGGTTTGCCAAAGGCGTTCTCTTCTCCGATCTCTCTTTTGTCTTTGCAGCTGAGTTCTACTGACAGATATTTAGAAATTCTGTTTGCACCATTGGTCAAAAGTTGGACATAACAGATGCTACTTGAGCATCTACAAATGAAAGCTACAGAAAAGGCTTTTTCTACCTAAAAAAAAAATTAAATGAAAAAAAGGCCTTGCCCTACTGTTCTTAGACAAGTCATTCTGTGTTCCCTTCCAATTTATGTCCGAAAGGAAGAAACAAGAGGGGCGTTCAGCAAAATTGAAACAATTCTTCTTTAATTCTTCATGTAGAAGACAAGGGATATAGGGGGGTGAAGACACCAAATTTACTATGGCCATTTCGCGCCTCGTAGCACTTCAATGGGTCCCTGAAAGGACCTGCCATGGTTACTCCAGACTCTGTTCACTTTGCAGAGTCTTTCAGGCAACCTGATGCTTCTAGTTACTCAGCCAGAATCGGGCATCGATCTCTGGTCTTTGGTTTAGCAGAAGTTAATTCCTGCTGGCTGGTGAATGGCTGCTGAGATTATAAGTTGTTGACGTCCTATCACAGCCGCCTCTGCCATATAAAAAATGGTGGAACATAGCCTCACATGCCAAAGATAGCTCTAGCTTTGCTCCAGTGTTATCAGTCTTTGTGGATGGTGATACAGTTGTTTTGTGAAGTGTTGCATGCAAGTTGGTGTGCGGTGGAAATATCCTTGTAGTTTGTTTATTTTTCCCTAAGCATGTATTGTCTCTTTGCCTGTGTGTGCTTGCAGTGAAATTGAGCCTTGGTTTTCCCCTGTTTGTCGGTATTTGTGGGATTCTTTACTCTTGTCCCAGCACTCCACAGGGGTGGAAGATATGGGGTGTTAGAGCAGAGCTGCTCAGGACGTAGGGCTACACTGGTGGTCCAGACATGGCTACCATCAAGCCTACCTCTGGAGCAAGGGATAGTTTAGGGCCCCTAGCCTGAGGACCAGTCTAGGTGCCCTTACTCCTGGTTACCATGTCTTACCCATGACAGAACCTGTTGAAGGGATACAAGGCATGAAACAGCCCTCATATGTTTGGTCCCGCACAACCCTGCATACCTACGTTCCTTGCCTTCTACATGAAGAATGAAAGAAAAATTGTTTCAACTTTGGTAAGTGCCCCTTTTCCTTCTTCCTTTCGGACTTTGTATGAGCTGCTGGATTCTTTTGAGGGTTAAGCACCACCAGCACAAGAAGCATTCATCTTGCACCCCACACCTCTCGACCTTGTACAAACAGATAGAGAATCTTTGGTGCAGCTCTGTTCCTTTTTTTTTATTCCAATTTATGTATTTTGTGACTCAAAATAACTCTGTAGAGCTATAATCTCAAGACTATGGCTATCACTTATCTGTCTTTCTCTGGTTGTTTTTTGGTTCTCCTTGTGTAGATTGAACTGGCGTAAGGCAATGTTTCCTGAGAAAAAAAATAGTTTTTTGCCACCAAATTAAAGGCGTGTTCTGTTTTGAAAAGCCAAAGTACCATAGCTGAAGTTGGCTTTTAAAAAAAATGGTCTTTACTCACCCTCCGCAGGTACAGAGCTGAGTGCAACTACTCCCAGTGTCTGATACTGTCAAACACTGATCTCGGAAGAGAGCGTCATCACTTGTATGAGCCCAAGCCCCTCTTTGAGCAACTCGTGCCATTTACTCAGCCGGATCAGCTAAACTCACTGATTGACTGCAGCTCTGCTGACATGACGTCAGTACTGCAGCCAATCAGTGATCTCAGCAGCTCTTCCCAAGTGAATGCCACAAGTTCCTCAAAGAGGCGCTTCGGTTCAAACAACCGATAACTCTCTCTTCTGAGATCAGAGTTTGAGCCAAGTATTAGTTTACTGTGATCCAGTTTTCTGGCAAGCGAGAACCGTATCACTGATGATGGAGAACGTGTTGTTTCTATCTTTTCTATTGTCTGTGTCCATGTGACTTAGACTATACAAGTGCAGTTCTATTTTTGACATGCACCCATAGACTTGAATGTGTGAGCATGACTTGAAAATAAAGCACTGATGGACCCTGCCCCTTAGTATAACACTGGACCGATTGCTATCCAATAAAACATTGGATAGCACTCATCTGATGCATATGATCATGTCAGCGAGCCTATTGGTTGCAGTGCTATCTACATGATATCAGCACTGCAGACAATGACAGACACTGAGAGGAGTGCCAGACCTGGGGAGGGTGAATAAAGCACAATTTGTTTTCTCAAAACATACATCAGCTTGGGGACTGGATTTTTCCAAAACCAGAATCCCCTTTAACATTTGGAAAACAATGGGCCTCCAATACTGTTGACAAGAACTAAAATAGGAAAACTCAAGCTAGGATCTACCATTTTGGATGGAAGAATCTTTGAAAGATGAGTTCCAGTCCTAGAAAATGATGGATGGATATGGGAAATAACTTTGAGTAAGGCCTCTTTCACATGTCGATCAAAAACACACATGGTTTTCACTGACGTGTTAAAGATGCATTTAGCCCTCTGTGTGCCGTGATTTTGGCCCACGTATATTCTCCTTGTGCTATCCGTGAGAGCACACGGAGATCAGGCAGTCCTATACTCACCTGTCCCCGGCGCTGCTCTCCGTGGTATTGATGTCTCCAGCTCTGATGTCTCCGGCCGCCACTGTCTCCCTTCTGCTGCTACTTTCCGGTCAGGTCATGATGCATTGAATATTTATGAGCATAAACAAGCCTAGAAGCAGGAGACAGCAGCGGCTGGAGACAGCAGCGCTGGAGACAGGTGAGTATAAAAATCATTTTATTTCACAGGCACGTGTTTCCTCCGTTATGTGACACATGGATCACTCCACTGTGTATTCCATGTGACATAAGTAATGTGGAAACGGACTTGTCCCCGTGCGGACACACAGACACGGTTGTACGCCACACGGAGTGGAAATCACTGATGTGCGCACAGACCGATTCTGGTACGTGTAAAAACAGCAACATATGTACAAGAATATTAAATATAGGGTCAGAAGGTGCCAAAAAGTGAATATAATTTTATTGTTACAATCATAAATGTGCAACCAGCAAAAGAGGAGATAAAAGCACAGAGGGGTGTGAAAAAACATAAGCAAGACCGCCAAAATGAGTGGCATTAAGGGATGACCAGTTACATGAATAGAACATACAGGGGAAATATCAGAGCGAATATTGAAGGGACAATACATATAAAGTGCATGTGCATAAATACATATGAATAGCCCGCTCAGACACCCCCAATGCATAAAAAGAGTCTGGTCCAATCATTTAAATGAGGCAGCATATACAAAGTAAAGTGGCCAGTGAATCTTAAAGTGGCCTGTGCATGATCCTGAATATGCAAAAAAGAGGCTCCCCCATACCCCACCAACGTACATTTCGCCTATTGAGCCCCGTGCTCAAGTTCGGCTTCCTCAGGGAGGGAAAAGGCAGCACCTTGTACAAGAATCCCTGACATCTGAAAGAGGCCTTAAGGGGGTGTTACACGCTACGATATATCGGGCGATATGTCGTCGGGGTCATGTATTCCGTGATGCATATCCGGCATCGTTTGACATATCGTAGCGTGTGACAGCTACGAGCGACTGTTAACGAGCAAAAATACTCACCTTATCGTTGCTCGGTGACACGTCGTTCATTTTCAAAATATCGGTCACATTCCTGGATGCAGGTTGTTCGTCGTTCCCGAGGCAGCACACATCGCTCCGTGTGACATCTCGGGAATGACGAACACAGCTTACCTGCGTCCCAACGGCAATGAAGAAGGAAGGAGGTGGGCGGGATGTTACGTCCCACTCATCTCCGTCTCTCCGCTTCTATTGGGCAGCTGCTGTGTGACGTCGCTGTGATGCCAAACGTCCCTCCCCCTTCAGGAAGAGGATGTTCGCCGCCCACAGTGAGGTCATTTGGGAGGTAAGTACGTGTGATAGGGGTGACCGACTCTGTGCGACACGGGCAACAAATTGCCCGTGACGCACAAACGATGGGGGCGGGTGCGATCGCACAATAAATCGACTAGTGTAACAGGGCCTTTAGAATGGGGATGAGTTGGAAAAAGAGGTGGCTGCAGGTGGTTGTGCAACATCAGTAAAAGAGAAGTTTGGCAGAAACAAACTTTTACTAAGTAGAGGTTGGTGGTTCTCAGCTCGTGTACATTCAGCAACCTTTAGTTTAGTAAAACCCAAGAATGTCTGGAAAGAATATTTAGATTTTTAAAGGCAAGACAAAGTCATATTTTTCTGCTTTTTCGTTATAATAGATGGAAATGTTTTTATTTTTGCTCTTATACAAACTTTACTTGTCTTTAACAATTTGCCTTGAGATTGCTCCGGGTTCCAGAAGAAACTCATCTCTATTAACGTGGCTAAAGGCAAAACGTATTTGACCACAATCACATAAACACTCCAATTTTGAAATGCTTGTGTTTTAAGAGGAGCTGTCACCACGCGTGACATGACTGCTTTACTAAATACTTGTATTTCCCATAAAATAATACAATGTTGTATTTCAGGAACATTTTTTTTCTGAAATCTTTTTTCCTTCTGGAAATGTATGAATAATTTGAGAACTGGATGTTACCATTCCCCTTGTCAACAGGGCTTGTCCTGCCGCAGTCTGACAGTGTTAGCGCTCGTGTGACATTATTAGACCATACAGGGGCATGCCCCATTGACAACTGGATAGGCAACAACCAGTTTTTCATTAAATCCTACATTTCCAAAAGTACTGCAGACAAAACGGCTGGAAGCACATTTACATTAAAAATAAGTTGTTTTTTTTTTATTATTTTTCTTATTATTTTTTTTACTTAAATTTAAAAAAGGATAAATTAAACAATGGCAAATTTAAACTTGATATGAATAAGAAAAACATATATATAAATTATTACAATGTACATTTTTTCCAGAATAATTGAGTCTAGGGACATTTCTGCTGCTTAAAGGAAATTTGTTACTAGATTTTACTATGTAATCTGAAAACACCATGATGTAGGAGAAGAGAGTCAGATTCCAATGATGTGTCACTTATTAGGATGTGTTTTACTGTTTCAATATAATCAGTGTTTTACCAGCAAGAGATTATCACGACAGGACTAGGTGTCTTGTGGCTCCTAGACCAACTCCACCCCCGACACTGGTTAGCAGCTTTCTGTCAGTATACAGTGTACACAGAAAGTATCGTGATGTGATTGCAGGTATCATGCTAGGTACGAGAAGACTCCTATTAAGAGGCACAACACAGAGGTAATACCAGGGTAACAATACAACAAAAGGCCCTTGGGCTAGGGAGAGGGGAGGGGACACCTACTAACACTCACCTGAAGTTGATCCCTGCACTCCCTAACGTCCCTAGATGGGTCCTTCCACCATGCGCCATCACGGGATTAGGCCCTCGCTGGCCCTTGAAGTCACTCTGACTAGTGAAGTCCAACAGGACACTAGTTTTACCACTGCAATAAGACAACACAAGGTAGGTAAGCAAAACAGGTGAGGAAAGACATAATAAATAAAATTCCACAGCTTCTCCAGCAGGAACTCCTCAGCTGCAACAGAAGCAACACCTTGGCTTCTCCAGAGACTGGCTCCTTTAAAGTGGACAGCATAGATATGAGCTATAGCCGGCATAGGGAGGAGTGAGGAGCGAATATTTATAGCAGAAGGGAGAGGCTGCAGCTGAGGTTACCTGTTAGATCACTGTAGGAAAAAAAATAACCTTAACCTCTTCAGTTCCAGATGGAACGAAATATGCTCCAAATCAGGGTAAACGGCTAGTGGGCACTAAAGCAGATCAGATCTGATCAACAACTCTCTTGACTCTCTTTCCTAGATCTGCATCAGAGAAAACTGTGATTCTATCATAACGTCTACACCCAGTAAACTCAGTGATGCATCGCTGGAATCAGGGGCTTAGTCCCTACATCATGCTGCTGTCAGATTACATAGTAAAAAGCTGCTGACAGATTATACTTTTTGATTATAGGTTTTTCATTTTTTTCTTATACATTTGGAGATTTTCTTTGCAGCTTAGAAAATAACAGTTTGAGGATGTTCATTGATTTCCATGGAAGAGAACATAGTATTGGAAAGGAGAGGTGATGAGCTGTCATCATCACCTATTGTGAATGGTGGATTCTGTATTATTTATAAATTGGTGCTACCTTTTTTTGTAATCCTGTCTGTGATAATAATAAGACTCCTGAAAAGTGACTTTGAGAAAACAAATAATATCAGCCTATTATGTGATTCTCTGGCCAGATTTAAAATTTCAGGAACCTTTTAAAATATGAAAAAAAAAATTAAAAAAATAAATTTAGCGTAAAACTTAATATAAACAATATATTATTTCCTGATGACACAATATTTATTGAATTATTCCAATAAATTATACCTGTTTATTACCTTTCAGCAATTCAACAATTTTTTAAAGATTTTGTTTGGTGGAAAGAAAAAAGATTTTTTTTTTTTTTATTGAATCGTGTGCTAAATTTGTCTGGACCCATTAACTTAAATATGTGCCAATGTGGCGCTGTTTCTAATAAAATGGAAATTCAGTTTCCAAACTTTAGACAAAGTTTTGACGCAAGTTTACGATTTCGAAAAACTTACAAGAAAAGGTTGGCTTTGTTCCATTTAATATTTACACCGAAATGACTTGTATATATTTTTTTACATTTTTATTTGACATTTTTTGCATCCTCAAAAGATCCTTAGTTTTAGTAGCACAGATCCTAGGAATATGTCGTACGCACCAATCACAAGGACTATTCAAATGTCAATGACTCTAAAAATATGCACAAAAGATTTGCATTTCTTCGGTAATTTTACATTCATGAAAGCTAAAATAAACAGTTTTCCATAAAATCACTTATATTCAGATAAGACACGTTTTTATGGGTTCTTCTCGTATATTTTTTAAGATGGGTTTCTTACACAATCCTGGTGTTACTTTAAATTATATTCCCATAAAATGATGTTTTACATTTCAGTGGAAACTGCTGGCAGGGGTGTTGTTTTAGCAAGAAGAGAGTCGTATATCTATAATCCAGAAAGATTTAGTGGCACATATAACAATATGGGATATTTATCGCACATGAGATAAACATCTATTCAAGAAGTGTTTTTCTAAGAGACCAATTCATCCAACAGTGACGAATTCCCAACTATATGGATCCATAGCTATAAATTTAATCCCGCTACTGATAAACGTCTCAAGAGTTAACCCCGCAAAGCTGGATGAAATTCTCCTTATCTCGGGGTCAGTCGATTTGATTTATAGACTAGTAAAAGTAGATTAATTCATAACACTGTGTAACCATAAAAAATGGTTGAGATGGATAGTCTGAAATCATTAAATGGAGGAGACCGGGGACGGTAATTAGAATATTCTAGATGAAGATGACTACATCTGCGTGTAGGTGGCTGATGAAGTTGAAATATGGATTTTATCAACTAATGGTAAAAACTGCATGATGTATCCATCAGGCATTCTCTAATCTATAATCATCATCTCCATTCATAAGGCATTGACTATCCAATTAGGTGAAAAGCAGAGGTGAGCGAACCTGTACTGTAAAGTTCGAGGTTCGCACCGAACACAGACTTTAAAAAACCCCCTCAGTGTCCAAGATCGGAGTTTGGGTGTTTTACGTATGCTAACCACTCGATTTTATAATAGCTAAGGACAGAAAGCGCAATAGGGTCATACCCTTACTTTTGAATAATCGTTGGATTTCCTGATGAAGAAGTGAGATCACCTGAGCTCTGGAGTGCAGCCCGGCCTGTGACATGAACTGAATTGCAATCGCCAGAGAATCAGTCAGTGCTCGCGGGTTAGTCCTGCAGACCCTGAGTTCAGTCCAGGCTGCACTCCAGAGCTCAGGTGAAAGCCCCGAGTTCAATGCAGGTAACTGCAGCTAGGCCTGATATTACTGGTGGTTTCTCCGGTAGCTAGTCCGACACTGGCTCAGACCTCCATCAATGTGCATGCTGGAGTTCACTTGTGGCTTAAGCGGGCTTTACACGCTAGCGATGTCGCGAGCGATAGCACCCGCCCACGTCGGTGGCGGGTCACGGGGTGATCGCTGCGGTAGCGAACAATATCGCTACGGCAGCGTCACACGCAATTACCTGTTCACCGACGTCGCTGTGGCAGCCGAACAATCTCTCCTTGAAGGGGGAGGTTCATCCGGCGTCACACTGGCGTCACTAAGTGGCCGACCAATAGAAGCAGAGGGGCGGAGATGAGCGGCTGGAACATCCCGCCCACCTCCTTCCTTCCTCATTGCCGGCAGCCGCAGGTACGATGTGTGCTGCCACAGGAACGACAAACAACCTGCGTTCCAAACGAGGAATGATTTTTTAAAAACGAACGACGTGTACACAACAAACAATTTGACACCTTTTTGCGATCGCTACTGATCGCAAAAAAGGGTCACACACAACGACATCGCTAACTAGGCCGGATGTGCGTCACCAACACCGTGACCCTGACAATATCTCGTTAGCGATATCGTTGTGTGTAAAGTGGCCTTTAGTTTCATAGACGATGATAAGGAGATAGCGGTGGACAATCTGTGAAGTGATGACTTGCCTTGAAATAGGACATCATCAAGTTTAGGTCTTTTTTTTAGTTGACATTGCACTTTTTCTATATGATCCATATAATTATTTGAATATAGATTTGTAAATGGTTATTTAGAGAGTGAATCTTCATTTGCCAGCTTCACCAAATTTTCCCAAGAAAATTAGTTTTCGGTGAATCACTTTGTTGCTAATTCAAAACACTCCAAAGCCTCTAATTGTGACACTAATCTTCTTTATTGCTGTACTGTCACACACTATATACAGTTTTCTCAGTAGTATATGGCTTTTTCTCCTATTTCTATGGCTAAACTGTGAGCTGTGACGTGCTCTTACTTTCCAGATTCACCATAAAATGTCTCTTGCATTTCTTCCTTCTGCTTTTATACAGGCTATGATTGTCTCTTCTGATTGACCGTGCTATGTCATGAGATGTGATAGCTGCAAGGCATTTTGGGGGAACCCAAAAAAACATTAAACATTGCATGTAAAAATTTGCATCATCAGACATTATTATTTATAATAATAATAATAATAATATATTTATTCCCTTACATAGCGCCATTAATTCCACGGCGCTTTTCATACATCAGAAACCCTGTCCCCATTGGGGCTCACAATATAAATTCCCTATCTGTGTGTCTTTGGAGTGTGGGAGGAAACAGGAGAACCCGGAGGAAACCCACGCAAACATGGGGAGAACATACAAACTCCCTGCAGATGTAATCCTTTGTGAAATTTGAACCTATTATTGTGTAGTAGATAAAGATAAAATCACAAATAGACTAATGTTGACTGAATCTGCTGATAAAGAAATATTTTGTCCAAAAGTCTAATGTGTATGGGAGCTTTGGACAACTAATTGCCGAGGAAGTTAAAGAGGTTGTCCCTGTTTGCTGCCACCACTGGCACCAAGAAGAGCTGATCGTTGAGGATGCAGGGTATTGGACCCTGGCCGATCAGACATTGATGGATCAATGTTTGATCGGCCAGGGTCCAACACCCCGCATCCTCATCGATCAGCTCTTCTTGGTGCCAGTGGTGG
Organism: Anomaloglossus baeobatrachus; assembly: GCF_048569485.1. Classification (NCBI taxonomy): domain Eukaryota; kingdom Metazoa; phylum Chordata; class Amphibia; order Anura; family Aromobatidae; genus Anomaloglossus; species Anomaloglossus baeobatrachus. Next base: position 212,859,755 of record NC_134360.1, on the reverse strand, counting down.
CAGCAAACAGCTGGAAATGGGAATTTCTAGAGCTGTAAAGCGGGCTTTACAAGCTACGATATATCTAACGAGATGTCGGTGGGATCACGTCGGAAGTGACGCACATCCGACATTGTTAGTGATATCGTAGCGTGTGACAGCTATGAACGAGCAGAAATACTCACCTTCTCGTTCATCTCTGACACGTCGCTCATTTTCTAAAAATCAAACGTCCTGTTGTTCATTGTTCCCGGGGCAGCACACGTCGCTCCGTGTGACACCCCGGGAACGATGAACACAGCTTACCTGCGTCCCACCGGCAATGCTGAAGGAAGGAGGTGGGTGGGATGTTTACGTCCCGCTCATCTCCGCCCCTCCGCTTCTATTGGCCGGTCGCTGTGTGACGTCGCTGTGACGCCGAACGTCCCTCCCCCTTCAGGAAGTGGATGTTCGCCGCTTACAGCGAGGTCGTCCAGGAGGTAAGTACGTGTGACGGGGGGTTACAACATTGTACGACACGGTCAAGAAATTGCCCGTGCCGCACAAACGATGGGGGTGGGTGCGATCGCAAATGTGATCGCACGATTAATTGAAACGTGTAAAGCAATCTTTACATGTTCTGATAGTGGCCAGGGACTGCACATCTGCCTCCTATTGATTTGAATGTGAGGTGGATGTGCAGTTCTCGACGGGGCGGCTATACATTGCCGCAGCAGCTCCAAAACTGAGCATTTCCGGCTGCCTGCAGCTGATGCTGGCACCTGCAACAGCTGATTGGCAGGGTCACAGGATCCTAAAAATAGGCCATCAATGTTATAGTAGTGGCCAACCTCTTTAAGGATCCAGCATGTCCGATTTCAGATTTCCGATCCTTATGTTCCCTCTGAGATAAGCTGCTGCCACACATGTCTGGCAGTGTCTCTTTCATAGAAAACGCAGGAACACTCGGCTGGATGGAAGAGACGGCAGAGATAGTTGCCGGCTGAACGATCCGCCAAACCAGCCATCTAATGAGTATGGGGGGGATTAGGAGAGACCAGTCTGCTAAATATACTTTTCTGAACCGCAGGAGTTACGTCTCAATAACAACTTTCTTGCTAAAAGGTCTCAAACCTGTACATCCCGGTTATCAGGCTAATTGCTAGTTATTATCCTTTGTAATTAAGCATTTCAAGTTCTGTGTGCATCTAGCCTGTCTTCTTCCAAAGATTCCTCCAGTAACTGACAATCCAGCCTGAGACATCTTCAAGGGGAGCTAAATCCAAAGACTTCTAGTTTTCATATAGATCACGAGGTGGTGAAAAGAGCAGTCTTGCCTTTGCTTCAATGTCAGAACATCTCCAGTTAATCAGACAATCGTTTAGAGGTTGCGCAATGTCTAGAGGTCACTTCCATATTTGTATTACATTCTCCATTCTACAAACCGGATTAGTGGCTGGGATCAATAAATAACTTTCCTTGTAAGTAGCCATTTAGACTAGAGCAGAATTTCATCTCTATTGTCTGTCACTTTATAGATTATTATTCTATGGCTGGTATATCCGAGGCCTAGAATGTGAGAGAAGCCTATGGCTTGTCATAGACGAGGATACAAGGTTTAAAGGCATTGTACAGGATAAAACAAATTACTTTTTTTTAACCAAAAAACAGCACCACTCTTGCCCATAGATTGGCTATAATATTACAGAAACTACCCTATTGGAATAGATGAGACTGGAATGGATGCAGAAAACTGGCTGCCATTTTGGCAATCTGGTAGAGGTTCATCTCTGTCGACTTAGTACTACTGTGTGTTAAGGCTATTGATCGAAGTTCTGGTGGGCAAGTTTGGGGATTCTTCGAGAGAAGGAGAAAGGAGACCAAATCTGAGATAGCATGTCCTGAACTATCGACCAAGACACACAGTACATGGGATCGCATTGAGACTTGAGACTGACCTTTCAGAGGAGTGGCCTTCAAATGGAAAGGTCTGAAGGATAGAAAACTAGTAGGAAGGCCCCAAGTAGCTTATAGTTCAATATAACTGTCTGGAGATGGACTATTGCGTGAAATAAGTTGACTTTTCTGGGAAAAGTCTGCCTAAGCATCTCATAGTTCAAGGCTTGACTCTGGTCATATTGGCAAAAACCCCTTACCCTCTCTTCTACGAGGAGAATAAGACATGGAGCAGTGGAATTGGAAAGTGATTGTCATGTACTGGACGGTGGGCTAGGCTAGGTTGTATTGGAATGAACAGGACCAGTAAGAACAGGAACAATCCAGATGGAATTAAAAGTGTGTCTGGAACATTCTGGAAGTTATGTACCTACTATCTCATGTATAAAGTTGTTGATGAGGAACTGCTAAGTAAAGCTTTGTCGTTTGAACTGAACTGGTGGTCTTCTGGTTGGAATGACTCATCATTTGGTCCTGGCCAGCTGAAGCCATCTGTGACATGCGACCTGCTTGGGAGTATGGCCCAGACTACAGAAGTGTACACACACAGCCAGGACTATATCTTTCATGTATTTTGCCATGGAGTCAAGAAGGAATACCTCTCCCACAACTATTGAGCTGCACAACTCAACAGTGAGAAATTTGGCAACCCCCATTAATCTGCTGTTCTTAGTACCTTTGATGGATGGATATGATCAGTTGCAGAATGGAAATACCCAGCTGTCAACGGCATAGTAGCCACGGCCGGGTACTGCACATCTGTGGCCACTCAACAGTAGATGGAACTGTACTGTGCATCTCCGCAACTGAGCACATCCAGTTGGCCGGCGGGAGGATTCGGTTATTGGTGAGGGTGCTTCTTGTCACAGCCCCATGGATCAGATATTGATGATCCATTCAAATAATAGCCCATCAATATTAAAGTCCCAAACACTTTAAGAAAACTGATATCAGTTATCATGATCTATGTGCTTGTAGGATTTTTTTTTATCATAACTAGATTTTTAGCTTCAATCTTGGAAATTCTTTTAAGAATTTGATTTCGATTTAACAGCAGCAAATACACTTGACTGTTTTATCTTCAATATTACATCTCCGAACTTGTCTATATCCGGTGCCAGCCGTGCCGATCAATAACTGCAAAGTTGCACTTTGTCATCAGAAGTATTATTCAATGATGTCTTACCATTAAGCTCTTATCCTATGACTGTAGCTTGTTAACATCAATTTATAATTACAAGACTTAAACACTATTTTTCCTTGGAAGCTGTCAATAATCTGTTATCGTGCAGCAAAAGCATTTAACCGCCGGACCTGGCAGCAAGAAAACGCGTGGCTCATCAGCTCAATAATGTAGTCACTAGAGATGAGCAGATCAGACAAAATTCAAATCTGCTTGTTTGAGTGGATTTTACTGGGAAATTCCAAGTTGTTCTTGGCAAAATTAATGTCTTTTATCATACTATGGGAGAATCTTGCAAAAAAAAAAAAAATAGTTATGCTTGTGAAGACACAGCCATGTACAATGTCTGTCAGAGGTTAATGTTTTTAAATTGGCCAGACATGGGTCCCTTATGTGTGGTAACTTGTATTTGTTAAGTCATTGTTTTTTGCCAGACTCATTGGAGCTGTCCATTGTCTGATGTTGTGTATTGCTAATTTAATGAAAATTCCCTCAGCCTCTCTGTCTACCTCACTCAGAGGAGAATTATATAGGAGAATTAACTAAGCCGATTGGAATGCCACCCAATAAGAGCACAGCCTTATTCCACCAATCCGTTAAGATCACAATACCCTGGAATAAGTGCCCGGGAGATATAAAAAGGGACTGTTTGAGTTACCAGGCTGTTCTCTTGCTACAAGGTTTCAATCTAGGCGTTTCGGTCCCGGTTGAAAGTCCATTACCCAGCCTAGGCACTTCGACGCTAGTTAGGGGATCAGACACTGGATTATATTATGCAGGAGTACTGCCGAGGATTCTAGGATTCAGCTGGGAGAAACCCAGGGTGGAACGATTCGGTTACCTGGTTACGGACTTTGCTGTGCTTGTGAAGCTTCCTACGCTTGTCAATATCCTGTTCTCGGTGGGTGCCTGCCAAAAGCAGGGTGCTGCTGGTTTGGAGTATGTGGCCCTGGAAGCTCCAAAGGCACGAATATTCTTATCCCTAGTGAGCCAGTGGAGGGGTGAGACTCTGTTGTCTGTTACATTGTGTGATTTGCATGGTTTTGTGTTATATGCCTTTGACTGTTGGGAATTCAATAAAGTCTAATTATTGTGGTTCCCGCACCCTGTGTTGTCTGAGTAGTGTTCTGCCCACAGGTAAGGAGTTCGGGCGTTCAGTTGGGATGAGCTCTGGACCATGCGGTCTTTCTAAGGGCGGCCGGGCCAGTGACGAGAGCACCCACTGACCCCCGTGTCTCCACAATGCTTACCCTACGCTCTGCTCTTTGGCCACTCCCAATGCTCTCTGGTCCTCTGCGATTGCATTGCAATGAATCTCTGGCCAAATGTGGCTTTTATCACCCAAAGTTCACTACCCATGCCCTGGGACCTACTTGCAGCTATAAGGGCCTATGATGAACCCCAGGCTGAAGATGTACAAAGGAACGGACAGCGAGAGGGAGAAAGGAAGCATCCGGCAAAAGGTTAATATAGAAAAAAACATACCTACCTCTCTTCTTCTCTTCGATAACATTCCATGGCCAGTATAATCAGCCCCAAATCTTCTATAATTCCCCTTTCACCCCTTAACCCTTTTTCCGCTTTTTACCCCTTGGGTCTTGAGAATACTACGATTTCCTTTTTCTTTTCTTTTTTTTTTGTAAATCACTGTTTCAAGAGTGATAGCTGATTAGTCTTTCAATTAACATATCCGTATAGGTTTTTTTTAAATTTGTTTGTTTTGTTGTTTTGTTTTTAAGAAGAATATACTAACTTTACGAGTTTTGTTTCTTCTATCTTTTTTACAATGTTCACTGTACAGGATAAGCGTCAACTGACATGTTAACTTTATTTGATAGGTCAGCACCATTATGGCGATAACGAATTTACATAGCTGTTGTATGTTTTTCTCTGTTTTTGTATAATAATATCTATTTAAAAGCAAAAAATTGTTTTTGAATCACTATATTCCAAGAAGTATAACTTTTTTTATTTTTTTTTCATGTGAGGGTTTGCTGTTTGCAAGATGACAACATTTTAACTAGTACCGTTTTGGAGTAAGGGCTCCCTCACATGAGCGTATAAATCGGACGAGCGCAATCTCATAATAAAAGGTATTGCACGCGGACCAATGTCATACAGTGTATGTATAGCAGCTCAGATCCACATTCGGCATGAAATAAAAATTGGAGTATGCTGCGATTTGGCTCCGATATTGCTGCAAGAAAAAAATTGGGTGCCATACAGACCATCAATATGGCATCAAATTTTTATGGAATGGATACATTACAATTCTGTGATGGGAAATTGTAAATGCTCCTGTAAAAGCTTTAATAGCTGCTGAGTAAAAAAATTATACAGTGGTACCTCGCTTAACGAGTAACCCACTAAACGAGAATTTTGCTTAACAAGCAAAGCTTTCTGTAAATTTGTAACCCGCTTTACGAGAAAGCTTTGCTGTGTGAGCAAAATCCTCACTGCACACACTTCCGGTTTCGTCCATCCACCGCGCTCTGACCCGCACTTCCAGTCCACACAAACACACACATGCACGCACACACATACAGTATTATGCTCACCTTACCTTCCTTTCCACCGCCGGCCTCATGGATCTTGTAGTTCCCGGGTACATCGCGACGTGCTCGCGGCGAACTACAAGTACCATGAGGCTGGCGGTGGAACGGAAGGTAAGGTGAGCATATAATATGTGTACCTTCCGTTTCATCGCCGGTCTCCTGGGTCCTGTAGTGCGCCGCTCCGCTCCACTCCAGGCTGTGCATCGGCATCCATAGCGACGAAGCAGGAACTTCCTGGTTCCTGTCACCGCTACTCAAAGGCAGCGCGCTGGCCAATCAGAGGCAAGCGGCTCTGCCTTTGACGTCAGCGCTCTGGCAGGAAGTTCCTCCCTCGTCGTTATAGTTACCTGATACACGGCCCGCACCGGAGAACAGCAAGTCCCAGGAGACTGGCGATGGAACGGAAGGTAAGGTGAGCATATAATATGTGCATTTGCGTGCGTGCTTGTGTGTTTGTGTGTGTTTGTGTGTGTTTGTATGTGTGTGGAATGACAGAATAGGGAACCAGGATGGGACATTTAACTAGTTGTAGAATGAATTGTCAGCATTACAATGATTTCCTATGGGAAATCTTGCTCTGCTGAACGAGTAACTTGGTTAACAAGCACAATCCCAGAACAGATTGTTCTCGTTAAGCAAGGTTCCACTGTAATATTATAATAATATATAATATTTATTAATTATATAGTGCCATTAATTCCATAGCACTTTACATACATTGCCATCACTGTCCACAATGGGGCTCATAATCTAAATTCCCTATTTGTATGTTTTTGGAGTGTGGGAGGAAACTGGAGAACCCGGAGGAAACCCACGCATCAATCCAATAATACCCTACTACTTGCTGGGTCTAAAAGGGTCTAAAATGGGGCACTCAAAAACCAAGAAACATTATGATACCAGCTGAAATATATCAGTAATTAGAAACCAATCCTGCCATTAAGTGTATAATAATATCAGTTGGTTCAACTGATGGCCCATAAAAAGGTGTCTCATTATCAAGGTACCACACAAGAAACATCTCATGAGGGGTAAAACCAGTGAGCTGTCTGAAGAACTTCCCACCCCAATTGTTGCAAAACATGCTGATGGCATTGGTTACAAAAGAATTTGTAAACTAGTGAAGGCTCCAGTGAACACTGTTAGGGCCATAATCCAGAAGTGGAAAGAACATCATTTCACCATAAACTAACCATGACTAGGTGCTCTCCGCAAGATTTCAGACAGATGAGTGAAAAAAAATAGAAGAGTTGTCCAAGTGGCAAGGACCATCTATGGAGAACTACAGAAAAACCTGGAATCAGTAGGTACACTTGCTTCAAAGATAACAACAACAATGCACTCATCATCCATGGCCTGTATGCACGCTCGCCACGCAAGACTCCATTATCGAACATTATTGTTCAAATGCATTTAACCCCTTCATGACCTGTGACCTTTGTTCCCGCACTTGGATTTTTTTTCCTGTTTTCCCATACTCTGTATGGTAAAATGAATAGTGTTAAGGCCCCGTTACACGCAACAACATCGCTAACGAGATGTTGCTGGGGTCACGGAATTCATGACGCACATCCGGCGTCGTTGGCAACGTCGTTGTGTGTGACACCTGCCAGCGTCCGCTAACGATCCGAAAAACGGGAAAGATCGTTGATTGTTGACACGTCGTTCAATTTTAAAATATCGTTGCTCGTTTGGGATGCAGGTTGTTGGTCGTTCCTGAGGCAGCACACATCGCTACGTGTGACACCCCGGGAACGACAAACCACAGTGTTCCTGCGTCCTCCGGAAACGAGGTGGGAGTGACGTTCATGCGGCTGCTCTCCGCCCCTCTGCTTCTATTGGTGGCCGGCTGTGTGACGTCGCTGTGACGCCGCACGAATCGCCCCCTTAAAAAAGAGGTTGTTCGCCACCCACAGCGACGTCGTTAGGAAAGTAAATACGTGTAACGCGTACCTGCAATATTATTCGCCACGGGCAGCGATTTGCCCATGACGTACGAACGACGGGGGCGGGTGCTATCGCTAGCATCATCTCTAGCGATGTCGCTGCGTGTAAAGCAGCCTTAAGTCAAGAGTACGACTCATACCACAAAAGACGAGCCATTGAGAAATACAAAAGTTATGGCTCTTGGAAAAAGAGGAGGAAAAAACAAAAGAGCAAAAACAAAAAAATCGCAAGGTCATTAAGGAACTAAAGTTTCTTTAGCAAAATTTAGACAATTCTATGAAATTCTGGGAGAATATTGTCTGGTCAGATGTGACCAAAATATAAGTCTTTGGATGGCATAATACACACCATGTTTGGAGTCAAAAAGACAAATTAGCCCAAACACACCATACCATCAGTGAAGTGGAAAACAAGGAATCTGTGGAGACACCATCACATGTTTCTCAACGCTGGCAGGAAACTAGCCAGGTCTTTCACCGGGAAGGAACAACCACGGGAAGGGCAGTCTCCAGTCAAGGAAACCACCTATACCAAAACATGGTATACATCCACAGACAGCTGTTTCGGGGTATTTGCCCCTCATCAGTGTGGAGTAGGAAACTGTTTAGTGGGAGCAATGCCTAGTAGAAGACTATATGGGTAAGGATGGTTGATCAGTGAAGTGGAGGTAGGAACACCATGGTGTGGGGCTGTTTTTCAGCATACGGCACTGGCAAACTTTATATAATTGAAGGAAGGATGAATGGACAAATGTACCAAGACATTCGTGATTAAAATCTGCTGCCATCCATCTGGATGATGAAGGGTTTAACCATCACTTACTACAAAGTGCTTCTATTTTTACTGTATTTGGAGCGGAGTCTCCCTTTAAGACACTACAAAAGATTCCTTGAAGGACATTATAGTCTTCCACTCTGACTGCCAGATTAATAAATGGAAATTTTATTAGGTTACAGTATGTCTCAATCAAAGCGCATTTTCAATTAATGTAAGATGGATATTGTGCCAGTATGTGTTTTGTGTCCCTGGCTTCTACAACACAGCTACTTGCATGTTTCGGATCCTTTTTTTTTTTAAGTAACTGCTTTATAAAGTCATTTTTCATGATAATTCACTGTCCCCTTGAAGTCTATAATTGACTTTAATTTTAGCTCTGTGGGAGTCACAGTGTAACTGCTCTCAATCCAATTAATAAATGTAAGTAAGCACAGAAATTAGTGATCTCTATGCACAGAATGACCTATGCGAATTTTAATGAGCAATCATAGAAAAAAAAAAATAAAATCCTATATTTAAAGCTAGCCCGGCGCGTACTAATTCAACCGGGCTGTTTCCTCTTAAGAGGAAAACCAAATTTGTCATTTGGCACAAGAAAATTATAAAGTGTTTTCTGTGTCTTAAAGTAACTTAGGAAGTCTTAGGTGGGCTTTGCACGTTGCGACATCGCAAGCCGACCTTCCTAAGGGGGCGGGTCGTGCGGCGTCATAGCGACGTCACACGGCAGGCGGCCAATAGCGGCGGAGGGGCGGAGATGAGCAGGATGTAAACATCCCGCCCACCTCCTTCCTTCCGTATAGCCGCCAGCGGCAGGTAAGGAGATGTTCCTCGCTCGTGCGGCTTCACACACAGCAATGTGTGCTGCCGCAGGAACAAGGAACAGCATCGTACCTGTCGCGGCAGCGTAATTATGAAAAAGTCGGAGCTTGCACCGATGATACGATAATGACGCTTTTGCGCTCATTAATCGTATCATCTAGGATTTACACACAACGATGTCGAAAGTGACGCCGGATGTGCGTCACTTTCAATTTGACCCCACCGACATCGCACGTGCGATGTTGCAACGTGCAAAGCCGCCCTTAGCGTGGTGTCTGTAAGAGGTTCATATAGGATTAAGACAGCATGAATCTCTGAATTGTATGCTTTCGGTGAAAAACCTGCCTGCCCCTCTTATCCAACTTGCATTGTCTTAAAGCGCACCAATCACCAGGATTTTCCTATATAACCTAAAACCAGTGCTATAAGGGCACTATCAGGCTGATTCTATACATACCATTAGTTGTGAGATCGAATATATAGGTTTTAAAACACAGGCAAGTAAAGATTGTAAAATGAGCAGCATTTTGAGTGACAGCAGCTGCGGATCAGCTGGTAGCTGGGGTGAGTATTCATAATGATTCACGCCCCCTACCTGTCCATCCTCCCCCTATTATTTATGCTATTCTATTATAGAATCGTTTTACTAAGTGGTTAGAAGGACCTGTGCTGATGTCATACCCATGTGACCAGAAGGGGCGGGACCTCAGCTAACATAGCTGATACCAGTAAGCAACATTATTTTTCTTTTGGCTGTGGATTTGGATTATTGCGGATTTGGTTGCAAATTTTACCCTACTGCATTTACCAAGCATTAAATAGGGTAAAAAATGTACTGAAAGTTCCCATAATGATGAACATACTGCAGATCTGAAATCCGTACCATGCTTTCATTTTTGCACAGATTGTTTTTCCGCAACTGGCTTTTGAAAAACCGGTTTACTATAAATTACTACGGATTTTTAGTGCGAAATCTACATCTGAACTTTGGTGTAATTATTTTTTACTGCACCATTCACCTTTATCTTCTGCAGTGAATATTTTTCACATGTACTGTAGAAATGAATTATATAAATATATAAAAAATATATAAATAAAATAATATGGTGGAAAAATCTTTGACAGACTACCATATACATTGCAATTACTAGTTGGCTACATATAGACACAAATAGCACGAACATCTCAATAAAATACCACCAAACTGTTATAAATATAAGGTGACAGTCACATATAAACACATGAGCCTCAATTTAAAGAGGACCCACCACCAGGATTTTCCTATATAAACTAAAGCCAGTGCTTAACTTGTGCTATCATGCTGATTCTATACATACCTTTAGTTGTGAGATCGGATGTATACTTTCTGAAATACAGGCAAGTAACGTTTTTGAAAAACACAGTTGATTGATAGCAGCTACAGAATATCTAATAGGTGGGTCGGGTTTTGCTAGTTATTCCCACCCCATCTGCCTGCTTGTCCTTCCTTCCCCTGTCCCTGAGGGTGGAAGGACAGGGGGAGGAAGGGCAGGCAGGCAGACAGGGGAGGGAATAACTACCAAAACCCGACCCACCTATGAGATATTCCGTTGCACCTATCATCAAACAACAATGGATTTCACAAACTTACTTGCCTGTATTTCAGAAAGTATACATCCGATCTCACAGCTAAAGGTATGATTAGAATCAGGATGATAGCGCCAGTATAGCGCTGGCTTTAGTTTATATAGGAAAATCCTGGTGGTTGGTCCTCTTTAAGGCCTCGCTAGAACACGGACAAGTGTCTTCCAATATTTTTGGGGGCAGTGCCGATTAGCGGTTTTCTTTTTCATGCTGATTATGGCGTGAGAAAAAAATTGCGGCATGCTGTGAGTGGCAGCGTAAATCGAATGGAGTGCATCCATTCAAGTCTATGGGTGCGTTGAAATCATCCGTGTGCAGTCCAATTTCCATGGACTCAAAGAATAGAGAAGACGGAAAAATTATTTTCTCGATCTTCTCTTCACTTCTTCTTCCGAGAGAATCAGATCAGACTAAGCTGACACTCAGATCATAATCTGACCAGTTTGATCTGAAGGTCATTAATATAATCGATCAGGTTCTCTCGCATTGGAGAATATACACTTGTGTGTATACAGCTTTATATAGAAATATCTAAAAGCCCCCTTTACTTTACAAACAATCTATAGCCGAGGACATGGATAAAAAGGTTCAGGAGATTGCATTTTAGCAAATAATACCTCAATTTCCTTGCACGGAAACCAATGACAGATCCATAAAATATGAAATGGATGAAAAAGACAAAAGCAGAAAGTCTACAAAAATGAAACAAAGATAGAAGTATGTTCATGAAACACAACATAAACCCTGCACAAATGGATTCCCGCACGTCTCGAAGCTGAAATTCCATTAAATTCTCCCATTCAGGCTGATTTTACTGCTCCTTCCTTTCTGCCTCCTTTTACATAAAGCTGTTTTTCTTTCGCCACATCCTATTGGTTTTTAGTAGTATGTGTCTCAGTATGCTAGCTCTTCACCTCTGATTACATCTCTCTATCCCAGTGCTCTTAATCTCCTCTCCCTGCCTCTCTCTGTACTTTCCCTCAGCTCTTCTTGTTAACCTTATCTCCTTTCCTCTCCAGTTCTTGTTTCAATCCCGTCTTGCCCCTATTGCCATACACTCCGCATTGCCAAACCTTTGTTATCCGGTCATAACAACTATTTGTCTTCACCGCTGTTTGAAGCATTGTATTCCAGAATAATTTCAATTAGTAACAAAAGAACAGGAACCGGTCTCTTGTATTCTCTATAAGAGAGAGCAAATTAATCTCAATGGCCCAGATATCAAGACATCAGTAACCAGTACTGTATAAATAGACAGAGATAGAGAACCCAATTGTTTGCAGACAGTTTATCTGGATGTAGCAGAATCTCTTGACAAGCAAAGGGAATAGACAAAAGGGGATTGTTGAAGCTGGCATTGTCCATTCTCTGAATTCACCTTTGAGCTTAAAGAGGTTTCCACTACGGATGTGATCCACTTTCTTTTATCCTAACTTTTCCTAACTAAGGGGTAATTCACACACAGCGAGATCGCTACTGAGATCGCTGTTGAGTCACGTTTTTTGTGACCTCATTAGCGATCTCGCTGTGTGTGACATTGAGCAGCGATCTGGCCCCTGCTGTGAGATCGCTGCTCGTTACACACAGCCCTGGTTCGTTATTTTATTGTTGCTCTCCCGCTGATAAGCACACATCGCTGTGTGTGACAGTGAGAGAGCAACAATCCTGGATGTGCAGGGAGCAGGAGCCGGCGTCTGACAGCCTGCGGTAAGCTGTAACCAGGGTAAACATCGGGTAACCAAGGTGGTTACCCGATATTTACCTTAGTTACCAGCCTCCGCAGCTCTCACGCTGCCAGTGCCGGCTCCTGCTCCCTGCACACGCTAAGCTAAGCGGTGTGTTTTGGTAACTAAGGTAAACATCGGGTAACCATACCCGATGTTTACCTTAGTTACCAGTGTCCGCAGCTTCCAGACGCCGACTCCGTGCAAGCGCAGCGTCGCTTGCACGTCGCTGCTGGCTGGGGGCTGGTCACTGGTCGCTGGTGAGATCTGCCTGTGTGACAGCTCACCAGCGACCATGTAGCGATGCAGCAGCGATCCTGACCAGGTCTGATCGCTGGTGGGATCGCTGCTGCGTCGCTAAAGTGTGACGGTACCCTAACACATTCCTAGGATACTTCTGCTATCTACTCTGCTCCTGTAAGATTATCTATAAGAGACTTGTAAATACCTTTATTTTTGTTGTTGTAGCTTTGATCCTTCCGAATGCAGACCAGAATTGGACCAACTGAGCAGGGCACATCACTGGTGGGGGCATGGAGGAGAAAAAAAAGTGTTTTACGCATGCGTGCCCAGATTGCTGTCACTCACAGAGAGGCAGCCCCGTTTCCACCAATGGCGTGTTCTATAAAGATGAGTGAACCTTAGGATGTTCGGTTCACTGGCGGCAATCGAACAGAACCTCCACTGGTTTGAACTTTACTGAGCCTGATTCAAAATCACTGATTGGTAGTTTGAGCCTCTGCCCACATACAGCCAGCCATAAGCAGATCCCTTGAGTTAGAGGTTGGGCAGGCTTTTTAATTTTTTTTTTGTTATTGCACACCACATCCGATCACTCTGTTGTTACCCCCAGTGAAAGACCCGTTCAATCACTGCAAGTGGCTTGCACAGCGCTGCTTGCACAAGTAAAGTTTGCATGTAAAGCATTCAAACTCCAATCTTGAACTCTGGTTTTTAAAGTCGGTGTTTGGTTCGAAAACCGAACCTCGGGTTCGCTCATCTCTACTACCCTGTTCAGTTTGTCCAATTTCAGTCTCCAGACCAGAAGGATCAAAGCCAAAACATCAAGATAGGAATATAGGAGCAGCAGAGAGATCAGATTACAGGAGAAGGGTAGATAGCAAAAGTATATTATGAAAGTGTTGGCTAGGAAGAGTTAGGACAAAAGAAAGGGGGTCACATTAGCTAGTGGAAAACCTCTTTAACCTGGATATAATGAATGGTATACCTGGTGAAACACAGAGTGTCCGTTATGACATCAGTTATTCCTCTAAATTTCCTTTCCATGTGCATGTGTCTAATGGCAGATTCCTCCAGACTGATTGACAATTTGAACCAGCGGCAAGGGTATGCTGCAAGCCCAAACTGTGGGCTCTCGAATACTGCAAACTAAGGCAGCTTTGCCTCCGCAGAATCAGTGGTGCATTAGGGCACAGAAGCTGATAAGATACAGCAATGAAGCCAATTTAATGGCAACACTTACAAGCTCTATAGAAAAGAGCTTGTAAGCACTTAGCTCCTTTGATTAGGAGCCTGATCAACTCTTATAGAAAGCAGATGTTGTCAGTAACACGGACAACAAGTAATAGAAAAGAAGTTCGGTCATGCACACTAGACCTCTCTGAAGCCAGTATGTGTACACCCAGCCTCATAGTGTGCATGACCGGAAGTGCAGGGCATTGTGATCCATGTGCACTGACCCTAAGCTCGGCAACTGAGGTGGTGCAATGGACACAGATACAACACTGCCGATGATGACGCTGGGCAATGGGTATTGAATAGCATGTGGGTGTGCTACCATGCTAAGAGGGCGGAATGAGGACAGGAACTAATGCCCCTGCAACTAGTCCCTGGCCTCATTAGCATATCATAAAGGATCATTAGAAATACTTGTCCTAAAGATCTCTTTATCTATGCTACTAGATACAGGGACGGTTAGGCAGGGATTAGCAATATACACCAGGAACTGCTCGTGGTTCTGGGTGCATATTGCACCTGACAGGTTCCCTTTAAAGCTGATTTTTCAATTTTTAATCCAATCTCCTAGATTGACTTTTACATCTTTTTTAACCGATTCCCTATTTTTGCTTTTGTTCCTATTCATTTCTTCCCCTTCTTCCAAAAGCCACGATATTTTCATTTTTCTGTCCACATTTCCATATTACAGGTTATTTCGAATACCACCATTGTTTTTTGGGTTTCAGTTTCACAAGTAGCGATTGTGATTGTGTGTAAAAATAATCCGTCAGCATGATTTCTATAATTACATTATAATTATAGTAATTCCAAACTCTTATGTGGTTTTTTTTTTCATTTAATTAAGTAGTAGAAAAAAAGAAATTTGAAAATTTGTAAAAAAAAAAAAAATTTGGTTTATGTCTGTATTTTCTGAGAGTTGGAAGGGCTTGTTTTCTTGTAGTGAGCTGATCTTGTTATTATTGCTATCATTTTGGGGCATAAATGAAATTTTTATCACTTTTTATTGCATTTTTAGGTGAACAAATAATCCTTATTTGATTTTTGCTTTCCCTTTATGCCATTTATCGTATAGGCTAATTCATATACTTGGATACATACATCTGATATGTTGGTAGCAAATATGGTCATTTTTTATTTCCTTGGTGTACAGCTTCCGCCTCCGGAGGCCACACAAAGCACCACACTTTTAAAAAAGTGTAACCCCTCCCCTCCGCCTATACACCCTCCCGTGGACCACGGGCTCCTCAGCAGGTTATGTTTTGTTCAAAAATTACAAACTTTAATAATTTGTATCAAATTTTATCGATAGTACAATGCGGTGGAGAATCCCTTTCAGATCCACCTTAATAAATATTTTACGTTTTTGAAAACTCCTATGTTTAGGCCGGGGCCACACGGGGCACTAGTGCGATGCTCACATGACACTCGGCTCGCACTGGCAGCACAGCAGGAGCCGAGTGTCATGCTAGTATCCCTGCATCTGAGGTCCGACAGTGCGAGCGGACCTCAGCTTCAGGGGGGCGGGTCAGCACTGAGGAGGGGTGGGCCAGTGCTGTGGAGGGGTGGGCCGGCACGGAGAAGGGGAGGGAGGGATTACTCTCCCTCTCTCCTCCGTTGCTGGCTATTGCGATTCTCGCTCTGCATGCACGGTACACCGATGTACCGCGAGTGCACTGCGATTTTTCTATCGCCCCATTCACTTGAATAGGTGCGAGAAAAAAGAGTCTTGCATTACAATCGCAGCATGTTGCAATTGTTTTCTCGGTCCGATTAGGGTTGAGAAAATAATCGCTCATATGTGTTGGCACACAGAATAATATTGATCCGAGTGGAATGCGATGTTTTATCGCACTCTACTCGCACCGATTTTCTCGCCGTGTGACTTAGGCCTTAGACACATTTTGAAGGTCACAATCAATTATTTGACTACAAAACATATACAGCTGCACACTGAAATGCTAACAATGGATAAGGGAACTCTGGCATTGCATTACTGCTATAGAAATATTTGAAAAAAGAGAAATATTTAGCTTATGTATTGGCCAATGCATGTGAGCCCAGAACCAGCAGCAAGGTAATCCCCGTGTCCCGGGAACCTAACTTGTAATGCCTCTATCTAGGTTGAAAATTGCCATGTCTGGGCATCTAGACTAAAAAAACGTAACTTAAAAATATGGAACGCTTCACGAATTTGCGTGTTATCCTTGTGTGAAGTGTTCCATATTTTTAATTTAGGCACTATTAGGCACTGACAAAGAATGCAAGGAGCGTTCGAAACGCGTTTCCGAAACCTGGGCTCCCTATACTGCCCATTTTTGTTATGAAAAAAACTTTTTACAATTTTTCAAAATAAAGTTTGCATGATATTTTATTATATTCCGGATGCTGGATTTTTTTTCTTTTTCAATTGCATTCCTGCACCTTCAGAGTGAATCCTTGCATGCCGGATTTTGCCCCAGCTGAGCTGGATCAACTTTCTACTCTTCAACTATTAGGCACTATTGGTACCATTTCAATCCAATTGACATGATGTATCAGTAACACGGACATATTTTGCTTCTATATATGAGACCAAATGAATAATATTTTATCCTGTACACTCTGCAAATCGTCTGACATCAATACCTCTCCTTAGTGGGGTGCATACACTATTCTCCTTGTCTTTAAAGGGAGCTGTCACTGGCCATCAATCGTTTTTACCTAGTGTAAATGCTGCTGTTCTCCTGAATCCACCATTATTTTTCTTTTGTTCCTGTGATTTTTCAATTTCTGACATATGGCCCAGTTTTCCCTGCATATAGCTCTTAGAGGGCGTGATCCAGAAGATTACGCCCACAAAGAGCATTGAGGTTAACGCCTACTTGGCTAACAGGGAATATTGGCCCATATCTCAGGAACAGAAAGCCACAGGAAAAAAGAGAAATAACTCCAGATTCAGGAGAAGAGTAGCATTTATACCAAGTAAAAAGGAGTTCGTAAAAAGCATTCTCTTCTGACTATCTGGTACTTAGCTTAGCCTTGATTGAGTGTACATGTGTTTTAATCAGAGAGGATTGGGTAAGAGGCAGATCTGAGACCTCTTATTTCCTATTGGCTTAATTCCTCTACAAACAAAAGGATAGGGTGTTGTAATTCAACATGCCCAATTCTTGTCTCTCACACTTCACGTGTTAGGGAAGAGTTGGCTGGTCCTGACAAAATAATCTGGTTCAGCTGACTTTCATTTGATGATTATGGGCAAATTTCATATTTGATCTACAGCCTCAGCCTTCAGCAGATACCATGCTAAACTTTGGGAATTTAGAGTAAGGGTGTGTGTACAGGCTGAGTTTTCTTTATGCAGATTTGGTGCAGTTTATCGTACAGATTGTGGCCTAAAACTTCATGTGTGGCGCCCCTGAGGCTTCAGTCGCCACAGGGTATTGCATCTCACTTAAGGTGCAGTACTCATCCCGGATAAGGACGGAGTTAACCACTAGTATTTACCACATTCACACACAACATAGTTAGGTGCTTTCCCACTGGGCTTGGCTTAGGGTAGACAGGGTAGGGGTGGGGGTGGCCATCACGAGAAATAGAACTTTCCGGTCACTAGGACAACAACCTGGGGGAAGGGCACCACTGGGGGTAAAGGAAGGAGCATCTTCTCACATAGTCAGTCAACCCCGGGCACAGCTCGGGGTACTAAGTAGACAAGTCGGGACCTCGGTCCAAAGCAACTACTTTTTAACTTTTGGGAGCTTAGCGGGGCCCGAAGCTTGGAGCAGGAAGTTGAGACCGAGCTCTCCACAGTGCAGGGGAATCCCATGGTCCTCGGATCATGCAGGAAGCACCCGCGGCCCATTCCATATACCAGACACGGGAATGAAGGGACTCCCTACCAGGAATGACAGAGAGTGGTAGTGACCTCTAAATTGTTCAGGATCGGCTGGAGCCCATAATAGTGGAAACCGGCACCCCAAGGGTGACGACAGTTGCAGTGAGTAAAGAGAACTTTGAACCGCAGCCCCTGTGTTGTCCCTGTCATTGCCGGCACCGACGTCCCGCGCTCCAGCTCCATCGGCCACCACTCCCACCTCTCCCATCATCCTCCCTGGGGCCTAGCTCTACCTGTGGAAAGCTGAAACTCCCGAGCTGCGTTACCATCTGCCCTGGAGGAGAGCGACATCCCGCAGCGGTGGCTCCTCTTATAGCCACATACCACAGGTGGCGTCACAAGACAACTACCCCCACCATCTCTCCTTCCTTCATCCACAGCTCCCTTTTGTGGACACCTCAGGGCCACGAAGCCGGGTCAGGCCGCCGTGACAACTCCCAAAGACCCCCCCTTCATCACCAGCCTGGTGACGAGTAAAAGAAATCCCGGCCCCGTGGGGTGCCTCACATGTCTATCCTTATCCCAGAAAAGTCAATGAAAATTCTGAACCGCTGTGCACACGTTACTTCTTTGTTCTTTGCAGTTTTGGGTGAAGAAAAAAAAAGCAGCATGTCAATTGTTAGTGCATTTTTTTCTTGCATTTTTTAGCCCTTCCAGGCATTGATTTCACTAAAAAAAATGCATGGCAAAAAAAATGCACCAAAAATGCATGCGTGTTTTAGTGCATTTTTCTGCCACAAGGTGCGTTTTTTGATGCAGAATATTTTTGCACCTAATCTGCGTACATAGCCAAAGAGGTTACATTCTAAAACTCTTGTTTTGGGCAGAAAGAGTTTTTTCCCCTTCCCGCTTCTTACAATGAACAGTACATTCTATAACAGATATAATTTTAGTTTTTTTGTGCCTTTAAATACAAATTTAAAAAGAGAAATAACTATGTTTGGTCTACCTCCACATTAGTACTTTTATCCTCCTGCTTTCTACTGGATGTCATTTTGACCTCAAATGACCTTCTATAATTAAAACAAAATCTGCGGAAAAATGAGAAAAAAAAAAAGTAAAAAAACCGAGGTAAAATAATATTATTTTTCATTGTAGCTCCTTTTAACTCGCTTTGTGAGTCACCTCTGAAATATGCCGCTGCTCTATAACGGCCGATATCACCTTCTAGCAAAGAAATTTGTAATGACTTTTCTGAATTCCACACAATTGTGCCATAGAACAGTGTAAAAAATATTAATAGCTGTGAAATGGCTCCACAAAACCCATTCGGAGAAGTCCACCTTCTTATTAACGGCTTAAATACTGTATTTTTTAAGAAAATTTCTTTTTATCCGTACCAGCCCAAATGTGGTTCTATATTGAGGTCCTCTTCATGCAGTAAAAACAGTACGTAGACCAGGTCCCTCTACTGTTGAGGTTGTCTATGGGACATTGTAGTACATAGACCAGGTTCCTCTACTGTTGAGGTTGTCTATGGGACATTGTAGTACGTAGACCAGGTCCCTCTACTGTTGAGGTTGTCTATGGGACATTGTAGTACGTAGACCAGGTCCCTCTACTGTTGAGGTTGTCGATGGAACATTGTGGTACGTAGACAAGGTCCCTCTACTGTTGAGGTTGTCTATGGGACATTGTAGTACGTAGACCAGGTCCCTCTACTGTTGAGGTTGTCGATGGGACATTGTGGTACATAGACCAGGTCCCTCTACTGTTGAGGTTGTCTATGGGACATTGTAGTACGTAGACCAGGTCCCTCTACTGTTGAGGTTGTCTATGGGACATTGTAGTACGTAGACCAGGTCCCTCTACTGTTGAGGTTGTCTATGGGACATTGTAGTACGTAGACCAGGTCCCTCTACTGTTGAGGTTGTCGATGGGACATTGTGGTACGTAGACAAGGTCCCTCTACTGTTGAGGTTGTCTATGGGACATTGTGATGAGCTGGATTAAAATGCTTTGAACATATGGAGCAATAGTTCAGGGAGAATTTACAACTCATGGTCTGTTTTGGGAAATATATTTGGAAAAAGTCGATGTTAAAGCGGTTTTTCAGAATAGATATCTAGAATATACTGTATTTTCCAGTTTGTAAGACACACCTTTTTCCCCCCAAAACTGGAAGAAAAATGGGGGTGTGTCTTACAAACCGCATGCAGCTTACTGTGGGGGCAGTGGTGGTGCAGGTTCGGCGATACTGTGCGGTGTCACAGTGATGGGCACCATTTATCTGCCGCCTGGCTCGGAGGAGGAGGTGTTGCGGCTCAAGAGGGTCAGTGTGCAGCAGCGGATACTGCGGGCTCGTGGGCACTATTGATCTACGGGCTGCTTTGAATCACCTGCAGTTGACGAGATGGACTTCAAGAAAATTGCTGCAGAGGCAGCCCGTGTGCAGATAGGACTCTGTGGCCATTTTCTTTAAGTACATTGTGTCAATCTGTGCACGCGCCGCCTCCACAGCCATTTTATTGAAGTCCGCTGGTGAAGCAATGGAGCCCGCAGTTTGCTGGCAAATCAATGGTGCTTGCCGCCATGACACCCCACGAGCCCGCAGTATTGCCGACCTTCTGCTGCCGCACACTGACCCTCTTGAGCGACGACACGCCCTCCTCTGAACCTGCTGGTAGATCAATGATTCCCGCCACCATGACACCCCACAAACCCACAGTATCGCCGACCCTCCGCTGCCACACACTGATCCTCTTGACCTACGACACCCTCTCCTCCGAGTCCACCAGATCAATGACGCCCAACAGCGTTTCACCCCACAATCCTGCAATATCGCCAACCCTACGCACACTGATCCTCTTGAGCCACGACACCCCCTACTCCGGGCCCACAGCATCGCCTATCCTGCTCCTGTGACCTTCCTGAGCCGCTCCACCACTGCAGCTCCCTCCTAATGAGCTAATATAAGAAGTACTAGGATTATAAGACGGACCCTTATTTTAACAGTAGCATTTTTAACAAGGCACTAACTCAACCTCTGTGATGTGGAGTTGTGGCGCCCCTGACCTGGTCAGGCACCACAGAGTATTGCACCCATGCTGGGGAAGTACTTCCAGATAATCCCAATGGCTGATTAGGGTGTGGACACACAGACACGAAGTAACCAGAAACACACACACAGCTTAAAGGGGACCCCTGGGCGGACCCAGGGAGGGGGCATGGCCCTCGCATCCCAGCTAGTGGTGGGGGTGGGACTGGAGACAGGGAATTGTGCAGTGGTAGCCGAAGGAGTAGGAGTGGAAGAGCCGCGTCTGGAGGGTAGAGCAGAGGAGCAGGACCCTGTCAGACTCTGCACCTGTAGTGGCTGCTGGCGGGGGAGAGAGGCTACCCAGTGGTGCCAACTGAAAACCACATAGGGCAGTAGCAAGAGGTAGCTGAGTAAGGGGACTGCCGGTAGACCCAGCCCGCACGGGGAAACAGGTCCCTAGAGCAGGAACCCATATATTTGGCCTGCTAAACCTGCTGGTGAGGGTACTTTATGTACCTCACCAACCTACACAGAGTCCGCATCTACAGCAGCAACGAGGGGGCCCATAAGTGACAAAAGGCAAGCAGACAAAATTACTTGATCCACGCTGCCCGCAAATGGGCCAGAAAGGGGAGAACGGCAGTTGCGACTTCCCTGGGTGACCCCAGCAAGACTCCAAGTCGGGGTCACCTCAAAACAAGAAGGGCTAGGAAGGCGAGTCAGCAGTCACCCCTACATCAGCCGGAGGGATACTTGGTTCCGCCTGGTTCATCATGGCATCGCCTGGGTTGACTCACAGCTACCATCTGAAAGTGAGTAAAAACCCTGAAAGACATTGCTGCTTGTGTGTGAGTCTTTCTGCGACCTGTGGTACTACACATTTACACTGGGCCCTGGAGCCAGCCTCACTCTTGAGAGACCACAACATCTGACTGCACCTACCATCAGCCCCAGGCGTTCCCTAAATTGCAGTGGCGGTTACCTCCTGACCGCAATTACCGAGAGTGGCGTCACGATTCACATTGAAGTTAACCTGACCTACCCGTGGCCAGAAGATTCTCTGCACTGTGGCGTCCCCGAACAGGATCAGCGCTCCTGGGGCGGCACAGAGGGATCACTATAAAGGGGTCCACGTCACTCTACAGCTTAAGCTGGGGTCATAAGAGCGTATACATTGGATGTGATCAGCTAATGACACTCAGCTGAAAATCTGCTTCGAGCTTGAGCCGTGTCATTCTACTATACTCCAATTCTCAGCACGGCGAGGAGAAGATGGAGAAATTAATTTCTCCATCTTCTCCACTGGGTGTCCCTGCGTATATCGCCCTGGATGACATCCAAGTGCAGACTGATGTTTCACACGCACCCATAGACTTGCATGAGGGCGCGTGATCCAATTTGCAGCATGCCCAATCGGCAAGAGAAAAAAAATCACAGATCTGCTCTACATCATTGATAAATATTGGTCTGAGGGCAATGTGAAATGTTCATGCATTGCACTCTTCCGATTTATTCGCTCATGTGAGCGAGGCCTTCATCCGACACTTGCCCCTCACTCAGGATACAGATTGAGCACAACACATACCCTCACTCAATCCACACATCCAAGACTATCAATACGTCCACCACTTACCGAAAGGGCAGAAGGTCTCATGGCCATGTGTGACGCCCTGGGCAAGCCAGGGGTCACAGGTCACAACATCACACGCACCCCACATTCCCTGCAGGTACACCAAGCTAACCCAAAATCCTTGTTGCCTTCCTCCAGGGGCTGATGTCCACACCAGGGGGTGGGCCAGGCGGTTGGCTCAGCCCACCGAGGAGTTCACAGCCCTGGAGGCGGGAGAACCAGGCAGTTAAGCTAGGGTAGTGAAGGAGTAAACAGTGAAGGGGACCTCTGTCTCCTAACAACCAAGTCCCGATTGAAGGCAACAGCCCGACCGTGAAGGGGAGACACCGCCACTGCCAGGGCACCAGTTTCCCACGGCCAGCGCCTGCGGGCAAAGTAGGGCTCCTTCGGCCCAGATTGAAGCCGAGGAGTGGGTAACCGGTGGGGACCCATCGCTACCAAGAGACTTTACATAGGTGCAGGGAAGAGACCGTCACCGCTAACTGCAGGGAACCGCAGCACCGTAACCATCCGAGGGACCCGTCCAACTAGCCGTTTGTTTACCAAGAACTGTGTCGTGTTTACTGGCTGAGTGAGTACCTCCGTGCCGTGCGGCACAGCGCCCCCACAGGCCCCATACCCGCCTGTCCACCATACCAACCCCATCACTGGGCCCCGGGAGCATCAAGACCCCTACCCACGGAGGGGCAAATCAACAACTGGCTGCTCCGTACCAGCACTCCCGGGCTTCCCAAACAGAGCAGCGGTGGTGTCCACTCAATCACCACAGCCGTGGGTGGCGTCACGGACAATAAACTATCCCACAACCCAATCCCCTTTCACTCACGGGCGAGGAGCGCCGCTCAAGTCCCCGGGATCCGGCCCATCGCTCGAGCCACCGAGCAGCAGCAGGCCGCAGCAGCCGCGGCAGCCGGACCCGAGCAGTGGGAGAGCGCGGCGTCCCCTCCTCCGCCCGCGACACATGCACACAATGTTCTTACTTCCGGAAGGCCATACAAAGGTCACATGGACAAGCTATAACTTAAGCTGGTGTCACATACAGCGACAACGACAACGACGTCGCTGCTACGTCACCATTTTCTGTGACGTTGCAGCGACGTCCCGTCGCTGTCGCTGTGTGTGACATCCAGCAACGACCTGGCCCCTGCTGTGAGGTCGCAGGTCGTTGCTGAATGTCCTGCTTCATTTTTTGGTCGTCACTCTCCCGCTGTGACACACACATCGCTGTGTGTGACAGCGAGAGAGCGACGAAATGAAGCGAGCAGGAGCCGGCGTCTGGCAGCTGCGAAGCTGTAACCAGCGTAAACATCGGGTAACCAAGGGAAGCCCTTTCCCTGGTTACCCGATATTTACCTTCGTTACCAGCCTCCGCCCTTGCTGCCAGCGCCGGCTCCTGCTCTGTGCACATGTGGCTGCAGTACGCATCGGGTAATTAACCCGATGTATACTGTAGCAAGGAGAGCAGGAAGCCAGCGCTAAGCAGTGCGCGCGGCTCCCTGCTCTCTGCAGTGTGACATGTAGCTGCAGCACACATCGGGTAATTAACCCGATGTGTACTGTACCTAGGAGAGCAAGGAGCCAGCGCTAAGCGCGGCTCCCTGCTCTCTGCACATGTAGCACAGCGACGTTATGATCGCTGCTTCTGCTGTGTTTGACAGCTAAGCAGCGATCATAACAGCGACTTACAAGGTCGCTGTTACGTCACAGAAAATGGTGACGTAACAGCGACGTCGCTGTCGCTTAGTGTGACCCCAGCTTTAGTCTTTATGGTGACATGTAGGTTCTTTAGGGCAACAAAGCAAACCATTACAAGTAGTGAGCCATAAGATACAAAGTTTGAGATATATATATATATATATATATATATATATATATATATATATATAAAATAAGAAAAGAATGGATGTAGTAAAAATGTGCAGACACAGTTGCAAAAATAAAAGAGAAAAAAAAACAAAAAACAGACACATCCTATACTTAATAGTCCTTTGTAAGAAAGTCTTTTTCTGCTCCCAGGAGCAAAGCTCAGAATGTCCCAACTTGTGTCACCATAAGGTGAGTAGTCCCTATAGTCCAGCATTGGGGCTGGTTTGGAACATATTTCTCCTCCTTCCATAGTAAACTCAGTGAGAAGGATCTTCATGGCTCATGCAGTCCACCCCCTACCTCTTTCTACCATACAATATGAGATATGATACTGATGATATCAATAGAAACCTGGTGCTTCTACTAAATTACCCTCTGAATTACCATGGTAAAAGAGGTGTGTGAGGCGTCAGGATGGATGTCATGTGCTAATCATGTTACCAAAAGGCAGGATGCGGGAGATATGTACATTTCACAGGTCATTGGACATTCGGGAGTCAGTGGAAGATATAAGAACTTGGGGATTTCAAATGTTACTCCACTTTGGACAATCTGTGATGCTCGTTACTACTTATGGATAGTATAGATGGAAGAGTAGTCAGACAAGCCGGGGTCAGGAAACAGGAGGACACAACAGGACACAGGGAGTGAGCAGAAGTGTAGTCAAGTCACATGCCGAGGGGCAGAATTCCAGGAGTGTACGTATTAGATTCTGGAAGCAGACAGAGATGTGGTCAGGTAACTGTCCGAGGTCAGAAGCCAGAAGGTAACGTCGAGAACAGGAAGTGGACAGAGAAGAGTCAATCAACGGTCTGGGGTCAAGAAACTTACATCCAAGCCAAAAGCACAACTGTAAAACCAGAAAGTACAACTGAAAAGGTTCTGGGAGAGCATGCTCAGTAATGAAACAGAGCAATTACCAGGAAGGTGGAACACCTGAGTAATCAGCACCTCCCAGAACCTGCATGGAATCCTGCGCTGTCAAACAACCTGTCAGCTAGTGCTCAAAGAAACACAGCAGAGCATCTCCAAATGCAATATGCTCTGCAAAAGAGAATAATGTCACTGCCGTCTCCGTAATTCAGGAAGGCATGGCAGAGCATCACCTGTGTGCAAGATGCCCTGCACAGAGGAACTGTGACACAATCCTTGTTTATTAGAATGGCTCCTAGATATAAAAGTGCAGGGCATTGTAGTAGCTTAGGTATCCATGTTTATGACCATTCATATAGTGACAGTTAGTTGCTAGTGGTCATAATTATGGATACCTAAGCTACTGCAATGCCCTGCGCATGAGGTAAGAGAACTATACTACATTTCTAACTGAAGGTATTTGCTAATATTATTATTATTATTATTGCACCTACTACATATTGGGATAGGATCTTGGCGATCGGAATACCCCTTTAAGGACCACATGTAGTCCACTAAAAAGAATTCAGGGAACTGTTAGGTGGGGGAACAAAAGAAAACATTAGATTCAGGAGAATAAATCCATCCATCCATCCATCCATCCATCCATCCATCCATGGCCAGCGTTGGCTCCTCTTTCACATGCTGCTCCTCTTTGGACTATCCTTGTGTATTAGAATGGCACCTAGATATAAAATTGGTCACATAGGTGGGCCCCATGCTACGCTTGGCCTCACAGAGATCAGCTGTATGTGTGGGAGGATTTCTATGAAACGCCTCCATAGGGACAATTAAGCATCACACTCGGCCAATTATGGTGACTGCATGTGTGTGTAATGCAGGACAGGACCGGTTCTTCACACTTCTTTGCAATCATTGTCTACTCAATGGAAGAACTGAGGATCTTGAACACAGAACATCCCTTTTATATATTTGACATTTGTCTCTGGGGCGTACTTGCACTGTGTTCATACTATATTTATTTATATATATATATATATATATATATATATATATATATATATATATTTATTTATTTATATATATATATATATATATATATATATATATTACAGTGTATGATCAGTACCTTGGGAGCACTTTGATGTAATTTGTTGTAGTTGGGTTACGCGCCTTTGGAACTTTAAGAAAACACTATCATAGAAGACAAAATAATGGGAAAAAAGTTTCACTTATAAATAAGAAAAGAAAAGCTAAATTAATGTTTTATGCTTTTTATTACTGTGTCTACTCTGTACATATTATGTGGTCAGTCGTTGAAAGTACTTTTTGTTGCCGGGTCACAAATGTTAAATGGATTGTCCAGCAGAACAAAAATATGTTTCTATTCGAGTGATTCCATCAGCGCATGTACTAAAATACTTTATCAAATGTGCCACAAAGTTCCAGTTTTAGCACCAACCCTGAGTCTTACCAACGTAGGTCCCTGCCACAAGGAAAAGAGCGGTGTGGGGGCAAATCCTGCACTAACTTCAAGCTGATTCCTGAGCTCCCTAGCATCCATATACAGGTTCTTTCAACCTGTTGGCGAGCAAGATAAGCAAGATACCTGGGTCCCTCGCTGGCCCTAAACTCACCCTGTCTAGTAAGTAAGCTGAGAAGTACACTAGATTCGCCACTCAGCTAATAAACATGGAAGGAAAGGAAAGACAGAAGGGAGGAATAACAGATGAACTTAATAGTATCAGGTGGATGGGCACAGGAGAAAACCTCAGCAGATCCTTCCACCAGGTTGGCCAAAGTAGAAATGATTCTAACAGCAGCAATGTCTGCTGGGAAAGCTCCAGTAGGTAACCTAAATGAGCGTGGGCCCAAAGCAGCAACAGCTGACCTACCCTGCCAGGAAACCTCATTTAAATGAGGAGTCGAGATGGAGATGGTAGGCTCCAGTCCTAAGGCTGTCACTGGTCTTAAAACAGTAGGGAGATGACCATGACAGTGATGTAGCAAAGTAATCTGAAAACGAAGCACAGTTGTAGTAGAGCTTGATGTGCGACCTGGTACAGAAGTGAAGTAGCGTTTAATGGTAGAAGAAGACCAGCGATGTAGTGGAGTTAACTCACTAGCAAGGCACAGATGTAAAAAAGCTGGAGTTGAATTAATGCCACGTCAACCACAGTAGCATCATGGACACATAATGCCGCAGTTAAACTACTGTATATGGTTTGAGAGAGTAAAATCACTGTAATGCATCAGGTTGCCATTGCAACCTGATGTACAGAACATCAGGGAGACCCAACAGCCAGCACTTCCAGGTGCTGGATCCCTTAGAGGTGAGTAACAAGGGCTGCTGAAATGAAGACATTAGGAAAATATATTTGTAAGCGCTAGTTATTTAATATTTTAAATACAATATAGTTTTCATTCTGCCGGACAACCCCTTTAAGTGTTCCTTGCTTCACATTTAAATTGATTACATCCTGAAGATCCCAGGTGTGTTGGCTGATGGACTACTTAGATTTGTTATTTTGTTTAAAGTTTTGCTTTATTATATTGTAGCTATTCCACAGACGCCTTCCTATTATCTGCGTCTATCCTCTATTCATTTAAATAGGCATTGATAACATCACGTCTACGGTGAGGGAAGGGAATGAGAGACATGTTCGCTGTCTACATCTCCAGCACCTCATACCCTGTGCAGTATCTTATTCCGCATTACTGTCCATCTCTTAGCTCTAATTGCAGTGGAGCCAACATTTTATCTTTTCAATCATAATTCTGTTTTCCGACTGTCCTGACCTGCATCAATAGAAATTTAACCGTGAAAATCACTAAGATAAGATTGTACAGGGATTGCAAGACCCAGAAGCAAGGTCAGTATGGGGAGCTTAAATCTGATAAACATTGGAATATAAACCAAGTTTCAAGCAAACTACAGTGCTCTACTGGTAAAATAACATCCTACTTATAATAGTGAGAAAGCCAAGAATATTAACAAATAGAGATGAGCGAACTCAAACTGTAAAGTTCGGGATTCGTACCGGACTTACGGACTTTTAACAAAGAGTCAATGTCTGAGTTTGGTGTTAGGGTACTGTTCGTATGTTAAAAACATTTATTGAAAGGCTGCAGTACAGCTAATTAATAAAGATTAAAAAAAAATTACGTGAGATCCCTCATACTTTTGATAACCAGCCAAGGTAAAGCAGACAGCTGGGGGCTGGTATTATCAGACTGGGAAGGGCCATGGCTATTTGGCTCCTCTCAGTCTAAAAATAGCAGCCCACAGCCGCCCCAGAAGTGGCGCATCCATTTGATGCGCCAATTCTGGTACTTTACCCGACTCTTCCCGATTGCCCTGATACAGTGGTAATCGAGGTAGTACTTTTGGGTAGATGTCAGCTGTGAATTGACAACTGAAATCAAGCCCAGAGGTTAGTAATGGTTAGGTGTCTATCAGACACCCCCATTACTAACCTGACAAGTATAGATTTAAAAAAAATACAAGCACAAATAAAAGCTTGTTTGAATAAACACTTCCCCACACTCCCTCGTTCATCAATTTATTGATAAAATAAATCCTGAAAGTTCCGACAAACCTATATGAGTCTGTGTGTATTTTATTTTTACTCTATACTTGCTGGGTTAGTAATGGGGGTGTCTGATAGATGCCTCCCCAATACTAACCGATGGAGTTGATACCAACTGTAAATTCATATCTAACATCAACCCCAAAAGTGTTACCTCAATTGCCACAGCACCATGGCAATCAGAAACAGCCGGGTAAAGTGCCAGATTTAGTGCATCTAATAGATGCATCATGGCTGCAGGCTGCTTTTTTTTAGTCTGGGAAGAACCAAATAGCCATGGCCCTTCCCACCCTGATAATACCAGCCCCAGCTGTCTGCTTTAGCTTGGCTTGTTATCAAAAATAGGGGGGAGCTAACAATTTTTTTTTTATCATTATTTATTTCAATAATTTAAAAAAACGACATGGGCTCCTCACTATTTTTGACAACCAGCCAAGGTAAAGCTGACAGTTGACGTTTGCAGTCTGTAGCTGTCTGTTTTACCTGCACTAGTTATCAAAACAATCTGGGATCCCACAACATTTTTTATTTTTTATCTTTATTGTTCACAGCAGCGGACAGGCAGCTCCCACATGCAGTTAAGCTTTGACTGGCTGCGCTTCAGCCTTTCGACAAACTTTATTAACATACTAACAGTTCCCTAACACTGAACTTTTTAAAAGTCCATGTTCAGGCCTGAGCCACAGACAGCCGGTGTCCATTACGAACCCTGAACTTTACAGTTTAGGTTTGATCATCGCTAGTCAAACTATTTGCAGCCACAAGGGTCCACAGCTAAAGATGAGCGAACCTGAAAAGTAAAGCACGGACTTTACAAAATAAATAGTGTTTGAGTTTGGGTGATTTACATATGCTAACCACAAGCTTAAGCATTGCTGTGCTCGGGTGAGCTTAGTATTCAGCCTAGTGCGAGCTGATGGCAGTGTTTGATTGGCTCGCTCTGGGGCTAACAAGAATGCTATCGAATGTAGTGTGCACACAAAAAAATGGATAATGCCCTCCTACCCTCACCCAGAAGTGATCTGTTTATAGCTGGCTGCATGTGGGTGGAAAACCAAACTGTCCAATTAGTGACTTCCATTGGGGTTCAGGTCAAGTCCGGGTCCAAAACGAACTTTATCTAAAGTCCGGCTGAACCCTCTGAACCGAATTTCTGTGGGTCCGCTTGGTAGGGTGAAAACTTTGAAATGTTCACTAGTTGCCTGCGCCTGACCTAATTGGTGTGGATCAAGTGCATGCATGAAAGAATGCCATCAGACAGTTGAAAGTAACCTCTCCTTGATCAGAGAATGGCACAGCTCTAAGAGAGAGAGAACATTGACTTATATAAACTTGGAAAAGGGCATGGTTGGCTCTACAGTGGGCATGCTCGGATGTGTCCATTGGTCAGTGGGTTGGTCAATGGGCTAGTCCATGGGCTGATCCATGGGTCGGTCAGTGGGTTGGTCCATGAGGTCATCAGTGTGGTGGTCCTCTAGGTTTGCCAGTGGGTCTTTCCTTATATTGTCCTCTTCCTACATCTGGAAATTCCTTGCATACCAGGGCAGGTTGTGGAGAACAGGAAATGGTGGCCATCTTAAATGTGTGTCACATGATAATATATCTGAATTGACTATGCAAGGTGAAATAGTACATTTCATTGGTGTTTTCCTCCAACCCCCTATGTCTCGAGGTTAATTAAGTATTTGATCCAATGGCCCTCCTTAACACGCTAATCTCTATCCACTACCAAGCCACATGCTATGTCACCAGAAATATACAGAATATGAAAATAACTGTTCAATGGATGATTTTCATTATTATATGATATATTCTCCAATGTTCTCAATAATTTTTGTGCCTGCGAAGTAACAATGGATTTGGCACAGCCATTCAAGTCTTGAAGATAGTTATGATGGCACTGTTCTTTTATAGTAATATGATCATTTGATCATACAATAGTTTTCAGGCTGAAACAAGCTTGGATTTGATTGACATATTACAATAGTACCATGTTGCCCATTATAGGACTCTAATGAAAAAATGATCAAAAGTTTCCTTTCTTTCCCGGCATTCACCAGTGATGTTTGATATGTGAATTTAGACTTAATTCCAGGAGCGACGTGTTAGGAAATACCATGGCCTACATTCCTCAAACACCGAGCTCTGCTCTTTCTGTAGATTTGCATTCGTACAATTCCTGAAGGGTAATTTTGAGTAACTGCGCAAGAGATAAAGGGATTCACAACACAAATGATCAGCAGGGAGTGTGTTTTTCAAAGTAAAACATAAGACGTGTTGTATCTCACCTACTGAGAAATGGTCCTGCAGAAAAGGCTCTTCTTGGTAGGGTTGACACCTCTTTGGGAGAAAAGATACTTGCCTATTGATTTATTATTGACACCAGATGAAAGTTTTTCCCAGCACAGATATTGATTAATTCTTCTAACTTGAAAGACTCGTATAGCAATATCACCTTCGTGCCTAATGAAGCCTCTTCTTCAATACTCCTTACCAAGTATCAAAGATGCCTGTAAAGCTCCTTATGCACATGAAAAGCTCTATGAAAACGACAAAAATAAAGACCACAAAGGCTCTGATGACCTTGCGCTTTGCCTTTCCATTTGCAAATACACAAGAAAATAATGGATGTTCCCGTGTTTCGCTGTAGCCAACAACGTAGGAAAACACTGCATAAGAAAAGCCTGACATAGCAATATGAACAGTACTTGCCTGGCGGAGGCCAAAAGGACAGGGGTTTTGGAGCCACGTGGTCGATAGGGTTCTATAGGTAACTTCAACATACAGCAGGGGTCGAGAACCTTTTTGGCTGAGAGAGCCATGAACGCCACATATTTTAAAATGTAATTCCGTAAGAGTCATACTCACCGGGGGGAGCGGTGGTGGTGAAGCGGCTCAGAGGGTCCTAGGAGGCAGGGTAGGCGATGCTTCGGGCATGGAGAAGGGGGTCAGCGATACTGCTGTGGGCTCGTGGAGTGTCACAGCCATAGATCTGCCAACGGGCTGCTTTGAATCTCACACAGTTGACGAGAACGACTTCAAGAAAATCGATGCGATGGACTTCAAGAAAATGGCTGCAGAGTCCTATCTGCGCATGCGCCGCCTTCGCGGCCATTTTCTTGAAGTCGATCTTGTTAACTGCGGGAGATTCAAAGTAGCCTGCAGTCTGCTGGCTACTGTGGGCTCTCCGCCATGACACCCCACAAGCCTGCAGTATAGCCGGCCCTGCGCCACCACTGCCGCCCCAGTAAGCCAAATGCCATTTGCAAGACGCACACCCAAATTTCCCCCGTTTTTTCAGTTTTATTATTAAAGGTTTGTCTGTTTGCCAGATGCAGCCATCAAAAGAGCCACATCTAGTTTGTGAGCCATAGGTTCTCGACGCCTGGCATATAGTATACAGGTGCATCTCAATAAATTAGAATATCACCAAAAAGTAAATTTTTTTTAGTAATTCAATACAAAAGTGAAACACATATATTATATAGAGTCATTACACACAGAGTGATCTATCTCTATATATTATATAGAGTCATTACACACAGGAATCTATTCCTATAGATTATATAGTCATTACACACAGAGGGATCTATTTCTATATATTATATAAAGTCATTTCACACAGAGAGATCTATTCCTATATATTAAAGTCATTACACACAGGGATCTATTTCTATATATTAAAGTCATTACACACAGGGATCTATTTCTATATATTATATAGAGTCATTACACACAGAGGGATCTATTCCTATATATTATAAAGAGTCATTGCACACAGAGGGATCTATTTCATGTGTTTATTTCTGTTAATGTTGATGATTATGGCTTACAGCCAATGAAATCCCAAAAGTCATTATCTCAGAAAATTAGAATAATTACCACAAAACACCTGCAAAGGCTTCTTAACCATTTAAAATGGTCCCTTAGTCTGGTTCAGTAGGCTACACAATCATGGAGAAGACTGCTGACTTGACAGATGTCCACAAGGCAGTCATTGACACACTCCACAAGGAGGGTGAGCCACAAAAGAGGTCATTGCTGAAGAAGCTGGCTGTTTACTGAGATACACTTGTATGTGCCAAAATGTTCTTTTTTTATATCTTCTTTATAAGAATTGATGTTTTACAGGATTTTTTTTTATCTAAAACCTTATTTTAAAAACTTTCTTTATATCCACTTTTTCCTCTGTGTGGCATTTTTTTGATTACTGGGTTAGTATTGAGGGTGTCAGATAGATGCCTCTCCATTACTAGCACCAGGGCTTGCTGCTAGCTGACACTACACAGCTGACATTACCATGCCACTGCATCAGGGCAATTAGGAAGATTCAGAGCAAATTGCCAGAATTGGGGCATCTAATGTGATGTGCCAATTTTGTGGCGGCTGTGGGCTGCTATTTTTAGGCTGGTAAGTGGAAAAAAACCATAGGCCCTCCCAGTCAGATAATACCAGCCTTCAGCTGTTTGGTTTACCTTGGCTGCTTATCAAAAGCAAGGCTAAAAGCACCCTTTAGTGCCATATAAAAGGAACTAAATTCTGCAAGTGTTTAATATAAAATGTACTGCAATAGCAATTAAACCCAGCCTGAGTTAAGAAGACTTTACACGCTGCAACATCGCTAGCGATGTCGCTGGTGAAAGCACCTGCCCCGTCGTTTGTGCGTCACGGGCAAATCGCTGCCCGTGGCGGACAAAATCGCTAGTACCTGTCACATACTTACCGTCCCAACGACGTTGCTGTGGCTGGCAAACAGCCTCTTTTCTAAGGGGGGGGGGCGGTTCGTGCGGCGTCACAGCGACATCACACAGCACGCAACCAATAGAAGCGGAGGGGCGGAGAGCAGCCACATGAAAGTCACGCCCACCTCGTTGCCGGAGGACGCAGGTACGGTGTTGTTCCTCGTTCCGGGGGTGTCACACATAGCGATGTGTGCTGCCTCAGGAACGACGAACAACCTGCGTCCAAAATCAGCAACGATATTTGGGAAATGGACGACGTGTCAACGATCAACGATTTGGTGAGTATTTTGCATCGTTAGTGGTCACTCGTATGTGTCATATGCAACAACGTCGCTAACGAGGCCGGATGTGCGCCACATTTCGGTAGCGATGTCGTTGCGTGTAAAGCGGCCTTTAAGCTCTCTCCCTAGATCAATTCTACCTGAACTGCTTCCAGAGGACAGTGTGCTGAGCATCACGCCCCTAATAGTCAATATTGACCCTTTAATGAGTCTTGGCATATGACTTGGGATAAAGATTATGCACCCAAAAGTCACAAACGAAGGTTCAATGTCTCGATGGCTCTACGGCGCCTACCTCTTCGCTCCGGCATGGGAGACTTCCTGCTTTGTTCAAAGCTACATACATGGAAGAGCACATGGCACCTTGTTTGGCTCACATTGATTTGTCCTAGGCAGAGTTATTACAGATTATTTGGGGCCTTTTTCGAGTGAATCTCGAGGTAGAATAAGACATATATTTCTACACTTTGTTATAAATGCACCACACATCGGCGAGCATGGCATGTTACACTGAGCACAGTGTGGGTGAATTTGCCCTCTGGTAATTCAAGCACACTGTATTGAAAAATTAAATCTAGAAATCTCCTAAATATCTTTCTTTCCCCCTAAGACAGTCATTTTTTAGCTTCATTTGACACTCTTGTCTCTTATAATGTCTGCTACATATATAAAAGACTGTTTTCTTCATAGTGTCTCAAACACAATTTCATTTATCTGCATGATACATTATCACCAGGCCTCCACCTAAAAATGAAGATTATTCATGGGCCTGCAGAGGAGGGAAAAAATAATAATTTCACGATTTTTGATGGTTTATCTGTTTATTAAATCCTGCATGAATGTATCCTATTGCGTAGCAACAAAAAAAAAAATCTTTCACTTTCCTGCTTACATCTGCATTGAGCGCGAGCCTCTATTTAATCGAGTTTCTTCCATTCGCTGCGTCTTGTATCCCAGGGAAATTTACACCATCGCAGACCCAGCAAATTTTATGTTAACAATAGATTTAAAAGAAAAAAATGACATCGAGAAGCAACAGCAATGCGATGCCCATATAATGGAGGCAGCTCTTATCTGATATATATTGCGGCGCTCGCAACGTAGTGGAACATGAATACTGATTTTTTTGGGATACGTCCCCTGTACCGTCTGACTTTAATTACAATCTAGCTAATTATGTGTTGTGCGGTGGTTTATTATTATATAATATTTGGGGTCATATTATCAGATTTGATATAGGGTTTGTTTTGAAAATTGAATTTCTTGCAAAAATAAAAGTAGGTATATAAAAAAGAAGTAAAGGGATTGTACCCTGCTGATTATTTTTAAAAATGGGCTCATGATGATCCTAAAAAATAAAACCCATATACCATACTTTTCGTTTTATAAGACGCACCCCAAATTTTGAGAAAAAAAAGGTAAAAAAATGGTCTGTCTTATAATCTGGTGATATCTTACTGTCATGTCCCCACCGAAGTCCGCTCCTGCGACTTCTGCTCCCATTGCTAGGTGACGCCATGCTCCCACCATGGCCTGTGCTGGTGATGGGAGAGGAGTCGGTGCCCGTGCTCTGCTGAGCACAGGCTCCGCTCATCCACTAGGCTGGGTTTCCCTGGAACCTGCAGTACCACTGGCTGACTGTAGGTGGCGTGTTGTGAATGTCAGTTATGCTTTGGCTGCTGTGAGGCTCCCTCTTGTGGCCAGGAATGGTTTGGTCAGAGACCAGGTGTGCTGAGCAATGGGCGTTTCCATTGCTAACGCTCTGCTTATTTAAACCCTGGTCTGATAGCAGGCTATGCCGGATGTCAGTTGTTCTTCGTTCACCAGCCTGCTTCATCCTGCTTCAGACCACATCTACCTCAGATAAGTGCTTGGCTCTTTATTTGTTGCTTGGTTCTTTTGGCTCTTATCTGAGTTTGTCATTTACTGTGGTTGTTTTCAATTTATTTGCATGCAGGGATCTTCCCTCTCAGTTGCTTAGCTGGGAAGCTCCCTGCAGCTATGTTTGGAGTATTGCTCCTATAAGTCCATGTGTTTGTTGCTTATTGAATTTGTAATGGTTCCTGCTTTCTGTTCATTGGTATGACAAGAGCGCCTGGTATAGGACGGAGTTCAGATCTAGCAATCTGAGGGCTTTTTTGTATTATCAGGTATTTGGACTTTTGCAGGGTTTTCCTCTGGCCACCATCAGTCCCTTTCCTGTCCTGTCCTATTTAGTCAGTAGGGCCTCACTTTTTGCTAATCCTATCATCTATCTGTGTATTGTGTTTTCCTATATCACCGCAGTCTTTGAATGTGGGGGGCTTGCTATTCTTTATCTATTTTCTGAGGCAGAGAGTTATTAATCTTTCCTTCCTTTGCTGCGTTCGCGGTGCACAGGATGTTAGTTCACATCTCGGCTACTTCTAGTGTTGATGGTTGGTAAGGGGATGGCGGCCAGATTAGTTGCCAATGCTCTTGTCACCTTGTCACCGTTTACCAATGATTTATGGTGGTCTTCCATGGTTCCGGATCATAACAGTGGTGTGTGTCTTCCAGCTGAAATTGCCAACATTCACCTGCAGCCAATGGGAAGACACCACACCCTTCTTATTCCCCCTCCCGTCTTGTGACCACTGCCAGAGATAGTTCTGTACTCCTGGCTCATGTGCTGTTTGTATGTTGATTCCTGTGCACTGACCTTTGCTTGTTGTTTGACTACTCTCCTGCCTGTTGTTTTTGTACCTTGCTGCCAGTTTCGGATTTGAACTCTGTTTTGTCTCCTC
Source organism: Anomaloglossus baeobatrachus (assembly GCF_048569485.1). Taxonomy (NCBI): domain Eukaryota; kingdom Metazoa; phylum Chordata; class Amphibia; order Anura; family Aromobatidae; genus Anomaloglossus; species Anomaloglossus baeobatrachus. The sequence continues at coordinate 212,823,133 of NC_134360.1, read as the reverse complement.
ACTACGCCCTTGCCTGCCGATTCTATTCCTGTTTAGCATTTCCTGGTTTTTGACCCTGCCTGACGACCACGGACTACAGCCTACCACAGGTAGTGATCTCTGGGGCTCTGTGTAATTCCAAATCCCTGTATAGGGGTTAAAGGGTTGCAGAGTTTTTGGGGTCCTGCTTTGTGAGCGGCTTTTCTCTAGACTTCCCTGACGGCCAGTCTGAGTCTGTGGCTCCAGGCAGGCGTTACACTTACCTGGGGGGGCAACAGCAGTGGTGTAGTGGGTTCACAGCAGGCAGGAGCAGTGCTGGAGTAGGGTGCTATTGCAGGTGGTGCGGCGGGTGTCCTGGATGCTCTCTGTGGGCGTTATGAGGCAGGCGCAACCAGAGAGTGTCAGTGGTGTGCGCTTGAAAGAAATGGCACATGCGCAGATTGAGCTATCAGCTCAATGACAAGCCAAGATCTCATCTGCACATGCACCACTTCCGGGCGCCATTTTCCTTGAGTCCTCTGATGGGAGATCAATGGACCAGAAGCAGCATGTGTGCAGACATGCATAAAATCATAGATATATTACTCACGTAATAAATCCACTGCCATTCCAGTACTGCAAGCCAGGCTGCCACCAGGAATTTCAGGACCCCATATTGTCAAAATTTTCGAGCCACCTTGAGACTCCCCCCTCAACCCTTGCAAATTACCACTGCCACGCTTGGAAAAACTCCACTTCTGCACCACACCCTCACCAATCATACATTCACAATTCCCATCGAACACCATATCACATCCTGGGCCCCATCCTAGTATATATGCCCCCATTCCTGTGCCCCATCCTGGTTTATATACCCCATTATGGGTCCATCCTGGTATATACTATATGTCCTGTTATATATGTCCCCATTGTGGCACCATCCTGGTATATATGTCACCGTCCTGAGCCCATCCTGGTACATATGTCCCCATTATGGTATATAGGTTCCCCATCCTGGTATATATGTCCTCATCCTGGGCCCATCCCGATGTATATGGTGCCCCATCCTGGTATGTATGTCACCCATCCTGGCATATATGTCCCCATCCTGTATATATCTCCTCATCCTGGGCCCATCCTGGTATATATAATAATAATAATTTTTATTTATATAGTGCAAACATATTCCACAGCGCTTTAAAATTCAGAGGGGACATGTACAAACAACAAGAGACATTACAAAATAACAAAATTCAGATACCAAGAGGAGTGAGGGCCCTGCTTGTAAGCTTAGTCTATGAGGAAATAGGGGAGGCACAAAAGGTGAATGGGGGAGGGGGCAGGGGGAAGAGAAAAGCTTGTCATATATGGTCCAGCCATCGATTTAATAGGGGATTCAAAACCAGCTGTGTGGACCCATCACTAGCCAGAATTTATCCATACAGAGTATAAAAAAACACATGAAGAGGAAGGAACAAGAAGGACAAGGGGACAAGAATTGGAAGTAAATTATATGAAGGGCAGAAAGGGTCTAGATTAGATGAGGGGGGTGAGGTGGTAGGCTAGTCTAAAGAAATGTGTTTTTAGGGCCCACTTAAAGGTGTGGATGTTGGGAATTAATTGGATTGTTCTTGGTAGTGTGTTCCAGAGCATTGGTGCAGCTCGTGAGAAACCTTGAAGACTGGCCTTTATATATCTCCTTATCCTGGGCCCATCCCGGTATATATGTCCCCATCCTGGGCCCCATCATGGAATTATTATAGGATGATAAGTGAAGAATTCTCTCCAGGGTTTTCATCACGTGGACACGTCCACTACCCCAACTCCATAATATGCTGCAAATCGGTCACCTCATAGCAGCATCTAGAACGTTATAAATTGGATCCATCAGATATTGACCATTTTCAGAATATTGAGGCCTTGTACAGCTTTGTAGGATGGTATTATATGGTCACTATACAGTGGTATTGCATGGAGGGGAAAGTGCATAAATATCAGTGTTATAAAACTGATCCCTCAAGCAAAAGGCAATGGGACGAGGCATATATTTGCAGTTGGGCTTCCTTGACCCCATCCCAGTCCATAAGGTCTAAAAAAAAAACCTGTACATTTCTTTTTATTATTTTTTTTATCTTGTCTTTTTCTGCTCTGTGATAAATAACCCAAATGTGTTTACATTAGTTTTTATTGCCTTCTTCCTAATTAGTATAATGGGGTTGAATCGCTCGCCTAGATACCATTGGCTGTCTCCTTTCATTTCTTCAGTGCCGAATAAGCCCTGGTAGGATTATGTCCAGAGTGTGATTGCTCTTGACTGGTGAATGCTGGGAGAAAACTCTTTATTTCCCATTATCATCAATTTAAATAAAGAAGCTTTTCACACTGGAGTGAGGGGAGCATGTACTGCGAGGACGTACGGAATAATTACGTTGTACCTGAGTGTATGGGCAAGTGCCTCATTGATGGAGTCGAGCGGCAGAATACTTGAATTGTGTCTGTGTGACATAAGCAAGGCATCGCGGACAGACAATTACTACCCTCTTTACATATTCTGCAGCAATCACGCTACAGTCACCCAAAACCCTTCTCTGCCTGAAGCGCATTTCTTAAAAAATTGGTTCTCAAACATGACAGATGAGGACATGAAATGACAATGTCATTTGTGTATATAAATCCACCCGCCGATCTTGAGAAACAGGAGGTCAGCCGGGGGTTCAACAACACTTTTTTCTTCCCCTTGCAGGAATCGAATATAATATATACAGTGCCGACCAAAAGTTTGGACACACCTTCTCATTCAAAGAGTTTTCTTTATTTTCATGACTCTAAAAATTGTAGATTCACATTGAAGGCATCAAAACTATGAATTAAAACATGTGGAATGAAATACTTATTTTCAGTTGTTTCACACTATTTTTTATGTCTTATATTCTAGGTTCTTCAAAGTAGCCACCTTTTGCTTTGATTACTGCTTTGCACACTCTTGGCATTCTCTTGATGAGCTTCAAGAGGTAGTCACTGGAAATGGTTTTCCAACAGTCTTGAAGGAGTTCCCAGAGATGCTTAGCACTTGTTGGCTCTTTTGCCTTCACTCTGCGGTCCAGCTCACCCCAAACCATCTCGATTGGGTTCAGGTCTGGTGACTGGAGGCCAGGTCATCTGGCATAGCACCCCATCACTCTCCTTCTTAGTCAAATAGCCCTTGCACAGCCTGGAGGTGTGTTTGGGGTCATTGTCCTGTTGAAAAATAAATGATGGTCAAACTAAACACAAACTGGATGCAAAAGCACGCCGCTGCAAGATGCTGTGGTAGGCATGCTGGTTCTGTATGCCTTCAATTTTGAATAAATCCCCAACAGTGTCAGCAGCAAAGCACCCCCACACCATCACACCTCCCCCTCCATGCTTCACGGTGGGAACCAGCCATGTAGAGTCCATCCGTTCACCTTTTCTACAAAGACACGGTGGTTAGATCCAAAGATCTCAAATTAGGACTCATCAGACCAAAGCACAGATTTCCACTGGTCTAATGTCCATTCCTTGTGTTCTTTAGCCCAAACAAGTCTCTTCTGCTTGTTGCCTGTCCTTAGCAATGGTTTCCTAGCAGCTATTTTACCATGAAGGCCTGCTGCACAAAGTCTCCTCTTAACAGTTGTTCTAGCGATGAGAAGGTGTGTCCAAACATTTGGTCTGTACTGTGTGTATATATATATATATATATATATATATATATATATATATATATATATATATATATATATATATATAATCAAACTAATCTTTCACCATTCAGAAACTCGTCTCGCATTTTTTCAGAACGTACCCTTTACTCATTGTATTAATAATTTGCAGAACATTGTACTCAAAGACCCTATTTAACATATTTGGTTGAGATTTTGATACTTAAAATTAGAATTAGTTTTAGAAAACATAATTTCTATTATTAATGATTTTTAAAATTGGATGCAATAAAAAACTGTGATGCTAGTCACTACTGACGAATAGTTTAGACAGAAGGGTAGTCATTAGGGATCATCGAATACCTCAAATATTCAGCTTCGTGAATATCTACCGAATAGGTCGCCCCTATTCGACTATTTGCAAATATTCGATGCGAAATGTAAGTCTATGGGAAACCCGAAAAACAACTGTTCGGAACTATTCGGGCTTCCCATAGCCTTACATTGCACATCGAATATTCGCATAGCGGCGACTTATTCGTCGGATATTCGCGAAGCCGAATATTTGAGGTATTCGATCATCCCTAGTAGTCATACAAGCCGGGATCAGGAAACAGGAGGGCATGACAGGACACAATGAGTAAGCAAAAAGGCAGTCAAGTCACAGGCCGAGGGTCAGAATTCCAGGAGAGTACATTCTGGATTCAGGGAGCAGACAGAGACGTGTTCAGGTAACGGTCCCAGGTCAGAAGCCAGGAGGTAATGACAAGAACAGGAGCGGGGAGAGAGGAGTCAAACAACAGTTCTGGGTCAGAAAACTTAGATCAGAGCACAAGCACAAACACAAGCCAAGAACACAACTACAGAACCAGAGAGTATGACTGGCGAGGTTCTGGGAGAGCATGCTCAGTAATGAAACAGAGCAATTACCTGGGAGATGGTAAAAACACCTCCCAGAACCTGCATGGAAAGCTGTGCTGTAAAACAACATGTCAGCAAGTGCTCAAAGAAACACAGCAGAGCATCTCCAAATATGCAAGATGCTCTGCACAAGGAAACATGTCACTGCCGGCTCTGTAGTTCAGGAAGGCGCGGCAGAGCATCAACTATGTGCAAGATGCTCTTCACAAAGGAATAATGTCTCTGCCAGCTCCATAATTCAAGAAGGCGCAGCACAGCGTCACCTGTGTGCAAAATGCTCTGCACAGAGAAATCGTGATGAAAACAAACAAACAAAGGATATACTTATATATTTAATATTGGAGGATCCAGGTCATGGCACAATAATAGACCTCAGTAAACAACAAACACAATTGGAGCTGACTTTGTAATCTATCACTTAGATTTTTTACTTTATTGATTATATGCCCTATGTGTGCACTGATAGTATTAAAATTTACAATGTAATCAATTATTATGTATTGTTTAAAAGGTTATTCCCATCGTAGAAGATATAATTGGACAGTGTTTGTAAAAACAAGGAACCTTCCAACTTACTACTTAAAATGTTTATGCACCATTCCCCAAATAGTTATACTTTTATTTTTTGTTGTTTTTATCTTTTGTCTTGTTGAATTTGTCAATGGCCATCGCTGCAGTCTAACCATGACTGAACTTGTGAAGTGCTTACAAGCTCTTTTCTTTTAGTCTAGCAGTGACTGAACTTGTGCAGTGTTTACATGCTCTTTTCTATTAGTCTAGCAGTGACTGAACTTGTGCAGTGTTTACATGCTCTTTTCTATTAGTCTAGCAGTGACTGAACTTGTGCAGAGCTTACAAGCTCTTTTCTATTAAACTAGCAGTGACTGAACTTGTATAGAGCTCTTTTCTATTGGGTTTGTAAGTAGTTTACTTTAGCTGGTCGAGACACAGTGCGCACTCTCAGGATTCTCCAGTGTCAGCCCTGGGAGGTGGGGGTTATGTGGCCTAAAGAATGTGAAATGTATACTCCCGGCCACATTCCGACTACAAGTGTGCAACCTTGTTCAATACTAGTGAATTTAGCGAAGCTGCATATGTCTAGTTGGAATGTGGCCAGAAGTATGTATATTACATACTTGCGGTCACAAGACTGGCCAAACTTGCCGCTGGCATCAGAGAATCCTGACAATGCACACTGTGCTCACTGTAAGGATTCACAAGTCTGCTGTCATGTGGTGTTTGGCGTTGCACTTGCTGGGTGTCAGTTCACACTGTAAAGTCCAACAAGCAGCCTGGAATCCCTTAGTTGCACAGCCTGTCTTGGGTGTCGGCTGGGTCTGGCTTCACTGCTCTCCAGTGCAGCAGGAGTTAATTCTTGCTAGCTTGTGATCATCTGCTGGGAGCTCAGGCTGCTGATTACCATCCTCAGCCACCTTCAACCTTCATAAGGTTCTGGTTTCTAGGGACTGAGTGCCAGATATAGTTTCTGCTTCCTCAGTTCCTGTGGTTATCCAGTTGTTTGGTGATCAACAAGTTGCGGTTCTGCGTGGTGTGGGAGTTCTCCAGTTGTATATTTATTTCCTACCCTTTTGGTCTACTCCTCAGTTCACTTACTGTCCCTCCTTTGTGTTTGAGAGCAGTGTGCATGAGTTTTCGTTTACCCTTATCTGTGACTAATTGTGGGGTCTTTGTTTTTGGTCTTTCGGCCCGCTCCTTAGGTGGTGGAGGAGTAGTATCAGTGCTCGGACAGGAGACAGGGTCAAACTGGGGGCTCGAACCTGGCTACCATCAAGCCTACCTTCAAGATAAAGGACAGCACAGGGGCACCAGTCTTAAGGGTACTTTACACACAACGATATCGCTAACGATATATCGTCGGGGTCACGGTGTTCGTGATGCACATAGCGATATCTTTGTGTGTGACTAAAAGGAGCAACGATCGCAAATACGTCAAAAATCGTTGATCGTTGACACGTCGCTTCTTTTCATAATATCGTTGGTGGTGCATGCCGCTGGTTGTTCGTCGTTCCTGCGGCATCACATATCACTATGTGTGACACTGCAGGAACGACGAACATCTCCTTACCTGCATCCACCGGCAATGAGGAAGGAAGGAGGTGGGCGGCATGTTCCGGCCGCTCATCTCCACTCCTCCTCTGCTATTGGGCGGCCGCTTAGTGACGCCGCTGTGACGCCGAACGAACCTCCCCCTTAAGGGAGAGATTGTTCGGTGTCTCCAGCGATGTCGCTAAGCAGGTATGTGCGTGTGACGCTGCCGTAGCGATATTGTTCGCTATGGCAGCGATCACCTCCATGACAAAACAGCAACAGGGGCGGGTGCTATCGCTAGCGATGTCACAGCATGTAAACCACCCTTTAAGATCAGCCTAGGAGCCCCTGTTCCATCGGTTCATACCCCGTGACTTCTGCAGCTACTTTAAGTGAAGGAGTGCATGTTCTGTATTAATGGAGGAAAGGCGCCTAGAATTATTTCATCCAATGGGTCCTGGGGACTTAATTGGACACTATGTGAAACATAAACATTTTTTTCTATTTGGCTTCATTTAGAAACAATGTATCTTGTTATTATTTTAGTTACCAGGGCAACTTCTATGTTTGAAGAATGTGGAGACCTCTCGGTTTCATAAATGTATGTACTGTTTGTGCTTTCTGTATAATGTGTGTATTTCACTGTATTTTCGCAGTCAAAGACTAATTTCAAATGAAAAATCCTCCCTGCAATTATTTTCCACTATAACAGTATGGAAAAACATCAAATGTAGAAAAAGTGCAGAGCAAACTATAAATTACACATAAAAATTATGATTATTACATAATTAAAATACAATTAAATTTGCACATCGGTAAAAATAAATGTGAGGCAGCCTGATCAGAGCAAAAGGTAAATTACATATATACCGGGTTTAGCCATAGGAGGTAATGCTCTTTTTAAACCAATAGGCAAAGAAATATAAATATACACATATTTAGATCAAATCAGTAAGTTACATAGTAAATAGCGCCTTCTAGATAAAAGATCCCATTAAATTCCCAAGAAATTGCTCAAAAAGATCAGGCATCCACTCAAAGCCCGACGTGCGTTTCGCATGTTGGCTTCACCCAAGGGGTTTATCCATGATCTTTCACCCTAATAAGTTTTACAATTATCAGTAATATTTACAGTACTTAGCCAGGTAACAAATAGTACATTACCCAGAAAATGCTCAGAAAGATCAGGAAGCCAAGCGGAGCCCGGCACATGTTTTGCTTATTTGCTTTGTCAGGAGGATTGCGTGTGTTTTTTGTTTTTTTTATCCAGGATTGGCTATCTGCTATATGAAGGGCTGCTGATAAGTCTTTGGCTTTTGGCTTTACCCAGAAAGAAATGAGATAGGATGATGAAACTTTACATTTATTCCACATACTCTCCACTCATGTCAACACACTTCTTACATCGGTATTCCAAGTTCTGTAAGCCTAGCAAAAAGAAGGATTTCGGTTGTCTCTCAAACCAGGCATCTGTAGCATCCAAGGTATCAGAAATGGTGTGAAATTTGGTACCCTTGAGGTTTCTTCAGGTTTGGAAACAGATGATAGTCAGAAGGAGCTAAATATGATAAATAAGGTGGGTGGTCAACCAGCTGGAAGCCCAGCTCTGCCAGTTTTGCCATGGTTGCTTATGCAGTGTGAGCGGAGGTGTTGTCTTGCAGGAACAAGATTCCTTTTGGACAGCTTGCTGTGCCTTTTGGCCTACAGAGCTACCTTCAATTGGTCCAAAAGTTCAATGTAATACCTTGCATTGATGGCGGAACCCTTTTGAAGGTAGTCCACTAACAGCACGCCCTCCTTATCCCAGAAAACAGACGCCATCACCTTAGTTGGTTTGCACCCTAAACTTCTTTGGGTGAGGAGAACCACTGTGCCTCCACCCTTTTGACTGTTCCTTGTTTTCAGGGTCATACAAATAAATCCAGGTCTCATCCATAGTGACCAGTCGATCCAGGAAGTTCTTATCAGTCTGGAAACGCTGATAAATGGACCGAGAAGTTGTCACTCGCATGCTTCTCTGATCTGTTGTCAAAAATTTGGGACCCACTTTGCAGATCACTCCTCATGTCCAAATGTTCATGGATAATGACACAAACACGACACGGGAAATCCCCATGATGTCTGCTATTGCTTTAGCTGAAATTCGTGGATTCTCCAGTATGAAGTTGTGCACAGCATCGACGATCTCCGGAACAACAACCACTCTCGTTCGTCCAGGACGTTCCTCATCAGGAGGTGAAGTGGCTCGTTTTAAATTTGGCAACCCAGTCCTTAACTGTGGAATATGAAGGGCATTGATCCCCCAATGCCTGCGACATATCACCATGAATATCCTTTGTGGACTTTCTTTGCAGAAACAAGAATTTTATCCTTCCTCTGCTCTCAGTTGCTGTGACTATCGCATTAGACGCCGCTGTTTTGTTTTCCCGTCTGCATAGAACACTGTTGCCATAAGCAACAAACACAACATTTTGAAAACATATATTAGACACATAAGGTTTTTATGTGATGCAACATTCATTACCATAGAAACAAAAAAAGATCACAAAGCCAAAGACTTATCAGCAGCCCATCGTATATCTTAGTGATTTTAGTTACAGCAAAACTGGTATTTTGCTTCTTGTATTACTTGGTGTTTGTATGCATACGAGTCCCGTAGGCGGCTCTATTTAGTCAATGACAATCTTCTCTGTATAACATGTAGAGATAGCTGTCAGTCATTGAATAGCGCTGCTCATTGGACTGTATACATACAAATATCAGTGATTTAAATGAATAAAAGACAAGTTATCCTGACTCTTTTCCAACAAACCAATATATCATTCTGCTCAACTTCTCCTTTTCTATTCCGTGCTGTCAACAGATCAGACTGCACATTCAGCATGACAGCTTTCCTTTAAAGCTGTGTTTTACGCTAAATTTATTTTTATTATTTGATGATGTTTTTTTGTTCACATTTTGATGTAACGATCAAATCATCAATGTAACAATTTTTGCACTAGGCAGTAAGCTTTATACTAGACACCCAGTGCCTGTTCAATACAGATGACTTTTCAATAGTCTCATTATCATTACAGATAGAATTACAATTACAGAAAGGATCTCTTTATACAGTAGATATCAAGATCCTCCATTCACAATAGATAATGTCATAGCTCTACTCCTCCTCCTCTACGACTGTTAAAAACCTCTATATACAGCTGATAACACAGGATCTACCATTCTCAATAGGTAATGTCACAGCTCACCTCCTCCTCTACGACTGATAAAATATACAATATACGACTGATAAATATACAGCTGATGACACAGGATCTACTATTATACAATATACAATATACGACTGATAAATATACAGCTGATAACACAGGAGCTACTATTCTCAATAGGTGATGTCACAGCTCACCTCCTCCTCTACGACTGATAAGAACCTCTATATACAGCTGAAAACACAGGATGTACTATTCTCAATAGGTGATGTCACAGCTCACCTCCTCCTCCTCCTTCTGTACAATAACTGATAAAAACCTGTATACACAGCTGATAACACAGGATCCACCATTCTTAATAAGTGATGTCACAGCTCACCTTCTCTTCTGTCTGTACAATGAATACTATTTACAGTACATAACACAAGATCCACCATTCACCATAAGTTCACCTCCTCTCCTTCCTGCACAATGATTAATAAAACTTCTATATACAGTAGATAAAGCAGGATCCATCCTTTACCGTAGGTGATGTTACAGCTCACACCCTTCCCCTTCTGTACAATGACTGATAACACCTCTTTCTAAAGTAGATTACACAGGATCCACCATTCACAATAGGTGATATCACAGCTCACCTCCTCCCTTTATTAAGCAATGACTGCTAACATTTTTATATACAGTAGATTACACAAGATCCGCCATAGGTGATGTTGCAGCTCCTCCACATGAACAATGACTGATAACACCTCTATATGCAGGAGATAACATAGGATTCACCATTTACCATAGTGTATGTCACAGCTCACCTCCTCCCCCTCCTATAGAATCAATGAGAACACCTCTATATACAGTGCCTACAAGTAGTATTCAACCCCCTGCAGATTTAGCAGGTTTACACATTCGGAATTAACTTGGCATTGTGACATTTGGACTGTAGATCAGCCTGGAAGTGTGAAATGCACTGCAGCAAAAAAGAATGTTATTTCTTTTTTTATTTTTTTTTTAAATTGTGAAAAGTTTATTCAGAGGGTCATTTATTATTTAAGAATTCTGTTTGGTTCCCCTAAAGTATTAAGAAGTATTTCAGGCACAAAGAACAATGAGCTTCACATGTTTGGATTAATTATCTCTTTTTCCAGCCTTTTCTGACTAATTAAGACCCTCCCCAAACTTGTGAACAGCACTCATACTTGGTCAACATGGGAAAGACAAAGGAGCATTCCAAGGCCATCAGAGACAAGATCGTGGAGGGTCACAAGGCTGGCAAGGGGTACAAAACCCTTTCCAAGGAGTTGGGCCTACCTGTCTCCACTGTTGGGAGCATCATCCGGAAGTGGAAGGCTTATGGAACTACTGTTAGCCTTCCAAGGCCTGGACAGCCTTTGAAAGTTTCCACCCATGCCGAGGCCAGGCTTGTCCGAAGAGTCAAGGCTAACCCAAGGACAACAAGGAAGGAGCTCCGGGAAGATCTCATGGCAGTGGGGACATTGGTTTCAGTCAATACCATAAGTAACATACTCCACCGCAATGGTCTCCGTTCCAGACGAGCCCGTAAGGTACCTTTACTTTCAAAGCGTCATGTCAAGGCTCGTCTACAGTTTGCTCATGATCACTTGGAGGACTCTGAGACAGACTGGTTCAAGGTTCTCTGGTCTGATGAGACCAAGATCGAGATCTTTGGTGCCACCCACACACATGACGTTTGGAGACTGGATGGCACTGCATACGACCCCAAGAATACCATCCCTACAGTCAAGCATGGTGGTGGCAGCATCATGCTGTGGGGCTGTTTCTCAGCCAAGGGGCCTGGCCATCTGGTCCGCATCCATGGGAAGATGGATAGCACGGCCTACCTGGAAATTTTGGCCAAGAACCTCCGCTCCTCCATCAAGGATCTTAAGATGGGTCGTCATTTCATCTTCCAACAAGACAACGACCCAAAGCACACAGCCAAGAAAACCAAGGCCTGCTTCAAGAGGGAAAAAATCAAGGTGTTGCAGTGGCCTAGTCAGTCTCCTGACCTTAACCCAATTGAAAACTTGTGGAAGGAGCTCAAGATTAAAGTCCACATGAGACACCCAAAGAACCTAGATAACTTGGAGAAGATCTGCATGGAGGAGTGGGCCAAGATAACTCCAGAGACCTGTGCCGGCCTGATCAGGTCTTATAAAAGACGATTATTAGCTGTAATTGCAAACAAGGGTTATTCCACAAAATATTAAACCTAGGGGTTGAATAATAATTGACCCACACTTTTATGTTGAAAATTTATTAAAATTTAACTGAGCAACATAACTTGTTGGTTTGTAAGATTTATGCATCTGTTAATAAATCCTGCTCTTGTTTGAAGTTTGCAGGCTCTAACTTATTTGCATCTTATCAAACCTGCTAAATCTGCAGGGGGTTGAATACTACTTGTAGGGACTGTACAGTAGATAACACAGGATCCACCAATCAAAGAGGTGATGTCACAGATCAACTCCACCTCCTGTACAATGACTATATACAATAGATAACACAGGATCCACAGTAGGTTATATCACAGATTACCTCCTCCTCCTGTACAATGGCTGATAAAACCTCTATATACAGTAGGTAACACAGGATCCACCACTCACAATAAGTGATATCCCAGCTCACATCCTCCCTCCTGTATAATGACTGAGAACACCTCTATATTCAGTAGATATCTCAGGATTCGCCATTCACAATAATTGATATTACAGCTTTCCTTCTCCCTTTCCTGTACAAAGACTGAGAACCCCTCTATATACAGTAGATAACACAGGATTCACCATTCACAATAGGTGTCATCACAGCACACCTCCTCCCCCTCCTGTACAATGACTGAGAACACCGCTGTATACAGTAGATAACACAGGAATCACCATTCACAATAGGTGTTGTCACAGCACACCTCCTCCCCCTCCTGTACAATGACTGAGAAAACTGATGTATACAGTAGATAACACAGGAATCACCATTTACGATAGGTGACATCACAGCACACCTCCTCCCCCTCCTGTACAATGACTGAGAACACCGCTGTATACAGTAGATAACACAGGAATCACCATTCACAATAGGTGTTGTCACAGCACACCTCCTCCCCCTCCTGTACAATGACTGAGAAAACTGATGTATACAGTAGATAACACAGGAATCACCATTTACGATAGGTGACATCACAGCACACATCCTCCCCCTCCTGTATAATGACTGAGAACACCACTGTATACAGTAGATAACACAGGAATCACCATTTACAATTGGTGATGTCCCAGCACACCTCCTCCCCCTCCTGTACAATGACTGAGAACACCTCTGTATACAGTAGATAACACAGGATTCACCATTCACAATAGGTGTCATCACAGCACACCTCCTCCCCCTCCTGTACAATGACTGAGAACACCGCTGTATACAGTAGATAATACAGGAATCATCATTCACGATAGGTGACATCACAGCACACCTCCTCCCCCTCCTGTACAATGACTGAGAACACCTCTGTATACAATAGATAACAAATGATCCACCTTTCACTTTCACAATCAGGAGGTATGAGGCTGATATGAGACCTAGTGGCCAATGTGAAAATGACAAGATTTTCTTAATACTGTTATGAAAAATAATAATAAAAAAATGAATCAAAAAATCTGATTAAATTAAATAACAGGTCATTTTCACATGATACATCCCCTTTAACTTATGAAGAGCCCTTCTATTCGGGATGATTGCTCGACTCTTTAAATGGTAAACATATATTGATTTTAGACTTATTTTTACAATGAATTAACAATCCAAACCCTTCGTCCTGAAATCTTCAATCCACAATATTCACAAGACGTAAAACACAATACAAACCTTGAGGAGCCTCATTCATAATAGTCCACTCACAAAGAGCTGCATTTCGGAAAAGGTCAAAAAGATCAGTGCCTAGGGTGGCAAAATAATGAAGTGCGGCATTCATCGGGTGAGAGTAACACTGTGACCCAGCTCAGGGCAGACCTTGACGAGCGGGGAGAGGTGATATAGAAATCACCACCTGGTATAGAAGAAAGGCTGACGTCTTTTTTAAGGTAGAATAGAAAAATGAGTTGTTTTAAGGTGGAATTATAGACCTTGTGAGCTTTGTCCTTATGTGAGCAAGAAGTAGATGTGATATTGTGCACTATTTAGCTGCCTTAAAGGGAACCTGTCACCACTTTTTTGGCGTATAAGCTGCGGCCACCACCATCGGGCTCTTATATACAGCATTCTAACATGCTGTATATAAGAGCCCAGGCCGCTGTGAGAATGTGGCGCCCCTGACCTGGTCAGGCACCACTGAGTACTGCACCCATGCTGGGGACAGTACAAAACAGGTAATCCAGAAGGCTGACCGAGGTGTGACTACACAGGCGCATAGTGATCAGGTCTCACACATGTACCTTTGGGAGGACCCCTGGGGATCCCAGGAGGGGGCGAAGCCTCCATCTCCACTCAAGGGGTGTGGTAGAGAGCCTGGTTGCTAGGTGACGTAGGCAAGAACAGGAGAGGAGGAAACAGTGAGCCGAGGACGGTTGAGTGGTGAAGTTCAGGGAGAGCAGAAGCAGACCCTGTAGCTCTACACAATTCTGACAACGTACGCGCAGTGACTACCGACGGGGGAGAACGGTCACCTGGTAGTGCTGCCCGAAATCCACCCACGACTAAAGAGAGAGCAACGGAGTGGAGAGTAAGGAGACTGTCAGGGAGATACCAGGCCCAACCGGGTAACAGGTCCCAGTGCAGGGATAGATCCACCTGTCCTTTGCCAAACCTGCATGAGGGGGCACTTTACACCCCCAAGACAACACCACAGAGTCCGCAGCCACGTAGCAAAGTGAGGGCCCATAGTTCACAGGAGGCAAGCAGCCGGAGTGACCTGGTCCAGGCTACAAGCAAACGGGCCAAAAGGAAGGGGAGAGAGGCACCAGCAACTTCCCTGGGCGACCCCAGCAGGGCTTCAAGCAGGGGTTACCCCAAAACACAAAGGGCTAAGGAAGGCGAGTCGGTAGCCACCCTCATCAGTCAGCCTGAAGGACACCTGGTTCCAGCCTGGTTCATCCCAGCTACGCCCGGGTTACTCACCCTGCCACCCTCAGTGAGTAAAACCCTTGAAAGACATTCTGCTTGTGCGTGTGAGTCATTCTGCGACTTGTAGTTCCACACACCTATACGGGGCCCTGGGGTATGCCTCACTCTCAGGAGGCTATTACAACTGACTGCACCCACTATCAGCCCCAGGCACCCCTAACCTGCAGTGGCGGTCTCTACTGACCGCAATTCTGAGAGTGGCGTCACGACAATCAAAATAGAGGATCTCCTACCTGTGACAAGATCCAGCCGCGTGGAGTCCCTGAAGGTAATGCACAGCTGCACCGACACCGCACCACGGGGCCCCACAAGAACATAAAAAAACACTTTATAATACTTACCTAATAGTCGTGTGGTCATATGGGCGTCTCCGTTCTCCGGTGCCGGCGTCCCCTCTTTCGGCCATCTTCGTCCTCTTTCTGAAGCCTGGGTGCATGACGTGGCTACGTCATACACACTCGCCGGTCCTGCGCAGGCGCACTACAATACTTTGATCTCCTGTCCAGTGTTCCTAATACCGGCCCCCGACTCCTGTGGTCCCGGACCACCGTTTGTGACCCAACCTGTCGCCTCCCTGGGGGCACTCTCTGAGGGCTACAACTCAACTCTCTCAGCTCCCCGGGAGCTGCCACTTCAGCTCCTCTCACACTGGGAGCTGATACTGAACTCTCTATGTCCCTCCCACCAGTCTGCCTGACCCCTAGCTTGGCGGCCGTGCTCCAACTTGACCAACCCACTGGTGTGTCTGTCCAGCCCTGGTGTGAGGTGTGGTTGGGATTTGTATTGCGGATGTCAGTGACACTGTTGACGGAAACCTGGAACATCGGGAAAGGTAGGCCCTGCACCCTGGAGTACAGGATGCAGTTCCCTGTTGCACCCTGATGCAATCAGGGGCACTACACTGTATAGAAGTGCCCAGGCCACTCTGTATAACCTAAAAAACACATTTTATTATTGTACTCACCTGCGGTGCGGTTGGGTCCAAAGGATGTCGCTTGTCTCAGCCCAGCGTCTCCTCTCTTCCATCCGTCACCGTCCTCCTTGCCAGCTCCATGTGGATGATGCGTCCTACATCATCCATATAGTGTTATCCATTGCGGTCCTGCTCATGCGCACTTTGATCTGCCCTGCTGCTAGCAGAGCAAAGTACTGTAATGTGCAGGTGCGAGAAAAGGTTAAAGACCGCACACGCATGCGCACTACCAAACCTCCTTCTGTCCTTAGCGGTGTAGAGAGAAGTGCGCATGCACAGGAGCACAATGGATAACGCTGTGTGAGGCCCGCAACACACATCCGTGCCTCCGGTACGTGTTTGGTACGTTTTTGCATGTACCGGAGACACGTTGACCAATGTTACCCTATGGGTGATGGCACACACGTGTAAAATCACACGGAACGTGTGTCCGTGTGGTAAGTACGTGTGTACGTTTTCCCGCACGGACGACATGTCCATTTTTGGCCGTCAACACGCAGGCATGGACCCGCTAAAGTCTATGGGTCCGTGTCTGCACGGACGGCACACGTAGCATGTCCATGTTCAGCACGTATTGTCCGTGTGCGTTTTTAATCCAAACATCAGGAACACTTGTTTACAATCTATCAGGTCAATTGTCAAATGTCCTGATGTTTCAATTGGTGATGCACAAGGCCAAGGATGTTGTCAAAGGACGTTATGGTTATATGGCAGTATGCTTGAAATTTAGGTGGAAATTTGCGCATTTCTCCATAAAGAATATTAAAATGGCCATGCGTCTTCCTTAGCTTGACAAGGGGGTGGATCCACATCCTTTTTTCAACAGGGGGTTCATATACAAGCATATGTCTCCTAACCCCAAATCTCCAAGATATCATCCATAGCAAATACATGGTTGCTTCATTGGAGAGAGACATTTTGGAGTCAGTCTAATGACTGGAAGAGCCTAAAAACAATGATTTGAAATGGTTTTAAACCTTATCCACCGATGAGGGACGGAAATTGACCAATTAACAACACCAGGATCTAATGATGAAGGATTAACAACGATATTTGGGTAAGAATGTGGACATCTAAAAACGGACGGCACACGGATTGCATACGTACGTATTTTATGCCAATACGGACATTCCACACGTACACACGGAGAGCATATGCCATCACACGGATGTCATACGTACGGGAGAAACGCCCCCTAAAAAACGGAACACGGACCCGAAAATCGGAACGTGAGACACGTACGTTTTTTATGCGGAAGTGTGTTTTTGGCCTGAATGCTGTAGGATGCATCATCCACACGGAGCTGGCAAGGAGGATGACGATGGAAGGAAGACAGGAGGTGCCGGAACGAGACCAGCGATGACCATTGGACCGGTCCGCCCCACAGGTGAGTATAATAAAATCTGGCTTTTATGTTCTACACAGCAGTCTGGTCTCTTATATGAAAACCAAAAAACAATGAGTCATGACCACTACCTTGATGCAATTAAATATAAGTTTATTAATCAGTAGTATAAAAAACATGCAAGTTAAAAAGGTTCAATAAGAGTGCTAGAGAGGATACAAAGAGAGAGGAGCTGCACACCTATGCTGAATATGTGCGAAGCACATCAAGTACTGGCTGGGAGCCTGTGTCCTAAACTAATAACTCTATAAGTAGCTCAAGGACTGCAATAATTGCCATATAAATCACGTGGGGTGCAACATAGTGCAGAAATACTGGGCACAGAGATTGTATAAAAAATGCCCAATGCACATACACCAAACTAAACAAGGATAAGACAAGGGGAGAAAGTTCGCCCCTAGTATAATGAAAAATTGCAGGTCAGAGGATTATAACAAGGACACATACCCATACTCGCCAGGTCAGCAGAGGTGAAGTGCAACGCGTTTCGCGAGGGCTTCTTCACTGGGGGTCACAATGGGTGGTTTATTTCCCAGGGTATAAATACCCATAAAACAGCTGATCTGAATCCAAGCGGTAGCGACACGCTGTGGCGCATGCGCAGTCGGCCCGAAGGAGTCGACCGGAAACTGCGTCAGCACTCCAGCGACCGGGTCCGGGAGGGAAAATCCCTTCGAACGTCATATCCGGCCCGTCACTCAATGGAGGCGTCGGCAGTAACCAGGCAACGCAGACCGAGCGCGCATGCGCACTGCGCCACCAGCGCCTGGAGACAATTCCACAGAGACCAACGTCTCTTATATACAGTATTCTGGAACACTGTATATAAGAGCTCACTAGTGGTGACCACAGTTTATAAGGGAAAAACCTGGTGACCGGTTCCCTTTAAATAGATTGATAGTTTATTTTTTTTAGATGTCAGTATCTGCAGCCATCACTAGGAAAGAAAACTGCATTATACAGTAGATGTATGTAGTAGAGATGAGCGAACCGGTCCCGGTTCGGCTCGAGGCGGTTCGCCGAACGGGGGGTCTGGCTCGAGTTCGGCTCGTCGAACGTTCGACGAACCGAACTCGAGCCCATAGGAAACAATGGCAGGCAATCACAAACACAGTAAAACACCTAGAAAACACCCTCAAAGGTGTCCAAAAGGTGACAAACAACTCACAACACAACACAAACACATGGGAAAGTGACAAGGACATGTACTCATGCGAAAACAAAACAGCTGGACAAGGAAAAAGAGGAGGACACACAGATATAGGCATGGCACGCCCTTCTAAAGTCATGTAAAACACCGCAAGGTGACTCCAAGCGGAGTCTCCCTTTTTTCCAAAAATTGGGCCACACAGACACCCACCACATCAGTGGCAGCACTTGGGCCCTAGTTGCAAACAGGATGTTTTGATTTGCATCAAGCACATTCAAAAATACGCTATTCTTAGCCGTCCACAGGATGACACCGGGGTAGGTAGCAAAGTCTTTCCTGATCCCAGCTCTGTTCATCTTGGCTTCTTTTAAAAACACAGCAAGCAAGGGTTACTCCAAGCGGAGTCTCCCTTTTTTCCAAAAATTGGGCCACACAGACACCCACCCCATCAGTGGCAGCACTTGGGCCCTAGTTGCAAACAGGATGTTTTGATTTGCATCAAGCACATTCAAAAATACGCTATTCTTAGCCGTCCCCAGGATGACACCGGGGTAGGTAGCAAAGTCTTTCCTGATCCCAGCTCTGTTCATCTTGGCTTCTTTTAAAAACACAGCAAGCAAGGGTTACTCCAAGCGGAGTCTCCCTTTTTTCCAAAAATTGGGCCACACAGACACCCACCCCATCAGTGGCAGCACTTGGGCCCTAGTTGCAAACAGGATGTTTTGATTTGCATCAAGCACATTCAAAAATACGCTATTCTTAGCCGTCCCCAGGATGACACCGGGGTAGGTAGCAAAGTCTTTCCTGATCCCAGCTCTGTTCATCTTGGCTTCTTTTAAAAACACAGCAAGCAAGGGTTACTCCAAGCGGAGTCTCCCTTTTTTCCAAAAATTGGGCCCCACACACACCCACCCATTCAGTGGCAGCAGTTGTGCCCCAGTTGTACACTTCACAGCTAGATTTGCATCAAGCACATTCAAAAATACGCCATTCTTATCCGTCCCCAGGATGACACCGGGGTAGGTAGCAAAGTCTTTCCTGATCCCAGCTCTGTTCATCTTGGCTTCTTTTAAAAACACAGCAAGCAAGGGTTACTCCAAGCGGAGTCTCCCTTTTTTCCAAAAATTGGGCCACACAGACACCCACCCCATCAGTGGCAGCACTTGGGCCCTAGTTGCAAACAGGATGTTTTGATTTGCATCAAGCACATTCAAAAATACGCTATTCTTAGCCGTCCCCAGGATGACACCGGGGTAGGTAGCAAAGTCTTTCCTGATCCCAGCTCTGTTCATCTTGGCTTCTTTTAAAAACACAGCAAGCAAGGGTTACTCCAAGCGGAGTCTCCCTTTTTTCCAAAAATTGGGCCACACAGACACCCACCCCATCAGTGGCAGCACTTGGGCCCTAGTTGCAAACAGGATGTTTTGATTTGCATCAAGCACATTCAAAAATACGCTATTCTTAGCCGTCCCCAGGATGACACCGGGGTAGGTAGCAAAGTCTTTCCTGATCCCAGCTCTGTTCATCTTGGCTTCTTTTAAAAACACAGCAAGCAAGGGTTACTCCAAGCGGAGTCTCCCTTTTTTCCAAAAATTGGGCCACACAGACACCCACCCCATCAGTGGCAGCACTTGGGCCCTAGTTGCAAACAGGATGTTTTGATTTGCATCAAGCACATTCAAAAATACGCTATTCTTAGCCGTCCCCAGGATGACACCGGGGTAGGTAGCAAAGTCTTTCCTGATCCCAGCTCTGTTCATCTTGGCTTCTTTTAAAAACACAGCAAGCAAGGGTTACTCCAAGCGGAGTCTCCCTTTTTTCCAAAAATTGGGCCACACAGACACCCACCCCATCAGTGGCAGCACTTGGGCCCTAGTTGCAAACAGGATGTTTTGATTTGCATCAAGCACATTCCAAATCCACAAGCATTTACTCTCCCCAGGATGACACAGGGGTAGTAAATTCCTTCTGGATCCATGACTTGTTCATTTTGATGAACGTCAGTCTGTCCACATTGTCACTGGACAGACGCGTGCGCTTATCTGTCAGCACACACCCAGCAGCACTGAATACACGTTCAGAGACAACGCTGGCAGCTGGACACGACAAAATCTCCAAGGCGTAAGTTGCGAGCTCTGGCCATTTTTGTAGGTTTGAAGCCCAAAAGGAGCAAGGCTCCAGTTGCACAGTCATGGCATCGATGTTCATTTGGAGATACTCCTGTATCATCCTCTCCAGCCGTTGACTATGTGTCAGACTTGTTGTCTCTGGTGGCCTTGCAAAAGAGGGTCTAAAAAAATTATGAAAAGATTCCATAAAATTGCTGTTACCGGCACCAGAAAAGGTCCTACTGGTACGGGTAGACTGTTGAAGATGACGAGACCGTCCCATGTTTGTCAAGTTACAACTGGGAGATTCACTCCCTGCACCTGCACGGTTGTTTGGTGGAAAAGCCGAGCTAAGATCTAGTAACAGCTTCTGCTGATACTCCTGCATACGTGCGTCCCTTTCTATGGCTGGAATTATGTCACAAAATTTGGACTTGTACCGGGGATCTAATAGTGTGGCAATCCAGTAGTCATCATCACTTCTAATTTTGACAATACGACTGTCATGTTGGAGGTAGTGCAACAAAAAGGCACTCATGTGTCTTGCGCAGCCATGCGGACCAAGTCCATGCTGTGTTTGTGGCATAGAGGTGCTACCCGTTCTTTCTTCCTCTGACATCTGACCCCAACCTCTTTCAACTGAAATTTGACCAAGGTCTCCCTCATCCGCTGAGTCTTCCATGTCCATGGACAGTTCGTCCTCCATTTCTTCATGTTCTCCTGCACCTTGCTCAACATTTCGCCTGCTACTATGCGCCCTTGTCGATCCCTGTCCCCCATGGTCCCATGCCTGCTGCGTTGGTGATGATGAACGTCTGGACCTTCGTGATGTTGTTGTCCCTTGCGCATATGAATCCTCCTGTAGTTCCTCCCCTTCATGTTGTCCCACCCCCTGACTCCGAATAGTGTTTAGCGTGTGCTCCAGCATGTAAATGACTGGAATCGTCATGCTGATAATGGCATTGTCAGAGCTAAACATATTCGTCGCCATGTCGAAACTGTGCAGAAGGGTGCATAGGTCCTTGATCTGAGACCACTCCATCAGGGTGATCTGCCCCACCTCTGCATCTCGTTGGCCCAGGCTATACGTCATGACGTATTGCACCAGGGCTCTGCGGTGCTGCCACAGTCGCTGTAACATGTGGAGAGTTGAATTCCAGCGTGTCGCCACATCGCATTTCAGGCGATGAACCGGCAGGCCGAAAGACTTCTGGAGCGATGCAAGTCGCTCTGCTGCGGCGCTTGAACGGCGGAAGTGAGCTGACAGTTTTCGTGCCCTGTTCAGAAGGCCATCTAGGCCGGGATAGTGTGTTAAAAATTGCTGCACGACAAGGTTCAACACGTGAGCCATACAAGGTACGTGTGTCACCTTGCCCAGGCGAAGTGCCGCACCCAGGTTTGCAGCATTGTCGCACACGGCCTTACCAGGCTGCAGTTTGAGTGGAGACAACCATTTATTAAACTCGGACCGCAAAGCTGACCACAACTCCTCAGCTGTGTGACTCTTATTACCAAGACATGTCAAGCTAAAGACCGCCTGATGCCGTTGCGCTCTGCTGCCAGCATAGTAATGAGGGGTGCGTGATTCCTTCTGCGCAGTGAGAACGCTGGTGGCCTGACCAGGCAGGCTTGGGGCGGAGGTGGAGGACCCAGATGAGGTGGAGGATGCAGAAGCAGTGGCGGAACTTGGACAGACAGAGGATTGACACACAAGTCGTGGGGACGGCAAGACTTGTGCAGCAGACCCTTCACCATCTATCACCATAGTTACCCAGTGCCCAGTCAGCGACATGTAACGTCCCTGTCCATGCTTACTGGTCCAAGTATCGGTGGTGAAATGCACCCGTTCACACACAGAGTTTCTCAAGGAAGCGGTGATGTTGTGTGCGACATGCTGGTGTAGCGCGGGCACACCTTTCTTAGAGAAGTAGTGGCGACTAGGCATCTGGTACTGGGGCACAGCGACAGACATAAGGTCTCTAAAATCCTGTGTGTCCACTAGGCGGAAAGGCAGCATGTCGGTAGCCAACAGCTTACAGAGGGATAGAGTCAACCTCTTAGCTTTGTCATGGGTCGGAGGAAGTGGCCTTTTATTTGACCACATCTGAGGGACAGAGATCTGGCTGCTGTGTGTAGACGGTGTTGAGTAGGGTGTCCCTGGAAAAATGCAGGTTTGTGAGGAAAGTGCAGGCGGAGACATGATGTTGCCTTCATCCAACGTTGGTGCTATCGATGTCTGAGAGAGCTGTACACACTCACTTGTTTCCCCTTCCAAACCAACTGACGACCTTACAAGCAAACTGCCTGTTGCGGTTACAGTGGTGGAAGTTTTGCGTGGAAAAACAGGTGTGGCAGCTGTCCCCACAGTCCTAGAAGATGAAGAGCGCGCGGATGCAGTGGAAGGGGCGGGCGGTGGATGGTTCGCTCCGCTAGGCCGCATTGCAGCACGGTGAGCTTCCCACCGGGACTTATGATATTTATTCATGTGACGATTCATGGAAGAAGTTGTCAAACTGCTGAGCTTTTGACCTCTACTAAGAGAATCATGACAAATGTTACATATCACATGAGTTGGGCGATCTTTTTCGATGTGAAAAAAGGACCAGGCTAGGCAAGGCTTAGAGGCCATGCGACCTGTTGATCCACCCCGAATAATGCTCATAGGCAGAGTGGTGGCTGAGGATGCAGTTGTAGACGTGCTACCAGTGCTCCGACTCTGTCCAGGAAGGCGCAAGGTAACTTCGTCGTCGGTTGCATCCTCCTCCACCGCCTCTGTTGACCTCCTCGAGTGCCTGACTGGGGGTTGACAGTAGGTGGGATCTAGAACGTCATCATCAATTGTTGTGTTTGCACTCCCCTCCCCCTCAGACCGAGCCTCTTCTTGCCCTGACGGAATATTTAAGTTGTCATCCCAATCGGGTATCTGCGTCTCATCTTCATCAGTATGTTCCTCATTGTCTATAACCACAGGTGTTACAGTTTGTGACAAAGGGTCAACATTATGCTCAGAAACTTGGTCCTCACGGCCTGAATCTGAGTCACAAAGGTTCTGGGCATCACTGCAGACCATTTCCTGTTCTGTACTCACTGTAGCTTGGGAGCAGACCTCTGATTCCCAGGCTATAGTGTGACTGAACAGCTCTGCAGACTCAGCCATCTCAGTTCCACCATACTGTGCAGGGCTGATGGAGACTTCAGAGCTGGGAGAAAGCAAGTTTGATTGGGATGACAACTCAGAGGACTGGTGTTTTTTGGATGCGGTACTTGAAGTGGCAGAGAGGGCACTTGTTGGACCACTTGAGATCCATTCAAGCATTTTCCTTTTTTGCCCATCATCTACCTTTGTTCCTGTTGTTCGTGTCCGTAACAAAGGGAGCACATCGGATTGTCCACGGTAAGTAGTAGACATCTTACTTTTGCTGGTAGATGGTCTATCTTCAGCAGATGATAATGGAGCTTTGCCACCTTCCCCACGGACAAAACCTTTTTTGCCTTTTCCACCACGCCTCTTCCCCTTTCCACCAGCATCTGTCATTTTGCCACTCATGTTGATTGCGACAAGATTGTGGACTGAAAATGTGGTAGTAAAAATTGAGAGGTGGTGAAGATTGCAGTGGTGGTCTAGCTTTATTAACAGCAGAATAATAAAGAATAAATATCCCTGACAATGCAACTTAGTTATAATTAGTTGGAGTGTGCAACGCAGGCAGACGTGCTGCAAATGTCTTTGCACTAGTGGGACTATAGCAAAGTCCAATAGCCACGTATAGGATGCCACTAGGTACACTGAGTGTTTGCTAGTATAATGGCTTGGTTAGAATGAGTTGTAGTGTGCAACGCAGGCAGACGCGCTCTGCAAATGTCTTTGCACTAGTGGGACTATAGCAAAGTCCAATAGCCACGTATAGGATGCCACTAGGTACACTGAGTGTTTGCTAGTATAATGGCTTGGTTAGAATGAGTTGTAGTGTGCAACGCAGGCAGACGCGCTCTGCAAATGTCTTTGCACTAGTGGGACTATAGCAAAGTCCAATAGCCACGTATAGGATGCCACTAGGTACACTGAGTGTTTGCTAGTATAATGGCTTGGTTAGAATGAGTTGTAGTGTGCAACGCAGGCAGACGCGCTCTGCAAATGTCTTTGCACTAGTGGGACTATAGCAAAGTCCAATAGCCACGTATAGGATGCCACTAGGTACACTGAGTGTTTGCTAGTATAATGGCTTGGTTAGAATGAGTTGTAGTGTGCAACGCAGGCAGACGCGCTCTGCAAATGTCTTTGCACTAGTGTGACTATAGCAAAGTCCAATAGCCACGTATAGGATGCCACTAGGTACACTGAGTGTTTGCTAGTATAATGGCTTGGTTAGAATGAGTTGTAGTGTGCAACGCAGGCAGACGCGCTCTGCAAATGTCTTTGCACTAGTGGGACTATAGCAAAGTCCAATAGCCACGTATAGGATGCCACTAGGTACACTGAGTGTTTGCTAGTATAATGGCTTGGTTAGAATGAGTTGTAGTGTGCAACGCAGGCAGACGCGCTCTGCAAATGTCTTTGCACTAGTGGGACTATAGCAAAGTCCAATAGCCACGTATAGGATGCCACTAGGTACACTGAGTGTTTGCTAGTATAATGGCTTGGTTAGAATGAGTTGTAGTGTGCAACGCAGGCAGACGCGCTCTGCAAATGTCTTTGCACTAGTGGGACTATAGCAAAGTCCAATAGCCACGTATAGGATGCCACTAGGTACACTGAGTGTTTGCTAGTATAATGGCTTGGTTAGAATGAGTTGTAGTGTGCAACGCAGGCAGACGCGCTCTGCAAATGTCTTTGCACTAGTGGGACTATAGCAAAGTCCAATAGCCACGTATAGGATGCCACTAGGTACACTGAGTGTTTGCTAGTATAATGGCTTGGTTAGAATGAGTTGTAGTGTGCAACGCAGGCAGACGCGCTCTGCAAATGTCTTTGCACTAGTGGGACTATAGCAAAGTCCAATAGCCACGTATAGGATGCCACTAGGTACACTGAGTGTTTGCTAGTATAATGGCTTGGTTAGAATGAGTTGTAGTGTGCAACGCAGGCAGACGCGCTCTGCAAATGTCTTTGCAC
This sequence comes from Anomaloglossus baeobatrachus, assembly GCF_048569485.1. NCBI lineage: Eukaryota > Metazoa > Chordata > Amphibia > Anura > Aromobatidae > Anomaloglossus > Anomaloglossus baeobatrachus. The sequence goes on along the minus strand of NC_134360.1, from coordinate 212,797,443 downwards.
TAGTGGGACTATAGCAAAGTCCAATAGCCACGTATAGGATGCCACTAGGTACACTGAGTGTTTGCTAGTATAATGGCTTGGTTAGAATGAGTTGTAGTGTGCAACGCAGGCAGACGCGCTCTGCAAATGTCTTTGCACTAGTGGGACTATAGCAAAGTCCAATAGCCACGTATAGGATGCCACTAGGTACACTGAGTGTTTGCTAGTATAATGGCTTGGTTAGAATGAGTTGTAGTGTGCAACGCAGGCAGACGCGCTCTGCAAATGTCTTTGCACTAGTGGGACTATAGCAAAGTCCAATAGCCACGTATAGGATGCCACTAGGTACACTGAGTGTTTGCTAGTATAATGGCTTGGTTAGAATGAGTTGTAGTGTGCAACGCAGGCAGACGCGCTCTGCAAATGTCTTTGCACTAGTGGGACTATAGCAAAGTCCAATAGCCACGTATAGGATGCCACTAGGTACACTGAGTGTTTGCTAGTATAATGGCTTGGTTAGAATGAGTTGTAGTGTGCAACGCAGGCAGACGCGCTCTGCAAATGTCTTTGCACTAGTGGGACTATAGCAAAGTCCAATAGCCACGTATAGGATGCCACTAGGTACACTGAGTGTTTGCTAGTATAATGGCTTGGTTAGAATGAGTTGTAGTGTGCAACGCAGGCAGACGCGCTCTGCAAATGTCTTTGCACTAGTGGGACTATAGCAAAGTCCAATAGCCACGTATAGGATGCCACTAGGTACACTGAGTGTTTGCTAGTATAATGGCTTGGTTAGAATGAGTTGTAGTGTGCAACGCAGGCAGACGCGCTCTGCAAATGTCTTTGCACTAGTGGGACTATAGCAAAGTCCAATAGCCACGTATAGGATGCCACTAGGTACACTGAGTGTTTGCTAGTATAATGGCTTGGTTAGAATGAGTTGTAGTGTGCAACGCAGGCAGACGCGCTCTGCAAATGTCTTTGCACTAGTGGGACTATAGCAAAGTCCAATAGCCACGTATAGGATGCCACTAGGTACACTGAGTGTTTGCTAGTATAATGGCTTGGTTAGAATGAGTTGTAGTGTGCAACGCAGGCAGACGCGCTCTGCAAATGTCTTTGCACTAGTGGGACTATAGCAAAGTCCAATAGCCACGTATAGGATGCCACTAGGTACACTGAGTGTTTGCTAGTATAATGGCTTGGTTATAATTAGTTGGAGTGTGCAACGCAGGCAGACGCGCTATGCAAATGTCTTTGCACTAGTGGGACTATAGCAAAGTCCAATAGCCACGTATAGGATGCCACTAGGTACACTGAGTGTTTGCTAGTATAATGGCTTGGTTAGAATGAGTTGTAGTGTGCAACGCAGGCAGACGCGCTCTGCAAATGTCTTTGCACTAGTGGGACTATAGCAAAGTCCAATAGCCACGTATAGGATGCCACTAGGTACACTGAGTGTTTGCTAGTATAATGGCTTGGTTAGAATGAGTTGTAGTGTGCAATGCAGGCAGACGCGCTCTGCAAATGTCTTTGCACTAGTGGGACTATAGCAAAGTCCAATAGCCACGTATAGGATGCCACTAGGTACACTGAGTGTTTGCTAGTATAATGGCTTAGTTATCAGTTGGAGTGTGCAGAGGACAAGAGGGTACAGTGGCAGGATTGTGGTGCTCTGGGTAGAGGAATGGAAGACTGCCTTTCTATTCCCTCCTAATGGTGAAATGCAGGTAGGAAATCCCTGACCTGGGCTACACAGACGCTGTTGCTGTTTGCAGGACCTGTCACCTATGGCTCTCTGACCCTGCCGGTTGGAGCCCTTAAAAGGACTGCTATAAAGTGCTCTCCCTAAGCTGTCTAACGCTGTGTATGCAGCGCATACAGCTGTATCGGCTATAGGACTCAGGAAGACGGAGCTGCGACAGTGATGTCTGACACCAAAGACGCAGAAGGCAGATAATGGCGTCCGTGAAGAAAATGTCCGGTTTTATAATGCAGGGACATGTGACATGCAGATCCTATCACACATGCCGTTGCTTCTCTGGCTCAAAGTCCACTTAGCTGTGTGTGTGTCTGGGATTGGCTGACATGCTGGCCCGCCCCACAAGACGCGCGCGCTTAGGGAAGGAAGACAAGAAAAAAAAAAAAAAAAAATGGCGATCGCCATTATAGAAACAGCAGTGATCTGAAGGCGCTGTTCACGCACACTATACACTGAAATGTGATAATAGTTTGATTCACAGAGTGACTTACACTATTACAGCAGAAACCAAGCTATGATTTAGCTGTTTTTTGGCTGCTAGAACCGTTCTCGAACGTTTCTAGAACTACCGAGCTTTTGCAAAAAGCTCGAGTTCTAGTTCGATCTAGAACATGCCCCAAAATCACTCGAGCCGCGAACTGGAGAACCACGAACCACGAACCGCGCTCAACTCTAGTATGTAGCAACCACTGAGTTCAACCACTGAGCTGTATAAATCCATATGTCATTATCTCCCCCAAGTGGTGGCGGAATTATACAATTTATCAAGTCAGTAAAAACACAGAAATGAAATATGAAATAAATCACACTAAATTTTGGACACAAAAAAGCGAAATAAAGAACCTAGAGAGGCTTTAATATAGAGGTAATACGTTTGGCAGGGCTCTCGGGGTGATAGGAGCGCAGTTTTGCCATGGTGCCCTAGGATTTCTGCGTACATCATCGCTTATCTGTAATACGGACATTGAAGAATTCAATACATAGATTATTGTTATCTGGAGCACATTCAGAGGCTGAGCAGCGCGGCAGGATCTGTTCTCTGCTGATGTGGGTAAGATCACGTTCAGATGGGAAGGATTTGTTCTGCATTTTAGTGTGGATTTTGCAATACATTACATCCATAAAAAGTGCAATGTAATTCTGGTGCAGATTTAGGGAACGTGTTACACAGATCGGAATATGCCGCGATTGCACAGGAGATGAAAATCGGAATGTGTCGCCCAGGGTTATGGGGTACTCGGTCCCGGGCGGTGTATAACTGGGGAATGTCACTTTGGTGGCCGTTGCCCGGTTCCTATGCCCTGGGGGCTTTTTGAAAAGGGGATTATTTACAGGGGATTTGAAGTCATTGGTGCGACGACACCTGCGGGTTGCGGGTAAGATGGTGGAACCGCCGCTGCTGAGTTCATTATCTATAGGGCTGGTGGTAGGCCCTCCGCAGGTAGGTATATGGTGGAGACTTTCGCAGAAGAACGGAGGCACCACCATGGGTTGTAATTTAACAGTCTTTACTTACAGTTGGGCCCTTGGACGGCTGGTTCGGGTCCCTGTAGTTCCAGTGCCAGTTGATGACTCGGTTGCTCTGTCCCCGGCACCCTCAGTGTGGTTGGGTCCCCGTAGCTTGGAGCTGGTTTGGGGAACGACTGTCCTTTTGCAATGTTGACCCTGTAGGGCCGATCCAGGTTCCGAACCCTGATCCACTCATTATTGCTGATGCCCACGGATCTGTGGGTCAGTGAGGTCCGTGAAGGTCCCCTCACTGTGCAGGTATTTGCCAGGCCGCTTGAAGCTGACACCTGACCTAGGGCCCTGTGCCTCGTCGGTGCTCTGGTCCTAGTGGTACTTGGGTGTACCTATACTGACGACCACTCTCCTGTGACCTCGGGTCACCGTTTTCACGACCTAGATTTTGGCATGTCTTTCTACTTCTCCCCTCTCCTCAACTCCTGACTCCTCCCACCAGACTGTCTAGTCCCCTGGACTAGCTTTGCCCTCTAGGTGGCCATCCCTTTGGTGTCTGACTAGCCAATTACCCCTGGTGTGGAGTGGAAACTGGGATTTTAGTGTGTGCAAATGTCACTGGCACTGGTGTTCTAGGTCCCTGGGGTAGGCCCTGGTGAGGATGCAGTACCTAGTAGTGCCTTGAGTGGTTCAGAGGCGCTACAGGCACAAAACCTTCAACATGTAACACATGGAGATCAAGCTGCAGACTCACTGTGGATTTATGTAACATCCAAAGGTGGAAAATTACCATTATGTCTATATTTCAAACATTGTGACAAAACGTTCATCTTTACCACACAATGAACATCATAGCAAAAAAAAACACAAGACGACAGAATTGCGTTTTTGTTTTTTCAACATTTCACCGCACTTGGACCTTTTTTAATGCAAATCATAACTTACGGATAGTACAGATGGAAGAGTAGTCAGGCAAGTCGGGATCTGGTAACAGGAGGACACATATGGATACAGGGAGTACACAGAAGCGTAGTCATGTCAGACTCATAGGCTCAGAATTGCAGGAGGGCACGTAATAGATTCAGGGAAAAAACTGAGACGTGGTCAGGTAACAGTCCGAGGTCAAAAGCCAGGAGGTCATGACATAGGACAGGGAGTGAGCATAGAGCAGTCAAACAGTCCGGGGTCAGGCAACAAAGATCAGAACACCTACAGAAACACAGGCCAACAGCACAACTACAGAACCACAATGTACGACCGACTGGCAAGATTCTGGGAGAACATGCTCAGTAAAGAAGCAGAGCAATTACCAGGAAGATGGAACAGCTGAGTAATCAGCACCTCCCAGACCAGCATAGAAGCCAGTCCTGTCAATCAACCTGCCAGCTCAGTAGCTCAGGAAAACATAGCAGAGCATCTCTTAATGTGTCAGATGTTCTGCACAGAGGAATCGTGACACCTTTTTTATTTTTTCTTTTGTAAAATGAAATGTGTTATTCAAAACTGCAACTGCAAAAAAAACAGCCTCCTGTCACTCTAAGTATGGGGAAGTACCAAGCGAATTGCAAAGGGGAGGGTAAGGGAAACCCTGTTTGGTAAGCAAAATCCTGTGCCTAGGGAAAAGGAAGATGGGGACCCCTGACAAAACCTACTGCTGGTCCCTGGGGTTCCTTACCACCCGAGACGGATACCTGACCCTAGGCATCCTTAGTGCTGGACCCTAAATAGGAAGAGGATGGGATGAGCTCTTTGTCAATCCCACTAAAAAACTATAGAAGAGACAGGGAGGACACACAGGGGAAAAGCATGAACTACTTATCTATAGATGACACAGGTAGATTTTCAGCAAAGTTTGCAGCAATGATACCACAGGGGAGTACAAGCCACCTGCTTGCAACCAAGGCTTGAATAAACTGAAAATATCACCAACATCAGTCCAAGAAAGGAAGGGGCATTTAAGCACCAATATATATCTGATGATCAACAGATGGGTGGAAGGCGAGCTCCTGCTGGGTCCAAAAGGGGGAGAGATGAATCCAGCAGGAAAGCTACCTATACCAATGAATACTGACAGCAGAAATAATGGAGAGTCAGGGAGCATTCTGCACAAATGCAGTGACTTTATACGGCCAGAAAGCACATGACTGCTGTCACTCGTGACACACCCGTGACACCTTCTTATGACAATGCTGAAGAAAAAATAAAAACGTTATAACTCTTAGAAAAAGAGGAGTTGAAAATGCCAAAAAAAATGCCATAAAAAGAATGGGTCATACTTTGGAAACTGGGTAAAACCATTGGAAATTAATATTTTACTCATATGAATTATAAAGTGATGATGTATCACTGAGGTTAGAGAATTCTGACCTATGGGTTTGTTCGCACAGGATTTTTTTCAGGAGGAGTTTTTTAAGCAAAAAATGGCTTCAGGAACCTTTTTGTTGACTTTCTTTTATGAACACATGGAACGTATGATGCCATTTTTATACGTACCGGAATTACTGACATACGCAGACCCATTAAAATCATTGGGTCTGTGCACACATCAGTGATTTGTCACGGACCGTGTGTCCGTATAGCACACATGCGTTCCGCATGGAGACAAGTCTGTTTTTCTCCAGCTGCACTGTTGTCACATGAACCATACACTGATGTGATCTGTGTGACACATACCGTAGAAAACACGTGTCTTTTAAATAAAATGATTTTCTATACTCGCCTGTCTCCAGCGCTGCTGTCTTCGGCGCTGCTGTCACTTGCTCCCAGGCCCACTCATTATGCTCATGAATATTCACTGCACCGCGAACCCGGAAGCAGCAGCGCTGGAGACATCAGAACCATGGACAGGTGAGTAAAAAGTTCCTACTCTCCGTGTGCTATCTCAGATAGCACACGGAGAACACACGTGTGCCAAAATCACGGCACACAGATGGGCCATACACACCTTTAACATGTCCATGAAAAACGTGTGTTTGTCACTGACGTGTGAAAGAGCCCGAAAGCATCTTTTCTGCCGACTTTTTGGTCGTCTTTTGTTGCGGTATTGCTGCCAGGGTTTTTTTTTTGTTTTTTTTTTAATAATCCCAAATTTAAAGTGAACCTGTCATCAGAAATTTTGCTTTAAACCTAAAAGTGTCCCCCTCTGCAGCTCCTGGGCTGCATTCTAGCAGGTTCCTGTACTTTTTGTGGTCCCTTTTAAACCAAATTAAATACTTTATAAACTTGTACCTTTTGCTATGTAAATTTTGTAAATCGTCCATGGGGGCAGGCTCTCTGCTGACCGTTGCTGTTCCTCCAGCAGATTTACGCTGCCCCCCCCAACGCTGAATTTCATATCTCAGGACGCCGCCCCTGGGCGCCCGTGGTCCCGCGCATGCGCTGTGCAACTGTAGCGGGACTGTGCACTGCGTGCACGTGTGACCGCTGGTGACGTTTTGCGCAGGCACGAGGTTATGGGCGGTGCTGTGAGTGTCATCAGCAAGTGCCGCCCATAACCTCGTGACCGCACTTTCCCCTCTTCCTCCAGCGTTCTGTGCAAGCGCTTGCTGGCCAGATGACCCGATGTCACCTCTTTCCCATCTTGCCCTGCTGCAGGGTAAGATGGGAAGGAGGTGACGTCAGGTCATTTGGCCGGCGAGCGCTTGCGCAGAATGCTGGAGGCAGTGGGGGAAAGCGCGTCCACAAGATTATGGGCGGCACTTGCTGATGACACTCACAGCGCCGCCCATAATTTCATGCTTGTGACACACGTCACCAGCGACCCTGGCGTGGGCGGCACCTCGGGCGCAGTGGGCGGCGTCCTGAAGGATGAAATGGAGCGTGGGGGGGACGGCGTCAATGTGCAGGAGGAACAGCAACGGTCAGCAGAGAGCCCGCCCCCATGGACGATTTACAAAATTTACATAGCAAAAGGTACAAGTTTATAAAGTATTTAATTTGGTTTAAAAGGGGCCACAAAAAGTACAGGAACCTGCTAGAATGCAGCCCAGGAGCTACAGAGGGGGAAACTATTAGGTTTGAAGCTAAATTTCTGATGACAGGTTCCCTTAAACAAAGTGGCAGCTTCTAAGTCATAAGTCACCACAAGAATTGTGGACTGGTTACAGCGTTCAAAGCAGAAAGCAGCTAAAAAACTTACAAAAGGTGCATGTATTCATTATTTTGGGCATTTTTGGGGGGATTTCTCATTTTTTTTAAACTATTAAGAATTGAAAAAAGTGTTTTTTTTTTTTAAAGCAAAAAAAAGCCTCAAAAAGCTCAAAAACTGCTTTTGTGTCTCTTTTGTGTTTTCGTAGCCTGCTCATTGATTTTTGTTGTAAGGTATGGAGCAGCTTGATGGTGAGAAACCTCTTTTTGGACAATTTATTAATAGTAGAAAACGCCTGAAGAATTGAGAGGTCATTTCTTTTAAACGCTTGATGTTTTTAAAAACTTGAAGCTAATCAAAAAGCGAACAGAAGCCTGAACTTATGATCAGCAATTCCTTTTTTTCTACAGAAATAAATAAGATAATTTTTTCAAGTGTTTTTTGAGTGATTTTTCAAATGTTTTTTTTTTTTTTAGCAGACCTGCTCCAAAAGACTGCTAAAAAAATAAATCTGTGTGCACAAATCCTTAGGGGTCATTCAGCTGTACAGATTTGAAGAATTCTTCTTCAATAAAACATCCTTCTCGAGCAGAAAGAATAAATGAACATTTCCCGCTCATACTGGAACGTGGATTCCAGAAAATAGTCTTATTTTATACCATTTATATAGAAATACTTGCTGTAGTACCCAGCGTTGCCTGGGATAGGCTTCTTTCACACATCAGTTTTTTCGCATCAGGCACAATCCGGCTCAAAAATTTATGCAACGGATGCAGCGAAAACAACTGAACCGTTGCATAAGTTTTTCCATGCGGCCCGTCCATTTTTTGATGGATCCAGTTTGATACTGAGCATGCGCAGTTAAAAAAACCAAATATGGCCGCCGGCGTCCATAGGCTTGCATTGTAAATCGCGCCGCATCGAGCCGGATCCGGCGCGATGCGGTTTTTCGCAACGTTCCATCCGGCCGACGCATTGGCTAAATATGCCGCATCCGGCAAAAACCAGATGCAACGCAAGGCCATGCGGCACAATCCGGCGCTAATGCAAGTCTATGAGGAAAAAACGCATCCGGCGGCAAAAAAAAGCAAATGCGTTTTTTCTGCAAAGAGCCGGATTTTGCCTGATTGCACCCTTCTCCCTAGTACCAGGGCCTATCATTGTATTACTTCTCTGGTTTGTCTTTTTTGTTGCAACGCTTGCTGGGAGTCCTCTTGCACCCGGCGTGACACCTGCAATCACATCGGAACAATTAGGTTTCACGCAATTAGGTTAGGTGCACAAGGAAAGGACCCATCTAGGGATGTTAGGGACTGCAGGGATCAGGCTCAGGTGAGTGTTAGGAGATGACTCCGCACTCCTCTTCCTAGTACCAGGGCCTTTCATTATATTACTAAGGATAACGTTTCGGATAATATAAAGAAAAAGTGACGGTGCACAAGGAAAGGACCCATCTAGGGATGTTAGGGACTGCAGGGATCAGGCTCCGGTGAGTGTTAGGAGATGACTTCACACTCCTCTTCCTAGTACCAGGGCCTTTCATTATATTACTAAGGATAACGTTTCGGATAATATAAAGAAAAAGTGACAGTGCACAAGGAAAGGACCCATCTAGGGATGTTAGGGACTGCAGGGATCAGGCTCCGGTGAGTGTTAGGAGATGACTCCGCACTCCTCTTCCTAGTACCAGGGCCTTTCATTATATTACTAAGGATAACATTTTGGATACTATAAAGAAAAAGTGACGGTGCACAAGGAAAGGACCCATCTAGGGATGTTAGGGACTGCAGGGATCAGGCTCCGGTGAGTGTTAGGAGATGACCCCGCACTCCTCTTCCTAGTAACAGGGCCTTTCATTATATTACTAAGGATAACGTTTCGGATAATATAAAGAAAAAGTGACGGTGCACAAGGAAAGGACCCATCTAGGGATGTTAGGGACTGCAGGGATCAGGCTCCGGTGAGTGTTAGGAGATGACTCCGCACTCCTCTTCCTAGTACCAGGGCCTTTCATTATATTACTAAGGATAACGTTTCGGATACTATAAAGAAAAAGTGACGGTGCACAAGGAAAGGACCCATCTAGGGATGTTAGGGACTGCAGGGATCAGGCTCAGGTGAGTGTTAGGAGATGACCCCGCATTCCTCTCAGTGGACCCAGGGCCTTTCATTGTATTACTAAGGACAGAGTTTCAGATACTATGAAAGAAAACTCTCATAAAACTAGTGTAGTCTATTGAGCAATTCAGGGGTGATGATGGTAAGAATCTAATTAAAGCATCTAATGCACAAGTTCTTCTAACGTGGCAGGTCATCTATAATAACGTAGATTTCCCCTAGAAAATTGGAGACAACACTTGATGAAATTCTTTGGTGAATATTCTTGTAGATTCTAGTCTCTTTGGATTGTACTTTCTGTTTTTAGTGCAGATATTTATTCTTTCCAACACTTTCACATTTCCCGCACCCCCCGCTGGGAGCACTTATCAGATTCGTCGTGATTTCTGCAATGTTTCTCTCACTTGTGTACAGAAACTGAAAAAAAAATAGCAATTGGGGCTACCGGCTTAAGGCCACTGTGATTGCGCCCTTTGGGCCCAATAATCTTCGGAATAAGCCGTAGTCATTAATCATAGTCTTGGTTGGGGAGATAGGAGGGTGTCCCTATGGCATACATACAGTCGTAGCTTTATGGCTCCTTTGTAGCCATTTCTAAGACACAACAACTCTTTAAAGTTGGGTTTGGTAATTTGACCTATATTTAGGCATTTGCTGTATGCTATAAAAACTAAAAAAAAAAACATTACGGCATAAGGCACATGCTCGAAAGTACTTAAATGCAATTATATGCGGCTGCTTCTGATAATTAAGGTGCGCATCAAAGCAAAGTCATCATCACAACTCCATCTCGAAGGTTTAAAATTACCACTCAGGAAAAAAAAAAAAAAAAGCAAATGTCAATTTTTTTTCTTCTCTTTTCTTTTTTTGTTTAGCTCAATTATATATATTTTTTTTATATTTGCTTAATAACTTGTTACATTCAGGAAAAATTTGTTTGATCTTCACCGTTGGAATCTTCAATCAAATTTAAAAACAAAAAAAAAATAAAAACAAAAACTTAATGTATCAAAATTAAATTTCGGAAGTAAATCTATAAGAACTTCTCTTTTCTCGCTGTTATTTTATGCTTGGTTTACCTGTGCATCTACTTAACATTTTGATCAGACATTCATGAGATTCCCGCGCACCTTACTGTAAGAGCTATTCATTTGTATAATGGCAGCAATCATCCTCGTTTTTATGAAAATGAATGAGACGTTGTCACAGTCCTGAGCCCAGTTACTAACATCGTTGAATAGTAATGTCGTCTTGCCGGGAGTCCTCTTCTGTAACTATGCGTGCGAATTGAAGGATACAGATATAGCAGAGTTGAATCTGTCAGTTCATTATTGTACAACTAAATCCGTTACTTGCACTTAACCTACGCCTTTATCTTTCCACTTACATCCAGAACCCTTCAGCACCCGGCATTTTTCGTTTTCATTTTTTCCTCTCCTTCTTCCAAGAGCCATAACTTTTTTGATTTTTCCATTAATATAGCCATACGAGGGCTTGTGTTTTTCCAGGATGAATTGTACTTCTGAATGACAGCATTCTTTCTGCCCCATATTATAGTGGAAAACAGGAAAAAATTCCAAGTGCGGGGAAATTGTAAAAAAAAAAAAAGTGCATGTCATGCTGTACAAAGGCTAGTAAGATGCAGTACAGCGTAATCCCCACTAGGTGGCAGCAGAGTAGTGAAGGAGAGACAAAGACACACTGTATCGGAAAGGCAGCTGAAGTACAGCAGAGTAACTTCAGCAGGCAGTTAACACTAGAAGTCCTAGAAATTTCGAGCTCTCTGGGTTCCAAAGGTAGAAATGTTAAATTACCCCTCTCTGGGACTTCTAGTGTTAACAGGCGAATCATCAGGGGCAATAGAGTAGTCAGGGTCTAGCCAGGAAAGTCGACTCACTACAAAGGGAGGATCTGTTACGTGGGGACTGGCAGATCAGGATAAGGTGGTAAAAATCCCAATCACCATTCGGGGCCCACCGTGCTCCAGATGACAAAAAAGCTGCTGGCAACCTGAAGGTTAGGAGGAGAATACAGAGCTGGATGGCTCTGAGATAACCCAGGAAACCTGGGAACTGGTCACGTGTGTAGGGACAAGTCAGAACGGACGACAACCCAGTTAGCATTTTGGTGCAACTGGCGCTATACCGACCACGTGTGCAGGAAACACATCGGGTCGGGTGGTGACCAGGTAGCGTTGACCGCAAGATCGCCGCGAAAGCGCCCTGTTGGCCGGGTGTGTAGGACACGTCAGGCTGAGCGGTCCTCCGATTAGCGTTTCTGGTCACCTCTCGACTGGCCACGTGTGTGAAGGACACGTCAGGCCAGGTGGTCAAACCAGTAGCGCTGACTGGGAAGCCGATACGAGGGGAACAGGGTACACACACCCAGCCCAGGAACTCCTTGTTAACGCCACAGAGGTCCTGGAGTACGCTGTCCGTGTGCGTAGGGGCACAACCAGACAGGAGGCGCAGCAGCCGCAGCCAAGTTAGCTCCACTGGGCTGCACAAGCAGGACTGGATGGAAGGAGGTGGAAGCCTGGCGCCTGACCCTAACATGCTAAGCCACGGGTGTGTTGGCGTGACAAGCACCGGACGCCTAACCCTACCTACCGCTTCCAAACAAAGGCTTATGCCGCAATGGGCTCTATACATGGAGGTGTGCTCACAACAAGCATATGAGAAGACTGCGCACCTCTATGTTGTCTCCAGCCCCTTTTATAACCTGGGTCCGCCCCAAACCCAGGGTGGACCACAATGGCACCTCCAGGGTCCAATAGCAGAGTGCCATGTCATCAGCGACATCACAAGCAGCCTATCCGGAACCGCCACATCACTGATGACCTCATTGATGCCACGCCCCCAAACACCTCACCAGTCATCATCTAACGACCAATGGTGAGGTGCCGTGTCATGGGGCGGGCCTCCGCGAGCCAGTCCGAGTGGCCACATCATCAGGACACCTGATGTGTGTCGGCCTATCAGAGCCTGCCATCTCATGGACATGCCCAGTGAGGTCCTTACCGGACCTAGCTTCTGATGCACTAAGTGCCTGAGCATGCTCAGTAGCCTGAACAACAGTCTCAGAAATCAGACTATCTGCCTGAGCATGCTCAGTAGGCACAATACAGGACTTAGACACAGCACGATGTCCAAGTACCTGTGCAACGATGCTTTTCGCACTAAGTGTAGGAGCATGCTCAGTAGCCTGAACCGAGGACTTGGCCTCAGAAATGGCACTATCAGGCTGAGCATGCTCACTAGGCGAAATACTGGACTTAGGCTCTGGCTGGGGTAAATCGGCACGCGCATGCACACTAGCCGCCTCTCCACACTTAGACATGGAGGAGGAAGCAGCCAGCAGGACGACCCGAGGCACGGTCAAAAACGGCAGGCGCCTGGGTGCAACAGAAACTGCAGCAGGCTGCTTGCGGCTATGGCAGCGCCGATTCGTAACAGGATCAATATCAAGTCAGAAAACAAAACCGAGTCGGAAGGTATGCAGAGGGAAACACAAACAACAGACAGGAGCGGGAAGTCAGGAACCGGGACAGGCAGATGAACCGTGGAGGTTACAGGTCAGGACACAGTAGCAGGGAGGCAGGACAGATCGGGGACACTCACCAGAGCCAGTATACACGCTGCAAGGCAAAAATATCACTGGCACTGAACCATAGGTAGAGAGGCAATATATAGCATCCTGGGATCGAGAACAAGGCAAGGGAAGTTAACCCCTCACATGACCAGGACACAGCTGAGAGTAATCAGCAACAGGGAAAAGCCGGCCTGGATCATGACAGTTCAATTCCATAATGTTTATTTTTTTGTTTTATTTTTTTAATTTACCATGTTGAGGTTCTATGAGGACGTAAGTGCAAATGTGGATATTGGTAATGCAGCTAATGTGGCAAAGGCATATGATAATGTGCCACATAACAGTCTTGTAATGAAGCTTCAGAAGCAAGGACTAGGGGAAACTGTAAGCAGATGGGTAAGGAATTGGCTAAAAGATGGGAAACAAATAGTAGTCATGAATGGTACATTCTCTGATTGGTCTATAGTCAGCAGTGGGGACCGCAGGGATCTGTACTGGGAGCAGTGGGGTGCCACAGGGATCTGAGCTAGGACCTATTCTTTTTAATCTCTTTATTAATGACCTTGTGGATGGGATTGATAGTAAAGTGTCAGTCTTTGCTGATGACACCAAACTATGTAGGATATTAAAAATTGACCTGGATAGTACAATATTACAAAAAGATCTGGATAAGATGTCAGAATGGGCAGATACTTGGCAAATGAGATTTAATGTTGATAAATGTAAAGTAATGCACCTAGGACGGAGTAATCCTATAACTGCGTATACATTAAATGGAAGTAAACTCGGGAATACAGAACAGGAGAAGGACTTGGGTATTCTCATTACAAATAAGCTGAGCAGCAGCACTCAATGTCAGGCAGCAGCTGCTAAAGCAGAAAAGAATATAGGGTGTATGAAAAGAGAGATTAGATCCCGGGATCCCAATGTATTATTACCCCTCTATAAATCACTTGTATCTAGAATATGGGATCCAGTTTCGGGCTCCCACTTTAAAAAGGACATTCAGAAGTTAGAATCTGTTCAGCTTCACCTGGGACACTGTAGTGGCCTTGCCCGATTCCGTGACCCCGGGTGTCAATAAAAGGCTTGGGATGGGGACGATGGGGGTAGTTGTTCGTGACGCCACCAGTGGTGTGCAGCCAGTATTAGCCACCACTGCGAGACTTCTCTGTGGGGGTGGATGACAACGCAGCTCGGATGGTTCAGCTCTCCACAGGCAGAGCTATGGCCCCAGGGAGGACGGTGTTAGTAGTCTCTCAGGCACTGATGGCGCCGCAGTGCGATGGGAAGGGCGCTGGCAGTAACAAGATGACACAGGGCGAACAGTTCAAGGTCTTTTACTCACTGGTCACACAATGCCGTTGGAGCACCTGGCTACACTATGATGGGCCTCAGCCGATCCCTGATACTTCGAATGTCCTGGCCGGTAGTTCCTTCTGTGCGTCACCTTCCAATGGTTTCCCTACAACCCAGCTCCTGGGCCGTGGAACAGGTCACGGGTGCCTTCTGCACTCACCGCGAACCCTGGGTTCCTTCTTCTTTCCTAAGAACCCCAGTCGAGCCTCCGGCTCCAGACCACAGGCCCTGAACTTTCTGTGTCATTGCTTGCTTGTCGGTTCTGGAGTCTGGCCTGACTCGGACGCTGTCCGGTGTTAACTGCCTGTTTTCTGTGAGGTGGCTCCTAACGTCCCCTGTGTAGTTGCCCTGCTTCCTGGGTCCCTGAACTAGTGGGCATGAGGTCACATACCTCGTGATGGCCACCCCAGCATCTACCCTAGGTCGGTCCCAGTGACAGAACCCCCATGATATGTGTTGGTTGAGTGTGGTTGTAGTTGTTACTGATGATGATCTTCTCCGTATCTGCGATGAATACTGCACCTTGTGTGAAGTGCAGTACCCTGTGGCACCTGAGGCCACAGGGGTGCCACAACAGCATTTACGGCCACACTTGTGGTCATGTGATCCTTCTCTGGTTTATACGATATTTTGCTTTGTTTATAATGGTGGCAAACATTTTTTTGGCAATTGGATTGAATGGCAAATTAATCACATTCGTTGACTCGGGCGAAATCTCTAAAATTCACTTTGACCTGAATCGAATTACAGATCTCTAGTCACAGCCCCTACCAGTCTGTGATGCACATCTCAACCACTAGCTACATATCTAATATTTCCTGACAGATTAATGAAAAATCATATTTTTTTACAAAGCTGGTCACATCATATCACTCGTCTTGTGATATTTGCCTTAAGGAAAGGAAAAGAAAGACGTACTGTTCAGTAGACTGATTCAAGGTTTGCTGGGTACAAGAGTTAATAGTCGCAGGTTGGAGAACATTGACCCAGTTTTTCAACAGAGTGACAATCTCATAAATGGAAGAAGGGGATGGCATGTACTACTAAAAATGACTTTCAATGAAAATAATGTATTGCTGCAAACATTACACTAATATAGAACTCACTGCCTGTCTTCATGCTATGGTGATGGATTGCGTTACACGTGATATGTCATATGAGTGCTTGAATAAGTCAAGAGTTATCACGAAGGGGAGATGTCACTTAGGGCCCCATTACATTGCATTCTGATCTCCGTTCAGTGGTCCCGTCGGAGCTTCCATCTTAACCCCCCGAAAAAACGGGTTTAGGACACATGTGCCAACTGGGCTATTGACTATAATGGAGCAGATGGAGTCAGCATGTGTTCTGTCTTGCACCATTTTCAGGCATATACGCTTTCTGCAGTTGGATACCCATATGTAATCTGCTACGTCTGGGTGTCCGCCTGTAGAAAGCGTATACGCCCGAAAATGGAGCACAACAGAGCATACGGTGACTCAGTCTGTTCAATCATAGTCAATGGCCCAATCGGCGCATGCATCTGAAACCCGTTTTGCGGGGGGGGGGGGGTTCGGATGGAAGCTCCGGCAGGACCCCTAAATATAGGTAAAAACGAAATGCGAAAGCGGCCTTAGGCTGTTGATGTAACATTTTCAGCTCATTACTAGAGAGATATTTGGGTCAAGACTTGAACCCGAACATCAGCCTGGACGCCGAACCTGGACCCAAACAGCCTGTAAAATAAAGGGTTAAAGCAGGAGCTATAAACTTACCGAGGCTACGATGCAGCTGTAATGCTACCGGTACTTCCTGGTCCACTCATCAGTGCTCATACATATTCACTGCTTTCCCCGACTCTGATGGGCTGCCGGTACACCACGCCCCCCACCCTCTCTAACAGCACAGTCATTATTCTTGGAGCCAATTATGAAAGTAAATGACTAGACTAATATAATAATGAATGTGCCGACGATGGCGATTCATGCAACAGAATAGAATTCTGGTTACATCAATCTCCATATTGGCCATCAGTATTTTCCACTTTAAAATCCCCAACAAACAAGTGATCATTAGTTTGGAAGGTATTTCAGCTGCATCTTATACAGCATACCCATAATGGACCTGGAACCTGCACAGTAACATAATGGGTCCCTTGGGATCATGTCACTTTAGAAAAACTTTTGCTCTCTAACCTTGTCTACTGGACACAATGATCAATCAGTAGAAAGTCACTAGGAGACTTCAGAGTTTGCGCTCTTCTCTCCTGGAGCAAGCCGCAGGAAACAATTTAATGGTTATTATTTTATTTTATTTTTTTGTGAACCCTTACAGATGTCCAGAGATGTAACAACTTTCCCTCTGAAACATCAGGAAAATAGAAACAATTTTTCTATATAAGTTAATAATGCAGATGATTAATTAGGCTCAGTGCCATTGTGCCAGATGTCTAGAAACGCAAACGTTTCTAAATATTAATGTCTATGATACATCAGTGCTGAATTTTACTTAGAGAAAAGCTGTTCCTTCACGTTCAAGTTTTATCTAAAGTATGTTTCCCTTCCTCCCTTAGGGGTGCTTTACATGCTGCGACATCGCTACCGATATATCGTCGGGATCACGTCGTTAGTGACGCACATTCGGCGCCGGTAGCGACATCGCAGCGTGTAACAATAATGAGCGACGATCAACGATCGCAAAATCGTTCCAAAACGGTGATCGTTGACACGTGGTTCATTTCCTTAATATCGCTGCTGCCACCGGTACGATGTTGTTTGTCGTTCCTGCAGCAGCACACATCGCTATGTGTGACACCGCGGGAGCAACGAACGTCTCCTTACCTGCGCCCACCGGCAATGCGGAAGGAAGGAGGTGGGCGGGATATTACGTCCCGCTCATCTCCGCCCCTCCGCTTCTATTGACCGGCCGCTTAGTGACACCACAGTGACGTCGCTATGATGCTGAACGCACCTCCCTCTTGAGGGAGGGATTGTTCGGCGGTCATAGTGACGTCGCTGACAAGGTATGTGCGTGTGACACTGCCGTAGCGATAATGTTCGCTACGGCAGCGATCACCAAATGTTGCACGAGCGACGGGGGCGGGTGCTATCACGCTCGACATCACTAGCAATCGCTAGCGATGTCACAGTGTGTAAAGTACCCCTTAGGCTCTGTTCACACAGTGTTTTGTGTGCTTTTTTTTTTACAGCAAAACCTAGTCTCTTGGCAGTAATGAAACTGCATTTTTGCTGCTTTTTTCAGCTTTTTTGCAACGCTTTTGGTGTGTCATTTGTCTACAGTACATGTTAAATAAAGTTAGTTTCATTCACCAAAAAACCAGCAAAAATGCAGAAAACAGCTGTTTTTTCACTCTCATTCTTTACAATGGTGAGAAAAATGCAGCAAAAATGCTTGAAAAAATTGGCATGCTGTTGTCACGGGGTATGTGCAGATGGGAACAGGGACTCCTAGGCTGACCCTAGCGCTGGGATCCTTGCGCTGTTCTTTATCTCGAAGGTAGGCATGATGGTAGTCAGGTTCGAGCCCCCAGCGTGACCCTGTCTTCTGTCCAAGCCAAATGCTACTCTCCCCCACCCTGGGAGTGGGCCGGGAATCCAGAAACCAAAACCCCACTAATAGGCACAGACAAGGGTAAAGGAAAATTTGAGCACACTGCACTTGAACATGAAGGGGAGATAGTATGTGAACTGAGGTGGAAAGCAAAAGGGGTAGGGAATTAATACAGAACTGGAAAATTCATACCACGTGAAACCACAACTTGTAGATCACCATATAACAGGATAGCCACAGGAACCGAGGAAGCAGAAGCTATATCTGTCACTCAGCCCCAGTATCCAGAGCCTTATAATGGGTGAAGGTAGCTGGTGATCAGCAGGCTGGGTTCACAGCAGATGATCACAAGCCAGCAGGAATTAACTCCTGCTGAACTGGAGAGCAGTGGAGCCAGAACCAGCCTGCGCTCATGACCGGCTATGCAACTAAGTGATCCCAGGCTGTTTGTCAGACTCAGCAGTGTGAACAGAGTCCGACACCACCATGAGACCCAACGAGTGAAACACTGAACACCGCATGATAGCTGCTTCTTTCAAAAACGCATAGAAACCACCAGTAATACTAGTCCTGACTGTGGTTACCTGCTTTGAACTCCAGAGGTCTCACCTGAGCCCCGGAGGGCAGCCTGGACTGAACTCAGGAGTTTTAGGACTGAACCACGAGCGCCGACTGATTCCCTGGTGATTGTGGTTTAGTTCATGACAGCTGCTGACAGACCGGGCTGGAGTTTAGCCCAGCCTGTCCGCAGCTGTCATGAATAGAACCACAATCTCTGGGGAATCAGTCGGCGCTTGTGGTTCAGTCCTGAAAACCCTAAGTTCAGTCCAGGCTGCACTCCGGAGCTCAGTTGAGACCTCCAGAGTTCAATGCAGGTAACCGCAGCCAGGACTGGTATTACTCGCGGTTTCTCTTAGCCAGTCTGACACTGGATGTCACAGATGAAAAAAAATTAGCAGTTTTTTTCTGAAAACATATCTAAATTAATAATCTACTGTGGGTTAAAATACAATTACATTTAGAAAAAAATGTGTCAGGCTTATCTTGTAAAGCGGAAACACTAAGCCCCTGGTCATGATGAGTAAACGAATCCCAGATGTCGATGTAGCTGCAAAGATGCAATGTGGGGAGTGAGGACATGGAGCACATAGAAGTCTTCAGAGCAGCAGGACAGATGAAGTCAAGTACCCAAGAATGGAAGCAGGTTAAGCATGATGTGCCCAAGAGGTGGAGTGCACAAAATATAGAGTTTTTAATAGCAATCTGTGTCCTAATGGGCCTTAAAAGGCTAAAGGCCCTGTTATACGCAACGACATCGCTAACGAGATATCGCTGGGGTCATGGAATTTGTGATGCACATCCGGCCTCGTTAGCGTCGTTGTTGCGTTTGACACCTACAAGCGACCGCTAACGATCCGAAATACTCACCAAATCGTTAATTGTTGACACTTCGCTCATTTTCCAAATATTGCTGCTCATTATGGACGCAGGTTGTTCGTCGTTCCTGAGGCAGCACACATCGCTATGTGTGACACCCAGGGAACAACGAACAACAGCGTTCCTGCATCGTCCGGCAATGAGGTGGGAGTGTTAATGCGGCTGCTCTCCGCCCCTTTGCGTCTATTGGTGGCCCGCTGTGTGACGTCGCTGTGACGTCGCACGAACCGCCCCCTTAAAAAAGAGATTGTTCGCCGGCCACAGTGACGTCGTTAGGAAGGTATGTGCGTGTGACGAGTACTACCGATATTTTTCACCACGGGAAGCGATTTGCCCGTGACACCCGCACGATGGGGGCGGGTGCGATCGCTAGAGACATCGTTCCGTGTAAAGCAGCATTTAGGGAGATGATGTGACACTCCAGGCAACATGCCAAGCCTGACGTGGAGCACAACAGAGGGCAGTAGACTGAGGGGAGGGGAGCTGAGCCCGAACCCAGGAGAGGTGTGTAACAAAATGGTTGTGGAAGGAGGGCAGAATGTGTCATGCGCCACGTGAGTAACATAACCCTGGCTATTGACTTTTGAGATTTGCAATTTGCTATGGCAAGATAATAAAATGTTCAACTTTTGACAATTCCCATGAGAACTTCAATTATGCAAATCATGACCCTGGTGACATTTTTTGGCTCATCTTTATCTATGTCAGGCAATGAGTGGGATAAACTGATTTTGAAACATCATTTATAATTTATCTTCTGTACGAACTCATTGACAGTTTTAATGAGTGGACCGATGCTCGAGCAGTCTCACGAATCAGACTATTTCTAGGAAACAGAAAATAAAATAATATTGCTGTAATTTAACATGAATTAACACAAGGATGACATCTGCATTAATTGCACCATCACAGCTGTATCAACATTTCACCTTTGGGTAAGTGCTCCCCGCGCACAACATACCTGCTGCAGGCAGATGTGAGACATAAACCTGCAGATTAGAAAAGTAAAAGGCCGCTCGAGAGTTCACCTTCTTGCAATGGCTTTTTCAGCTTCATACTCATTCCTCTTAAATTAGTCTGAGAACTGGAGGTGAACGGCGATATTCTGTATTTCTGGATGTGGCAGCTATAGTATTGGAACCTTTTTTTATGCATTAGAACCCTTAAAATAAAGCGGGTGAGATAAGTTTTGAACATATCACCAATTTTCTAAATAAAAATATATTTCTAGGTGCTATTTCTCACCAGATGTCGGTAACAACCCATCCAATCCACACAGGCAAAGATATCAAACCATATATATCAAATAATTAGAAATGACACGGGGGAAAAGTATTTAAAACACTTACTGAAGTTTAATTAATACTTTGCACAAAAGGTTTTGTTGGTGATGACAGTTTTAAGACGCCTCCTGTATGAATAAACTAATCACATGCGTTGCTCAGGTGTGATTTTGGGTCCATTCTTCCAAACAGTGTTTAAATCCTAAAATAAGAATAATATGAACATATACTCTACTGTAACTAAATAAAAGCATAAAGTATATAAATAAACATAGGGTACTTAATAAACACTATTTTTGATCAAAAAAGCATAAAGCCATCCCACCGCGACAAGGTGAACCCAAATAGAGATGGTACCTAACACTTTCTAGTATTAAAACCTTATGATGTGTCAAAACAGACCTCAATCTGAATAAGGGTAGAGAATGGCTAAGTCCCGACTACAGACACACAGCCATGGGATGCAATGGATGAAATGCTCAGCTCACTTGAAAAAGGGGTCAGACCCTATTTGTACTAAGATTTTAAAACTAGAGAGTGATAGGTACTGTCCCGATTTAGGTACACTTTGTTGCGGTGGGATGGCTTTACACTTTTTTGGTTAAAAATAGTGTTTACTAAGTCCCCTATGTTTATTTATATGCATTATGCTTTTATTTAGTTACAGTAGGGTATATGTTCATATTATTCTTATTTTGGGCTTTCTTTGTCTCCTGGCCAGTGTGAACATGCACTTATAACATGCATGGTGTACCAACTCACGCACCGGCTCATTTTCGTATTTACTCTTTGAATCCTGCAGGTCTCCGGCTCCTTCTATGAACTCTGAGCTTAAAGGGAACCTGTCACCAGATTTGGTGACTACAGGCTACGGGCACCACCAGTGGGCTCTTATATACAGCATTCTAACATGCTGTATATAAGAGCCCAGACCGCTGTGCAGAACATAAAAAAATCACTTTATAATACTCACCTAAGGGGCGGTGCAGACTGGTCGAATGGGTGTCTCCATTCTCCGGTACCGGCACCTCCTCTTTCGTCCATCTTTGTCCTCCTTCTTCTGAAGCCTGGGTGCATGATGTCATCCACACTAGCCGGCATTGAGATCCCACGCAGGCGCACTACAATACTTTGGTCTGCCCTGGGCAGGACCTCAATGCTGGTGCGTGTGCATGACGTAGGACACATCATGCACCCAGGCTTTAGAAGAAGGTGGACAAAGATGGCCAAAAGAGGAGACGCCAGTACCAGAAAATGGAGACACCGATCCGACCAATCTGCACCGCATCGCTCCTTAGGTGAGTATTATAAAGTGATTTTTACATTCTAAACAGTGGCCTGGGCTCTTATATACAGTATTCTAGAATGCTGTATATAAGAGCCCACTGGTGGTGGCAGCAGATTATAGTCGTCAAATCTGGTGACAGGTTCCCTTTAACTTCCTTCCATAAAGAAAATAATGAAATGTAAATACTACAAATGTAAACTTTTAATATCACATTTATTTTCATGTTTGTTCAGGTGATTTAATCTTTTTGATGCTTTTTTGTTTTTCTAGAAATTGCCGGAAATACAGATGATATCCCACTAGTCCGCTGGAGACAGCAGTGGCTTGAAAATGGCACTCTACTTTTTCACATTCACCACCAGGACGGCTCATCAAATTTGCCAGGACAGGAACCCACAGAAGAACCTCAAGGCGAGGCAGCAGAAGAAGAATTAAGGATACTGCATATTTCCGTCATGGTAAGTGTATGTGTAGTGCCTTTATTGCCCAACCCTAGCCCAGTCCCCAGTGGTAATAGGGCAACCTGATGTATATTTGAGTGTATAATGGAGTGAAACCGGGACTGTCCTCCTCACGAACCGGGTTTAGCATTACACCCAATTTGGGTGCAATACTCTGTGGCGACTGAAGCCTCAGGGGCGCCACATTCCGTATGTTCTTTGTACATGGCTGGAATACACATGCATTTTACTGTCCGTGTTACATCTTTACACCCATTACTTTGCCTATTTTATGGAAGCAAACTTAGTGCTCTACTTTTGATTCAGCAGAACAGCATGAGGTTCAAGTGTCGGAGCGATTCTAGATGCTAAAATGCAGAATTATTACGGCTGTACGGAAACAGTCCTACAGAGATAAAAGATAAATATCTATAACTCTTTACTTTTGGGCAATATCCAACTTCCTGACAGTTCAGAAGTTATCTTGCTGATCTCGGTGTTTGTTTGGGTATTTTTGCAGGATTTTTTTTAAGCATTTTTGTAAATTATTTACTTGGATTTTGCAGTTTAGCTTTAGTATTCTGCTACTGTCTTGAACTGTTAGGGAGAATGTAAAGTGCTTCTTGTTTTTTCTGCTTATCCATTATTTATTACATGGTACGCTCTCATGTCCAGTGTGTACTGTAAAATGAATGGAGGCCTCAGGATTTGTTCTTTTTTTTCCTGAGAGGCTTTATATTCAAAGTGATTTCTTTCTTTTAGCTGGATTATATTTTCCATGTTACAAGGAGGTAGAGTATATAGGAAATTATAGGCACTGAAAAGATTATACATTTTATTAAAGGGGTTATTTAATGATTTTCATTGTTTCTTTTTTTATATAGAGGGCATGTCAATTGTAACGCTAGTGTCAAGACGTCTCTCTGCTGTGGAGTTTTGTGACAGGTTCTGGGTCAGACTCTGCTGATTACATGGATTCCGTTTCCTTTGCGGAGGAGAGGGTTAATGTCAGTTCACCTTTCAGCATCTTCTGACTCCTGGTCAGGTGTTTCCAGTTTGGACCACTCCCGGGTCCTATATATACTCCCTGCTTCCAGCAGAGGGTGCTGGTTATTTTCATTTATTTGGAAGCTTGGCCAGGAGGCGGAAGGAGCTGGAGAAACCCTTTCTCTGAGACTTTCCTTGTTGGCTGCAGCAATGGTGCTTGCTGCAGCAGTTCATGATCTGCTGGTTGAATGCTATAGAAGTTACCCAGTAGTCTGTTTTCTTCCCCCCTTTTAAGATTTTCCCCTTGTGCACTTTTAGTGGCTCCTTTGTGTGTGGTTGCGGTGTGTACGAGTTGTTGTAGTTACCTCTGTTAGTCTTTATTTGTTGGTGGGGTTGTTGACTTCTGTTCTTTCTCCTTTCCCCAGGTAGTGGGTTGTGGAGGGGGGTCTTATCATCAGGGACAAGGACTGGAGATAGGGCCTAGGTTGGCGGCCCGGACCTCCCTACCTTCAAGGATACCTCTGAGTGTGAGGATGAGCGCACGGTGGGAGTGAGGATGAGCACAGGGGCCCCATTCTTAGGGCCAGCATAGGTTACCCTGTGTTCCCTAGGCACCCGTGACAGCTAGGCATACATAAAATAAATATTCATGCTCGACCACACAAATATATTCAGATAAATATTCATGATTGCCCACTCACACAAGCTGGTCAACTTTATAATAAGAGGTTTACACAGAAATAAAACAAAACACTTTAATTTAATTTACTGTAAATCAGACACGCTAGAGCAACCAATGCTAAAATTATCTCAAAAACGATTCTATAAAAACATACAAAGGCTATATAGAGTCCACTTACCCTTTCTTCTCTGATATTAGACCACTCACATATCAGTATGGTATAAGAAGAGCAGCTAGAGCCAGTATTGTCTGAAGGACACTGCGATTATCCTAAATAAGGCATATTAAGTTTTATTATCTAATTACAGAAGCTCAATATTGAAATTATGTGCTGTCAAATCATCATGGGTAACTGTGATAGAAGTTTCTGTCCCATTGTAGAGAATGTGTAATACAGGCCATTCATTTTTATAATACAGAATCTTCTGGTGAACTCCTTGAGAGAATATCGAGACACGTAATTCCCCATTATAACATACTCACTTCAGTTTATTCCCATGTTGTCTGTCTTCGCATTCAGATGCCATTGCTTTAACTCAGCTAGGTGTGCAGACAGTGGAAGACGTGATTACTTCATCACTGAGCAGTGCGCTCGATACCCAACTCTTCATACTGTAGGAGAGGGATCTATCTTCTTGTTGGGCTTTGCGCTATCTGTTACACAAGCCACATTGTCCCTCCATGTGAAGTCTTCTTTCCTGCTGGTTGGAGCTCAGTAATTTAGTTTAGTGAGTTATTGTATGGAGAGTAGGACCCACTGAGACTGACCGGTCAGTGGCTAGGTTTGATCAACTGATGCAATGGAACACAGGTTCTGGCATCCAATAAGGGCACATAGCACCTTAAGCTGCTTTCACACTACGTTTTTTTAACATCCGTCATGAACGTTTTTTTAACGCAAAAACGGATTTAGTGCAAATGCGTTTTCATTTCAATGCATTTGCAATGGACTCGCGTCAACATGCGTTCACATGCGTTTGCGTGCGTTATTATGAGGATCCAGCGAGTTGCAGTTTTTTAACTTTTTTCAAAAACGATACTTGTAGAGTTTTTGAGCTGCGTCCAAATACTTCAAATTGCTGGATCATGACTAAACAGCATGTGAATGCTGGCATGCTGATAGACAGGATCCTGCTTGCTCTACTGAGCATGCCCAGAAACCAGCCTGGCGTGATCAGTCTCTCCCTCCCCTCCCTCTCTCTCCTCTCTCTCTCTCCCCCGCCTGAGAGCGGAGGACGCTCGTAACCAAGGTAAACATCGGGTAACCGCGGTCTTAGTTACCCGATGTTTACCTTGGTTACGTGTGCAGGGAACGGGCTCCTAGCAGCTGCAGACGCTCGTAACTAATGTAAATATCGGGTATCCAAGCAAGTTACCTGATGTTTACCTTGGTTACGAGACTCCACAGCTGTCAGAGGCCAGCTCCCAGTCTGTCACGTTCAATTCCCCTCACTCCCGATCACATGACTCCAATGCCCGCCCATAAACTTAAAGTGACAGGATCCTGCAAAATAATACATGCGTTTGCATGCGTTTTTTTGCTGTAAAAGCAGGATCCGCTTTTGCAGCAAAAAAACGTTCATGACGCATGTTAAAAAAATGTAGTGTGAAAGCAGCCTTATTTAATTCCATCTCTAACATCTGTCCTTCACCAAGTGAGTTGACCCAGGACTATTTGAAAACTCTTTTGCTTTATGTCTCAGGCAGGCCCACCAGAAATGACCTTGGCTATTCTCCTGACTACATCTTGTTGATAATCTTATTGACCTTGCCTCTCTTAAGGCCCCGTCACAGACAATGAGATCGCTAACGAGATTGTTGCTGAGTCACAGTTTCTGTGGCATAGCAATGATCTCGCCAGCGATCTCGTTATGTGTGACACCTGCCAGCGATCAGGCCCCTGCTGTGAGATCGCTAGTCGTTGCCGAATGATCCGAACCATTTTCTTCAAAGGCGATGTCCTGCTGGGCAGGACGCATCGCTGTGTTTGACGCCTACCAACGACCTCCTAACAGGGTCGCAACGCCCGCCGAGATCGTTATACAGGTCGCTCATTGTTACTGCGTCGTTGGTAAGGTCTGACTGTGTGACATCTCACAAGCGACCTCCCAGCGACTTACCAGCGATCCCTATCAGGTCGTATCGTTGTCGGGATCGCTGGTATGTTGTTGTGTGTGATTGGGCCTTTATACTAACCTTATCCTCAACTAGCCATCAGCAAAGAGAAAAAACAAATCCTTTTATTGGAGTGTAAGGATTAAACAGGTTGTCCAGGTTTGGAGTTAAGATCTTCTCTGCTGTCGGCGTCGAGAGCAGGTGGACATGTCACCACAAGTATACAATTACATATGGTCACTTGCAGACTAGACGTTCACAGCCTCTCTCATTACAAGTAAATTGAGTGATTCCAGACATGTCTAGTCAGAGTGTGGCTGGAAGTGACGTCGAGAGTAGGTGGATGTGTCACCACAAGTATACAATTTCCATACATATGGTCACTTGCAGACTAGATGTGCACAACCTCTCTCCTTACACGTAAATTGAGTGATGCCAGACATGTCTAGTCAGACAGCGCACTCCTGGCACCGCTACTGGAGAATCCTGACAACGCATACTTGAACCCCAAACTTGGACAACCCCTTTAATACTAAAGTATCATTGAACCCTGCTTGGCAGAATTCCTTGTACCAAGCCTGTCCATAGAAGCTCTTATAAGAGTTGATAAACCCTGTAACAGCAGCGGTCACTATGTGATTGCAAAACCCAAATGAAGGGAAGAAATCCATAATTTGTTTACATGTGAAGAAACTATTGAATAAAATAATACCAGATGAGCCAGTCGTCTTCTCACTATCTATCTATCTATCTATCTATCTATCTATCTATCTATCTTATCACTATCATGTAATAATAATAATAATAATAATAATAATAATCATAAAAACAATTCTCAAGTACTCTAATTGATAATGGAGAAATAAAAAAATACAGTTTGTAAACATTTATTTCTTCCAACTGTATCTTTCGACCATCCTATCTGCCCCAATGGCTCTTAAAATCAGTTCCAGAACTTAAATATGGTATTTATTAAACAAATCCAAAAAAGTATTGAATCCAGTGGAGCGCAGAGAGGGATATGTAAAAGTTCCATTTATTTCCAAAAGTTAAAATTTTCGGCACAGGCTTGCACAGAAGACAAAGAAATAGATCTAAATCCAACGCGTTTTGACAATGAGTCAGTCGCTACATCTTATTCACGAATAAGAAGTCGTGACTGATTCATTGTCGAAACGCGTTGGATTGAGATACAGTGGAACCTTGGATTATCAGCATGATTGGTTCCGGGAGTGTGCTCTTAAACCAAGCTAAGGCTGCTTTACACCTTACGATATCACATAAGATATCGTATGCGATTGTACCCGCCCCCATCGTATGTGCAGCATGGTCAATTTGTGCCCGTGACGCACAAATGATTAAATCCCGTCACACATACTTACCCTTCCATACGACCTTGATGTGGATGGCGAACATCCACTTCTTGGAGTGGGAGGGACGTTCGGCGTCACAGCGACGTCACGCGGCAGCCGGCCAATAGAAGCGGAGGGGCGGAGATGAGCGGGACGTAAGCATCCCGCCCACCTGCTTCCGCATTGCCGGCGGGAGCCGCGGGACGCAGGTAAGATCTGTTCATCGTTCCTGGGGTGTTACACACTGCGATGTGTGGTATCTCGGGAACATTGACCCACCAGACGTGCAATTTTAAGGAAATCAACGACGTGTATGCGATGAACGGTTTTACGTTCAATCGCAATCGCATGTAGCTGTCACACACTACAACACCACTAACGATACCGGATGTGCGTCACTTACGACGTGACCCCTCCGACACATCGTTAGATTTGTTGTAACGTGTAAAGCCCGCTTTACTCTTATATCGGTAAAATAGCAAATATGTAAGAGGCTAAAATATAACTTTTATTCTATTCACATAAAATCTTAGATTAAGACACAGGGGTAACCTATAGCTCTCTGGATTAAATGGGACAGACAGAGCCCAGATCCAGGAGCCAATAATGTATAACAAAATTAACAAAAAAACACAACATACATAACAAATAATTGAGTATGATAATTATTACTCCAAGAGGGACAGTGGTCCCATAAATGAGTACCTAAAAAATTATCAAAAAATAACTCAATATAATAAACATATAGTGCATAGTGATCCTCAAAGAGGAAATCACTCAAATCAGGATTCTAGAATGAGTTAGAATCGATCTCACCCATTCCTCGCAGCTTGGGGTATACAGGGTTTTCTCAACACGGGTCCACACAGCATCCAGCTGGCCCTACAATGACCCTAGGAAATCTTAGTAATACCTAATACCCCAATAGCTTCTGCCCTTACAAAGGCAGACCACATCTAACCCTCTCTTAGTGCCCCTATAATGTTCCTGGCCCTCGTCCCGACGAGTTTCATCACTTTAGAATCATCAGGGGACTCCGGTAACACATTAGAGGTTAGAGATCCTATACCCAAGCTCACATAGATACACTAAGAGTCTTAGTGTATCTATGTGAGCTTGGGTATAGGATCTCTAACCTCTAATGTGTTACCGGAGTCCCCTGATAATTCTAAAGTGATGAAACGCGTCGGTACGAGGGCCAGGAACATAATAGGGGCACTAAGAGAGGGTTAGATGTGGTCTGCCTTTGTAAGGGCAGAAGCTATTGGGGTATTAGGTATTACTAAGATTTCCTAGGGTCATTGTAGGGCCAGCTGGATGCTGTGCGGACCCGTGTGGAGAAAACCCTGTATACCCCAAGCTGCGAGGAATGGGTGAGATCGATTCTAACTCATTCTAGAATCCTGAGTTGAGTGATTTCCTCTTTGAGGATCACTATGCACTATATGTTTATTATATTGAGTTATTTTTTGATAATTTTTTAGGTACTCATTTATGGGACCACTGTCCTTCTTGGAGTAATAATTATCATACTCAATTATTTGTTATGTATGTTGTGTTTTTTTGTTAATTTTGTTATATATTATTGGCTCCTGGATCTGGGCTCCGTCTGTCCCATTTAATCCAGAGAGCTATAGGTTACCCCTGTGTCTTAATCTAAGATTTTATGTGAATAGATTAAAAGTTATATTTTAGCCTCTTACATATTTGCTATTTTCCTACTAATCATAAGTGGCTCATTTGTCTCATATGACAGTTGCTGTTTGATATTTACTCTTATATCAAAGCAAATTTTCCCATAGGAAATAATTCAAACGCAGAAAATTGGTTCCACAACCCAAAAATATTTACTGAATTTATACAAACTTATTACAGTAATATAAAATAATGTCCTGTATTCATATAAAATTATTACAGTCACTAATACACAATACTGTACAGTAAAAAAACAATTAAACTGCACATTAGCTTACAATAGAATTGTTTGTGTGCGGGAGGAACAGTACAAGCAATGTGCTGCACTGGTTATTAATAAGAGAGTACAGTACAGTACTGTATCCACAAATACAAATTGATAGATGTGCTGTTTAGTATATACTGTACTTTACAATGGTATACAGTATACAGTAAATATGTACAGAAAGTTACCTCCAGAGCGGGTCAGAGCGCGGTGAAAGGGCAGAACCAGAAGTGTCCTTGACGAGTATTTGCTCTTATTACAAATCATTGCTCAAAACGCTCTCAAACCAAGTTACTCTTAGGGGTACTTTGCACGTTGCGACATCGCTACTGCGATATCGTCGGGGTCAGATCGAAAGTGACGCACATCCGGCGCCGGTAACGACGTCGCTACGTGTAAAGCCTAGATGCGCCGATAAACGATTGCAAAAGTGTCGAAAATCGGTGATCTGTGTAGCGTCGGTCATTTTCATAATGTCACACCATTAGGAGATACGATGTGGTTCCTCGTTTCTGCGGCAGCACACATCGCTGTGTGTGAAGCCACAGGAGCGAGGAACATCTCCTTACCTGCCTCCACCGGCTATGCAGAAGGAAGGAGGTGGGTGGGATGATTACGTCCCGCTTATCTCCGCCCCTCCGCTTCTATTGGTTACCTGCCGTGTGACGTCGCTGTGACGCCGCACGACCTGCCCCCTTAGGAAGTAGGCGGGTCGCCGGCCAGAGCGACGTCGCAGGGCAGGTAAGTGCGTGTGAAGCTGTCGTAGTGATAATGTTCGCTACGACAGCTATCACAAGATATCGCATGTGTGACGGGGGCGGGTACTTGGCATCGCTATCATCGGCTAGCGATGTCGCAACGTGCAAAGTACCCCTAAATCCAAGGTTCCACAAGGTATATTTCTTTGTCTTCTGTGCAAGCCTTTACCGCAAATTTTTAACTTTTGGAAATAAATGGAACCTTTACATATCCCTGTCTGCGGTCCGCTGGATTCAATACCTTTTTGGATTCTATTTCCCCTATGCCTGGGATTCCTTGTGCGGACATGGTGAGATACCCCTCACCTGGAAGGTGGTGAGCTGGATTTTTTCTTGTATGGATTTATTAGAGAAATGTCTTTTTTTATACTCTATGTAAACATTAAACAACTATAATAATTTTTTCATAGGGTGCAAACTAAACAAAACCAAAGTGGTAAACCCAAGTAACAAAATCAGACTTTTTCCCAATGCAAGATTGTCATAAAACCATGAAACAATAAAATAAACAAGCATGAGTATGTCTCTTAGCCGTCAGTCATTACCGCGTCTCTTTGAACCGCTCCTGCCAGCCTCGCTCTGCGCTTTGTTGTATTTATAGATAGCAAACATTTCAGCTGACTCGAGATGAAAGATGGCGCCGCTTCCCACTCTTCTCCATAAGCCATTTCAGAACAAGTTATGCCAGTCATCCTTCACGCACACAACGTCCTTTAAGGTGTACCTGTTAGATTTTGCCTAATGAGACGCTGAGTTAGCCCCATTTAACAGTCGTAGCTGTGAGAGGAAGACAATTATAATCTGCTTCTCTTTTATCCCACCTGAAATGTACATTCGACAGAACGCATTGTCGAGGCCCTTCTTTATCTTTGAAGAGAGGATATTCAAACAATAGCAATTATCCAGATTTGCCATTTTAATTGGGTGCCTAGCAGTCTGTATCCTGACACACGTCTGCAGCAGACTACACTGGAAGTAATGAATTAAAAACAGCTCATTTTATTATAGCCGTCATCTCATATGAGGATTACCTAACACTTAAATGGAGAATGGTGCTTTATTACAGAAATAGGTAATATCATACTGTGCACTGAATGGTGGTATAATATATGGAACAGATTTGCTTAAGGGGTAAGAGTTGTTCCCCTGTTTCCCCATAAAAAGTGGATACAGCAAGTATCAAATGCGTTCAGAATTATTAGGGTGACTTTAAGGCTATGTGCCCACGTGAGATGAAACCTGCGGATTTATCTGCGGAAAATCCAAGGATTTTCTGGATTTTCCAGGTAAATCCACAGGTTTCCGCATGCACAGACACTCCCTATGTTATCCTATGGGACATGGGGAGTGCTGTGTCCACGCTGCGGATACGTGCAGCTGCGGAACATGGTGCGGATGTCCCGCAGCTGCATGTAATTAATTGCATGTCAATTCTTTCTGCGGAATTACCTGGAAATCTGCCTTGGTCCCAATACTTACCTGCCTTGATAGCAGACACCCAGTCACTTTCCCTCCGTGCACAGGACAGCAGTGAAGCTAGGAGCAGGAAGGAGGAGGTGGGCGGGCCTGCACGAGCTCCGGTCATGTGACAGCCAGAGCTAGTGCTGGCCCGCCCACCTTCTCCTGCACAGTGCAGACACTGCCGGAGACGGAGAGTGAAGTGCTGCGTGATGGAGGTAAGTATAAACGCCCCGATCACGGCAGCACTTGTTCTGCATTGAGGATGCAGTGCCGAAGCCATGGTACTGTATCCTCAATGCAGAATGCCCGCACCATATCCGTAGGACATTCCACAAGAAAACCGTAGCATGGAAACAGACAAAGTTGTGCTGCGGATTTCTGGGAGATCCTGCGGAATGTCCTGCGGATATAACCGCAGGACACTTTCCCCGTGGGCACATAGCCTTAAGACGCCTAGAACTGACCCTATTCATCAAAGACCGGTGTGAACAACGACAGTCTTGTTGAGGTGTCAGACACTCCTGATTCATTAAGGGGCATGCCCCTTTGATTCGCTATGTTCTTTACAGTTAGAGCAGTCAGACTGTGGAATGCCGACCACAAGAGGTAGTAATGGCAGATACTAGAACAGCTTTTATAAAAGGGCTGGATGATTTCCTCAGTACACACAACATTGTTGGTTATAAATGACTTAAGGGGGCTTTACACGCTGCGACATCGCTAATGTGGAGTCGTTGGGGTCACGGAATTTGTGACGCACATCCGGCCGCATTAGCAATGTTGCTGCGTGTGACACCGATGAGCAATTTTGCATCGTTGCAAAAACGTGCAAAATCGCTCATCGGTGACATGGGGGTCCATTCTCGATTATCGTTACTGCGGCAGTAACAATGTAGTTCATCGCTCCTGCGGCAGCACACATCGCTATGTGTGACGTCGCAGGAACGAGGAACCTCTCCTTACCTGCCTCCCGGCCGCTATGAGGAAGGAAGGAGGTGGGCGGGATGTTCCGGCCACTCATCTCCGCCCCTCCGCTTCTATTGGGCGGCCGCTCAGTGACGTCGCTGTGACGCCGCACGGACCGCCCCCTTAGAAAGGAGGCGGTTCGCCGGTCACAGCGACGTCGCCGGGTAGGTAAGTATGTGTGACGGGACTGCGCGATGTTGTGCGGCACGCGCAGCGATTTGCCCGTGTCGCACAACAGATGGGGGCGGGTACCCACGCTAGCGATATCGGGACCGATATCGCAGCGTGTAAAGTAGCCTTTAGTGACCAAATGTAGAACTGGTGGAGGAACGATGAACCAGATGGACCTAGGTCTTTTTTCAACCTAAGTAACTATGTAACTATAAATCTTACTCCTGTCAGGCACTAGATTTCTAGTGTTACATTAGGCACAGTATGGCAAGAAGATTTGCCGACTGTCATGGTGTCGTTCGGATCGGTGGAGACTACAGATTCTGGTACTCTGCCTGCTAAGTTCTCTGATGTTTGTGATCAGTGCAGGCAGACTCAGGTGTCAACCCACAGACTTATGGTTCATAGGCAGGCTAGCAAGAGTTAATCTCTGCTGGACTGATTTTTAGTCTTTTTTGATCACTGGAGCAGCGAGTCACATTCATCCCTCTGCTATGTATGCTTGATGGACACCTCCTGTGATGCTAGTTATAGCTTCTCTATATTGGTCTGGTGAGGTATTGTGATCCAGTTTAACTGGTGGTTGTAAAACATTGTTGCTATGAGCGGTTGTGGCGTTAACCATTGTAGCCCTTTTGTTGCTGCCTTACTTCTCTTGCTTTTCTCCTTAGTTTCTTACTGTCTGTTACTGTGAGTTTGCAGTGTGTCTGAGTTTTGTTTTTCCCTGTCTGCCTTTATCTGTGTTTCCATCACACGCCTGCCCCTTCCTTCCCTTAGGGAAGGGAAGGAACAGATCAGCTTTACTCAGGAGTATAGTAAGGCATGGGACCCTGGCATCTCCACCATCAGGGGTAATCCAGAAGTGAGGGATAACCTAGGGTACCCTACCATGAGGGACAGTATAGGAGCCCCCTTTTCCTCGCTATCCTACAGTGACATCATGACACACAGCTTGTCATAAAATAGACGAGCTGTGGCATAACGCCCCAGCTATGCATTTTTTGTCAGAGCTGGTCAAAAAGGTAGTAAAAATGCTAAAAGTCACAACATCTTTGTGCATCCTCAAGTTGCAACTTATCACTTTCTCGTGAAAACACTTTGATGAATCTGGACCTACAGTGTCTGAAAAATGTATTACTGCTAATGAAGGTTTCTACAGAAAATGCTAATAATTAGCTCAAGGTATGACTCCAATTCATCATTTTTTGGAGTTTTTAATGAATTTTCTTTTTTATCTTTTAGTATTCGTTGCAATTTTTTGGCACCAAAGTTTTCAAAATTGCGTTGATGAATTTTGCGCAAAATCAAAGATGCTCTTTTTCCTTATCTTTTATCTTTTAGAGTAAAAAGTTGCATGATCCTTTTAAATATCACATCCTAATCTTCAACTATGTAGAAATAAAATTAGGCAGATCTTGCATTCAAGTAGAGTAGTGGAATATAATTACGGGGAAAAAAAGCAACATTTCGAAAAGTCACAAATTATGAGTTTGGCTAAAGATAAGGTAAATAATGTCCATTTTGTGAGTAAGAAAATAAATAAAATGAAATAGAAAAAAAATAACTTTAAAAAGTAACAAATAATTAACGAATAAAGTGAATGTAAAAAGTCACCATTGGAAACATTTTTATTCCAGATAAAATGGAAAAAAGGCCATGATAAATTAAGGTCTATAGCGCCAACATTTTGTTCATTGCCAAAAATAATCCCTTCTTTAATGCAGTTATCTCTTAGGCTGGAAGCTTCATATTTTCGACATCCAAATATAAGGAGACGTTCGCTATTTCCTACTCATGGTACTCTTTATTTTTACCAAAAATACTGTTTTTTTAAACCTTGAAGGGTAAAAATTATGAAATGAGATATAGTTTGGTGAGAAAATAGACACCAATATTTATACAGTAAGAAAATAATGGGTTGTCTTACTGTCGGAAAGATAAAGAGGGAAGGAAGAGGAGAAACCTTTGGGTGAAGAGATGATGGCGGAATTAAAATGGTTATATATTTTAAGGAAGTCATATGACTGAGACCCCATCAATCATCAATCTGAGAATGAGGGTCATATTTGAGCTATTTGGATGAAACAGTGGTCCCACTTGCTCACTACCACTGTCTATAGGGCTGATGGAGATGGGTGAGATCAGTTCTTGGGTATCCCTAAACATTGAATGAAAGGGCAGTTTACATATGTGACCACTGTTTCATCTAAACTCTTAAAGAATTATGTCTCACGAGTTCTGTTCTAGTCATTGTGGAGCTCCCGGAGTTGAGACACCCAACAATCATACATATCATCTATCCTGTGGATTCAAAAAGTTAGTAGAAGAGGTAATTGAAAAAGATGAGCGGACCTTTGAAGGTTCAGTTCTCAGGGCACATTCGAAACTTAGATAAGGTTTGGTTTGTGACCCCCGACTTGAAACGAACCCCAATGGTAGTAACTAATTAGGTAGTTTATGTTTCTGCCCACATACAGTAAGCCATAAACTGATCACCTCCAGGGAAGGCTGGGCAGGTTTTCCAATTTGTTTTTGTGTGTGTGCACACTACATCTGATCACGCTGCTGTTACCCCCCTAGTGTGAGCCATTCAAACACTACACACTGCTCGTACAGTGCTGAGTATCACTCATACCCAAGCACAGCGCTGATCACTTGAGTGGTTTGCTCTCGTAACTCACTCAAACTTCGAACTCGAACTTTGATATTTTTTTTGGGTAGTCGGTTTCCGAACCCGAACCTCCAACCTCAGGTTCTTTCCTCACTAGTAATTGATTCTTTCACTGACACTGTATTAGAGTTGATAGCTTTCTTCACTTTGAGAAAAATAAAGAGAGATAGGAGCGGAGAGGACCTTTTAGGCGAAGAAATGACAGTGGTATTATTAACACACAAAAATCTGTTTGGTGCGGTCTCAGTAGAGGGATTGCAACAATCATAAGAATAAGGATCTCTTTTCCTCCATTTGAACAGAATGGAATGGAGGTCACACTTGCACACTACTACTTTACTCAATGACTATTGGACTGATGGATATGGCTGAGTACAATGCTTGATTGTCTTCATCAGGTCCAAAGACAATGAATGGAAGGGAAGTTCTCATACGTGACCAATTCTCCATTTAAGTTCTTCCAGAAACGTGTCTCTAGACTTTCTTCTAATGCTGGGTGTTTGGAGTGGGATGGTCAACAACTATTCTGTGTATATCATATATGATATGAATTAAAAAGCTAGTAGAATAGGTGATGGGTCAACTCAACATCAGAAGGATAAAGAAAGACAGAAGAAGAGATCCCTTTGTGAAGAAAACAGAAAAGATAAAAGTTTGTTGGGTATCCCATGATTGAGACTGCATCAATCTGAAAAATGAGGGTCCATATTGTACATTTGAATGGCGTGAGGTCACATTTGCGCACTACTACTCCATTATACATTGCTCCGATATCTTCATTATGTGCAAAGACATTGTAAGGAAGGGAAATTTGTATACATGACCCCTGCTCTATTTAACCTATTCCCAAACCATATCTCTAGACTCCCATACCAGGGGATGTGGGGGAGGGTTGTAGCAGTGGACCAGCCAATGATTATACATATTACCTATTCCGTGGATTCAAAAAGGGAGGAGAAGAGGTGATGGGTAACAAACAAAGAGAGACAGAAATGGAGGACCCTTTGGGTGAAGAAGTGATAGCAGAGCTAATAGTCCACAAAAACGGTATATGTTTGTTGGAAGTCTTATGACTGAGACCCCACCAATCACATGAATGAGGGTCTGGTTTCACTCATTTGAATGAAATGGTGGTCAAACATACACACTATCACTCCATTAGTGTGTATGAAATTGATGGAAAAGACAAAGTACAGTGCTTGACTATCTCCATTAGTCCTGTAGACATTGAGTGGAAGGGTTGTGCACACACATGACCAATGTTCCAATTAACATCTTTCAGAACCATGATTATGGGGGTTCGACCAGAGGTACAGCACACGATCATATATTACCTGTCCTGTTGTTTGGTCTTGTATGGCTGAGTACAGTGCTTGACTATCTCCATCAAGTAATGTAGACATTGAATGGAAGAGTGGTGTGCACACATGACCAATGCTCCAATTAACCTTTTTCAAAACTGAGATTATGGGGGTCCCACCAGTGGTAAAGCCAATGATCATACAAATCATCTATCCAGTCATTGGGTCTTATATGGCTAAGTACAGTGCTTGACTCTCTCCATCAGTTCCATCGACATTGTATGGAGGAGTCAAGTGTATACTTGACCTCTACTCCATTTAACATCTCCCAGAATTGTGTTTCAGGACTCCCATTCTTCTGATTGTAGTGATGTGTGTATATATATATATATATATATATATATATATATATATAATCAAATTTATCCTGTGGATTTAAAAAACTAGACTCATGGAGAAGAATTTATCCTCCGACTAGCTTCTATTGAGGGGGTTGTCGGTATGATTATTTTACATAAAATAATATATGAGAGTATCTGAACTAGATCATTCCATATTGTAGATATAGTTTGTCTGTTTTGTACACAGTTATTAAAAGTCTTCCTACTTTTGCACTCATCTGAAGTCATTGCGGCATTCTCTACGAGTGGGTGAAGGCACTAATGACATTAATAATCTTCGGTAATCTTCTAACAGTGGAGTGTATGATGGATGCATGCCCTGTAGACTCTCTTGCACATAATAAATTGGGACATTGAGTATTGTCATTTGCAGAATAGGTCAGAGCCTGGGGGCTTCCAAGTGACTTTTCTTATTCCTTCTGAAAGTAGAAGATCCCCCCGTCACTCTCTTCTCGGAGATCTCAGTAGATATTTATTTCCCGGATAATTAATTTTGATAACAAGCTGTCTGAATTCCCCTCTCCACATTCCCTTTCCCCGACCATCCATCACACTCCCAGCTCACATCTTAATATATTATGTGAATAATTAGAACAAAAGCAATGAGCTGTCAACACGTCTCCAGGTTCTTATATTAGTGAATGCCGCTCACTTTGTCTCTCTCAACCCCTCTGTCTTTGGGGCTTAGTCTTTGTTTGCTTAGAATAATATTATGTCACTTTGTCCCATTACCTTCTTGTACAATACTAATACATTGTAATTGGGGGGAAAAATGGAGGTTTAGCAATCTGCGTTAGCAAAATTTTGTATTTTGGAAAATTATTCCCAAATACAAACAAATAACAAGATTTTCTATACTGATTTTCTTCAAGGAGTTTTCAAGGACTCGAAAAATGCTTGATCTTTGCAATATATGTAATAGCTAATTAAGGAGCGGTTCATTTTTTAAACTTAAGCTCCTTTTTCATAAGTATTTTAAGGTATCTGGAAGTCCTGAAAAACCGCAAGGCTACATGTCATCAGAAAATGACCCATTGTTTAAATCAAAAATGAGAAAACTGATGACATTCCCTAACAGACAAGTGTGAATAGGTGCAAACTGCATTCCCTAACAGACAAGTGTGAATAGGTGCAAACTGAATATGAAATATACCGTGTTTTCTGGATTATAAAACGCACTCCCCCCCCCAAAACTGGGGGGGAAATGGGGTGTGTTTTATAATCTCTTATAATCCCTCTCTTTCTCTTATAATCCCAGTCTGGTAAGGTCTACGTGAGTAGTTTAATAATGTATGCAGTGCATTGTGTAATCTGGTGACAAATCATTTTAAAGGATAGTTCTATGTAGTTCTTTCCTCTACTATTGTGTTGTGCCCACTGCTAGAATCAGTGGATTTGTAAAAAAAATAATGTAATTCAGAAAGGTTGATGCCCCGATAATGTATTATTCTGTTCATTATCAACCAGATTCCATCCATAAGGCTATGTGCCCACGGGGACAGTGTCCTGCGGTTATATCCGCAGGACATTCTGCAGGTGCTACAAGAAATCTGCAACACAAGTTTTATCTGTTTCCATGCTGTGGATATACAGCGGAATGTCCTGCGGATATGGTGCGGGCATTCTGCATTGAGGATACAGTACCATGGCTTCGGCACTGCATCCTCAATGCAGAACAAGTGCTGTTCATATTCCTTACCTCCATCATTCAGCACCTCGCTTTCCGGTGGCCGTGTCACTCTGTCAGCGTCTGGTGCACTGTGCTGGAGAAGGTATGCGGGCCTCAACTAGCTCCGGCTGTCACATGACCGGAGCTCGTGCAGGCCCCGCCCATCTCTTACTTCCTGTACCTGGATCCAACGCGCTCCTGTGCTCTGGATGGAGAAAGTGACATTGTTGTCTTCTATTAAGGCAGGTAAGTGTATGAGACCCTGCGGAGAAGTCCGCAGGAATAATTGACATTCTGCAGATTTTTCCGCAGGGAAATCCGCATTATTTCCGCTGCGGAAAAAAACGCAGCGTGGGCACAGCAGTTCCCAAATGCCATAGAAATGGCTGGGGAGTAGCTGTGCTGCAGATTTTGAAAAATCCGCGGAATTTCCGCGAAAAATCCACGGCAAATTCCGCGCATTTTCCGCAGCGTGGGCACATAGCCTAAGTGTATAAAGTGTATAGAAAGACACAGAGACACACACACACAGACAGAGACACACAGAGGCATAATACAGAGACAGACTCACAGAGACACACAGAGACAGACATATAGAGACAGACACATAGAGACACACACAAACACAGAGACAGACACTGAGACTCACAGAGATACACAGAGACACACACACAAAGGCAAACACACATAAGCCAACACACAGAGACAGAGAAAGACCCACAGAAACACAGACACACAAAGACAGAAACAGAGACACACACACACAGAGGGACACAGAGACAGACACACATAGACTGACACATAGAAACAGAGACAGACACACAGAGACACAAACACAGAGACAGACACTGAGACTCACAGAGATACACAGAGACACACACACAGAGGCAAAAGCACAGAGACACACAGAGACCAAAACACAGAGACAGAGACACAGACACACACAGACAGAAACAGAGACAGAGATGCACAGAGACACACACACAGAGGCAAATACACAGAGACACACAGAGACCAACACACAGAGACAGACCCACAGAGACACAGACACACACAGACAGAAACAGAGACAGAGATGCACAGAGACAAACACACAGAGGCAAATACACAGAGACACACAGAGACCAACACACAGAGACAGACCCACAGAGACACAGACACACACAGACAGAAACAGAGACAGAGATGCACAGAGACACACACACAGAGGCAAACACACAGAGACACACAGAGACCAACACAGAGACAGAGACAGACCCACAGAGACACAGACAGAAACAGAGACAGAGATGCACAGAAACACACACACAC
This sequence comes from Anomaloglossus baeobatrachus, assembly GCF_048569485.1. NCBI lineage: Eukaryota > Metazoa > Chordata > Amphibia > Anura > Aromobatidae > Anomaloglossus > Anomaloglossus baeobatrachus. The sequence continues at coordinate 212,757,284 of NC_134360.1, read as the reverse complement.
AGATGCAGATACACAGAGACAAAGACAGAGAAAGACAGAGATACAGACACACAGAGACACACAGAGACTGACAAAGAGACAGACACACACAGAGACAGAGACACACAGACACAAAGAGAGAGGCAGACAGAGACAGACAGAGAGGGAGACACTTAGTTACTATCCCGGGCAACACCGGGTACTACAGCTAGTATTTGATATCTTTCTACACCTTCCCATCTACTTGTTTTCGATCTATGTCCTCCCTTCTCTTGCTCTTGTAAAATCAGAGCTGTCAATCAATAAGAGGAGGGTGGAGATGTGAAAGAAGCCCACATTAAAGGGAAATCTGTCACTAGGGTTTGTTATATCATTTTATAGCAGAATAGCATAGAGCTCGACAGCCTGATTCCAGGGATGTATCACTTACTGGACTGCTCAGTGCAGTTTTCAAGGAAAACATATTTTGTCTAATGTAGATGTAGCAGACCTAAGATTTCTGTGCTGTGCATAGCTCCGCCCACACCCCTGATTGGCAGCTTACTGTACATTGTGAGCAACCAATCGTGGTGGGGGCGGAGTTACACAGATTAGCTGGACTGGGTGCTTCCTGAGCTATTGTCTGGTAGTGATAATCTGCTGAAAAAAAGCTGATTGGATTGAAACTACAAGACACACAGCCTTATAAGTGACACATCCCTGGAATCAGGGTCTCTGCCCCTACATCATGCTGCTCTCAGATTAATAAGCAAACACCTGCTGACAGATTCCCTTTGCATTTTCATATAAAGGTGAGGATGCCTTTCTTTACATTGCACTGGTCCTTATACGTCAATATCTATTGCTGTTATTAGTCTTTCCTGTTAAGTCACCACCGAGCCTGGGGCCAGATATGCTTATATTCTATATGTTGTACCGAGATTCTTTAAAACAAGTAAAATATGACTAAGAATCACAATTTATATCCAGCAGCTGCCAAAATTTTAAAAGCATTTGCTGATAACATCTCATAGATTACTACATTGCTTATCATGAAATGGTTATTAAAGCTGCCATTAATTAATTCTGTGCAACAAAAATGAACTACAAAAGGCCAGTACAATAAATTTTCGGAAAATAATCTCTCCGAAAAAAAATTAAACCCATTTATTAATTTAGTTACTTGCACAGGATTTGCTTATATTTAACTGCTCGATAAGTGGAAACAACCTGGTATTAGTTCTGCCTGTCTAACTGATCGGAGGTGGGGGGAGGGGGCAAAGAAGAAAAGGAGCCCAAATGAATAGGTATCCAAGTAAGGATATGGCTATCTCTACTCTTCTCACAAGAAGTGGGTGATTTTGAAAATAGAAGTCTTAGCCATTATTTTTATCAATTAACAAAATGCAACAGGAATGAAAAATGAAAAACTCAAAATCAAAACAATCTTTGGAGTGACCACACTTTGCCTTCAATACAGACTCAAAGCCTTAATTCACCTTTTGCAGTTTTTGAAGGAACTCAGAAGAGAGATTGCTCCAATCCAAACATCATGGAGAACTGGCCACTGATCTTCTGTGTATGAAGCTTGTGCAAATCCTCCTGTCTCTTCATATAATCTCAGGCAGACTTAATATCTTTATAAATGATCTGGACAATGGAATTATCAGGAAACTCATAAAATTCACAGATGATACTAAGATACGAGGAGTAGCCAACAGAAGAGAGGTTGCTCCAATCCAAACATCTTGAAGAACTGGCCACTGATCTTCTGTGTATGAAGCTTGTGCAAATCCTCCTGTCTCTTCATATAATCTCAGGCAGTCTTAATATCTTTATAAATGATCTGGACAATGGAATTATTGGGGAATTCATAAAATTCACAGATGATACTAAGATACGAGGAGTAGCCAACAGAAGAGAGGTTGTTCCAATCCAAACATCATGGAGAACTGGCCACTGATCTTCTGTGTATAAAGCTTGTGCAAATTCTCCTGTCTCTTCATATAATCTCAGACAGACTTAATATCTTTATAAATGATCTGGACAATGGAATTATTGGGGAATTCATAAAATTCACAGATGATACTAAGATACGAGGAGTAGCCAACAGAAGAGAGGTTGCTCCAATCCAAACATCATGGAGAACTGGCCACTGATCTTCTGTGTATGAACCTTGTGCAAATTCTCCTGTCTCTTCATATAATCTCAGACAGTCTTAATATCTTTATAAATGATCTGGAAAACTAAATTATTGGAGAACTTTGCAGATGATACTAAGATACGAGGAATAGCCAACACTAGAGAGGAAAGAGAACAGATTCAAAAGGATCTGGACATACTCGAATAATGGCCCGAGGAAAACAGAATGGTGTTTAACAGGGAGAAATGCAAAGTCCTATATCTGTGTAAAAGAAATGCAAAAAGCATATACGGTATAGCATGGGAGGAATAGAACTAGGTGATAGCACCGGGGAAAAGGACTTGGGCATAATAGTGGATCCCAGATTCATCAGACGATCTTCAACATGAAAGAAGAAAAAAGGTGGCACTCACCAAATGGTAGTCTTCATTTATTGAGACAAAGGGGACATTAAAAAGCAGGGAGGGATGCGGTAGGCTTCAAAGACGACGGCGGCCATTTCGCGCTCACAGGCGCTTTGTTGGGTTCAGACTCAGATCCCAGATTCAAGATGAGCCAACAGTGCGGAGCTGCAGCTAAAAAGGCCAACAAAATTCTGGGATGTATCAAGACAAGCATCGAATCTAGATCAAGAGAGGTCATTATTCCCCTATACTCTACCCTGGTCAGACCCCACCTGGAATACTGTGTACAATTCTGGGAGCCCCAATTCAAGAAAGACATCGATATATTGGAGCAAGTCCAGAGAAGAGCCACCAAGATGGTAGAAGGTCTGCAAACCATGTCCTGTGAAGACCAGCTAAAAGAACTAGAAATGTTTAGTTTGCAAAAGAGAAGGCTGAGAGGAGACTTAATAGTGGTCTACAAATATCTGAAAGGCAGTCACACAGTGCAGAGGAAACCACCCTATTCTCATTAACACAAGGAAGTACAAAGAGAAATGGGATGAAACTTAAAGGAAGGAGATTCAGATTAGACATTGGGAAAACCTTTCTGACAGTGAAGGTAGTCAGAGAGTGGAACAGGCAACCACGGGAAGTTGTGAGGGCCGTCAGAGAGTGGAACAGGCAACCATGGGAGGTAGTGAGGGCAATCAGAGAGTGGAACAGGCGACCACAGGAGGTAGTGAGGGCAATCAGAGAGTGGAACAGGCCACCATAGGAGGTAGTGAGGGTAGTCAAAGAGTGGAACAGGCCACCATGGGAAGTAGTGAGGGCAGTCAGAGAGTGGAACAGGCAACCATGGATGGTAGTGAGGGCAATCAGAGAGTGGAACAGGCCACCATAGGAGGTAGTGAGGGTAGTCAAAGAGTGGAACAGGCCACCATGGGAAGTAGTGAGGGCAGTCAGAGAGTGGAACAGGCGACAATGGGAGGTAGTGAGGGCAATCAGAGAGTGGAACAGGCGACCATAGGATGATTTAGGAAACCCTGCAGTTGAAGGGGGTTGGACCCAATGGATCTTGAGGTCCCTTCCAACTCTACCATTCTATGATTCTATGTTGAGATCAAGGCTATATGAAGGCCATATTGCTGAACCATCGAGAACCAGCAAAGCGTAAAAAATAATGACTTCACCACTCACATCTCCCTCTGTCCTGCTGTTTGCCATCTGGTACTCAGGACCTCTTCTTTTTGCTCTTGTGCTGCATCTCTGGGTTCTTCATTATAGGTTGTCACCATCCTTGGAGGTCACTACACATCGAATGAGCATGGTGTGTGTCATGGCTTCACAATCACGCGATTTTACAATGCTCAGGGATGCTTGAGACCTGGCCATGGCCAGAAGTTTGGGCCTATGGTAAAGAAACCAAAGATATGGTGAATAAAGGCAGGAGGAAGAGACCCTGAGAACTGGACAGCGAGCAACAGGGAGACTGGAGAGGTGAGCGATGAGTATTATTTTTTTTTTACATCTTATATTTATTGTGCTCTGGGATCTGAAGAGGCTCCAGAGGATAATAATGAACACTCAATTTGCAGGGAATGCCTTCTCTTTGAAACTACTAGGACAACCACTTCTGATTTTCTGATTACAGATGTTTTCTGCGGGTGAAATTAAAAATCCTATACTCACCTCTACAGCCGGCACAGTTTCAGATATGCAGCTGTTCACGTTCCTGGGGCTCACATGATGTTGTGACGCCACGTGAGTCCTGCGTCCAATCAGTGCCGGCTTTCGTCTCCCCGCCTTCGGACCAAACGAGTTAATCAACAGGAAGTGAGTGGTGTGGCTATGCTCATTTCCTATTGATTGCTTGCTTGGTACAAAGGTGTGGAGACAGAGGCTGGTGCTGATTGGACATGGTGCTCGCATGATGTCACAACATCACATGATTCCTGCAACCACAAATTGTGGCGCCACTGGAATGGTGCCAGTAATGGAGGTGAGTAGAGGATTTTTTATTTCACCTGGTGGAAATATATGGAATCAGAAGGGGTCATCCTAGTAGTGGACAACCCCTTTAAGTGATGTGTTCTTCTTAAGAAATTTGGTTTCCTCTACTCCAGCAGGACTGGTGTAACGCACACATGCACTACGCAGTCTTGAGGAATCAGGTCTTTGTTCACATATTCACTATGTGCCGTCCACCTGGGGCGAATGAAGGATGAACTTCAATATGTCAAACTGTACAAATGGCTAAATTGACAACCATGATTGGTTACTCCTCTTTACTATGGGATAATTCCTCCAGTCCCCATTGGCAGCTGTCACCTTTAAACGCCATTTAGTATTTTACTTTCCAATCCTTTTCATACAATTCTTTGTGCAGATTGTAGCACATAATCCAGAGCCTCGGAGTACAGAATACTGTAGATATGGCATTATACACATCCATTTTATGCCTTTTACAATATTTCTTCAAAGTTTTCTACAATTAACGGAACCTGCATAGCCGAACCCTGTAATTGATTTGTTACCATTCATTTATGGTAAAGCAGCGGTCTTTTTGGAAAAATATGAAAAGTATTTCTCCTATCTAATAGAACAAATTGTCACAGATTTCACTGAAGCTTCAGTCAGATTCTTCTCACCAGTAGACCTTATCAAGTATTGATGGCAGAGGAAAACATTGAGGGCTTGACAGGGTACTGCTGTGTATACGTAAAGTTTTGGGGTTTTTTTTGGGGGGGGAGTAGGTTTACAGTTGCAAATGGTCTAATATATATATATATATATATATATATATATATATATATATTATATATATATATATATATACATATATATATATATATATATATATATATATATATATATATATATATATATACAGTACAGACCAAAGGTTTGGACACACCTTCTCATTCAAAGAGTTTTCTTTATTTTCATGACTCTGAAAATTGTAAATTCACATTGAAGGCATCAAAACTATGAATTACCACATGTGGAATGAAATACTTAAAAAAGGGTGATACAACTGAAAATATGTCTTATATTTAGGTTCTTCAAAGTAGCCACCTTTTGCTTTGATTACTGCTTTGCACACTCTTGGCATTATCTTGGTGAGCTTCAAGAGGTAGTCACCGGAAATGGTTTTCCAACAGTCTTGAAGGAGTTCCCAGAGATGCTTAGCACTTGTTGGCCCTTTTGCCTTCACTCTGCGGTCCAGCTCACCCCCAAACCATCTCGATTGGGTTCAGGTCTGGTGACTGTGGAGACCAGGTCATCTGGCGTAGCACCCCATCACTCTCCTTCTTAGTCAAATAGCCCTTACACAGCCTGGAGGTGTGTTTTGGGTCATTGTCCTGTTGAAAAATAAATGATGGTCCAACTAAACGCAAACCGCATGGAATAGCACGCCTCTGCAAGATGCTGTGGTAGCCATGCTGGTTCTGTATGCCTTCAATTTTGAATAAATCCTCAACAGTGTCACCAGCAAAGCACCCCCACACCATTACACCTCCTCCTCCATGCTTCACGGTGGGAACCAGCCATTTAGAGTCCATCCGTTCACCTTTTCTACAAAGACACGGTGGTTGGATCCAAAGATCTCAAATTTGGACTCATCAGACCAAAGCACAGATTTCCACTGGTCTAATGTCCATTCCTTGTGTTCTTTAGCCCAAACAAGTCTCTTCTGCTTGTTGCCTGTCCTTAGCAGTGATTTCCTAGCAGCTATTTTACCATGAAGGCCTGCTACACAAAGTCTCCTCTTAATAGTTGTTCTAAAGATGAGAAGGTGTGTCCAAACTTTTGCTCTATACTGTATATATACTGTATACAGTATATATAAATATGTGTATATATATATATATATATATATATATATATATATACTCGCTTACTGATCTTGAGATGTTTCTGCCTTGGTCTTCGTCTCCTTAGTTGCTGTACCAGTGGTTACAAGACCTAACACTACAGCAAATCAGTGACCTCTATAACCAATCAGTAACCACTGCGACCAATCAGTGACCACCGAAACCAATCAGTGACCAAAATAGCTAATCAGTTGTCTGATTGGCTGCTGTACCATTCCCAGAAGTAGGACTTGCGCAGTGCTACAGGGGAGCAGTGGGGGATTCGTAGATAACTACATTTTTTTTTTTTTTTTAGTGCAAACTAGGCACAGTTGGAAATTGATAAATAAATGGATACAAATAACTAATTTAAACAAGTATAACTCCATAGAAACATTGTATTTATTTGTAGACTTTATGAAGCCATCACTAAAAAAAATGTACCTTTGGCTCCACAGTGGTGTGGCCATTAGATCTTGGTGTCTTACTGTACAAGGTTTATGTTTCAGGTTCTGTCCAGTGCTGAAATATAATGCCTTAAAGGGGTGGTCCAGTCTAAAATGACAAGTGTGCAGTCCCTCTATGTATCACTCTATGTGACTGCAGACTTGTGATCCATCACATCACGTGCACTGTGCACTGTGAGGATTCTTAGGTGTCAGCATCGGGAATGGCAGTCATGTGATCGCAACTATGCAATATGATGCAATATGCAAACTACCTGCCATAATCTGACTAGACTATTTCTGGCAAGCTCAATGCAACTGTATTGTGTGAGGCCGGAAACAGTCTAGCTGGATTCTGTCCGTAAATATGCATATTACATATTTGCAGTTACATGACTGCCGTTCCCATCACTGACACAGGAGAATCCTCACGGCGCCCAGTGCATACAACGTGAGGATTCACAAATCTGCAGGCACATAGAGTGATGGAAAATGTCGTTTTATACTGGACAACCCCTTTAAAAAGGTAGTCTTGGGAAAACAATTCATCACTAGAGATGAGCCAACCCCAGATTCTGTGTTCGTTGTTCATACCAAACACAGACTTTACACAAATAACAGAGTTTGGATTTGGTGCTTTATGTACAACCACCACATATGTGAGCATCGCTGTTCTCGGGTATGTGGCGCCCTGGACTAGCCAGGTCGTCACAGGTAACACACACACACCCCCACCCCCACCAGACAGTAGCATTAGCAAAACACAAAACCCTTGTTGCCTCTCTCCAGGGTCTGATGTCCACACCAGGTGGGGTGGAGCCAAGCGGTTGGCCCCGCCCACCGAGGAGTTCACAGGCCTGGAGGCGGGAAAAACAGACAGAACAGTTGAGGAGGTAGAAGTGAGAAGTTGGAGTTCAGTGGAGGAGGTGGAAGTGGAGAGTGTCTGGGTTTGTGACCCAGGCACTGACAACAAGGTTGGCAGACGGTGGTGGCCGTCTGCAGGAGTGGTGAATCAACGCGGAACCGTAGGACCGGGGTCAGGCGGTGGCCCGCCGGTACCGACCGGGGAGCGAAGTGAAGCCAGCACACACAGGCAGGGCCATCGGACCCTGACTAGGCTTGGAGTCGCCGTCAACAGTCAAATCCGAGTGTGACAGGAACCCCAGGGGTTTCCTAACAGCCAAAGACCCGTTAGAAGGCATCCGTCCGCACCGTGATGGTATACAGCTACCGCCTAAGGCTAGAGACCCAAGGGCCAGCGCCTGCGGGCAAACGGGCTCCTCCGGCAATACACCGTTGGGGACTACCGTTGGGGATCTGTGACGCCCTGGGAAAGCCAGGGGTCACAGGTCACAACACCACATGCACCCTCACATTCCCTGCAGGTACACACTAGGTCAAAACACAAATCCTTGTTGCCTTCCTCCAGGGGCTGGTGTCCACACCAGGGGGTGGGCCAGGCGGTTGGCTCCACCCACCAAGGAGTTCACAGCCCTGGAGGTGGGAGGAACCAGGCAGATAGAGTTTGGAGGAGGAAGTGGAAAGTGTGGAAGTTGAAGTCTAGCTGAGGGCTAGAGTAGAGTGAAGCTAGGGAAGTGAAGGAGTAAAGATAGAAGTGGAAGTTCAAAGTGAGAGGAAGTGGTAGAGGAGCTAAAGTAAAAGCAACAGAGAAAGTGACAGAAAGAAGCCTGAAGTTAGTCCGGGTGTGTGCCCCGGACTGAGACATCAAGGTTGGCAGACGGCGGTGACCGTCTGCAGGCGAGACTGATTGGAGGTTGCCGAAAGGACCGTGGACAGGTGGTGACCCGGCGGTACCGGAGCGGTATACGAAGATTAGTCAGCACCAGGGCAGGGGCCTTTCGGATCCCGGCAAGACTAGGAGTCGCCGAATTTGCCAAATCCATCAGTAAAGGGGTCGACTGTCTCCCAACAACCAAGTCCCGTTAGAAGGCAACAGTCCGACCGTTAAGGGGAGACACCGCCACCGCCAAGGCACCAGTTTCCCAGGGCCAGCGCCTGCGGGCAAGAGTGGAGCTCCTCCGGCTCATATCTAAGCTGGGGAGCAGGTTACCGGTGGGAACCCATCGCTACCAAACAACAACACATAGGTGCAGGGAAGAGACCGTCACCGTCAACTGCAGGGGATATCAGCAGCGCAACCGTCTGAGGGACCCGTCCAACCAGCCGTTTGTTTACCGAGAACTGTGTCGTATTTACTGGCTGAGTGAGTACCTCCGTGCCATGCGGCACAGTGCTGCCCCTGCGCCCCTGCACCTCCACAGGCCCCATACCCACCTGTCCACCATCCAACCCCATCACTGGGCCCCGGGATCACCAACCCCTACCCACGGAGGGGCAACACAACAACTGGCTGCTCCATACCATCACTCCCGGGATCCCCAGCCAGAGCAGCGGTGGTGTACACCTAATCACCACAACCGTGGGTGGCGTCACGGACAATAAACTATCCCCACACCCAAACCCCCTTTCACTCACGGGCGAGGAGCGCCGCTCGAGTCCCCGGGATCCGGCCCATCGCTCGAGCCACCGAGCAGCGGCAGCAGCGGGCCGCAGCAGCTGCAGCGGCAGCCGGACCCGAGCAGTAGGGAGAGCGCGGCGTCCCCTCCTCCGCCCGCGACTACTTGGTGTCACGAACAGGATCTTACCGTTCTGCCGTTGGGTAGAGGTGCGCCTTGTGACCGCCGGAGGTATCCGGCTGAAAAATTTCAGAATCTTTGGCGTGAAAAGTTCCCGCTCGAGCGTCTTCTCGAGTAGCAGAGACGCGAAGGACAAAACCCCGCCCCAATGGAGGAGGGGCCGGAAAGAAGCTAAGGGGGACGCGATGGCGGCTGGCTGCATGTGAGGTGGCTATAAAAGCAGGGACGCCAGGACCCTGTGGCCATCTTGTTGCTAGTTCCTGGAAAGCACGACTGCCGAGATGTCCGCTCCAATCAATAACAGCAAGACCCCCGCGCCCGGCACGGCGACGTGGTTGAGGGACCGGACCGTCCCGCTGAGTAATCGTCTGCAGGCCCATATGCAACTCCTCCTGGAGGAGTGGGAGACCGACATGGCGGATGTGGTGGCTGCTATGTGGAGACGCGAGATAGAAGAGGATTTGGAGGAGCGGGTAAGCGACCCACGCCCCTGTATTCCTGAGGGATCGGCCATTGGAGCTGAGGGGCCCGGCCGGCTTCCGCTCACCCTGCATCTCTCCCCGCTACCCGTGATAGCTGCTGCCGCCCCGCCATTAGGCCCGCTACCTGTCCACCCGGTAGCGATACCCTGCCAAGCCGCCTCGGCGGGCGAGCCGGCTGCAGACGTCCAGGACGTCCCTGAAGTGCACCAGGGGGAACCGCTAGGACCGCGGCCCCTTAACAGCATGGTGCCAGAAGTCCCGGCAGTGATTGTGCCAGACCCCGAGCCCGGGACCGTGGCCTGGGTGAAAGCCCGGGTGATTCAATTCCACCAGCGTCAGCAGGATCAGATCTTCAGGATGATGGAGCAGTGGACCAACGAGGTGGAGATGCTGATTGCAACTGCCCCGATGTACGGAGGGGGAACAGATGTAGCAGAACCGACTGGTGACCCACGTCCCTATGTCCTACCAGGACCGGCCGCTGCGGCTGAGGGGCCCGGCCTAGTCTCGACCTATGCATCATCCTTGCCGTTACTGCTGGGGCGCCTCAGTGTAAACTCGCCTGACCTGCTGCCCCGTGCTGCTGCAGAGGGCTCTGATGTGCTGGATGCTAGAGGCCAGGAGGCTGCGGCAGCTGGCGGTAACCCGCCTGGCGCAGGAACAAGAGCTGATGACTCCGGCCCCAGCCCCGGGTCCGCTGCTGAGTTTGAAGAGGCGAGTGAGCGTTCCCGCTATGTGGGAGACCCCGTGGTTTTCCATACCCCGCGTACCAGTGGAAATGGGTACCGGGTACCCCTGTCACAGCAGGCATGTCAGTGCATGTTTGATATGCTGGTGGCAGAGGATGGGTCCGCCTCAGCAGAAGAATCTGAGTAAGGCAGCGGAGCACCGTTGTCCAGTCCCCGTTAGGACCACCACTGAGTCTTGTTTGAAGTTTTTGTGAAAATGATAAGATGATAACCGAACAGTCACCTGATTCTACCGTGATTTGGAAACCGGCCGTTGTCGGCACCGTTGTCCCCGTGGGGACCGTTCAAAAAGTTGCATAAGGGACTCCTTATGGACAAGCCCGTTAACTTGCAGGGCAACCAAAAACGTTAAGTGGCTTGTAAATAAGTTGTGTTACCGTTTCCGCAATTACCGCCTCCGGAGAGACAGGTTGGAGGGAGGGCCCACAGCAGAGCAGGCTGGGGCCCAGCCACCACAGGAACCGGTGGCTACCCTCTGGAGGGGAAGGACAGATCCTGCTCGGGTAACTTGTGCTGGACTGAGGTCAAGGGGTGCTGCCTGGGTTTTAGGGGCAGCATCAGGGCCAGGCTACTTGGGTGGGAGAGAGCGGAGACCGTAACCGTTAACCGTTTTAATGTTTGCAACGTTTAAGCACTGAACCTCCTGATGTGGGATGATGCCATAAACTGTAAATATGTTACCGTTTTTTATCTTTACAGAAAAACAAAAGGAAAATAAACTCGGTGTTGGACGGGCAGCCCGAGGACAGTCTGCGTTTTGCTAAGGGGGAATGTGACGCCCTGGGCAAGCCAGGGGTCACAGGTCACAACACCACACGCACCCCACATTCCCTGCAGGTACACACTAGGTCAAAACACAAATCCTTGTTGCCTTCCTCCAGGGGCTGGTGTCCACACCAGGGGGTGGGCCAGGCGGTTGGCTCCACCCACCAAGGAGTTCACAGCCCTGGAGGCGGGAGGAACCAGGCAGATAGAGTTTGGAGGAGGAAGTGGAAAGTGTGAAAGTTGAAGTCTAGCTGAGGGCTAGAGTAGAGTGAAGCTAGGGAAGTGAAGGAGTAAAGATAGAAGTGGAAGTTCAAAGTGAGAGGAAGTGGTAGAGGAGCTAAAGTAAAAGCAACAGAGAAAGTGACAGAAAGAAGCCTGAAGTTAGTCTGGGTGTGTGCCCCGGACTGAGACAGCAAGGTTGGCAGACGGCGGTGACCGTCTGCAGGCGAGACTGATTGGAGGTTGCCGAAAGGACCGTGGAAGGGTGGTGACCCGGCGGTACCGGAGCGGTATATGAAGATTAGTCAGCACCAGGGCAGGGGCCTTTCGGATCCCGGCAAGGCTAGGAGTCGCCGAATTTGCCAAATCCGTCAGTGAAGGGGACGACTGTCTCCCAACAACCAAGTCCCGTTAGAAGGCAACAGTCCGACCGTTAAGGGGAGACACTGCCACCGCCAAGGCACCAGTTTCCCAGGGCCAGCGCCTGCGGGCAAGAGTGGAGCTCCTCCGGCTCATATCTAAGCTGGGGAGTGGGTTACCGGTGGGAACCCATCGCTACCAAACAACAACACATAGGTGCAGGGAAGAGACCGTCACCGTCAACTGCAGGGGATATCAGCAGCGCAACCGTCTGAGGGACCCGTCTAACCAGCCGTTTGTTTACCGAGAACTGTGTCGTGTTTACTGGCTGAGTGAGTACCTCCGTGCCGTGCGGCACAGCGCTGCCCCTGCGCCCCTGCACCTCCACAGGCCCCATACCCGCCTGTCCACCATCCAACCCCATCACTGGGCCCCGGGATCACCAACCTCTACCCACGGAGGGGCAACACAACAACTGGCTGCTCCATACCATCACTCCCGGGATCCCCAGCCAGAGCAGCGGTGGTGTACACCTAATCACCACAACCGTGGGTGGTGTCACGGACAATAAACTATCCCCACACCCAAACCCCCTTTCACTCACGGGCGAGGAGCGCCGCTCGAGTCCCCGGGATCCGGCCCATCACTCGAGCCACCGAGCAGCGGCAGCAGCGGGCCGCAGCAGCCGCAGCGGCAGCCGGACCCGAGCAGTAGGGAGAGCGCGGTATCCCCTTCTCCGCCCGCGACAGATCCATCGTAGTCAAAACAGTACACAAAGGTGCAGGGAAAGACAGCCGCCATCACCTGTCCGGGGAGAGACACTGAGCAGCAGCAGCCGCAGCGCCGGACCCGAGCGTTAGCGAGCGCAGCGGCGCCCCGCCAACCGCGACAGGTACGCCCGGTGCTCAGCCCAGTGCGAGTTGCTTACAGTGTTTGATCGGCTCACCCTGGGGGTAACAACAGCATGATCGGATGTAATATGCACCAAATACAAAAAATGGAAAACCCCATCTACTCTCTCCCAGAAGTGATCTGTTTATGGCTGGCTGTATGTGTCTGGAGACCCGAACTACCTAATAAGTGACTTCCATTGGGGTTCAGGTCAAGTTCAGGGTTCGGGTTCTAAAGTGAACTTTATCTAAAGTCCAGCTGAACCCTCCGAACTGAACTTTCACGGGTCCGCTCATCTCTACTCATCACCTAGCCATTTGATAGATGAATGTGTTAATTGGTGAGGTCCAACTTCCGGGATTGTCACCAATTGGTAGAATGCAAGACTTTTTTTCCTTGTTAGAATGGAATAGTTGGGGACATGCTCATCCGCTGCTCCATTCATAGCTATTGGGGTTGCCAGCGCCATAGAGAATGAATGAATGAAACGGGTGGTCCATTTTGTAACATGAACAAAAGTAGGATAAGTATCCCATCTGCAATATGAAAACAAGGAAGATCAGCTCACCCATAGCCGGTGCACGGAACATCCTGGCTTGGGACGGAAACTTGCAGAGAAGAAAGCATAAACCTACGCGTTTCGGCGAAAATCCACCTTATTCATGATTATCCCCTTTCTGTATCATAGTGGTTTACATATGGTTCCATACTTTTTTTAATGATTCTTCAATAAAGACTTTTTTAATTTAGTCACCTGTACCTTCCGTGGATGCTGGAGACTTTCCTCTTTCTTCTCTGTAAGTATCCCATCTGGGATAAAAATTGTCCCTTTCTTTGGATCAGTACAGCTGTCAGTGGTCCTTCCAATGATCAGCATGGATAGGTGTTAATTGGTTTTCACCAGAGAACCTCTGAAAGGTAATGTAGTGCACCTGAAGCCATCAGGGAGCTACAAGGTTCTGCATCCCCACCAGGATGGAGGACCTATCCCCCTAGGTCCCCGGAAGACCAGTGCCGGTCACACACAAAAACTCCAGGTAATTCCAGTTTTCACCAACAATCCCCCATACAATGGTGCAAGGCAAGCGTCGGAGGAATGGATGGCCGCCTAGAGGTGGAGCCAGTCCAGTCCACTAGTTGACCAGGTGGGAGGGGCAGACTGGGGACAGTTAGACAGTCGGTCTGTAGTCAGAGAGGAGTGCAGGTGGACGTGAGAAGACGCGCTGTTAAGGAGCTGACAGTAACCTGCTACCCAGAAGGGTAGTTGCCAGTGGAGTACGGTGAAATACTCCCAGACCTACGCACCGATGGGGTACAGGACCATAGGACAGGCAGAAGCTCCAAGCAGACCTGTTAACACCTGCACAGCAAGGGGACCATCAAGGTCCTTGCTGACCCTAAGAATCCAAGACTCAGTAGCAAAGAGAGAGCCGGGGACAGGATCAGAGACTCCAACCCTACAGGCTTCACGCTACCGTCAGGCGGACAGCAGTGGAAAAACCACCGGAAGGGGACCCCAGTTGCTCTACGCCACGGGGACCCACCAACCAGAGACAGGTGCAGGGGAAGAAGGTACCAGAGTACTAAACTGGCACTGGGACTAAGGGGACCTGGAGGTGAAACCAGCCGGCCTCGGGTGACCAGTTACTACCAGCCAAAAGTGAGTAAAGACCAGTTACACTGAACCCTCTTGTGTGGCCTACCTTCTTCCGACACCCGTCACATCACCTACCCTCTGGGGCCCGGCCCTGCTTGCGGAGGGCCTAACATCCAGGCTGCCATTAACACCAGCCCCATTAACACCAGCCCCTGGCTCCATCTACATAACTGCAAACCGCAAGTGGCGTAACGTGGGAACATTATTCTAATCCCCTGTAAATATCCTTTACAAAAAGGGCCCAGGCACGGAACCGGGCAACGGCCACCAAAGTGAAATTCCCCAGATATACATTGCCCGGGACCGAGTACCCCATATCCCTGGGCGCGACAGTAACATATGCTATCACCTTACATATACTATCAAAATAGAGCAATTGTGAATGTATATATACCTAATTTTGTTTTTATTCGAAAAATCCAAAAAAACCTCAAACCCTAGAGTTATTTCTTATGTTTGCTTTACATATGAATGTACAAAGTCACATACACTGAAAAGGCTGATTATATCCAGCTGACATTTATCAGCATTAAATCATACAGCGTCTTAGCATCTGCCAACAACCTTCACTATCACCTGTTGCGGTGACATTTCCCGCATCAACCATCATTCTGACTTTTGCTCTCTATTACTTTAAAGAATCAAATGTTTCTTTTTCTGCTTTTAAAATGTATTTTTTCCTAGAATCAGCGAGAAGAAAAATACCAGCAAACTCCCTGAATTCTTAATACACTGACTTCCTGCAGCTTTGACATACTGCTTGTCTTGAGAGGTCTTAATGTTTCATAGTCCATCAACTATACTTTTTCGCAAAATGTCAAAATAAAAGGCAAATGCTGGGATTGTGTTGATGGGTTGAGTGTTTGAGGCTGAGCTAATAAGTGACAGGGTCAGACAGTTGTTAAAAAGGGGAATGTGACCGTCCCACACTTGCTCACATGAGGCCCTCACATTTACAATATATTTTTTTGGAAGAAGAAAAATCCAAACATAAAACTTGAGTCTCTTGAACTGCAGAGTAAACAAGATTAAGAGGAAATTCCAAGAAAATGACAAGACTTAGGGGTACTTTGCACGTTGCGACATCGCTACTGCGATATCGTCGGGGTCAAATCGAAAGTGACGTACATCCGGCGCCGGTAACGACGTTGCAACGTGTAAAGCCTAGGAGACAAGATGAACGAGCGTGAAACAGTCAAAAATCGGTGATCTGTGTCACGTCGTTCATTTTCATAATGCCGGTGCGTCCGCAGGTATGATGTTGTTTGTCGTTCCTGCAGCTCCACACATCGCTGTGTGTGAAGCCGCAGGAGCAACAAACATCTCCTTACCAACGCCTGCCGTCCACCGGCAATGCGGAAGGGAGAAGGTGGGCGGGATGTTTGCATCCCGCTCATCTCCGCCCCTCCGCTTCTATTGGCCAACCGATTAGTGACGTCGCGGTGACGCCGAACACACCGCCTCCTTGAAGGAGGGATTCTTCGGCAGTCACAGCGACGTCGCCGACCAGGTAAGTGCGTGTGAAGTTGCCGTACCGATAAAGTTTGCTACAGCAGCTATCACAAGATATCGCATGTGCGAAGGGGGCGGGTACTATCGCGCTCGGCATCGCTATCATCGGCTAGCGATGTCGCAGCGTGCAAAGTACCCCTTATAGTTATGGGCATGTGAAAGAAATGTTTGCAGTAATTCCCCATCACCATCCCAACCTACTGTTTCTTGTTTATGTGATTTTTTTTTAACTTTTTGATTTTTTTTTTACATTTTTCTGTCATTATTGACATAAAAAAATCAAAAAATGTTGCAGTTTTGCACTTGACTGCAGAGCCTCATGGTATGCTGATGTGTCGCCCAGGGCTATGGGCTACTTGATCCCAGGCCATATATATGTAAGGGTGTGCTATTGCCGTTGCCTGGTTCCGTGACCCTGGGGGCACTTTTAAAAATGGGATATATAACAGGGGAGATGAAAGAGTTTATGTCGTGACACCACTTGCGGGTTGCAGCTAAAGACTTGTAGCCGCCGCTGCACAGTTTATGTCCACTGGGACTGGTGGTGATGGCAGCTGGGATGTTGGGCCCTCCGCAAGTAGAACTGAGCCCCAGGGTGTAGATGATGTAGATGATGGGGTGCGGCATGGAAAGGATGGAGACCGCACGATGGGGATGCAGTGCAACTCTGATTTTACTCACAGCAGGTGATGACGCAAGACAGCTGGTTCAGACCACTAGTCCCTGTAGTCCCAGTGCCGGTGTGGTACCCTGATGGCTTCTTTCCCCTGCACCTCTCTGTCGTTTTGTGGAACCCCGTAGCTTGGAGCGCCTGGGAGTCCCCTCCTGTTAGTTGTCAGGCTCTGGTCCGTACGGCGGGCAGTGTGAACCCTGTAGGGTTGGTGCTCTGGTCCGGTCCCTGGCTCAATCGTTACTGCTGGTGCCCCCGGATTCTTGGGTCAGTGAGGTCCGTGAAGGTCCCCTCACTGTGCAGATATTTGTTAGGCAGCTTGGAGTGTTCACCTAACCTAGGGCCCTGTGCCCCGTCGGTGCCTTGGTTCCAGGGGTACCTCATCGTACTCTCCCTGGCAACCATTCTCCTGTACCAGTCAGGTCACTGTTACACGACCCCGTCTGGAGACACGTCCGTCTCCTTCACTTGTCACTTCACACTCCTCTACTGTTTCTCTCCTCCCCCTGGGTTGCTGGTTCGTGGATTGTATTGCCTCCACCTCTAGGTGGCCATCCATTGGGTCCCCAACTAGTCAGTCATCCCTATCTGGGTGAGGGAACTGGGGATGTTATGTGGTTTGATTGGTACCGCTTCCAGGTCCCTGGTGGTAGGACCTGCATCCGTGACAGGATGCAGTACCTAGTAGTTCCCTGAAGGGTTCAGGGGGGCTACACTGACACTTTGTGTTCCATAAGGATCACATTCAGTAGCCATTTCATTACACTTGCAAGCAGAATTATAGTCAAAGGTAACATATATATATATATATATATATATATATATATATATATATAGTCAGGGCCAGAAATATTTGGACAGTGACACAAGTTTTGTTATTTTAGCTGTTTACAAAAACATGTTCAGAAATACAATTATATATATAATATGGGCTGAAATTGCACACTCCCAGCTGCAATATGAGAGTTTTCACATTCAAATCGGAGAAAGGGTTTAGGAATCATAGCTCTGTAATGCATAGCCTCCTCTTTTTCAAGGGACCAAAAGTAATTGGACAAGGGACTCTAAGGGCTGCAATTAACTCTGAAGGCGTCTCCCTCGTTAACCTGTAATCAATGAAGTAGTTAAAAGGTCTGGGGTTGATTACAGGTATGTGGTTTTGCATTTGGAAGCTGTTGCTGTGACCAGACAACATGCGGTCTAAGGAACTCTCAATTGAGGTGAAGCAGAACATCCTGAGGCTGAAAAAAAAGAAAAAATCCATCAGGGAGATAGCAGACATGCTTGGAGTGGCAAAATCAACAGTCGGGTACATTCTGAGAAAAAAGGAATTGACTGGTGAGCTTGGGAACTCAAAAAGGCCTGGGCGTCCACGGATGACAACAGTGGTGGATGATCGCCGCATACTTTCTTTGGTGAAGAAGAACCCGTTCACAACATCAACTGAAGTCCAGAACACTCTCAGTGAAGTAGGTGTATCTGTCTCTAAGTCAACAGTAAAGAGAAGACTCCATGAAAGTAAATACAAAGGGTTCACATCTAGATGCAAACCATTCATCAATTCCAAAAATAGACAGGCCAGAGTTAAATTTGCTGAAAAACACCTCATGAAGCCAGCTCAGTTCTGGAAAAGTATTCTATGGACAGATGAGACAAAGATCAACCTGTACCAGAATGATGGGAAGAAAAAAGTTTGGAGAAGAAAGGGAACGGCACATGATCCAAGGCACACCACATCCTCTGTAAAACATGGTGGAGGCAACGTGATGGCATGGGCATGCATGGCTTTCAATGGCACTGGGTCACTTGTGTTTATTGATGACATAACAGCAGACAAGAGTAGCCGGATGAATTCTGAAGTGTACCGGGATATACTTTCAGCCCAGATTCAGCCAAATGCCGCAAAGTTGATCGGACGGCGCTTCATAGTACAGATGGACAATGACCCCAAGCATACAGCCAAAGCTACCCAGGAGTTCATGAGTGCAAAAAAGTGGAACATTCTGCAATGGCCAAGTCAATCACCAGATCTTAACCCTATTGAGCATGCATTTCACTTGCTCAAATCCAGACTTAAGACGGAAAGACCCACAAACAAGCAAGACCTGAAGGCTGCGGCTGTAAAGGCCTGGCAAAGCATTAAGAAGGAGGAAACCCAGCGTTTGGTGATGTCCATGGGTTCCAGACTTAAGGCAGTGATTGCCTCCAAAGGATTCGCAACAAAATATTGAATATAAAAATATTTTATTTGGGTTTGGTTTATTTGTCCAATTACTTTTGACCTCCTAAAATGTGGAGTGTTTGTAAAGAAATGTGTACAATTCCTACAATTTCTATCAGATATTTTTGTTTATAAAAAAGCAAAAAAAAAAATATCATTACTTACAGCAAGATGGAATTGCAGCTGTATATTGCTCAGGCCAAAAGACTACTACTACTCCAGCAGGATACAGCTAAACCCCCACTAGGTGGAGGCAACACAGGTGCAGGTGGAGCCATTCACACTCACTTCCAAATCCAAATATGGAGGAGGTGATGGCTGGATGGTAAAACTGCACACTGGTGTCTTGCATAGAGCACTGTTCACACTAGCAGACGCATAGTCACAAACCCGCAGCCTACTAGGTGACACCCATACTATTAGATCAGGCGGGCTGCCAAGCCGTACCCCCACTGCGCGCTACGTAGGGACAGAAACTCTGATAGCAAGGCCTAACAAAAAGGGGCCTGGCTGTATCCTGTACAAAAAAGTTTTTGAGGTTTTTTGTTAGCGTTATGGCCATAAGACGTAAGCCTACAACCCTCGTCACGGGAACCTCATGCTTGTAGGTCCCTACACTATATATAATAGTTTCTGTCCCTACGTAGCGCGCAGTGGGGGTACGGCTTGGCAGCCCGCCTGATCTAATAGTATGGATGTCACCTAATAGGCTGCGGGTTTGTGACTATGCGTCTGCTAGTGTGAACAGTGCTCTATGCAAGCCACCAGTGTGCAGTTTTACCATCCAGCCATCACCTCCTCCATATTTGGAAGTGAGTGTGAATGGCTCCACCTGCACCTGTGTTGCCTCCACCTAGTGGGGGTTTAGCTGTATCCTGCTGGAGTAGTAGTAGTCTTTTGGCCTGAGCAATATACAGCTGCAATTCCATCTTGCTGTAAGTTCAGATATTTTTGTTCAAACCTTCAAATTAAACGTTACAATCTGCACTTGAATTCTGTTGTAGAGGTTTCATTTCAAATCCAATGTGGAGGCATGCAGAGCCCAACTCGCGAAAATTGTGTCACTGTCCAAATATTTCTGGACCTAACTGTATATATGTATATATATATATATATATATATATATATATATATATATATATACTGTTTATATGTACGACCATTTATAATAGATTTTGGCCATGGATCACTTTTTGTCCTCCCTGCGCAGTGACCTCTGCAAAGGTCACAGAGCATGCCCACAGAACTCTTTCATAGAAATCAATCAACTTTATAGTTGTCTAGGAACACTTTGTGTCATGATGTTGCTTCTGGATAGCAAGGGACAGGGGGCTCCTATGCTGTCCCTTAAGTTATGGGACCCTAGGTTATCCCTCACCTCTGGATTACTCCTAATGGTGGAGACGCTGGAGTCCTATGCCTTTCTATACTCCTGAGAAATACTACTCTACTACCCCCCTCCCCCAGGGAGGGATGGGGAGGGATGAGATGGTAAAAAGTTAAGGACAGAAAAGGGAAAAACAAAACTCTGACACACTGCATACATACAGGAATAGACAAAGAGAGACTCAGGAGAAAAACAAGAGCAGGAGGGTAGCAGCAAAAAGGCAACAATGGTAAATTTCACAGCCGCACACAGCAACATGTATCACACCAAGTAATATAATGGAAAGAAAAAAAGTTTTGGTACCGTGTTAGCCAGTTGAAAAATGATTGATTGCTCTCAGTGAGAGAAAATTATAATCTTGTAGTTCTGATACCTTTTAATGGCTAACTAAAATAAAATAAATGATGTTACAATGCAAGCTTTCGAGACTTCTCAGGTCCCTTCATCAGGCATGGTATAACAAAATAGCTGAAGAAACACAAATATATACACTAACAGAGCAGAGGCATGGTATAATAAAAGGACATTTAAATAAACAAACACTGAGCTGAGATACTCTTTAAGTATAGTATGGATCACCACGCCCCTAGACTAACTAGGATAAACTATAGCTGGCATAGGTGGAAGGATCCAGCCAGCATATATAGGAGGGGAGCAGATGTGATTGGCTTCGACACAGCAGGTGATCAAGGAGACTAACCAACAGACTAGCAGAGCTTAACTTCTGCTAGTCTGCCTCTGAGTTAGTACTCAGCAGGTTGACGCCTGAGTCTGCCTGTACATATCACAGACACCAGAAAAGTTATCAGGCGGAGTGTCAGAATCTGTAGTTTGAACATAACCTGATGCTGCCATGACAGTTGGGGATGTTTGTGAAAATCTCCTTGTGACACTTTGTAAACAGCTTTCTGGCAACAGACTCCACTTTCAAAGAAGAATTTACCAAAGCAGAGTAGCCATTTTACTGTCCCATAGAAGCACACATTGTTGGTAATAAAATAATAATATTAAGAATACCAAACCTTAAATTAGAGTTGAGCAAATCCCCTAAGATTAAACTTACATCTAATAAATTTGGTTTGATTCAAGAGGATAAAAATAATAAACTCTTATACTCATCTTTTCTCGGCCCTCCCTATACCAGTCCCACCACCGATGCTCCATGTTCTAGTCCTAAAATCTTTGCCTTTTTGGTCTCCTGCCAACATTGACTAAAACAGGTTTTATACGTTGCGACAGCGATGTCGTTCTTGCGCACAAGCGATCGTACACGCCCAGCGATATTGGTTGATCGCACCTGAATTGTTTATTAGCGGTTACACGAAACGAGCGCAGTGGCAAAAATCCCGACAGGCAAATGCTGTCAATGTCTGCAGCGATGTTCTTTCTATGTCATGGTTGTTTCGAAGGCGTCACACGAGTCACGCTTCAAAAGAAATAGTCTGTGTCCGAGGCGTCCATGTGAGGCACAACGGGCGGGCGATGATGCCGATCGCATACGCGATATTGTTCGACGTGCAAGGGGTGTCACACGGAGCGATTATGCATGTGCACTGAGCGATGAACCATTTGTCGCAGGATCAACATGCAATATTATGGAAATGAACGACGTGACAATGAGGTACGATATCGCACGTATTTGCACTCGTTGATCGTCATGCATAAGCATCACATGCTGCGATGTCGCTACCGGCGCCGGATGTGCGTCACCACCGACGTGACCCCGACGATATATCGATAGCGATGTTGCAGCGTGTAAAGCACGCTTAAGTCCCATTTGGTCATATAGATTACAAGGCACAGAGGACTCCATGAGAGAAGAAGAAAGTAGAGCAACCAATATGCGGACTGGGTGGTGAGCGGTGGTAGTGGGAAAGGTATAAGGAATGCCAAGGAGAAGGGATTGTAAAAGTGACTGCCTTTTGTCTTCAAAACTGTATCAATTGTTCTAGGTACACAGAAATACAAAAAGATGTTAGTAATTTAATTTCCAAATACAATTTTAATATTTTAAAGTTCTTTATAAACTGAGAGGCTCCAGAGGGGAAAGTTTGTGCGTTTTACAGGGAACTAAACAGTTGACACATGCTGCCCGAACAACCAACAGCATGATTTAGACACTAGGTATATAATTTCAGCCAAGTATGTTTTTACTCTGAAGCACTGCAAAATTACAGAATAAATGAAGAATGTGAAAGTCATCCGGGGACCAAGTCTATTGGGTGACTTGTATAGGAGGCCGGTCACAGGAGGCTTCTCAATGCCCGGCTTCTCTTGAGTGAAAGGTCCCTCCTGGTGTGTATAGGTGGTTCGGACAGCATATATCATCTGAGAGCTTGTCTTTCTTGGTTTATTCTACTTAATATTTTATTTTATAAAAAAAATAAAACTAAGAAAAAAGAGTCTTTCAGTTTGCCAAGTAGCAAATATACCCACACAAGCCATATTGTGAAAATATATAAATATTTATTATAAAGGCTGTAAGGGAAAACAATACATAGGCATACATATATATACACAAACATAGGACCAAGGGAATTGGTGCTGGAGGGGAAACCCCACGTGTCCCAAGCATTCATTCAGGAGAACAGGTCTCTACTGAGTAGCGGCAGACATACCATAATAAAGTGACATCAGGCAGAAAAAGCTCAAGGAGAGTAAGAATGGCCAAGAAAGGCCAATGCAGTTGTTAGCCAAAGCCGAGCAAAACCTACCAGAAGGATATGATGCCGAGGGCCAGGGTAACACATTTTTAGATTATTATAAATCTGTCATTAAAAAAAAGCCAATATAGCAGGAAATTATTAAATGTTTCATGAGTTTTTCACTTTATACATTCTTAAATGAGTTGTCCAATACTAGGACAAGCCCTTTTGATTTCCCCGGGTAAAATAAAAAAGCCTACACTCACCTCTGCATCCAGCGTGGTTCCAGTGGTGCCGGGGCTCATGCTGTCAGAGCTCACGTGGTGTTGTGACGTCATGCGAGCCCCGAATCCAATCAGTGCTGGCTTCTGTCTGCCCGCCTTCAGACACAGGAGCAGTCAACAGGAAGTGGGTGGCAGCCGCCGGGTCACTTCCTGTTTATTAACTCATTTGTCCAAAGGTGGGGAGATAGAAGCAATCGCTGACTGGACACGGGGCTCGCATAATGTCAGGTAAGCCCCGACACCGCGATTACCAACACCACTGGAACTGCGGTGGCATGGGAGGGGAGTGTAGGCTTTTTATTTTAAAACCTGGGTGAAGCGTGGAATCAGAAGGGGTTGTCCTAGTAGTGGACAACCCCTTTAATTTAAAAAAAAATGTAGCTAATGACTATGTAAGATGCATGGACATGCCCGAAAAGTCAACATGCATCAATGTGCGGCTGTCTGGAATGTCCAATTTGTGACTCTTCACCTTTAACCTGTCACGGTCGTCTCCCTTTGACATACTCAAGCTCAGAGTCTATTATCATCTGAGACTCTTCACATTAAATGTGTTTTTTTCCCTTTTGGCATGCATGGGGTTAATGTCGGTTTTCTTGCTAGCATCAAGCTCATTACCCCTGCTCAGGTGATTACCAATCACAACCTGGATAAATACCCTCTTCCTCCAGCAGAGGGTGCCGGTTATTCAGAACTCATTCTGGTGCTTGGCCTTGAGCTGGAAGGAGGTTTTTGCTGCCACTGCTGTCATCTTCAGCTGTTTGGTGTGGCTGTATCCAATTGTTTTGTTAACTTCCCCTAACCTTATTAACCCCCTATATGCCTCCCTGTAGTTCCCCTGGTGTTTGTTTTTGGGGTGTATGAGTTTTGTTGTCCCCCCTCTCTGAGTTGTTTGTCAGTGGGGTTTTGTGACTACTGTCCCAGCCCGACCCTTGGGTAGTAGGTGTGGAGGATGTTACATTAGGGTCTTGGACAGGAGATAGGGACACGCAGGGGACCAAGACATCCCTACCATCGAGTGTACCTCTTGTTTGAGGGTCAGCTCAGGGTCCTATCTAGTCTGAGGGCCAGCTTAGAGGTCTCTATCCAGTTACATCACAGTCATCAGCATGACAGTACCAGTAAAATAAAAATGTTTTTCTCACCGTTTAATTTATTAGCACAAAATTCCATTAACTTTTTTTGGAGGGGGGATCCAACCTTAGAATGCCATGTAAAACAGATCACATTGCATCCTTTATTTAACAAAATAAGCCATTTACTTACCAGATATCTGATTTATTCCCTTGCCTACTCCAGTATTCCATGTCACAGTTTTGTATTTCCTTGTCATTTTTCACTGTCTGCTACAAAATGCGCCATCACCGAATGCCGCCCAGGAGAAGACCCGAGGGACTCAAACCTCTCTTCGCGAACTGAACTCTAAACTGTTTCTGTGCATTGCACCCATGTAATGTTAAGAGCACGACAAGCCTGTTACAACCTTTCTCTTACTTGACGTGAACAGTCCGGGGACGCCATGAATAGCGCGATACTCATTGGCCTCCTCCTGTGCAGTAATCGTCAGTGATCTTATGAGCGGTAACAGACAGTGGCAGAGGAGCACTTAGGCTATTGATGTCCTCCTGTGTCTTACCAAACCACCAGGAACGCAGCATGGCTTCACTTTACCCTCTCATCTTGTTGGATGTCATTAGCTTTTTCGAAATCTATATTAAAGCTTCCAGTAAGATGAGCTATTTCCTATCCGGGGTGGCATGGAGAAGTACTTTAGGGAAAAATACAGAGGTGAGGTGACGCCGAGTTTGGAAGAAGAAGGGGGCTTAAAGTGCTCCGTGGGTTGCATGCTCTTGATGTTGTCTTTCTTGAGTGCCGTAGAGGACACTAAATTATAATGTGCAGCAAATGGATCAATTTTCTTCACTCTCATTCCACTTGTGTGAGTAAAGGCATAGCGGTATCTTGACTACGCGGCACCAAGGGCACATAGGCAATTGAACGTGGATCATTGTCAATTTTTATTAACTCCATCAATACCATCCTTCTCTCCGGCATATTTTCCTCATTACATTTTTCCTGATTTAATTCCGCCAACACAAGAAGATCTCTTCCCCGCTGCCTTCCTTGCCTATCTCCCCCCCCAGCTCTTCTCTTTCTCTCCCTACTATATTATTATACAGGAACAACCTCTATTTTAGCTATAATTTTCATTTGCGATGAAAGCGGCCCAGACTATCCGGCCATTACTGCTGACAGCACAGAAACCTATTTTGTAGGAAGAATATAATTATGGAAACATTATATTGGTGTAAACAATTTTTAAATATCCACTTATCATAGAGCGGGAGCCGGTTTCAGCACCACCCTCGTTGGACAGCTCCGGCACTCACAAACCCGTTTAATGGCAATCTTTTACTATTTCTTCCACGCAATTAAATGATATCTTATTTTTAATTAAACTACCAAAACGACTTGGGATTTGGAGCTTAATGCACTAAAAATAGCTTTGTCTGAACATAAACCATGCCAAACCCTATCAGATCACTGCTTCTGCAGATTTCGGCTGCTGCTCACTGCAGGGTCAGATGTGGACTCCTAAATCTGATCCAATTTGCAGATCAGCAATGTTTATTGTGTCATTCATCTCAAAGGAAGAAAGAAAACAAAAGAAAACAAGCCTTGACGACTCTCTAATGTAGTTTTGATAAAATCACTGTTTAATCAGAAGAAGATTATCATTACAGGACTACTTGGCATCCTGCCAGGTAGTCCAGCATATTCATGAGCTCGATATAACTGCTGGATCTTCATAAGAGAAGGTAGAATCATGGCATATGCTGTTCTTCAAAATCTCACTCCAGTCCCTGAATGGAATAAGATGTCTGGCATAGCGCACAGAGGCACATGACACTTATCAGATACTCCAGATTCATGAAAAGGAGGGCACCTCTTCATGAATCAAATTCGTCTGACTCCACCACACCCCCTCATCAAGACTGGTGAGAAATTCCCCTTTCTTAATGAATTGGAACCAATGACTTTCATTAAATTTTCAGTATGATAAGGTGGACACATTTTAACTCCATCGAAATCTAAATTGTCGTATTTATAGCTATGGTTTTTTGTCTTTATCTGTCGGGTGCTGTTTATGCTACATGTGTCTGTGTAAGCCCCCCTTCACACGTCCGTGAAAATCACGCATGTGTTTCACGGACGTGTCAAAGGTGCGTGTTCCCCTCTGTGTGCCGTGTTTATAGCACTACGTGTGTTCGTGTGTTATACGTAATAACACACAGAGAACGGATAGTCCCGCCTTACCTGATTCTTCCGGAGCTATCTGTGGTGCTGAATGACAGTCACCGGCACTGGCCACGCCCCGCTGACGCTGCTTCCGGCCCCCAGTGAAGATGATGTGTTGTTCAAATTCACTGGGGGATGGATGCAGGTGACAGCCGCGGCAGAGACTGCAGGACTCGTGGAGGTGAGTATTTTTTTTTTATTTTTAAAATTACACGTGTGTTTCTCCGGCGCGTGTCACGTGGCCCCGCATCCACACTACTGCCGGAGAAATACGGACATGCATCCGTGCGGAGCACACGGGCTCACGTGTGCTCCACACGGAGGCACGGGCCAATGGCTGCACAAGTGCATGCACATAAACCCATTGATTTTAATGGTTTTACGTGTGCCCGTTTCTCCGGTACATGCGGGCACGGACCTAGCACGTACCGGAGACACGTGCGTGTGAAGGGGGCCTAAGAATGTATTAAATCTGTACTATAAGAAAAAAATGTAGACCTTAAAGGGGTTGTCTCTTCTTAAATGAGTAAAATTGCAAAATGCTTTGAAAAACAACATTCTCAATCTTATTTATTCTCATTGTCAAGGATACTGGCCATTGTGGTGGCTGGTCACATAGGTAAGGCAAAGAGTGCAATATTTGTAAGCTCATTTCTATACAGCTCGTAAGCATTGCTGTGCGGCTGGTTGGATTTGGTAGCTTAAAGGCCGCTTTACACACTGCGACATCGCTAGTGATCGCACCCGCCTCCATCATTTGTGCGTCACTGGCAAATCGCTGCCCGTGGCGAACAACATTGCTAGGACGCGTCATACGTACTTACCTTCCTAGCGACGTCGCTGTGGCCAGCGAACAACTTCTTTTTTAAAGGGGAGGTTCGTGCGGCGTCACAGCGACGTCACACAGAAGGCCACCAATAGAAGCGGAGGGGCGGAGACCAGCCGCATTAACGACACGCCCACCTCGTTGCCGGAGGACGCAGGAAGGCTGTTGTTCGTCATTCCCGGGGTGTCACACATAGCATTGCTCCCAGTAGCCAGTTTCCTACTCCCGACTGATGAGGGGCATATACCCCGAAACAGCTGTCTGTGGATGGATACCATGTTTTGGTATAGGCGGTTTCGTTGACTGGAGACTGCCCTTCCGGTGGTTGTTCCTTCCCGGTGAAAGACCTGGCTAGTTTCCTGCCAGCGTTGAGAAACATGTGATAGTGTGTCCACGGCATTCTTGTCTTACACGTAGCGATGTGTGCTGCCTCAGGAACGATGAACAACCTGCGTCCAGAACGAGCAACGATCTTTTGAAAATGAACGATGTGTCAACGATCAACGATTAGGTGAGTATTTCTGATCGTTAGCACTCGTTCGTAGGTGTCACACCTAACAACGTCGCTAACGAGGCCAGATGTGCGTCATGAATTCCGTGACCCCGACTATCGTTAGATATGTCGTTGCGTGTAAAGCGGCCTTTAGTGCCCCTTCTGTCCTCCAATGCTACAGACGGAGGGCAAAGTTGGAGAGCACACAGTTGGGACAAGTGAATCAGCCATGCTTCTTGTTTGAGCTGTCAATCTTCAAGCAAGAGGTAAGGAGACAAAGCAGACGATGCAACAACCCCTTTAGGCTATGTGCGCACTTACCGGATTTTTCGCGGATTTTGCCGCGGATTTGCTGCATGTTTCGCTGCAGAAAATGTTCATAACATCTCTGCAGTGAATCACCAGCAAATCCTATGGAGAAAAAAAATCCTGTGCGCACTGGGCGGAATTTGACAGCTGCATGTTTTGCTGCGGGAATCCCGCAGCAAAAACAAGTGCATGTCACTTCTTTTCCGCACGTCGCTGCGGGATTTCACTCCATTGACTCAATGTTAATCATGAAATCCCGCAGGGAATAACGCAGGCAGCAAATTCTGTGCGGTTCACTGCGTTTTCCTGCGTTATTCCCTGCGGTATTTCGCGGTTTACCTCCGGTAATGTGCATCACTTGCTTGCGGTTTTGCAGGGAAGTGATGTCATTACAGGAACAGGAAGTCGTGCAGAGTAAACACACACACACATCACAGACACAGAAAACATCACACACATAGAACACATAGACACAGACACATAGAACACACATAGAAAGAAAACGGAAATATAGAAAAAAAAGAACGTGGGCTCCGCTGTATATTCACCGTCCAGCCGAGGTAAGCACACAGCGGCGGCCCGGTATTCTCAGGCTGGGGAGGGAGAGGGGCAGGGGTAATGTCCCCCGCCTCACTCCCCCTCCCGCAGCCGAGAATATCAGCCGCAGCTGCCCCGGCACTGTCGTATGCATTATGCGGCACTGCCGGCGTGTCCTCGGCTCTTCTTGCCACCGTGTAGCAGTGGTGACAAGGTAATACAAGGGGTTAATGGTGATGGGGGACCACCGCCATTAACCCCAGGCTTGATCATGGCAGCGTCTATGTGACAGCTGACATGATCAACCCGTAAGTAAAGTGAAAAAACACAGACACCGAAAAATCCTTTATTTTAAATAAAACCAACAAGCCTCGTTCACCATTTTATTAACCCCCCCCGCACCAAAGCTCCGGCGTAATCCACACAGCTCCGGCTCCAGCGTCCTGCACTGCTGACATCCAGCCGCGACTGTCACAGACACAGGCTGAATGCAGCAGACAGCAGAGGTAATTACCGGTCATTTCCCACGGCCGGTAATGTGAACTCACTGCCGACCGTGGGAAATGCAGCGATCTGTCATCTATCTATCTATCCCTCTCTCTGTCTGTCTATCTATCTATCCCTCTATCTATTCTTCTGTCTATCTACTATCAGAATTAAATGTATTTTTTTTTTTTCTTCAATGTGCTTTATTGCATTGAATGCAATAAAGCACATCCCAACCCGCACGCGGCAAAACCGCGGCAAACCGCGGCAAACCGCATGCGGTTTTCGGGTGCGGTTTCCCGCGGTTTTTTACCGCGGGTGCGGTAATCTTTGAGAGGATGCGGAATTTTCTCAAGAAAATTCCATTTCCCAGTGCGCTAAGGCTGCGTTCACATGCAGAGGACAATGCTATGGCTTAGCTGCTGCTTTTCTTTTGCATTGTTTTCTGTGTTATTCTTTAATCTTGCAGGGAAACCCGGGCCACACAGTTTTCTAGGGGATATAGTGAGTTTTGGAGGTACTTCAGCTACTGTATTTGATTACAAGATTAAAGGGGTTGTCCACTACTAGGACAACCTGTACTCATTCCCCATGTTTGTCCTCATTACAATAAAAAAGTGTATACTCCCCTCCTGTGCCGGTGCCGTTCCAGCAATGTCAGCACTCATGTTTCCGGAGCTCTCGTGAGACTGTGACGTCATGCGAGCCCTGTACACAATCACCGCCCGCTTCTCTCCCCTCGCCTTCAGACATATGAGTAACTAACAGGAACTGAGTGGCCTGCAGCAGTTCTCACTTCCTTTTGATTACTCATAAGACCAAAAGTAAGGACAATGAAGCTGGCGGTGATTGGACGTGGGGTTCGCATGAAGTCATAATGTCACATGAACCCTGCACACAATCACTGCCTATTTCACTGTCCTCGCCTTTGGACATATGAGTAATTATCAGGAATTGAGCGGACTGCAGCAGTTCTCACTTTCCGTTGATTACTCATAAGTCCGAAGGTGGAGGGAGAGAAGCCAGCGGTGATTGTGTGCGGGACTCGCATGACGTCATAACCTCATGATAGCTCCATGAACATGAGCGTCGGCCCTGCTGG
Source organism: Anomaloglossus baeobatrachus (assembly GCF_048569485.1). Classification (NCBI taxonomy): domain Eukaryota; kingdom Metazoa; phylum Chordata; class Amphibia; order Anura; family Aromobatidae; genus Anomaloglossus; species Anomaloglossus baeobatrachus. Next base: position 212,726,945 of record NC_134360.1, on the reverse strand, counting down.
GGTGATAGCAGCATGGGAGGTTAGCATAAGCTATTTTATTTTGATGGGGCCAAACATGGAATGAGAGGGGGTTGTGTACTGCCCCGCGGGCTCGGCTGCGACCGCCGAGCCGCTCGGATCTGTGCTCGTACAGTGGGTGGTGGCTCGAGCCTCTCACGGACCCGGGGGTCACGTCGCTCTGCAAGGGAGTTAGCGCTACACGCAGGGACTTAACGGGGTGGTTACACGGCCGGTGCCGCGATGATTTGGTTTGGGATGTAAGTTCGTGACGCCAACCACGGGTTGTTGTGAATAGATGGACACCACCGCTGCCTTTAACTAGGCCTCCCGGGGACGGTGTTTAGCAGCTTGGTGTTGACCCCTCCGTGGGTAGGGGAGTGATGGTCCCGGGGGCCCGAGGGAGGTGCTGAAGCGTAGGAGCGGTTGCGGGCGTACGCTGGTGCGGTGCAGCGCGGTGAGCGGCCCGAAGGCACTCATGTACTCACTATGACACAATACACTGGAGTCTCTGGTAAACCAAACGGGGTGATGAACGGGGCCCGCAGCTGGCTGCATCTTCTCCCGGAATAGGTTGGTGGTTTCCGCCTTTCTCCTGCACCTCTTTGTATGGATGTTTTGACTCCTATGCCTAAGCAACGGTAGTCCCCAACTTGTATATGCCGTAGGAGCCCGTTTGCCCACAGACACTGGCTCTTTGGGTCTCTATTCCTTGGCGGTGGCTTTACCCTGTATGGTTGGGCTGTTGTCTTCTAACGGGTCTTGTATGGGATTGGTCCTAAAGTCCAGTCCGCAATCAGTTGATTTGACTCGGCCCTGTCAGTTCAGGGCTTTGTACTGGGTCTGAGTACCCCTCCTGGTGCTCCGGTTTCCAATCGGTTCCCCGGTTCGGTACCGGCTGGCCACCGCCTGACCCCGGTCCCTACGGTTCCACCGGCTGTAATCCCAGCTCCTGCAGTCGGCCACCACTGTCTGCCTCCTTGCCAAAGGTGACTGGGCTCCGACCCAGCCACCGGGGTAGTCTGTTGGCAGGACTGGACACAGGTCTGCCCTTGAACTTGACTTCTCTCTCTCAGCACTACCACTCAACTCTGAACTTGTTTGTCTTTTCCCGCCTCCAGGCCTGTGAACTTATTGGTGGGCGGGGCCAACTGCCTGGCCCCACTCCCCGGTGTGGACATCAAGCCTGGAGGGTGGTGACAAGGGTTTCTGGGTTGGCTGCTTTCACCTAGTCGGGGAGGGTGTGTGTGTGTGACTACCTGGGACGACCTGACTAGTCCAGGGAGTCACAGTTGTCCAAGTAGTAGACAACTCCTTTAAAGAGAACCTGTCATCAGATTTGGCGACTATAAGCTGCAGCCACCACCAGTGAGATTTTATATACAGCATTCCAGAATACTGTATATAAGAACCTAGACCGCTCTGTGTAATGTAAAAAACACTTTTATAACACCCACCTAGGGGGCGGTCCAGTCCGATGGGTGTCACTGGCACCTCCTCTCTGCTGTGATGACCGTCCTTCTTCGTAGGCCCATGTGCATGATGCATCCTATGTCATCCACCCAGGCCTGCATTTCAGTCCTGCACAGGCGCACTTCTCTCTCCCTGCTGAGGGCAAATCAAAGTGCTATAATGTGCAGGCATGAAGAAAGGGTAAAAATCGCTCGTGCATGCACACTACAATAATATGATCTGCCTTTAGCAGGGCAGATCTAATGGGTACTTTACACGCTGCAATATCGGTACCGATATCGCTAGCGAGAGTACCCGCCCCAGTTGGTTGTGCGTCACGGGCAAATCGCTGCCCGTGGCGCACAACATCGCTAACACCCGTAAAACGGACTTATCTTCCCTGCGACGTCGCTCTGGCCGGCAATCCGCCTCCTTTCTAAGAGGGCGGTTCGTGCGGCGTCACAACGACGTCACACGGCAGCCATCCAATAGCAGAGGAGGGGCGGAGATGAGCGGCCGGAACATGCTGCCCACCTCGTTCCTTCCTCATTGCCGGTGGATGCAGGTAAGGAGATGTTTGTCGTTTCTGCGGTGTCACACACAGCAATGTGTGATGCCGCAGGAACGACGAACAACATCGTACCTGCAGCAGCAACGATATTAAGGAAATGAACGACGTGTCAACGAGCAACGATTTTTCACGTTTTTGCGCTCGTTGATCGTCGCTCACTGGTGTCACATGCTGCGATGTCGCTAATGGCACCGGATCGTTAGCCATGTTGCAGCGTGTAAAGCACCCTTTAGTGTGCCTGTGCAGGACCTCAATGCCAACCTGTATGGATGACGTAGGATCATGCACACGGGTCTGTGAACGAGGACGGCCATTGCAACAGAAAGGAGGTGCCAGACCGGATCGCCCCGCAGGTGAGTATTATAAAAGTGTTTTTTTTTACATTCTACACAGCGGCCTGGGCTTTTATATACAGTATTCTAGAATTCTGTATATAAGAGCTCGGCGGTGATGGCTGCAGTTTATAGTCACCAAATCTGGTGACAGGTTCCCTTTAAGGAATAATGCAATGAAGCACAGGGCAGCTGCAGTTAAAAATTGCAGCATGCCTGCTGCTTGTGAACACAGTCTTAGCAAAAGCTGCTGTTTGGTAAGGGCAGACACAGCTGAACTAAATTGTCATATTTATGGAAAGGTTAAATTATTTGCAGTCAATTTGCATCACTACGCACATGAAGAAGTTAACAAGATTGGATATTTTTTTCCGCAGGGTATATAAACAGGAGCTAATATCTTGTTTTCCTGCACACAGCTGCCTTTGTCCTGTTAGCGGCACTCCGGAAAGATATACTTTTTTTTTCCAAAATTGATTTTTAGGAGTGCCTGCCTAAACTTGCATTTTCATTTTAAAGAGAAGGGAATGAAATATAATGTACGGTAGCGGAATGTGAAATGTGCTGCTATAATGTAAGCGGCGTCTCTCCTTGCAGATGTACCATAAAATTCTCCCATTGTTAATTTAATGTAAACACCCACTAGATAGCGGATGGAGAATTGTTTGGCTATTCCAGAGAGCTAATTTAACATCTAATACACAAATAAAGTGAGATGATAATGTTTCGCGTACAAGCAGACTTTACTTGATCTTCTATTATTCAGTTTCATTCTATCCGGATATCAAAAGATTTCCGCATACCCATATTATGCAAAACATGATTTTAAGCATTCGGTTATTGTGTTTGTCCTCTTTGTCTCTACCTAGGCTGTTTGCATTGGATTTATTTCTTTCTTAATGTAATTCTTCTTCATATCTTTCTTTTTTTTTTTCTTTCTCCACATTGTAATAGGGTGGAATGATTGCTCTCCTGCTGTGTATCCTGTGCCTTCTCCTTATTTTATACACTAGACGACGTTGGTGCAAGAGAAGACGAGCACCCCAACCACAGAAGAGCGCAAGTGCGGAAGCGGCCAATGAGATCCACTACATCCCTTCAGTGCTCATTGGAGGTAGTCATGGACGAGAGAGTCTTCGCAACGCACGAGGACAGTCTACTCATCCGGGTGGTACTCTTGGAATCCGTGAAACCCCTATCCTCGATGGCTATGAATATGATGTCACTGAGCTTCGTCATCATCTCCAACGAGAGTGCATGAACGGTGGGGAAGATTTTGGAAGCCAAGTGTCCCGTACACTGGACTCCCTTCATGGATGCAATGACAAGAACACCATGGACCTCACTCCTGGTTTGTTTTCAATGAAAAGAACCATTATAAGAAGCCACAAGCCAACAAATCTCTTGAGATCTCTTGAGATTTGATTGCTTGTTTTTGTGCCCATATTTAATTATTGTATTTTTCAGTTTATAAGATGCACCGGATTATAGGGTGCACCCCAAATTTAGAAAAAAAAAAAGGCAGCAGAATGGGGTCCATCTTACAATTCAGTGGTGTCTTACCAGGGGCTGGCAGCGAAGGTGGAGTAGGGGTCATATGAGGCATTGCCAGTGGTGGAGCAAAAAATTGGCGGTGCGGCAGGTGTCCCAGATGCTCGCTGCAGGCACTGTGAGATAGGCAACATTCAGAAACTGTCAGTGGTGTGAGCTTCAAAGAAATGGTACCCGTAGTTTGCGCGTGCGCAGGTTGAGCTATCGGCTCGATGACAAACAGAGATCTCATTTGTGTATGCATCACCTCCGGGTGCGATATTCCTTAAACCTATTGCTAAGAGGTCAATGGGCCGGAGACAGTGTGTGCGCAAAGGAGATCTTGATCCGAGAGTTCCATTTGCAGGCGCCAACTCTGGGGGCCATTATTTGAAGCCCGCAACACAGCAGCACACAGTGCCCGCAATCCCAGCAAGCCACTGCAGCACAGCACCCACAGCACAGCCACCGCAGCACAGTGCCTAAAACCCCAGCATGGCACCCGCAGCGTTACCCCTGCCTCCTGCTACCCCTCTCCACCACCCCCTGGTAAGCTACATTTGGATTATAGGAAAAGTGCATCTTATAATCTGAAAAATATGGTATCTTGATTATAGATGTGTCCTTCTTTACTTTGCCTCATAACTAGAGATGAGCAAATCTTTTGAAATTCGAATTTATCAAATTTGATGAAATTCTCCTCCAAATTTTATTCTTGGCAATCACTTTGCAGTGAGTAGCAAGTACTCAAATTGTTCTGAAAAGATATGTATAACACTCTGAAGTCTCCTAGGGTTGTATTCAATTTCTTTCAAGCTCTTTGATGCAAACACATCCTTTATAATCTCAAAGTGACTTCTGCATATATGGCTATGGGTCACCGGATGGTCACTGTTCTTCAGTGCCATGCTATCACACACTAATTATAATGTTTCAATATTCCATGGCTTTCTCTCCCTATCTCTATTGCTACATTGTAACAGTTTTTCACAATCCAGATTCACCCTAGAAATGACTGCTTGATTCCCTGCCTTGGCTTTTATACATTCTACAACATCCCCTCCAGATTGGTTGTGCTATATCATGTGATGTAAAAGCTGCAAATCATTTTGGGAAAGGCTGCCTAGCTATGGCCATGGGGTCATTTTAGCCTTTTCTGCTTGATACAACTTTTACAATGTGTAAAATGGCAATGGTCATTTTAGATGAAGCCCAAATTGTTAGAATCCACCTAGGTTCAGTGAATTTCTAAAAATTTGATGCAAAATTGATTTGCTCATCTCTACTCTCTGCAAATCCTGAGTTAATTGTCACTGGATGACCAGCCTAAAAAAAACAACATAATTTTACAAAATGGCTTATATTATATGTGTGTCAACCCAAATTTTGTGATGTAGATTGCAGGGTTTTTCCTATATTTCTTGACAATCTAATGAATTTAATTGAAGTTCTTAATGAAATTTGGTTAAAGGTAACGGTAGACACATCTGTATGTCCAATAAGTTAATTCTATTCACAATAGGAAAAGCAGCTAGACTCCAGTAGTATATTAAATCATTGTCATAAGCAGATCTTTATATTTAATTGTAATATACTTCACTATTTAAAGGGAACCGGTCACCAGATTTGGGGCCTATAAGCTGCGGCCACCACCAGTGAGCTCTTATATGCAGCATTCTAACATGCTGTATATAAGAGCCCAGGCCGCTGTGTAGAACATAAAAAACACTTTATAATACTCACCTGGGGGCGGCCCGGTGCAGACTGGTCGAATGGCCATCTCTGTTCTCCGGGACCGGCACCTCCTCTTTCGGCCTCCTTCTTCTGAAGCCTGGGTGCAGGATGCGTCATATGTCATGCATTCAGGCCGGTATTGAGGTTCTGCGCAGGCGCACTACAATACTTTGATCTGACCTTAGTAGGGCAGATCAATGTGCGCTTGTGCGGGATCTCAATGCCAGTGAGTGTGGATGACGTAGGATGCGTCAGGCACGCCGGCTTCAGAAGAAGGAGAACAAAGATGGCTGAAAGAGGAGGCGGTGGTCCCAGAGATCTGAGACACCCATTTGACCAGACTGCACCGGAGTGACCTTCTAGGTGAGTGAAGTGTTTTTTATGTTTTACACAGCGGCCTAGGCTCTTATATACAGCATGTTAGAATGCTGTATATAAGAGCCCACTGGTGGTGACCGCAGCTTATAGGCCCCAAATCTGGTGACAGGTTCCCTTTAATTTAGCACCATTCCCAAGTCATAGATTATTGAGTCCTTCAGCCGATGGTTTGATGGTTTGATGATGTGCCGTGAGCCTAAGATATGAGACCAGGAATGGCTTCAGCTATGGGAGGTCAGTGACCCCTGTAGGTTTTCCTTCCCTTTTTAACGAGCTGGTAGTATTCACACAAGAACATGGTTCCATGGTCACAAAAGGGAAGTTTATTGAAACTGCATAAAATTCTGACAACAAAAATGTCAAAGAAACAAAGCCTTTCTCCAGCATCAGGGAACAAAAGTAAACAGTCCACAACAGACATAGGTATACTCACCCATACAGATAAGTGCCCAGTACATAAGTGTCCAGCAGATGAATGTCCAGCTCTCACTTCTGGATCACCAGTGTCAGGATTTCTCTCAAATGTAGTTCGGGCTCCACACCAAGGGCCAGTATGATCCACATTTGCTGGTTTCTTCCCAGCTTCAAAACAGCTCAATCTTTGGACCAACTCTGTCTTCTGATCGCTTGGGCTACATACAGTGACGTCACTGTGTTGCTGCATATAGTGAAAATCACAGTCTCCTTTGAAGAACCCAGCCACAGGCAGGTTTCAAAACAGTGGTTTTATCACAAGCACGGAGGTCTTCAGCAGACCCCCTGCTGTCATAGCAAGCCATCAGCGACCCTTGATCTTGTCATGGACACGCCAATGGCCATTGAAATTGGCGCACCCTCATGACAGAGCATTTTAAATTCTGTTGTCAGAGTTTGACAGTAGGATTTAACAGGTTAACAATAACAAGTGTAACAGGTTAAGGATTGTTAGACGCATGTCCTGGCCGTAAGGGGTACTTTGCACGCTGCAACATCGCTAGCCAATTGTAGCGATGCCGAGCACGATAGTCCCCGCCCCCGCCACAGATGCGATATTTTGTGATAGCTGCCGTAGCGAATATTATTGCTACGGCAGCTTCACACGCACTTACCTGCCCTGCGACGTCGCTCTGGCCGGCGACCCGCCTCCTTCCTAAGGAGGCGGGTCATGCAGCGTCACAGCGACGTCCCACAGCATGCGGCCAATAGAAGCGGAGGGGCGGAGATGAGCGGGACGTAAGCATCCAACCCACCTCCTTCCTTCCGCATAGCCGGTGGAGGCAGGAAAGGAGATGTTCCTCGCTCCTGCGATGTTACACACAGCGATGTGTGCTGCCGCAGGAACGAGGAACAACATCGTACTTGTCGCTGCAGCGAAATTATGGAAATGACCGACACTACACAGATCACCGATTTTCGACGCTTTTGCAATCGTTTATCGGTGCTTCTAGGCTTTACATGTTGCGACGTCGTTACCGATGCCGGATGTGCGTCACTTTCGATTTGACCCCGACGAGATCGCAGTAGAGATGTCGCAACGTGCAAAGTAGCCCTAATACACAGCCATTACCTGATGACTAGCACCATACATTATGGCATATGTCATGAAGGAGTTAATATAGACTACCAGAAGCTCATACATTCTACACACACACACAAACACACACATATATATACAGTATATATATATATATATACACTGTATACTGTCACGGTCGTCTTTGTGAGATTAGTAACAGGCTCGGGTCATTTTTTATCATCTGAAGCCTTACACAATAAACGTATGTTTTTTTGGGGGGGGCGGTCGCAGAGTTAATGTCAGTTCTACTTGCCTGCAACAAGCTCATTAACTCTGCCCAGTTAATTTCTCTGATGACTACTTCCGGTCTGGATAAAAGCCCTCTGCTCCCATCAGAGAATGCTAGCTATTCAGTTCATTCTGGAGCTAGGCCTGGAGCTATGAGGAGGTGCTTTCTGTTGCTTAGATGTGTGTGAAGATAGCATGTCTTGTTACTTTCTTCTTTCTGTGGTACCCCTCCCTGTACACCTTTTGTTGTCCCCCTATTGTTGATTATAAAGCCTGTTTTACACAGGACGACCGATCGTGCGATTTCACGATTGATCGTACCCGCCCCACGTCGTTTGTGCGTCACGGGCAGTTCATTGCCCGTGGCGCACAAACTCGTTAACCCCCGTCATACGTACTTACCTCCCGGGCGCTGTTGCTGAGGGCGGCGAACATCCACTTCCTGGAGTGGGAGGGATGTTCGGCGTCACAGCGACGTCACGCGGCGGCCGGCCAATAGAAGCGGAGGGGCAGAGATGAGCGGGATGTAAACATTCCGCCCACCTCCTTCCTTCCGCATAGCTGGCGGGAGCCGTGTTACGCAGGTAAGCGATGTTCATCGTTCCCGTGGTGTCACACGGAAAGACGGGTGCTGCCACGGGAACAATGAACAACCGGCGCCATGTTTCATAAAACGATTTTATGACACCTAGCGACGAGTACACGACTCACGATTTGTGAGCGATACTGCGTTGCTAAGAGGTGTCACACAGGCCGGCATCGCAAGCGACGCCGGATGCGCGTCACAAAAACCGTGACCCCGACGATCTATCGCACGATAGATCGTCTCGTGTAAAGCACCCTTAAGTGTTTGTGAGTTTTATTTTTACGCCTGCCTGTAAGTATTTATTGGTGGGGTTTTTGACTTCTGCCCTTCCCATTGGCTGGTAGTTTGTGATGGGGGCTTTACCATCAGGGTTAAAGACAGGAGATAGTGAGAGACTGGGGGCTCAGACCTTGCTTACTTCGAGCATACCTCTGAGTTTAGGGATAGCCTAGGGTACGCTTGGTCTGAGGGCCAGTGCAGGAGCTCCCCTCCAATCCCCCCCCTTTTTCTTTTTTCTGTCACTCCCATGACATATGTGTATATATATATATATATATATATATATATATATATATAAAAGGAGCCAATACATTTTGCACACACACACACTCTGTCTAGAGGACTCACCACCATTCCATCTCTTCAGCTCTTCCAACACTGACATAACAGTTACACGACCAGTCACATGTTCGTGATATCATCAAAGATCCTGAAGTCCCGCAGTGTACAATTACTATATGGCATTTCAGACATCATTTTTAAGCTAAGAAGGTAGCTGTCTTCATATACAGTACAGTACCTTTTCCTGATCTCTGTTCCCCTAGTTCTGTCCTCCCATCCTGTCTACCTCACCCCGGTCACGTTCTGTGTCTCGGCCTCCTGCCCCTTCTCTGTACTTACCTGATCTCCCGGCCTTCGACCTCGTTACGGCTTTGCTCCCCTTCAGCTCCTGACATGACTCCTTGGCTTCTGACCCCCTTGCTTCCATTTGACTATAGCTTGCTCACCCCCTTGATTAAAAACAAGAATGCCGCGGAGACACCATCACATGTTTCTCAACGCTGGCAAGAAACTAGCCAGGTCTTTCACCGGGAAGGAACAACCATGGGAAGGGCAGTCTCCAGTCAAGGAAACCGCCTATACCAAAACATGGTATCCATCCACAAACAGCTGTTTCGGGGTATTTGCCCCTCATCAGTATGGAATAGGAAACTGGCTAGTGGTAGCAATGCCTAGTAGAAGACTATATTGCAGTGTGTAAAGCGGGCTTAAGACTGTTCACATCACATTTTTTCTTTCCATCTAATACATATGTGTCAGGCTTCCACTTGGGGGTGCAGGGGCTTAGAGAAGATCAAAATTCTAAGTGCAGTAAGACAAGAAGCACACAAGAGGTCGCTAGCACAAGCATCAGAATAGTTAAACAAGCTAAAGTCAAAACCGGGATGTCACGTCTAATCAAGGGGGTGCATAGGTAAGGATGGTTGACCTTGGGGAGATCAACATCCAACACCGCGGGACACCATCACGTGTTTCTCAACGCAGTGACACTAGAACAAGGCCTCCTGGGAAAATTTGCAAAACAAGAATGCCGCGGAGACACCATCACATGTTTCTCAACGCTGGCAGGAAACTAGCCAGGTCTTTCACCGGGAAGGAACAACCATGGGAAGGGCAGTCTCCAGTCAAGGAAACCGCCTATACCAAAACATGGTATCCATCCACAAACAGCTGTTTCGGGGTATTTGCCCCTCATCAGTATGGAATAGGAAACTGGCTAGTGGTAGCAATGCCTAGTAGAAGACTACATAGGTAAGGATGGTTGACCTCGGGGAGATCAACATCCAACACCACGGAGACACCCTCACGTGTTTCTCAACGCAAATACGCAAATACCCTGAAACAGCTATCTGTGCATGGATAGCCCGGTTTACACACTGCAATATATCTTACAATGTGTCGGCGGGGTCACGTCGTAAGTGACGCACATCCGGCATCGTAAGGTACATTGCAGTGTGTGACAGGTACATGCGATTGCGATTAAACGGTAAAACGTTCATCGCATACACATCGTACCTGTCTCTGGAATTGCACGTCAGATTGTTCATCGTACCCGGGGTAGCACACATCGCAGTGTGTGACACCCCGGGAACGATGAACAGATCTTACCTGCGTTCTGCGTCTCCCGGCTAGCAATGCGGAAGGAAGGAGGTGGGCGGGATGTTTATGTCCCGCTCAGCTCCGCCCCTCCACTTCTATTGGCCGGCTGTCGCGTGACGTCACTGTGATGCCGAACATCCCTCCCACTCCAGGAAGTGGATGTTCGCCGCCCACAGCGAGGTCGTATGGACGGGTAAGTACGTGTGACGGAGGTTAATCGTTTGAACGTGCCGCACATACGATGGGGGTGGTTACGATCGCATACGATATCGTATGCTGGATCATAAGGTGTAAAGCAGGCTTTAGTTCTGATGATTTACTTGAGTGGCAAGCATTAAAAACCCACCGATTAAACATTTGGTCCATCCCTGGCACAGGCCATCAATGTTTTAGTCCAAGAAAACTCCTATTAGTCTACAGTAGAACTCTATTTTTTGGTATTTGACATAAAAGCAATGTTTTTTTTCTTGTTTTTTTATAGAAAAGGAAAGATTTGCTCTTTTAGTACTTCTTCTTGTTGGAAGTGCTGTGTCTCATAATGCTTTGCCGAGAAGCCGTCAGTAACACTTAGAATAGAAGGAGAGCAGCTATTTTCCAAAACACTTTTGGAAAGATAAGTGTGTGCTGCTTTTTTTTTGTGTGTGGCGCTTTTACCACTCCTATAAAAGCAGAACGTTTTTTTTTCTCTATCTAGAGGAGTGCTTCTGTCGTCAAAGTGCTCCTCGTTCTACTTAAAATGCATGCCCCAGAGGCGTCATTATATGTGCGATTCTGCAGCCCCCAGTTCCATCAATAATAGAAAAAAAAGAAAAGAGTAAAAAAAAAGTATTCAATTTTACTTAGATTGTTTGACGGCAAAAGGTTATGTCAATGTTATTGACAAACTTCATATCATGGAGCTATAAATATGATAAAAGAGATAAAACACAGGGGTGTAAGATCTATCTTAAAGGTTTATAGTTAGAATCTGGAGATGACTATGTGAGTCTTCATCCCATACCTGAAGAATCCATTACTTGGATAACCTCTTCTCAATCTGAAGGTTTACCTGTCACGCTAGGTACGGGGAAGTACCAAGCTCATGAAGAAAGGCAAAGGGAAGGGAAGAGAAAGGAAAGATGGTGACCCCTGACCGAACCTACTGCTGGTTCCTGAGGTCCCTCCTCACCACCCTAGATAGGTTCCGCAACTATGCACCGAGCTGAATACCTGACCCTTGTTATCCCTACCACAGGTCCCTCAGGTCCCTCCTCACCACCCTAGATAGGTTCCACAACTATGCACTGAGCTGGATACCTGACCCTTGTTATCCCTACCACAGGTCCCTCAGGTCCCTCCTCACCACCCTAGATAGGTTCCACAACTATGCACCGAGCTGAATACCTGACCCTTGTTATCCCTACCACAGGTCCCTGAGGTCCCTCCTCACCACCCTAGATAGGTTCCACAACTATGCACCGAGCTGGATACCTGACCCTTGTTATCCCTACCACAGGTCCCTGAGGTCCCTCCTCACCACCCTAGATAGGTTCCATAACTATGCACTGAGCTGGATACCTGACCCTTGTTATCCCTACCACAGGTCCCTCAGGTCCCTCCTCACCACCGTAGATAGGTTCCACAACTATGCACTGAGCTGGATACCTGACCCTTGTTATCCCTACCACAGGTCCCTGAGGTCCCTCCTCACCACCCTAGATAGGTTCCACAACTATGCACTGAGCTGGATACCTGACCCTTGTTATCCCTACCACAGGTCCCTGAGGTCCCTCCTCACCACCCTAGATAGGTTCCACAACTATGCACCGAGCTGGATACCTGACCCTTGTTATCCCTACCACAGGTCTCTCAGGTCCCTCCTCACCACCCTAGATAGGTTCCACAACTATGCACCGAACTGGATACCTGACCCTTGATATCCCTACCACAGGTCCCTGAGGTCCCTCCTCACCACCCCAGATAGGTTCCACAACTATGCACTGAGCTGGATACCTGACCCTTGTTATCCCTACCACAGGTCCCTGAGGACCCTCCTCACCACCCTAGATAGGTTCCACAACTATGCACTGAGCTGGATACCTGACCCTTGTTATCCCTACCACAGGTCCCTGAGGTCCCTCCTCACCACCCTAGATAGGTTCCACAACTATGCACTGAGCTGGATACCTGACCCTTGTTATCCCTACCACAGGTCCCTGAGGTCCCTCCTCACCACCCTAGATAAGTTCCACAACTATGCACTGAGCTGGATACCTGACCCTTGAGATCCCTACCGCAGGTCTCTGAGGTCCCTCCTCACCACCCTAGATAGGTTCCACAACTATGCACCGAACTGGATACCTGACCCTTGTTATCCCTAGTTCTGGGCCCTAAATAGAAAACAGGTGCGATGAGCTCTTTGTCAACCCCATTAAACAACTATAGAAGACAAGGGGGACACACAAGGGGAAAAGCATGAACTACTTATCATTAGATCACTAGGCAAAAATACCACAGAGGAGTACAAGCCACCTGCTTGCACTGAAAATATCACCAGCACCAGTCCAAAGGAAGGAAAGGGTATATAAACACCAAGAGAGTACTGATAATCAACAGATGGGTGGAAGGCGAGCTCCTGCTGGGTCCAAAAGGGAGGGAGATGAATCCAGCCAGAAAGCTACCTATACTAAGAAATATTATTAACCAATAAATAGAGTCTGAGGATGAATAAACATCAAAAAACCTCTTACGGTTAAAAATGTATAATTTTTATTTCATAATATAAATATTACAAAAAAATGACAAAAAATTATTGGTGCTGGTACCCGCAGATAAAAAGAACCCTACCCCATAAAACCATGCAAAAGACAAACTGGTGCAGTATGGTCAATATGAATATTTAAAAAAGAATTATTACCAAAATGTGGACTCCTGGGTTGAGAAAAATATATAGAATTCTATCCAGAGAAATAATTAATAAATCTCACTAGCTGGCCATGAGTAAAGTTTATAAAGTGCAAGTGCAACATACATAGGGAGCGGCCATATATATGAAACCCTAATCAGAGAATTACCAGTGTAAAACTGTATACATGCATATGGGATAATAGCTCAAAAATCATAGTGTAATAAACATAGAAATTAAGTTACACATCAGATGACAACATATATGGCATATATAAATAACCCACACCACTCAATATATTGAATAGAATGAATATGCATACATCCAGTATAACAGTATAACAGAGCAAACAGTTATTGCAGCCCCCGTGAGGCCAGAAGAAAGACCAGGAGGTACAAACCAGGAGTCAGACCACACTGCCAAGCACCTCGATGCACGTTTCGCACTTGCTTCGTCAGGAGGTGCTGGGTCAGTCACAGTGTCACCCATTTATACCATTAAGCCCACCTGAGGTCATCCATGGTGCACACAGCGCGGCGGAAGCCGCGTCATCCACTACAGCCGGCATCCCGTAAGATGCTAGGCACATTCACAACAAGCATTTTTCAATTGGGTGCCGGCTGGAGAGTGGAGACAGCCTCGATACCAATACTATATATATATATATATATATATATATATATATATATATATATACAGTGCCTACAAGTAGTATTCAACCCCCTGCAGATTTAGCAGGTTTACACATTCGGAATTAACTTGGCATTGTGACATTTGGACTGTAGATCAGCCTGGAAGTGTGAAATGCACTGCAGCAAAAAAGAATGTTATTTCTTTTTTTATTTATTTTTTTAAATTGTGAAAAGTTTATTCAGAGGGTCATTTATTATTCAACCCCTCAAACCACAAGAATTCTGTTTTGGTTCCCCTAAAGTATTAAGAAGTATTTCAGGCACAAAGAACAATGAGCTTCACATGTTTGGATTAATTATCTCTTTTTCCAGCCTTTTCTGACTAATTAAGACCCTCCCCAAACTTGTGAACAGCACTCATACTTGGTCAAGATGGGAAAGACAAAGGAGCATTCAAAGGCCATCAGAGACAAGATCGTGGAGGGTCACAAGGCTGGCAAGGGGTACAAAACCCTTTCCAATGAGTTGGGCCTACCTGTCTCCACTGTTGGGAGCATCATCCAGAAGTGGAAGGCTTATGGAACTACTGTTAGCCTTCCACGGCCTGGACAGCCTTTGAAAGTTTCCACCTGTGGCGAGGCCAGGCTTGTCCGATGAGTCAAGGCTAACCCAAGGACAACAAAGAAGGAGCTCCGGGAAGATCTCATGGCAGTGGGGACATTGGTTTCAGTCAATACCATAAGTAACGTACTCCACCGCAATGGTCTCCGTTCCAGACGAGCCCGTAAGGTACCTTTACTTTCAAAGCGTCATGTCAAGGCTCGTCTACAGTTTGCTCATGATCACTTGGAGGACTCTGAGACAGACTGGTTCAAGGTTCTCTGGTCTGATGAGACCAAGATCGAGATCTTTGGTGCCAACCACACACGTGACGTTTGGAGACTGGATGGCACTGCATACGACCCCAAGAATACCATCCCTACAGTCAAGCATGGTGGTGGCAGCATCATGCTGCGGGGCTGTTTCTCAGCCAAGGGGCCTGGCCATCTGGTCCGCATCCATGGGAAGATGGATAGCACAGCCTACCTGGAGATTTTGGCCAAGAACCTCTGCTCCTCCATCAAGGATCTTAAGATGGGTCGTCATTTCATCTTCCAACAAGACAATGACCCAAAGCACACAGCCAAGAAAACCAAGGCCTGGTTCAAGAGGGAAAAAATCAAGGTGTTGCAGTGGCCTAGTCAGTCTCCTGATCTTAACCCAATTGAAAACTTGTGGAAGGAGCTCAAGATTAAAGGCCACATGAGACGCCCAAAGAACCTAGATAACTTGGAGAAGATCTGCATGGAGGAGTGGGCCAAGATAACTCCAGAGACCTGTGCCGGCCTGATCAGGTCTTATAAAAGACGATTATTAGCTGTAATTGCAAACAAGGGTTATTCCACAAAATATTAAACCTAGGGGTTGAATAATAATTGACCCACACTTTTATGTTGAAAATTTATTAAAATTTAACTGAGTAACGTAACTTGTTGGTTTGTAAGATTTATGCATCTGTTAATAAATCCTGCTCTTGTTTGAAGTTTGCAGGCTCTAACTTATTTGCATCTTATCAAACCTGCTAAATCTGCAGGGGTTTGAATACTACTTGTAGGCACTGTATATATATACTATACCAATAAATACTGACAGCAGGAACAATGTAAAGTCAGGGAGCATTCTGCGCAGCCAAACACTGTGACCTTCTATGGCCAGAAACCATATGACTGTCTGTCACACATGACACCCACGTGATATTACCCCCAATAAAATACACTTATACTCACGTATGTTCATGCAATTCCGACTGTTTTGGCACTCACTCACTTGACGCCCAATCACTCTCCCAACCTTCGGACGAATTAAACATCTATGAGAAGTCAGAGCCACGGCTGCCCATTCACTTCCTATGGATGTTTGATAGGTCTGAAGGTGGGCACAGTGAAGCTGAGGCTAATTGGTTGCATGGCTTGCTTGACATAATGACGTCACTTGATCCCCGGGAAAGTGAGTACCGACAACAGAGTGCTTGGGTACTCACGGAGCTCGGCCGAGTATCGCGGGTGCTTGGATATTTAGTCCGTGAAACAATGTCCACAACGCACAGGCTTTCGTCACTGCATAATGTGTGTAGGCCGCCCAGGGATAGCCAGTCACAGCCTATAAATGGCTCTTACTGGGTGTAAAGCAAAGTTTTTGGATTTAGTGTGTGAAAAAAAACCATCCTTCCTCCCCTCAAAAATGCACTATTTTTGACTGGCTACATCTTTAATGGACCATTCTCAAAATATCCAATTATACCCTGTCTTGCTGATTGCTTGAGGTCTGATTGCTGGAACCCGCAGTGATTCCTGGAACCGCAAGAAGGAATTCTGTACCATTCATTTTTATGGTACTGCCAGAGAAAACTGAAGGCTGTACCCCAGCAATCAGAGAGCTATCACATATCCAAACAATAAGGATAACATTTTTATGCTTTTAGGGGGTAATATAACTCTTTAATTAAAGCTTCTTCATCGGCAAAGGCCTTTTATTGTGTCCAGCCTAATAATCATGCTGCTTAAGGCACACCTGTGCAATAATCATGCTGCCTAAGACACACCTGTGCAATAATCATGATGCCTAAGGCACACCTGTGCAATAATCATACTACCTAAGACACACCTGTGCAATAATCATACTACCTAAGACACACCTGTGCAATAATCATGATGCCTAAGGCACACCTGTGCAATAATCATGCTGTCTAAGGCACCCATGTGCAATAATCATGCTGCCCAAGGCACACCTGTGCAATAATCATGCTACCTAAGGCACACCTGTGCAATAATCATGCTACCTAAGGCACACCTGTACAATAATCATGCTATCTAATGCACACCTGTGTAATAATCATGCGGTCTAAGCCACACTTGTGCAATAATCATGCTGCTTAAAGCACATCTGTGCAATAATCATACTGCCTAAGGCACACCTGTGCAGTAATCATGCTACCTAAGGCACACCTGTGCAATAATCATTCTTTCTAATCAGCATCTTGGTATGCCACACCTGTGAGGTAGATGGATTATCTCCAGCAAGATTAAGCGCTCACTAACACAGATTTGCGAATAATATTTAAGAGTAAAAGGCTTTTTGTGCATAGAAAAAGTCTTAGATCTTTGAGTTCAGCTCATGAAAAATGGGAGCAACAACAAAAGTGTTGCATTTATATTTTTGTTGAGTGTATATTACAAAGTTGCTTATTTTTATGCATACTATTTATTTACAAAATAAGAATAAAAACCATGGTTACTCCTTAAATCTTGCATACAGGGGCGTAGCTATGGGGGCTGCAGAGGTACCTGTCGCAGTGCACCCCAGGGGACCTAAATGCCCTTTGGCAAGTAAGTAGACACCAGTATTATAACTAATGTACCAGATTTTACATTGTGGCTCAGAACTATAAACATTATTGGGTCAATGGGTAAATGGAAGGTTGACAACGTAATTCTCCATTGGATTTATTCAAGGGCAAACAGTAGCGATCACCCTCAGCATGTGAATGCATTGTAAGTACAGTACATACATTACATCTCCATTCTTCAATAATTTAATCTACAGTTTTAGTGTTCTTTATCCGCATACAATATTAAACAGCTTTATGCGGAGAATGCATTACGGCACGTATAGAAGTGTAGCCTCCCAATTATTGAAGCCGCCGAGTACAGGAAGGTGAAAGCTGAGCCTTAGAAATAGCAGATGTTAGTCTTGATGAGATGCAAATGATGTGATAATGAGTCCTAAGCGTACCCCTTTCATTGACATATACAGGTGTTAATGCCGAAGAATAGCATCACACTTGTAATTCTGCGCATCAGTAAATTCCAACCTGCTAATATCTCAGGTATTTGTGCAGTGTACACACATCTCTGTGTAGGATAAGAAGAATAATTACCCCCCGGAGCATAATTAGGTCACAAATGATGCAGTATTGTTTTTAAATTAATAATTGATTTTATCATATATTAATTATACATGAAGCTTGTCTTAAATATCAGCCAAATGGAGGGAAATTTGGATGAAAGGGTTTGTTTAGTTATTATATCGGTAAACTAGAGAATTTAAATTTAAAGGGAATGTCCATTTTAAGTTTATTTTAATGAAACATTAGACACATAATTTTGTGGCACTTACTTGTTACTACAGGATAATGAGGGACAGGGGGCTTCTATACTGTCCTCAGGCAAGGGGACCCTAGGCTATTCCTATCCTTAAGGTTATCCCTAATGGTAGAGATGCCTGAGTCCCGTGCCTGGCTATTTTCCTGATCCAAACTATCTGTGTCTTCCTTCCCCCCACACAGGGGAGAAAGGGGCTGGAGTGTAATGGAAACACAGATTTAAACAGACAGAAAGGAGAAAAACAAAACTTAGGCAGACATGGGAAAACCAAAACTTAGATAGGGAAAAACCAAAACTTAGACAGACAAGGGAAAACCAAAACTTAGACAGACAGGGAAAACCAAAACTTAGACAGACAGGGGAAAACCGAAACTTAGACATGGGAAAACCAAAACTTAGACAGACAGTAGAAAACCAAAACTTAGACAGACAGGGGAAAACCGAAATTTAGAAAGCCAGGGGAAAACCAAAACTTAGGCAGGGGAAAACCGAAACTTAGACAGACAGGGGAAAACCGAAACTTAGACAGACAGGGGAAAACCGAAACTTAGACAGACAGGGGAAAACCGAAACTTAGACAGACAGGGGAATACCGAAACTTAGACAGACAGGGGAATACCAATACTTAGACAGACAGGGGAATACCAAAACTTAGACAGACAGGGGAATACCAAAACTTAGACAGACAGGGGAATACCGAAACTTAGACAGGGGAAAACCAAAACTTAGACAGACAGGAGAAAACCAAAACTTAAACAGACAGGGGAAAAACGAAACTTAGACAGACAGGGGAAAACCGAAATTTAGAAAGCCAGGGGAAAACCAAAACTTAGGCAGGGGAAAACCGAAACTTAGACAGACAGGGGAAAACCGAAACTTAGACAGACAGGGGAAAACCGAAACTTAGACAGACAGGGGAAAACCGAAACTTAGACAGACAGGGGAATACCGAAACTTAGACAGACAGGGGAAAACCAAAACTTAGACAGACAGGAGAAAACCAAAACTTAAACAGACAGGGGAAAAACAAAACTTAGACAGACAGGGGAAAACTGAAATTTAGAAAGCCAGGGGAAAACCAAAACTTAGGCAGGGGAAAACCGAAACTTAGACAGACAGGGGAAAACCGAAACTTAGACAGACAGGGGAATACCGAAACTTAGACAGACAGGGGAAAACCAAAACTTAGACAGACAGGGGAATACCGAAACTTAGACAGACAGGGGAATACCAAAACTTAGACAGACAGGGGAAAACCAAAACTTAGACAGACAGGGGAAAACCAAAACTTAGACAGACAGGGGAATACCAAAACTTAGACAGACAGGGGAATACCAAAACTTAGACAGACAGGGGAATACCGAAACTTAGACAGACAGGGGAAAACCAAAACTTAGACAGACAGGGGGAAACCAAAACTTAGACAGACAGGGGAAAACCAAAATTTAGACAGACAGGGGGAAACCGAAACTTAGACATACAGGGGAAAACCGAAACTTAGACAGACAGGAAAAAAACATAACTTAGACAGACAGGGGAAAATCAAAACTTAGGCAGGGGAAAACCGAAACTTAGACAGACAGGGGAAAACCGAAACTTAGACAGACAGAGGAATACCGAAACTTAGACAGACAGGGGAATACCAAAACTTAGACAGACAGGGAGATACCAAAACTTAGACAGACAGGAAAAAAACATAACTTAGACAGACAGGGGAAAACCAAAACTTAGACAGACAGGGGGAAACCGAAACTTAGACAGACAGGGAAAAACCGAAACTTAGACAGACAGGAAAAAAACATAACTTAGACAGACAGGGGAAAACCAAAACTTAGACAGACAGGGGAAAACCAAAACTTAGACAGACAGGGGAAAACCAAAACTCAGACACACTGCAAACTCACAGGAAATAACATTAAGAAACTAAGGAGGGACAGTGGCTCCTATACTGTCCCTAATCTCCAAATTACTCCTGATGGTGGTAATTCCGGAGTCCCAAGCCTTATTATTTTTCTGAACAGAAATAATGTGCACCCACCCTGGAAAGGAAAGGGTTGATGTGTGATCACAATACAGATAAAGACAGGCAGGGAGAAAACAAAACTAAGACACAATGCAAACTCACATTATCAAACAGTAAAAAACTAAAGAGAAAAGTAAGAGAAGTTAGACAGTAACAAAAGGACAAGAAAGGTTAACAACACAACTGCTCACAGAAATAAAGCACAATAACCACCAATAAATCTGGATCGAACCCCCTCTCCAGACCAGTGTAGATAAACTACAGCTGAAACTAATGGAAGTCTCCAGCCAGCATATATAGGAAGGGCGTGAATATGATTGGCTCTCCCATAGCATGTGATTAAAGGAGATTAACAAGAAGACCAGCAGAGATTAACTCTTGCTAGCTGCCTATGAACTACAAGTCTGTGGGTCGACACCCAAGTCTCCCTGTGCTGATCACAGACTCAGAGAAGTTGAAAGGCAGAGTGCAAGAATCTGAAGTCTGCACAGATCCTGATGCCGCCTTGACAGTTGTTGATGTTTGCAAAAACCTCCTTGTGACATTACTAATTTGTACGTATTACAGATTTGCATGTTTACTTGTAGTACACCCTTTCTCATGGGCTGCACAGCTCTACTAGTGTCACTATAGCAGTGAAAGATGGAGCATGTGACCAGCATGTGATCAGCTTCTTCCAATTAAAAACTTTGCCTGTGGGAAAGCTGTTTTTCAATTGGAGGAGACATAGCACATGCTGGTCACATGCTCCTCCACCAGTTGTCATTATGAAAGCAAGAGAGCTGTGCATTCTGGCTGGCTGCATTATTATACATGGAGGCCTGCAGTGCTGGATTATACATGGCGGTCTAGTTATACATGGAGGCCTGGGGGTGCTGCATTAGATCTGGAGGTTTATGGGGCTGCATAATAAACATGAAGGACACCTTATACATGGACTATAGGGGTGTATTATACATGTAGGTCTAGGGGTCTGCATTGTACATGGAGGTCACAACATGAAGGACACCTTATACATGGACTAGGGTTGCATTATACATGGAGGAGTATGGGGCTACATAATACAAAATGAAGGACACCTTATACATGGAATATAGGGGTGCACTATACATGGAGGAGTATGGGGCTGCATAATACAATATGACGTTTTATGGGGTTGCGTTATATTGCATATATGACTATGGTGGCAATGGCTACATTATAATATATGGAGGACTATAGAGGCTACCTTACACATGGACTATGGGGGCTACATTATAATATATGGAGGACTATGGAACCTACTTTTTACATGGACTATGGGGGTGCATTATAAAACATGGAGGACTGTGTGGTGCAGTATATTATATGGAGTACTATGGCGTGAATTATAATACATGGAGAACTATGAGAAACTCATTATAATAATTGGAGGGCTATGAGGGCTACTTTATACATGGAGGACTATATGGTGCATTATAATATATGGAGGACTATGTGGTGAATTATAATACATGGAGAACTACGGGAAATGCATTATAATCATTATAATACATGGAGGACTATGTAGCTGCATTATAATATATGAAGGGTTATGTGGGACCCTTTATACTATATGGAAGGCTATGTGAGGGCCATTATAGTATCTGGAGAACGATATACAAGGTGGGACAAAGATACAAGCATGGGATGGGAACATTTTATGCTGAGGGAAAAAGGCTCTTTCCCTCAGCACCAGCTTTCCCATGCTCGGCTATACATCTTCTCTCAGCACCCAGCTTTCCCATGCTCTGCAATACATCTTCTCTCAGCACCCAGCTTTCCCGTGCTCGGCTATACATCTTCTCTCAGCACCCAGCTTTCCCATGCTCGGCTATAC
Organism: Anomaloglossus baeobatrachus; assembly: GCF_048569485.1. NCBI lineage: Eukaryota > Metazoa > Chordata > Amphibia > Anura > Aromobatidae > Anomaloglossus > Anomaloglossus baeobatrachus. The sequence goes on along the minus strand of NC_134360.1, from coordinate 212,704,823 downwards.
ATCTTCTCTCAGCACCCAGCTTTCCCATGCTCTGCTATACATCTTCTCTCAGCACCCAGCTTTCCCATGCTCGGCTATACATCTTCTCTCAGCACCCAGCTTTCCCATGCTCGGCTATACATCTTCTCTCAGCACCCAGATTTCCCATGCTCTGCTATACATCTCTCAGCACCCAGCTTTCCCATGCTCTGCTATACATCTTCTCTCATTACCCAGCTTTCCTATGCTCTGCTATACATCTTCTCATGGGAAAGCTGGGTGATGAGAGAAGAATGTATAGCAGAGCATGGCGAAGCTTGGTGCCGAGGACAAGATGGATATCAGAACATGGGAAAGCTGGGTGCTGATAGAGGGATTTCAGATCATGGGAAACCTGGGTGCTGAGGGTAAGAGCCAAGTGTCAGCATCATTATCCCGTACCCCAAGTGTCGGTGTACATGGAGTCGGTGTACATGGAGAGGGGGGGGCCAGGTCTGAACTTTGCACCGGGCCCCATCAAACTCTAGTTACGCAACTGGTACCATATTTCATCTTTATACAGCTTGGAGATTGTCTGAAGCTGTAAAGGAGATATATAGGATAGGTGATAACTTGCCAGTCATGAGAGCCAGAGCTGAAATTCCCCATCAGAAGATTGCACTGGCCAGACAAGCACACGACCGCTCAATTCATTTACTATGAGACTGCTGGAGATAGTTGAGTACAACGCTTGTCTTTTTTTTACCAATTGTATGGAGAATGAATGGAGTGAAGTCTGACCAACAAGAGACCTTATACATGAGCTCTGTATAACCCCACTCCCACCACTGATTGGTAATTTTCTGCCTATGCACAGTGTACACAGAACATTGCCAACCAGTGGTGTGGGTGGGGTTATACAGAGCTCAGCATTCAGAGAACTGATAAACCATCAGCAGATAAAACAGTGATTTTATCAATACTGAAGAAGGAAACCAGTAAGTGACACCACCAGAATCAGGGAATCTGCCTCTACATCATATTACTCCCAGATGGGAGGACCAAAAACCTGGTGAGAGAGTCCCTTTCAGAAATGTTGATTTAATGACAAGCAGTGCATACTATAGAACAAAAGGCAGTTTGTCCTCTGAAACTGTAACATGATTGTCAGACGTTTGTCCCAGTTTAAAGGTAATATGTTACCAGGTTTTTATAATGTAATCTGAGAGCAGCATGATGTAGGGGAAGAGACTCTGATTCCAGTGATGTGTCACTTAGTTTACTGGATTCAGCTGTTGTGATAGAATCAGTTTTCTCTGCTACATATCTACTAATTCTATGAATGCTGAGCATTGTATAACCCCGCCCACAACACTGATTGGCAGGTTTCTGTGTACACTTTACATAAACAAAAAAGTGCCAATGAGTGTTGGGGGCGGGGTTGGACTAGAAGGCACCAGACACCTAGTCCTCTACTGATAATCTCCTGTAGATAAAACATGAACAGCAAAACACATCCTAGTAAGTGACACATCGCTGTAATCAGGGTCTCTTCCCCTACATCATGCTGATCTAAGATTACGTGGCAAAAATCTGCTGGCAGAATCCCTTTAAGGCCACGGTATACTTTCCTTCATATTGGATATGTGGGTGGTTAAACTCTTGTTTATCACAGTGAAGCAGCATTTCTCAGGGATGCAGAGAAAACTGTTAGTCTAGGAGTGGAAACAGACGGGATTTCTATGTAATATCACAATGTACCATTCCTCCCACCTTCTCCACCTACTGACTGTACGCTGCCGGTTTATGGAGCGCAGGCTGCCAGGACTACGAGACTGTGCTGTAGTTTGGTGTGAATGAATGTCTGATTAGCAAATAACAGTCTTGCCTCCATAAAATAACAGCACCTCCATATTATTCAGTATGGAGGCTCGTTACAGCAGTGCTGTGTAATGCTTGCTGCAGTAAAATGTATGTTATCAGAACAAGGAACTATTTCCACTTTTGGTAAGATTTGCCACAGTCATTCAGAATCCCTGAGTACAAGCTATGCTGCTGCTAAGTAAGCAACAACACAACGTGCTCAGTGTTTACAAGCTCTTTTCTATTGAGCCACTATGTTGAAATTGGCTGAAGTGCGCCGTTACCTCCAAATTTTGAAAAGCTTCAGTCGAGAGATTAGATGGTAGCTGTAAACCCCCTACCCTCTGGGACGTTACATCACGCATGAGGAGCCAGCTCACTGTGGTTAGTAATAGCCAGCTCCCTGATAATAGCTGATTTCCTGCAGTCCAAAATCAGGGTGTGGCGATACGCCACTAGGTGTCACTAGAAGCTACTAGAGAGAAAGAAGTCAAACACGCCGGTGGTCAGAAGCCAAGAAGTCAGAAAAGGTACATAGGGATCGAGAAGAGCCGAGATCAGGGTATACGCCGAAGCTCAGAAGCCAGGAAGTCAGATAAGGTACACAGGGAGCAAGCAGATGCAAGCCGGAGGTCAGAAGCCAGGAAATTAGAAAAGGTAAACAGGTGGCGAGTGGAGACAAGGTCAAGGTACAAGCCAGAGGTCAGGAGCCAGAGGGATAACGTCAGAGTAAGGGGTATGGGCAGATAAGGGTCACAAAGGTCCAGAATTGGGAGACAAGATCAGAACAACAAAACTCATGGGCACCAGAGAACTCACTGCAGAGCAAGAACTACGACTGGCAGCATCCCGGGTGAAGTTGCTCTCTACTGAAGCCAAGCACTCACTCAGAACAAGGCGCCTGAACACAGACCACTCCCCGCACCAGCGCAGGACTCAAAGACTGAGAAGCAACCCATGACCTGGAGCATAATACAGAACATTGGCTCTGCTGGAGAGAAGAGCATTGCTGATCACGTCACAGGGGATGGCTATTATCAGGGGGCTGATTGTTACCAACCTCAGGGAGCAGTCACCATTATGTGTGATGTAACATCCCAGAGGGGAGGGGGAGCACCAAGGAGCAGCTCCAGCGTCACTCTGAATTACAGGTAGTGTGGGGATGTGGAACAGCACTGGGCATCTCATCTGTATAGTTTGAGGGCAGGGACAATAGAAGATTTTTTTATCTCCACGGAGTACCCCTTTGAGTAAGTACCCATCAGTTAATTCTTCCTAACAAGGAATTTGTAACTCTTTTACTTGTCTTTTACTGAGCTCCTTTCAGCTGATTTATGACTGTAGATCACATCAAAGGGCAGGTGAACTTTCATGTGATCACAAATCAGTTCAGAGGACCTCAGGATAAGGTGCACACCACAAATTTCTTTCCATCTGTTAAAAATGGTCCAATTGTGCTAAGTGGGATCAATTTTTTTTGGAAGTGGAGAGATATTAAAAATAAAGTTTCTCCATCTTCTCCATTATGTCAGTCTGAAAATTGGACTGATTGTAGATGTTATCCGAGCGTGGTCAGATTTTTTTCACAAACCCATAGACTTGAATGGGAGAATGCCATCCCATTCTTATGCATGCTATGATATTTTTCATATGCCGAATCGGTCATTGAAAAAAAAAAATGATCAATCTGAACTGCTCCATTGAAAAACATTGGTGTGACTGCGATCTGTTTTTTTTAACTGATGGAACTCAGACTAAAAATACGGTCGTCTGCACGAACCCAGAAACTGGTAAAAAAAAATTACAAACTCTCTGATCACTCATTTTGCGGACAACAACGAAGAGGCTACAGAAGCAAACTGTGCAAAATATTAACTGAAACCCAACTACTAAATTTTATTTTATCCCAAATTACATGCATCGAAGAGAATCTGTCAACAGGTCAAAAGTGGCCAATTTTTGCTCTTATTTTTTTTCTGTTGCTCCTTAAAGTATTAATTGTTGTTTCGCTGTTTTACATCTGCTATACGGTTACAGAGATGTGGCCATTTTTATTTAGTCCTAATTGTTATGGTTTTCACCAAAGAATTGTTGAGTCCAATTGCAGAGCATACTAATGACATGCCACTGAGGATCTCATAAGTATCGGCCCCTTTTGATAAAGACCATGAAAATTAGAAGGAAACATAAAGGCCATGTCACAATGTGAGTGTAGAATAGCAAGAGACAGGGGCTCCTATACTGTCCATAACCTCCGGATTACCTCTGATTGTGGACATGCCAGAGACCCATTCTTTACCATTCTCCTGTCCATAACTAATCTGCCCCCCTCTTCAGGGAAGGAAGGGACAGGAGTAAGATGGCAACACAGATAAAGACCACAGGGAAAAAAAACAAAATTCAGACACACTGCAAACTCACAGGAACAAACTGTAAGAAACTAAGGAGAAAAGCAAGAGATCTAAGGTGGCAACAAATGGCCAACAAGGGTTAACACCACAAATGCTCATGGCAATGAAGTACTTTAACCACCAATAAGTCTGGATCAAAACACCTCACCAGACCAGTATAGAGAAGCTATAGCTGACATTAAAGAAAGAGTACTGCCAGCATATATAGGAGGGGAGTGAATGTGACTGGCTCTCTCACACCATGTGATCAAAGGAGACTAACAAGCAGCCCAGCTGAGATTAACTTTTGCTAGCCTGCCTATGCCCTTCATGTCTGTGTATCGACGCCTGAGTCTGCCTGTGCTGATCATAGACATCAGAGAAGTTATCAGGCAGAGTGCCAGAATATGTGGTCTCCACAGATCCTGATGCCGCCATGACAGTCGGTGATGTTTGTAATAACCTCCTTGTGACAGGCCTATATCTATGGAACTGTATGGCACATTTAAAAAAGGAGAAAACCTGAATCCTCAGGGGAGCAGAAGGAAGAAATTAAGGGGTACTTTTCACGTTGCAACATCGCTAGCATCGGCTAGCGATGCCGAGCACGATAGTCCCCGCCCCCGTCGCACATGCAATATCTTGTGATAGCTGCCGTAGCGAACATTATCGCTACGGCAGCTTCACACACACTTACCTGCCCTGCGAAGTCACTCTGGCCGGCGACCCACCTCCTTCCTAAGGGGTCGGGTCGTGCGGCATCACACGGCAGGCGGCCAATAGAAGCGGAGGGGCCGAGATGAGCGGGACGTAAACATCCCGCCCACCTCCTTCCTTCCACATAGCCAGTGGAGCCAGGTAAGGAGATGTTCCTCGCTCCTGCGGCTTCACACACAGCGATGTGTTCTGCTGCAGGAACGAGGAACAATATCGTATCTCCTATTGGTGCGACATTATGAAAATTACAGACACTACACAGATCATCGATTTTTGACGCTTTTGCGATCTTTTATCGGTGCTTCTAGGCTTTACACGTTGCGACGGCGTTACCGGCGCCGGATGTGGGTCACTTTCGATTTGACCCTGACGATATTGCAGTAGCGATGTCGCAACGTGCAAAGTACCCCTTAGAGCAGAAAAAGTTGACTTTCTACATGATGGCAGATCCTCTTTAAGTGGAAAAAAGCCTCAGAGGGTTTCCCTGGTGTTTACATGCTACAATTCATTAACAAGGTGAATGAGTTTTTACAGCTTCAGTTCTATACAACGTCTTTCAGGACGATTCAAGGTGTTATATTTACTTGTATTTCTCTTTCATTATGGAGTGACAAGTCTTTCTACATGACTTTACATCAATCTTAATACTCGGTGATAAAGTCGGCTTTGTATTTGATTTTTAGCACTATGCATTTTGGGCAGCTTGTCGTTGTTTTCATGCACACATAGAAGTGATTGTGCGCGGCGCTCATTGTCAGGTAAACTGCGCCATTAGGCCGCCCCCTCGGTGGTATCAGCCTGATAAAGCGTGGGTTTATTGTAGTCATTAGGAGAGGACAGATGCTGCTCACCTTCTCTTTTGCATTTCGCGTCTTCTAGATTCTTCACTTCTGTCAAGATCTAAATGACAAGACAGAGCAAAGGGAATTACTTTCCACAACAGCTCCGTAACCTTGAGCCGCTGCTATATTGTCTCTTCGTAGCCATTTATCTCAGAACTCGGAGAATAGAGGCTTACTTTTTGTAATATTACCCCCTTTCCCTATTTTTTTGTAGATCTAATATAAGCTTCACTCAACCATTTTATCAGTTTACAAATGAGGCCACGCTCCATCGGACTAGGATAGAAATTGAATATCTATCGCAAAACACGGCTCCGCAATATTCCAAATATGCGCCAACATAAAAGTACCTCTCCTTGTGAAAATCATTCTACTGTGTGCAGAAATCATAATTCCTAAATTCCCATTGTTAGGATTAGTATCATTATTGGAATCTCCCAAATACAAGTCACTATATCTTAGTAATAATGGGATGGGAACTGTAATATCCATGTACTTTACCCCCTGCAGATGCATCAACCAGCGAAACGCAGGTGCCATTTACCATATTTTTCAGATAATAAGACGCACTTTTCCTCCTAAAAATTTGGGAGGAAAATAAGGGGTGCGGCTTATAATCTGAATGTAGCTTACTGGGGAAGGTGGAGGGGGGGAATTAATGCAGCTCCTTTAATGTTGCTTTAGGCCTCTTGACAGCATCCTGGACAAATTTTCTTCTTGTATTTTCAGCAATTTTTAAGAAATGTCCAGATCTAGGAAATGTCACTGGTGTCCTAAGTTTAAGGCACTTGTTGATGACAGTCTTCACAGTCTTCCGTGGTTTATCTAATGTCTTGGATATTGGTTTGCACTTCTAACTGATAACTTTCAACAATGAGATCCCTTTGCTGTTTTGGTAGCTGTTTATGTACCAAAGGCTTTTTCTATAAAATGCAATAAATGCAATGCCAAGAAAATCCCACTAGAATAGTTAAACCAGGGAAGACCAGAGGTGGACAATCATTGTATATATATATATATATATATATATATATATATATATATATATACAGTTAGGTCCAGAAATATTTGGACAGTGACACAATTTTCGCGAGTTGGGCTCTGCATGCCACCACATTGGATTTGAAATGAAATCTCTACAACAGAATTCAAGTGCAGATTGTAACGTTTAATTTGAAGATTTGAACAAAAATATCTGATAGAAATTGTAGGAATTGTACACATTTCTTTACAAACACTCCACATTTTAGGAGGTCAAAAGTAATTGGACAAATAAACCAAACCCAAACAAAATATTTTTATTTTCAATATTTTGTTGCGAATCCTTTGGAGGCAATCACTGCCTTAAGTCTGGAACCCATGGACATCACCAACGCTGGGTTTCCTCCTTCTTAATGCTTTGCCAGGCCTTTACAGCCGCAGCCTTCAGGTCTTGCTTGTTTGTGGGTCTTTCCGTCTTAAGTCTGGATTTGAGCAAGTGAAATGCATGCTCAATTGGGTTAAGATCTGGTGATTGACTTGGCCATTGCAGAATGTTCCACTTTTTTGCACTCATGAACTCCTGGGTAGCTTTGGCTGTATGCTTGGGGTCATTGTCCATCTGTACTATGAAGCGCCGTCTGATCAACTTTGCGGCATTTGGCTGAATCTGGGCTGAAAGTATATCCCGGTACACTTCAGAATTCATCCGGCTACTCTTGTCTGCTGTTATGTCATCAATAAACACAAGTGACCCAGTGCCATTGAAAGCCATGCATGCCCATGCCATCACGTTGCCTCCACCATGTTTTACAGAGGATGTGGTGTGCCTTGGATCATGTGCCGTTCCCTTTCTTCTCCAAACTTTTTTCTTCCCATCATTCTGGTACAGGTTGATCTTTGTCTCATCTGTCCATAGAATACTTTTCCAGAACTGAGCTGGCTTCATGAGGTGTTTTTCAGCAAATTTAACTCTGGCCTGTCTATTTTTGGAATTGATGAATGGTTTGCATCTAGATGTGAACCCTTTGTATTTACTTTCATGGAGTCTTCTCTTTACTGTTGACTTAGAGACAGATACACCTACTTCACTGAGAGTGTTCTGGACTTCAGTTGATGTTGTGAACGGATTCTTCTTCACCAAAGAAAGTATGCGGCGATCATCCACCACTGTTGTCATCCGTGGACGCCCAGGCCTTTTTGAGTTCCCAAGCTCACCAGTCAATTCCTTTTTTCTCAGAATGTACCCGACTGTTGATTTTGCTACTCCAAGCATGTCTGCTATCTCTCTGATGGATTTTTTCTTTTTTTTCAGCCTCAGGATGTTCTGCTTCACCTCAATTGAGAGTTCCTTAGACCGCATGTTGTCTGGTCACAGCAACAGCTTCCAAATGCAAAACCACACACCTGTAATCAACCCCAGACCTTTTAACTACTTCATTGATTACAGGTTAACGAGGGAGATGCCTTCAGAGTTAATTGCAGCCCTTAGAGTCCCTTGTCCAATTACTTTTGGTCCCTTGAAAAAGAGGAGGCTATGCATTACAGAGCTATGATTCCTAAACCCTTTCTCCGATTTGGATGTGAAAACTCTCATATTGCAGCTGGGAGTGTGCACTTTCAGCCCATATTATATATATAATTGTATTTCTGAACATGTTTTTGTAAACAGCTAAAATAACAAAACTTGTGTCACTGTCCAAATATTTCTGGACCTAACTGTATATATATATATATATATATATATATATATATGCTGTATATACAGTATATGTGTGTATATATATATATATATATATATATATATATATATATATATATATATATATATATACAAAAATAAATCCAAGAAGGAGCTTTGAATCAACTCACCCACATAGTGCACGGAAAAAGGATCACATCGGATGGTAAGTAGAAAAATCAGCACTGGTTCCAGTATAAAAGTACAGAAAACTATATTTGTTAGATAAAATCCAAAGACACATACATATGCAAGGTACGATGCATAGGCTAGAAGCAAGGCAATGCATTTCTGACCTAGGTGGTCAATAGCCACTGCCTGAATGGCCACTTGGGACAGAAACGGGTTGCCTTGCTTCTAGCCTATGTTTTGTACCTTGAATTTTTGTGTGCCTTTGGATTTTATCTAACAAATAAAGTTTTTTGGACTTTTATTCTGGGAGCAGTGCTGCTTTTTCTACTTACCATATACATATACAATGTATATATGTATAATATATATCCACTGTATATATCTTATCTATCTATCCATCATCTATCTATCTATCTATCCCTCTATCTATCTGTCTGTCTGTCTGTCTATCCCTCTATCTATCTATCTAGCTATCTATCTTTTTCTGTTGTATGTGCTTCCATCTTTTCATTCTTTCTTTTTCTTTCCTTTCTTCCTTCTTTTTTCCTTACTTCCTCCCTTCCCTCCTTTCTCTCTCAGTATAAAAATAGAATTTCCTCTTAGGCTATATTCACACTTCCGTTGTTTAGGATCAGTCACAATCCGCCGCTCTGAGAAACAACACAATCCGTTTGGTGGATTCTGTTGTTTCCCATAGACTTGTATGAGCGGCGGATTGTGACTGACGACCTTGTGTTGCACCCGCCACGCGGCGGATCAGTGGTTTAGTGACTGACCATTGGGCGGGTTGGATGCAGAATGCAACGTTTTTTCTATCGGCAAAGAAATGCAGCCGTCAGAATTCTGTCGGAATCCGTCATGAGGCATAATGTATGGCTATGGTGCAAGATTCCGTCGTCATGCGTCAGGCGACGGGTTCCAGTGCAGGATTCCAACCCACTCTACTGAGCATGCCCAGTATGTCCAGACGTAGATTTGAAATCTTGTGAAATCATTCCTGGTCTCTCCTCTCTCTCTCCCATCTCTCTCCCCTCTCTCTCTTCTCTCTCCTCTCTCTCCTCTCTCTCCTCTGTCCTCTCTCTCTCCTCTCACTCTCTCACTCTCTCCTCTCCTCTCTGTCCTCCCCCTCCTCTCTCTCTTTTCTCTCTCTGTTCTCTCTCTCTCCTCTCTCTCATCTCTCTCCTCTCTCTCTCCTCTGTCCTCTCTCTCTCCTCTCTCTCCTCTGTCCTCTCTCTCTCCTCTGTCCTCTCTCTCTCCTCTCTCTCCACTGTCCTCTCTCTCTCCTCTCACTCTCTCACTCTCTCCTCTCTGTCCTCTCTCTCCTCTCTCTCTCTCTCTGTTCTCTCTCTCTCTCTCTCCTCTCTCTCATCTCTCTCCTCTCTCTCTCCTCTGTCCTCTCTCGCTCCTCTCTCTCCTCTGTCCTCACTCTCTCCTCTCACTCTCTCCTCTCACTCTCTCCTCTCACTCTCTCCTCTCTCTCTTCTCTCTCTCCATTTCTCTCTCCATTTCTCTCTCCTCTCTCTCTTCTCTCTCTCCCTCCTCTCTCCATTTCTGTCTCCTCTCTCTCTTCTCTTTCTCTTTCTCTTTCTCTCCCTCTCTCTCCTCTCTCTCTCTCCCCTCTCTCTCTCTCTCTCCCCTCTCTCCTCTCTCTCTCTCTCCCCTCTCTCCCCTCTCTCTCTCTCCCCTCTCTCTCCTCTCTCTC